>NC_080834.1:52951106-53576106 GCF_030435755.1 Ochotona princeps
AACAAAACTTTGTAAATAAATGATAAAATGCAAAGTACTGGTAACTTCCTTACTTAGCATAATAATGCTTCAAGAGTTAATTTATTGCATAAACTTAACAAAATTGTCTCCAAAATCTCATTTTTGAAGAGAAAATAAAGGTAACCGTTGTTTTGTACTATTCAGAAGGCCTATACAAAACACTATATGAGGACAGTGAAAAGAGCAGAAAAATAAGACATTTAAATTTGTTTTAATAAAATATTTATTTGAAAGGCAGAGTCAAAGAGAGGGAGAGTCTACGAGAAATCTTCCATCTGCTGGCTGATTTCTCAACGGCTGAATCCAGGAGCGTGAAACGCTCTGGGTTTCCCACATGGCTAGCAGGGTTCAAAGATTTGGACAATTTTATATTATTTCCCCAGGTGTATCATTAGGGATCTAGATTAGAGGACTTGACCAAATACCTATGTGAGATGAGAGTTTAACGGGGCGTACCTTGTGGTGCTTTGGTGCCAGCTATAGAAAGTTTAAATTTAAAATGATCTCATCTATGTATTAGTATTACATAAATTTTATTATATCCTTATGCTTGGAAGCGTGTTAAATAATAGATGGCAATATGATCTCATATAATAGGCAAAATAATTCATTCTCTCTCAAAAGCATTTATTAAGTTTATGTTATGGGAAGTAATAAACTAATATTTTATGCTAACTTCAGGGGTTTCAGGGAAGACAAAGGAGGAGCCTTACACTGAAAATCAGACTAAAGTGCAGATCCTACATAATTGTACCATAAAACTCAAAATAAATCTTTTTTTTCTAATTAAATCGGAAAGGACTTTAGAAAGACAATGGAATTGGGCCCAGCACTGTGGCCTAGTGGTTAGGGTCTTTGTCTTGAACACTCCAGGATCCAAAATGGGCACCGATTCTAATGCCGGAGGCCCCATTTCCCATCCAGCTCTCTGCTTATGGACTGGGAAGGCAACTGGGGATAGTCCAGGGCCTCGGGATCCTGTACCCATATGGGAGACTTTGAGGCGGCTCCTGGCTTTGGATCGGCACAGCACCAGCCGTTGTGGTGACTTGGGGAGTGAATCATCTGACGGAAGGTCTTCCTCTCTCTCTCTCTCCTCCTCTCTGTATATCTGACTTTCTAATAAAAATAAAATAAATTTTTATTTAAAAAGACAATGGAATTAATTTCACAATTTAAATTATTGATGATATTTAGCTGGAAATTGTAAGTAAAGTGGGGAGATGAGAATCCAAATTTTTGCATCTGCTTGAGGTGGAGAAAAGAAACAGGACATTGCATATTGAAAAGCCAGGATCCAGGAGCTTAGCCACAACGGGACACAGACATTTAGGAGAAATGAGAGAAGTCTGAGAAAGTTGTTTGTACATGTATTTGCTTTTTCTTCCTCATTTTAATCTAATGAAAACACAAATATTGATCTTTATTATTATTGATGGAGGAGCTTTTTCGTTTATAAAAATGTTGCAATTATATTCATTTCCATCTTTGTTGTTATTGAATGGAAGCAAACTTGAAGTTAGGTATTGAATCTCCCTGATCTGTTCACCTGATCCTCATGGTTCCTACGCATACATGTTAGAAGCCATGGGCTTAAGTTTGGATTGAATTGTTTAATGGTAAAATCAAAGATGTTTAACCACTGTCCAGGATCTCTCAATAAAACAAACAGAAGCATTTTGGTGAGAATCCAGTCAACAGTTCTTAATTATATACACAGAAGCACACACACACATACACGAACACACAGAGACACACACTGAATTTTGAAGGATGGGGGCTCTGGAGAAAATTGTGCATGTGAACGTTCGTGTTCATGACAGTAACAACAAATGTAAAAAATGCCAATGTCAATTATGAAGGCAGCTGAACAATTAATTTGATATAGTAATAGAAGGGAATAATGATATATTTGCAGACAGCTTATACAAATCATGTTATCAGGCTGAGTGAAAAAACACCACAAATGGCAGGCATTAGGATACATTCAGTCAATTCTCAGGATGCCTACATCCCATATGGAATGCAGGTACAGCCTCAGCTATTCTATCTCTGATCCAAAGTCGGGATAATGTGCTTGGAAAGGAGAGATGGCTCAAATTACTGAGCTGCTGCCATGCATCTGGGAGACCCAGAGGAAGTTTATGGCTACTGGTTCTGAGCTGGCCTGGCCCTGGCTATTGCAAACATTTGGGTAGACCCGTGGATAGAAGATCTCTCTCCTTCCCTACTCTTACCCTCCTACCCTCCCTTCCTCATTCAAGTACCTGACTTTTAAAAAATCAGTACAACGGTAAGTAAATGTTGTATAATCCTATTTATACTTGATTCAACAAAAAGCAAAATACATCAATAAAGAGAAATCAGAATTTGATCAGAGGAAAGAGAGAAGAATTTTAACAGAAAGTTATTAATATGGAACATTATAACATTGTAGACACATTTTGTTGATGATATAGTTTGAGAAGATCATAAAACTGTACAGAAGCATTTTGGCATTTGTTTTGCATAGGTATATGTCAAAAACGTGGGATCCAGAGCTGAATTGAGTGGATATAAAAGAAAAACAGATCTAAAACCCACGTTCTACCACAGGATCAATCCCAGGTTGTGCCTCTATAGAAATCCCCCATACTCTAGACACTAGCATATCCTTTCTGGCATTATTCAGATAAAAAGTCACTGTGAGAGTCACAGAATATATGATCATTTCTGTCCTAATATTTTACTACCAGAGGCCAGCAGTGTGGCATAGTGGGGTGCCATGGTGATCTGTGACCTGCGGTGCTGCTCTCCCTAATGGACAACAGCTTCTGTCCCCACTATTTCATTTCTGATCTAGTTCCTTGTTAATGGCCTGGGAAAAGCACCAGGAAATGGTACAAGTGCTTGGACCTCTGCCAATGTGTAGGAGAAACAGATGAATTTCTTGGCCTCAGCCTGGCTCAGCTCAATTGTCATGGCCATTTGGGGACTGAAGTAGCATTGGAAGAACTTGCCTTGCCTCTCCCTGTCTCAATTGACTTTCAAATTAATCAATCAACAAAATAAAAATTTAAAAGATTGATCATCATTCTTTTAAAATAACCATATAAAAATCAGATTTCTTTATGTGCAGTTATCCTTTTTCTTAGACTCATTGAAATTAAAATTTTATTGATATTATACAAATTGTCTCCCCAAATTTCACATTTGTAAGAAAGAATACCAGAGCCGTATGCTTTTGTAAAGACAAAAAAAAAAAAGAAATTTCACAAAAATAAAAGCAATGCTTAAAAGTGTAGAGTGTCTTGAATTTTAAAGATAACATTTACTGTGAAAAAAAGTCAGTAATTCGGGAAACAGAAAGAGAATAAAAAATAATTTTTTAACTTGTGAAAGGGGTGATCATTACGTTGAGTTTGAATAACCAGTAGTCATATATATATAATCACTTACAGTGGGTGCTTTAACGACTATTTGGAGATTACCTCTATATTTATTGAAGCAAATTTGAAGTCTGCTGAGCACTGGGTTATATACAGCAAAAAGAATCTACAACCTGTATCTACAAAGATATAGGCTGTGTTAGAAAGTGTCAATTACTGAGGACACTGAAATAAACTGAAAATAATTTACTAAGAAGGTTCCTGAATATGAAGTGCCATTAGTAAGATAGTTTGATGAGCAAATGAATCAGAAAATTGAAGACTAAATTTTCCTACATTTCATACATTTTGCAGTGATTGTAAGGTCAAAACATTTGGATTTCAATCTGAGAACCATCAGCTATTAGGTAAAGACTGTTTAAGACATTACAAGCACTAAAGTAAGGTTGTGAATTCCACTAATTCAAATGCAATCCACGGGTTTTAGAGCTTATATCTGAGAAGGGAAAATCGGGCTACAGTGTTGTATATATTATGCAAATTCATGAATCAGCAGTCACATCCTGAGACTAATTTGTGAGTTGTGCACAAATAACGTCTACTAATAATCAAGTATGTAAATTATTTTAAAATCAAGATATTTCCTAAGATTTTTAACAAAACATTACATATAATTCATTAATATAATAAATTTCAAGGAGCATTAGGGCATTTACACAGTTGGCAAAACTCTCTTATCTGTGACAAATTCATGTGTTGATAACAGATGTTGTGATTAGAAGTTGTAATGGAGTTTTACTTTCTTGAACATCTGTTTTGATTCGCAATACCACTTATGTCCAAAGCATTATGAAAGTTATACAGAATATATATATTGGAAGAAAAATTTCTGAGATCAGCAATTATAACACTTCTGTATATATTCATTTATACATCCAAATATATGCAGTATCACTATGTTTCACTAAATTTCTAAGCACTGGACATGATAATGAAACTGAGAGACAAGGCATGGCCTTGAAATCTTTATTGAAACAACTCACTGCTACCAAAATATAATATATAACGTTTTCATCATGGTAGTGAAACTCTCTATAAACATTAACTAACACACTTATTCCATTTATGATGGCTGCACTATATTAAGTTAGTCTGTGACTCAGATCTGATATCTCAGGTTTGGGTGATTCATCTCATTATAGACTAGAAACAGAAAGATTCAATTTATCAAATAAATTTTCTTACTGCCAATTTGCATTTTACCTTTCAGATAAACTTTTGAGTGTTAAAATCAATCTCTTTTGTGTCTCATATTTCAGTTTGGAATACAATTTATAAGTTGCTTACCTACAATCTAACTCTATGATCAGATAACCTTAATGGTTCTATCTCTAATATCAAAACACTCACTCTTTTATGAGTTCTGTTTGTCCTGTGCACCACGTGCCTCCATTTGTGAAGAAAAATTCTTATTGAAGGAGAATGTTGAGTGGACACACACAATAATGAGAAGCAATGCTGACGCCTTAGTATTTAATTGGACATATTTGAAGGTTTCATGTGATTTTCTGACTATTTGTCCCACTAGAGCAATTGCTCATTTTTTTAAATTTTGCAATTCAGAAATTTACTTTCCACACACAAAATACTGTTTTAATTTTTTTATTAGTGACACTTCAATTTGTTTTGTATTTAATATTGTCATAGCTTAGAATGATAACATTAAGACTTCTTACTTTCAGGCCCCTGCATGATAGCGTAGTGGTTAAAGTCCTCGCCTTGCACCCGCCAGGATCCCATATGGGCACCGGTTCTAATCCCAACCTCCCCTCTTCCCATCCAGCTCCCTGCTTGTGGCCTGGGAAAGCAGTCGAGGACAGCCCAAAGCCTTGGAACTCTGCATCTGCGTGGGAGAACGGGAACAAGTTCCTGGCTTTGGATTGACCCAGCTCCAGCCGTTGCGGCCACTTGGGGAGTGAACCATAGGTCGGAAGATTTTCCTGTCTCTCTTCCTCTCTGTATATCTGACTTTCTAATAAAAAAAATAAATCTTTAAAAAAGAGACATCTTACTTTCAATTGCTCACTATCATGGTACAAACAGTAATAATTAGTACATACATCATATATGCCTCTGAAACTTTTAGATCTTCTAACCCTGAACACAGCAACACATTAGAGATACATTAAAATTTTCCACCAATGCGTTATTAAAATGCATTAATATATGCTACAATATTAGAATGTTCCAATTTATCAAAGGTCAATGTTTTCTTCAAGTTTCATTCAGATGGAAAAAAGTCATTTTTTAAAGTCTGCTCAATAAATATTTGGGTTACAGTTTACTTTCAAACTATAATATTTATGCAAAGAAAAGGAAGAAGATAGGGAAATACCAATAGGTCTACAAAAAATGCTTCTAAATCAAAATCAAGTATGTTTGAAATAACACTAGTGTTTTCATTAGCACTAAAAACAATGTAACCCAGAATGTATATATCTACAAAGCAGTAAATAGTTTCCTTGTGAAAGGAATGTAATAACTTAACATTGGTTTTAAAGTTACTGATCCTTATATAGGTTGAAAAATTTCAGTTGTAACTTGAGGAAACTACATCTTAAAATGTTTAAAAAGTATTATCCCCCATAACAGGAAGTCCAGAGGAAGATAGACGTTGTGGCTTGAAGACTCAGTAGCTTAATAATGTTGTCAGGGACTCCGGTGCTTGCATTCTCTGCTCTCCTTTTTTATTATTATTCATTATTTTGCATTATGTGACAGTTTCATAGGCTCTGGGAACCCCCCCACCCCTCCCCCTCCCCTCCCCCCTGGTGGATTCCTCCACCTTGATGCAGTATTACAGTTCAAATTCAATCAAGATTCTTTCCTTGCAAACATATACCAAGCATAGAGTCCAGCTATTTATTGTCCAGATGGGTTGAACAGTTTCTTGGGGAGACCATTTCTGGTCTGAAGTTAGAGCTGGTAGAATATCATCACAGTCTCTGCTCTCCTTTTGACATTGTGTCCTTCATTCTAAGAGGATCTCAGCCCAGTGAAAATCTCTACCTCGCTAACATCCATAAACTATTTCCTTAAATCTGAACATCTGGGATCTCAATATCTGAGGAAGCAGAATGTGCTTGGTGATGAGACAAATCACAAACTATCATTGGAACTGAAAGCTGAGCTGACTTCGCAGAAATAAATTGGGCTGATGAATTCTACCAACATCTGAGCAAACTGAAGTTCTTTTAGGAAGAAAATAGGAAATAGACTCAGTTTAGGAAAACAACTGTGTTTTCTACAACCATGGGTCTGTGTTTTCTAGGTGATTGTTTCTCATATTCGCTCTTTAGCACTAGTATAGTAATTCACACATACTCGGTACTCAAATGTTCCATCCTCGTGCTTGATGGGGGAATTTGAAGAACATCTACATCATAGGTAAGAAATGAGAAGGAACTGAGCAGTGAAAAGCATTAACATGCTGGTTATAATTGATTTTACCTTGGCTTTAGCAATGACCGTGCTGGTCATAATCTAAATGTGTATGTAAATGCGTATGTTTTGTTTTGTTTTGTTTAATGACATGATTTAGTCTCATGCAATCAAAAATAATTTCAACATACACAAAATCCCTGACTTACATTTTTGAACATCCTGAAGGATTCCTCTACCCAGGCATACATTCAGTTCCCTTTGTTTTCTTCCTCCCATCTTCGGTTTTGTATATGTACATACTCAGTTTTCTCCCCTTGCCCCCCGGCCCCCCACACATATTTTCCCTCTGCTTCTGAATTATTTTCTTTCTGTCTTAGAAATATTTCTCCTCATATAAGGAAAACAGATAAAATTTTGGCGCCATCACAATTTCTGTGGGATAAATAAAGCAGAATGAACAAGCTGTTAAATTGGCTAAAACCAAAGCATTAGCATATACATATATTCTTAGAACAATGGTTCTCTGAGTTTTGTTTTTTAAGGAACACATTCAATGATGATGATACAAAGAAAGTAAGCAGTAAGACAGAAATTTCATTTACAGTTGTTGACAGATGTGCAACTATTTTGAAATGAATGCTTTAAATTGTCTCCATAGTTTGATCCTGTACTTTTCTGTCATTAAATTAGATGGAAAAAAAAAATACTCCATGTATAGAACAATTCTAACTTGTATACATTATTTTGCTTCATTTAAATATATCAAATATTTGTAATGGTTGTATAAACTATAGAGAATTCATGGAAAATAATAAAGTTGGATTTTCAAGTGGTTTTTTAAGTTCTAACATGGTGGTATATGAGTCTAATCCTTCACCTGCAGTGCCAGTATCAAATATGGGTGTTGGTTTTAGTCCCAACTGTTCTAATTTCAATGCAGCTACCTGCTATTAGCCAGGGACAGCAGAGGGAGATGGTATAAGATCTTGGGTTCATGCAGCCATGTGACAAACCTGGAAGGAGCTCTGGTTCCTAGCTTCCTACAAGCTCACTTCTGGCTGTTGTGGCCACTTGGGGTAGTGAACTAGCACGGCAGGTGAAAGATCCCCCCCCCCCACCTTTCTGTAACTATAGTGAGACCATCGAAGCCCACTATATTCTTGGTGACATTTTGAGTGAGTGGCACAAGAATTTCACAGTCATTTCCCAACTGATTGAGGAAGCCACCAATGAGGAATCATTTTCCCTGCAGGCTCTCACCCCCTCAAGAAGGGGTCAGGGAATGTTGAAAATTCCAATATACTTCTGAAAACTTAGGTGTCTTTTCCTCTCTCCTTTCAAGAGGCTCCCCAGATCCCAGCTCTCTCCTGGGAGGTGTTTTCCTCTTCCCTCTTCTTTCTATGTTCACCAGGGTCATTTTTCAAAGAAAACCTTCTCTGTCTGCAACTGATTCACAGTTTTTTATTTCTAAGAGTCTCATGCTCTCCAACTGAGCTAGCCTGGCACACTTTTATTTCTACAACTAAGCAGAGCAGAGCAGAGAACCCACTGAACTTTTGCTGTACAGTATACTTTCAAGTAACAATAAATAAATCCTTAAAAATGGTATTTAGCTGTAAATTAAATTGAAGGTGACATACAAGGATACACTATTAGGTTGAATTTTTAGCAATAACAATTATTTGAGTTCTAAGTTCATCCATTTCATAGAATGCTCAAGTATATTTAAAAACAGTATAAATGAAATGCAAAGATAATTTTATTATTGCAATTTTTGAGTCTTATGCTTAGTTTTTTTTCACAATATACATTTCTATGAACTTTTAAAACTCCTTAATGTATTTTCTATTCTAATTGGACCAGTTTGAATTAATATTAGGTACTGACAACCTATACTACTTTACAGAATTAATAAATTTTATCCAGTAATACACTACCAAAACTGCATATTAGAACCAAAACATTTACATTGGAATTTAAGAAAAATTCAGCATTAGGGATATATGAATTCTTGAGATTAAATGAGTAACAGAAGCAGATGTATGATCATCTTTCCAACACATTTAAGTTTGTAAGGAAGTATTCAAGGCCAATTCTAGAATAGGCTCTTTTCCTTGGTGTACTACAAATAGAAGCTATTGTCTTCAATGTGATAAGTAGGTCTCCAGAAGATACTTGAAATATTTTCAAATACTTTCTAGTTTAAATACAGGTATTTGTCAGTTTAGACAAATACATAAACTATCAATTGCACATTTCAACATTACTTTGTGTAATCACTTGAATCAATGATTTTCACAAAAATAATTTTAATGTAAAATTTGTACATACGCAAAACTATTATTTTTGTGCTATGGTTTGTAACTAAATAAACTTAAAGTTATGATACACTTAATAGCAGAATTAGGTGTCTTGATAGCATACTAATAAAAAATAAAAATAACCCACAAGAAACAAAATCTGTGAATTCACCTGGAGAATTGGAGTTGCTGTGTGCCGGTGGTATTGGAATGAGGAGATATTATTCCCAATAACAATATGGAGGAATACATTTTTGATCTATAGAATTACATGTTAGAGTATCTTTTAAAAATATTCTTTCAAATAAATGTAAGAATAAGTAAAAAATGGAAACCTATGCAAGTTCCTAAAAAAGGAAGAATAAACAGCATATAGGTATCATTTCCCCTCTAATTAACTTTTAAATTAAATTTCCACCCAATCAAAATCTCAGTGGGATATTGGAATACTAACCCAATAATTCATCTACAAAAATTATAAAAATGGAATTTAAAGTAAATAATAATTATGTTAAAGGTAAAATAATGAAAGAAAATATGACACCATATTAAAATTTATAATCAGGCCCGCCACAGTAGCCTAGTAGCTAAAATCCTTGCCTTGAATGTGCTGGGATCCAATAAGGGCGTCAATACTAATCCCAGCAGCCCCACTTCCCATCCAGTTCCCTACTTGTGGCCTGAGAAAGCATTGGAGGATGGCCCAAAGCCTTGAGACCCTGCACCCACGTGGGAGACTCCAAACAGACTTCAGGTCCTGGCTTCGGGTTGGCTCAGCCCCAGCTGTTGTGGCCACTTGGGGTAGTGAATTAATGGACTAAAGATCTTCCTCTCAATTTCTCCTGCTCTCTGTATATTTGACTGCAATAAATAAATAAATTTCAAAAATTTATGGTCAATGAATAGTTGCAGAAAATCTTTAAGGCTCATTTTCTTCTTTAAACAAATGTGGATTTTTCTACAATAAAATTGTATCATTTCTATTTGTAATTCAAATACTATCGGTGGAAATCTAAATGCGATGTCTATTTAAACATATAGAAATGTAATATATTCAGCAAATTGATAAAAAGAGTTTAATTCTATCACAAAGCAATTTGTTGTGAATTGTTCATATAAAGGATTGTGTTTCATTCTAATTAGCTAATGTAGAATATTTGCTTTTTGCATTCAATATTGCAATGTTTTATATTAAAAAAACATAAATTTTCCTATTAGGACTGAACTCACGCTTGTTAGTAGTTACATCAAAACATCTCTATCTTAATGAATGATTGGTATCTTTTTTAAAACGCAGAATACATTCAGAATATGTTACAATTATTCAGGATAGATTGAAATCATTCCTGATGTCTGCAAACTTTTTTGGGTTGTATCATTTTTATAAATCAAAATACATCAAGAAATTTATTCAGCACAATGTCATAGGTAATGAGAAAGCTCACTCATATCATTCAATTTTCTCTGTGCTTTCCATTAAAATTAAAATTTTCAATATTTCTGCACAATAAAAATTTTTGGTAGTACATTTTGTGAACTGAATGCTTCACAATCAGTTATTGCATTGTATAAGTAAATTAAAATGAGAATTTTTAGTTAAAACTGTAGAATTTTCATAAAATTATTCTTTTCAATAATAGTTGCACTTACAGAATAAAATGATAAAATAGGGAATATAAACAAATGCATGCATATGTATTTATGTAAATGAAGAAATCTTAGAAGGCACACATAGTAAAAATTCATCATTTTAAGAGGTCGACTATTAGAAGAAACATGTTTTAAGCTCAATAAGCAGAGATACAAGTATTAGAATGTGAAAAACTATCAAGAAACATTGAACCATTCACATAATTAGAGCTAATCTATTTATTCTCTCCTAATTATACTTTAGTTTGACATCAGGGTCTGTTCACGTTCCCTTGAGAAGCTATTTGATTCTTTTTCAGTTATTGCAGCTGCATTATGGATCACTGAAATCAACAGAACAATGTCAATATCAACAACCAGGAGAACCTATCATAGGTGAATCACATCACAACAAGATCCCGACAAGGCTGCATCAAATGCTTGAATACGTAATCCCCAGGTCTCCTCCCAATGTCCTGGGGGATGATAATATCCTGCCCTGAACTACTAGTTTCCTGAACACCGACCCACAGTGGCATAAGTCAAGTCTCAAATATATTTATCCCGAGACATGAAATTAGAGAATATGGATTAAAAACCAGAGTCAAGAGAATCCTCTTCATTCATTATTTTATTCATACTCTTTTGGGTTATTTGTGGATCCATGACTTAAATTAATGCTTATCTCTTTCTCCCTGACTTCATTGGTGAACAAATTAAAGCAAGGATGACCTTCCACTAACATTAACCGGAAATCATGAGGTACCCTTCTGAGAAACTGTGAATAAATCACTTGCTATGATCGTAGGCCTCCTAATTGACAAAATTTTCAAAGAGTACTATTGGAAAGGGATACAATACCTAAATTTATGCATTCATTTAACATTCAAGCATTCATTCTTATTTATGCACCCAGTATTATGAAGCACTAATGGTGAGTGGCTTTTGCAATTCAACTGAGAACAAGAGGGTACTACTTGTAGAGAATCTGTCAGTTTCTCAAAGCAATCAATGAAAGCTAAATAATGTTATTTGCAATGACAGTAACTGATCAATTCCTATAAATATATAGAACTGATAAATCTTTCTAGAGAAGATTTTGAGTGATGTAACACCCATATTCTGAACATTATTAGCATCTTCAATCAGCTGTAGTTCTGATGCAGGTGCATGGTAAGAAGGGGTCTGCAGTCTAAACATGCAGAGGGAAAACTTCAGGCTACTGTCAGATACCAGAGATATAAGGTAATCCTCATGCAGAATACAAGATCTATACCTAGATATAGATATGGATATAGATGATATAGATAGAGATAAACATGTATATGCAAATATTCATCCATAGGAACTGAATAAGGGAGACGAGCAATCCAAGAAGTGAAGATATAATGCAGTATGAATCTCTTCTCTTAAATAAAAAATGGTTTCCTAATGAAACTGTTACATATATCTTGATGATAGTGTGCTGGACTTTCTTTGCATGCCTTCAATGTGAAGATTTACATTTAAACAGAAGAATGTTGGTCTTGTGATTGTTGTTGAAGGAATATGTTATTGTAATAATATAGGGGGAAATGGCTGAGGGAGGAGAAAGGGACGGTGAGGAGGGGGCAAATCCCTGAGCCTATGGAACTGTTTCATGAAAAATAAAAATATTTTAATAATGAGGGTGTTCTTTTTGTAAGGGAAATTACCCATGTTGGCTGGTTCTGAGCTTGATAACACACGGACAGTTTAACCTAAAGCAGGAAATAAAGCTAGATATCAAAGAGCTTGGTCTTTCTTTTAGTATCAGAGAAAGTTACAGATTGGTCACAATTTAGGGAGTGCCATGTTTTAATTCCTGTTTTTGGGCAATCCCTCAGTCTGTACTACCTTCCCTGGTTGTGGGGAAGTCAGCAAAATCAAAAAAGCGAAGTAATGAATCAGTAGTTATTTTACTAATGTAATACATACAGCAATTATAGTAATGTAGCTTGCAGATTCTGTTCATTGATTATCACAATGAATTAAACCTGGTTGAAAAGTTGACGTAACTTTTAAGCTGCTCCTGTCAACACATAGACAGTAGATTATTTTCTGAATGGGTCAACTGTCAGCAACTCAATGGTCTTGTCAACAAGCTGAAATATGATGTCTCAGCTATCACAATTTTTTTTTGACCTAAGAATTGGTAGTTAAACATTTTTGTCCTGCATTAATGGATGGCCAAAGGAAAGTGTAACTACAGTGATTTCTGTAGAAAGTCAAGTTGCAAAAGCTGTCTTAATTCTCAAAACAACCAATATTGCAAAAGTAAACGGGAAACTTTTATTACTTCATGAATCCTAAAGGTAGGGAAAAATTCACATATTAAAAAGAGAAAATAGCTCAGGAGTTAGTAAAGCAGCACACTTCAGTTAAGCCATTGCGTGGGACACCTACTTCCCACAATAAATAATCCTTATGAGAAAAATTAAAATATGAAAACTGACAGTAAATATACACTACAAAAAATACATATCATGCAAAATGTAAACCACAACTAGGCAGTTGTGATCAGGAATAAAATGAGCCAAATGGCTGTTTTTGTTTTGTTTTATTTTTTGTTTTTTTAGGAAAACTTTAAGAATATTAATTAGCCAAGAAAAGTAGACAAATAGAATTTAGCTTTAAGAAGATAGAGAATGAGGGCCCTTTGTACCGGTTTAGTGGCTAAAAGCTTTGCTTGCAAGTGCCTCACATCCCACGTCAATGCAGATTCATGTCCTGACTGGTCCTCGTCCCTTCCAGCTCTCTGCTTGTGGCCTAGGAAGGCAGTAGAGATAGCCCAAGGCCTTGGGTTCGGGCATCTATGTGAGAGACCCAGAGGAAGCTCCTGTCTCCTGGCTTCAGAACAGCTCAGCTCTGATCATTGTAGCCACTGGGGAAATGAACCAGACAACAATTTTTCTTCCTCTGTCTCCTCTCTGTAAACCTGCATTTTCAATAAAAAAGTAAATCTTAATAAAAAAGAAAAGAAAAAACTGCAGCAACAAAAAAAGAGAAAGAGAGAAAAATGGATTCGATATTGAGATCAAATTAAGGCGTTTCAAAGTAAAGCTACAATTATTTTGGAATTATTAATATATTAATTATTAATATTGGCTATTATGTGAATATGTAAATATATCATGGATTTATGTATGTTTTGAAAGTATGTACAAATATTACACACAATATATTAATGTATTAATAATTATAGTGTGCTAATGCACATTACGTGATATGTTAAATACTAATAAAGTTCATTTATATACATTAATATACAATTATATGTTAGTTATTTATACATACTTATATATTGTGCGGCTACATGTTATGTGTTATGCTTGCTATATTTCATGCATATATTATAGACATATTGCGTATTATACATACATAATATATTTAATATATATTACATTCATGCATATGTGTATCTGTATGTATTATTGCACATCACATAATATGTATATATTATATTAAATATATAATAAAATCTATAAACTATTATACATATGTTTTATGCATCATATGCTGCATTGGGTCTTTTGTTTGTTTGTTTTTATTTTGTTTTTAAGGTTTATTTTTATTGGAAAAGCAGATACACAGAGAAGAGGAGAGACAGAGAGGAAGATCTTCCATCTGATGGTTCACTCCCCAAACGACCACAACTGCTGGAGCTGAGCCAATCCAAAGCCAGGAGCTCTTCCAGGTCTCCCACACAGGCACAGGGTCCCAAAGATTTGGGCCGTCCTCGACTGTTTCCCCAGGCCAAAAGCAGGGAGCTGGATGGGAAGCAGGCTCACCAGGATTAGAACCGGTGCCCATATGGGATCCTGGTGCATTCAATGCGAGGAATTTAACCACTACACTATTGTGCCAGGCCCATATTGCAATGTTTTTTTAATGATCTAAATTAGATTATTTGTGCCAGATGTTATATTTGAAAAACTATTTTAAAAATTGATAAGACTAATTCTGATGCATAATTTTGCAAACCTTTTCAACATTCAACCTTCAAAGAAGATGGCTGGATTTTCATCTCTAGGTTTTGAATTTCATCAATTGTATTCTGCTGTTTCCAGTGAAACTTTTTAAAAAAGTCAGCCTCATGCAAACAAAAAAAAATTCAAGAAATTTGTTACAAAATAGAATAGAAAAATAATCCGATTCTGTGTCAAAAAATTTGAAGTTCACCCATATTTTTTCCCAAAATGCACATTTTCTGTGAACTTTTTCAGTATCGCTTATGCTCAACTGGTAAGGACAGTTGTTTTCCCCATTTTATTATTATTATTATTATTTTATGATATAGTCCCATATGATTCAGTTCTCTGAGTCCCTCCCCAAATACTCTCCTCCCTTCTGATTTCACCGATATTATTACAATAGTGTAGTTTCTCATAAATAATCATGAGTCTATCATTTGTGGGTATGGACAATGGAAGAGAGTCCAGCATGATATTCTCAAGATAAATTTAACAGTTTCATTGGGAATCCCTCTTTGATTTGTAAGTACAGATTCATCTCCCTCAACCACTGAAGCCACCCCTTTCTTATGCCATTTAGTATTTGCCAGAAGTTAACATTTCTAATAAGAACTCTCTCCCCTTCTACTTTGTGAAGTCTTTGATAATGAAAACAATGCATTTTTGAATTCATAAAACATATTCTTTTTAAAAGATGTATTTTTTATTAGACAGGTAAATTTACATGGAAAGGTAGATATAAAGAATATCTTCTGCCTTACCCTCCCAATGGCCACAAAGATTAGTGCTGAGCTGTCTGAAGCCAGGAGCTGCTTCTGGGTCTCCCACATTGGTGCAGGGGCCCAAGGCTTTGAGTCATCCTCCACCACTTTCTCATGCCATAAGCAGGAAGCAGGATTGGAAATGGAGCAAACAGGACATGAACTGGCATCCATATAGGATGCCAGGCCCTTGCAGGCAGAAGATTAACCATTTGAGTGATCATGCCAACCCTTATAATTTTTCTAATTGCTGAAGAATTTAAAACCTGAAGCAGTTACCAATTCTGTTTAGTTAATCCTAGTTTTTATTCTACAAGTATTTCTGAAAAGTAAAATTGTGATTTTTCTGGTTTTCATATTAAAAAAAGGCTTGCTCACACCTGTTGTACACTAAAATTTGCACACTTTACATTTAATTTAACCAGCAGTTTATTCAATGCCTATATCAAAGAGTGTATACCTTTCCCAAAGTTCCTGGTTTGGAACTATGAAGGAAAATGGAATTACAACAAGTTTGGTTAGTAGAATCTGGAGACAGAATAGATGATTTCATCCCTTCTTAATGTCCTATTTGTGAATGTAAAGTTACATGCTATATGATGCAAAATTAATAACAGTATAATGACTTCATCACAAAATTACTGATTTCAAAAAAATATTTTCTTTCTACTAGTAAAAACCACAAATAAAAAGTAGTAACTGGTCCAAACCACAAATCTGAGCAAAAAATCACTAGAAGTATACTCCATTGTGTGGTGACTTCCATGAGAACTTGCTCTTAAACTGTGCTTGATCCAGTGCCTTGAAAACAAGCCTGTCACTGGGAATACCTGGGTATATCCAGAAAATGACATGTTGACACCATGACTCTTTCCCATCCTTTTTGTGAGGATTTGACTATTGAAGTCAACCTTCCTTCTATCCTTTCTGGTATATGCACATTTAATGTCCACTTATAAAGATCATTCACGGGCCCAGCGGCGTGGCATAGCAGCTAAAGTCCTCGCCTTGAACTCCTCGGGATCCCATATGGGTGCCAGTTCTAATCCCGGCAGCTCCACTTCCCATCCAGCTGCCTGCTTGTGGCCTGGGAAAGCAGTCAAGGACGGCCCAAGGCTTTGGGACCCTGCACCCGGGTGGGAGACCCGGAAGAGGTTCCTGGTTCCCAGCATCGGATCGGCGCAGCACCGGCCGTTGCAGCCACTTGGGCAGTAAATCATCGGACAGAAGATCTTCCTCTCTGTCCCTCCTCTCTGTATATCTGACTTTATAATAAAATAAATAAATCTTTAAAAAAAAAAAGAAAATTTAATTGTGATATCGTCATAGCCGATAACACTATAAATCTTTAAAGAATAAAATAATATAAAGATAACACTAGGTCAGAATATAAGACAAGTGATACTTATTTTGTGGCCTGCTTTCCCAGGCCACAAACAGGGAGCTGGATGGGAAGTGGAGCTGCCGGGATTAGAACTGGCGACCAAATGGGATCCCGGGGCATTCAAGGTGAGGACTTTAGCCACTAGGCCACACCGCCGGGCCCCACAATTAAATTTTCACCAAGGGTGGATAGGATGCTCAAATGTTAGCAAGTAGTTCTAATGCAATTTTGAATTTACAGAATATATATCCGTATTTAGAGGAGATTATTTGTTTCAGATTTTATACTCATATTCTTTGTCTCTGGTGTAACAGTTTGGTTAATTATTTCTCCATGTTACACTATAAATTCCGTGAAATATCCCTGCAGCACATTCTTTGTGAGATAAATCATTATCGTTTGTCAAAGGAGTGCATAATTGGAACAAAATAGCAGTTCAAAACTGCTTACAATTGGCTTTTTACATTTGACAAATATAGAAGAGAATAATTACCTAAAGACAATGTATAACCTTGATTTAAATGACTTATTATGCACATTTTGCGCATATGCAGTGAAAAAATCTTCTTCCCTCAAAACAGTTTCCCCTGCTGACAAATGAATCTGCTAGGTGGAAAACAGAGCACATTTATAATTCCCTTGTCTGCTTTATACCTCCATGTATCTTGCATACATTCCTACTTTACATATTGCCCTGCTTTTTAATCTATGAAATCATTTTTCATCTATTCATTTTTAAAATGAAATTCAATGTAAGTCTGGGGAAAATAAAGATGTATTTCCTATGAATTGGGTAGGCAAAACAAAGAGTGATTCTTATAGTCCTTTTCCTTGTAATGAAATGCAAGCACTGTGGATGCGGTGGTGATGTTTAGATAGGGATAGTGGCACAAAACACTACCAAACAATATTTAAAGGCTGGTGAATGCTAAGGCGATATATATCCTAATTAAGCAAATTCTAATTTTTTAAAATTTTTTTCCCTTTTCACAATGATAAAATGATCGTTCTCTGAATGTTTTGAGACATTTTCAATGGCGCATTCACGATTAGCAAACAATCTGGTGGGGTGGGTTTCTTATGTACTTTTAAGTCTCCTGTCTTAGATGTTATATAATCACACATGTTAGAGTGATTATGCGAATTAGGATGTGTTTTGGGAACAAAAGGTCTATCCCCCTCAGAAATCAGAACACAACTAATCCAGAAAGAGAAATACAAATAAGACAGACCAAGAAAACTTCAAAATCACATCTAGACTTTTCCTCAATTTTATTTGCTTCTATCACACTCAGCTCACTAAGGGAAATGGAATTCTCATGTTGTACACTTGCTTAAAAATGTCCATTAAGGACTCAATGATGACTCTTTTAATTTACTGCTGATAGTTAGATAGCATCATCTTATGACCCAGCTAACTATTGATAAGAAAATCTTAGAACCATTATAGGGAAGGGAGAGGAGAGCGTATTCTGGAGTTTGGGGAAGTTCAATTCTTTCATTAAATATAGTCCATTTCTTTGGATGTTCTGTAGACAAATCAAAAATGATGAGTAACACTAAACTTGTCTTTGGTGCATCTCTTCACACTTGGACTATTTTTAGTAACTGAGAGTGCTATGTACAGAATGAACTTATCCTCATCTCAATACCTGACCAGATATCAGACCTGGTATCATTTGGATCACAATTTTGCCGTGTGCCAAGCTTCATTGAGTATTCATGTTGAGTATTTCATCTTTCCAGACTCTAACAGAATTAGAACAGGTCTCTAACTCTCACCTTAGTGTCCTTAAAATTCTCCTTTCATGATGGACACTTTGATCTGCTAAGTGAAAACGTTGCTCTTCATTTCGCTGCCTTTGAAATGGTGCTGTCCATCCTGATGGCCTCCACCATAAAGTCTAAATACCTCAGTTTAATTTATAAAGTTCTTCCTTTTAGGGACTTCAGCTCAGGTTCTTCACAGCATCATTACTACCTTCCATCGCTGCTTCTGGCTTAATTTGCTGTGCTACACTGCTGGCCCTTATACAGCAACATTTAGCACATATTAATTGAAAACATAAAAACTACATGTGTTTATGAAGAAGATGTACTTTTCCATAATTCACATTTTTTTCTGGCTGTCAGGCTTAATAGATATCTAGGGAATGTAAACCACCTGAATGAGATCAGGCTGGTTATGTTTGTAGTTACACGTTCGTTTAAAGTCAGCTTGCACTTGGAGGAGTCTACCTGCTTTCTCATTCTTTCTCAGAATACAGCTACTGTGGCTCATGTCAGCATCATCTAGATTCTCAGGAATGTTGGGTGGCAGTGATAATGATGCTACCTAGTCCAGTATGCAAAGAAGCCCAAGTCATCTCTTTTAGCATATATACTAGTCGGTGATAATACATTACCCATTTGTAAATGTGCCATGACAAAATTTATAGAAGTAATGAAATTTTAGTAATCCAAAGATAGCTCTGCTATGATCTTTGGTGTTGAATATGTTTTCTTGGTGATAAGGAACGTACAGAGAAAAGATTAACACTGCCATTTTAACGAAATTGAGGAGGAATGGCTGCTCCGATTTATGATAAATAATAAATTGATTCATTGCAAACAAAAAAATGTATATAAGACTGTTATAAAGCAAAACCAAAGTGAAAGATTTGCTAACAGTTTTATGATTGTTCTGCATCAGGGGCTTTTCTTTTAGATTTTTTTGTCTTCAAAATGAAGAAAAGCTTCCTTATTCATGCAAAAGGAGGGAAAAAAATTTATATCACACATTAAAATAGCTCAAAATTCTTAGGGAAGGTTGAGGGGATACAACTTTCATCTTGTTCAATGAATTTATTTCTTCAGTTCAAGACCCACAGTGATAAGTGTGAGAATTCTAGCCAAATACATGAACAAATGCAAACTCTTTTCAAATTTACGTCTCCATTATTCCAAAGTGACCAAATGTCCCTTGTTCCTAAATCGCAAATGAAAACAACTAACTGAGGTTGTAAATATACTTTGTCAATTTCTGCTAAAATAAAACTTATCTCTAACATATTAAAAAGGACATTGAGTTTCATAAACATTGAGCTTCAAAAAGAAGTAAAAAATATTTTCATTCTGGTCACACAGTATTAGCTACATTCTATGACCTCATAAATTGCAATTTATATTTCAATGAAGGAGAGAATAGGAATTCTGAGGGTGAGTATGAAAAAGATTGATCCAGTTGCCTAATTGTTTCATATCACTTTAGCTTTATCACTTTGTTAAAACTCAAACTCTCATCATCTCTTATCTGCATATTATCTCATCATCTACAAATCTTATTACGGAAACACATTTTGCCATAGCAATATTTTCCTAATTTCCTGTCCGATTACCACAGTTCACAAGAATTAAAGAGAAATTTAGTTTCACAATTATGCACATTAGCCCCAGTTCTGAAATATTTTCCTCCTCTGTCACATCTGAAAATTTTATGGCATTTTAGATTTTAGGTAACTTTTCTCATATGAATAAATCATACAGAAATTGGTAATTCTTATATGTTGAAAAATAGCAATACCCCCTTCATCCACAAAATTTATTTTCAGCACATGATTTGCCTATAAATATAATGTAAATCCAATATACAAAGTAAGAAATCGTGAGGGAAAATTACTGATTTGGAAGTGATTCGATGAAAAACAAATTCTCACTAAACATAAAGTGGCAGAACTGTAGAACACATATAACCGAAGTATTCCCCAGGACAGATTTCACTGGAGGGCTCCTTACAGTTTAGAGGGTGAAATCAGCTTCCTTTGCTACAATTATCTTGTTTTTATATTTTATTATATAGTAAATATCTCTAGCTCTTATCTTTGCTATCTCTACTGCAATGTAATCAAAAAGAAAAATATCATATATCACTAAATAGAAGAAATTTCTGTTTATGGTTCTTTATTCACTTATAAGTCAAATCAATGGAATTAATAGCAGACTATGTCAGAAATTTCTATGGCAAAGTGTACTTAAAAGTCAAAGATCTGAACACAGACCCATGACGACAGAAGAAGATTCTAGAAATACCTGGTCATGTCAAGAAATTATTTAGTTGCTTTTGTCTTTCTTAGTAAAATTTCAAAGTAAATAAATATGAGCTTCCAACTTGTTTGAAGTAACTATTTGTCAGCCCATTGATACAATCTTCACAGAAACACAGCTGGAATGCTTCTCATATGCGTTTAATGACTTTTTCCTTTAATAATCTATGAACATCAGCTCCACTTTCACAGACAGAACAGCATACTTGGTGCTGATTTATACCAAGATAAGATCATTCGTGCCTTTTTTTGTCCAAATTGCATGAAGGTCACAGTGAATAACCACTTGTCCCACGTATTCATCCAGCACTCTT
This sequence comes from Ochotona princeps, assembly GCF_030435755.1. Lineage (NCBI taxonomy): Eukaryota > Metazoa > Chordata > Mammalia > Lagomorpha > Ochotonidae > Ochotona > Ochotona princeps. The sequence continues at coordinate 52,972,402 of NC_080834.1, forward strand.
CTAAGCTCACATTTATTATTTGGAGATTTGAGTCTGGATCGATTTCAGATGTTTGATTTATTATTTTTTGCTTCTGCTAGATTAAAACTAATATTGGTACCTATATGCTTCACTGCTTATTTTCATTAAGTTTTCAAGTATTATTTTCTTTTTGACATTGCTTTTCCTACAACATTCAGTGGAATATAAATTCTGGTGAGTTTTTTTTATCATATTAAATAAGTTTCATATCTGTGTCAAATACGACTCCAGTTTTTCATCTATTAGCTTTTTTGTGTCTTCTTTTTTGAGAAAACTAGAAGTTCAGGATGGTAAGAGAACTACAAACTGATTAAATAATCCCCTTAACACTTAGACATCTGGAGTTTTATCTCATTATGTTCTGCAATGTGGATCTTATTCCTCACTGAGTAACACATTCCACTGTCTAGCAGTTGTTATTATTAAGAGGTTTAGTTGTTTAAATCAACAGCATCCATATATGCCACTGTTTGAGCAACACAGAATTTCTAAAGTTCAAATTCATCATTATAAAATACATCCTGTGGTAATATTTAGAATTTCTGATCAAAATTTAACTCACTCACTATAATAAAAGTAATGATATCACAGAATATGCCAATGATGCCTTTGAAGGAAGTTAACAATTATCAGCCCAGATACGAACTAACAACAATTTGTGTTCTTTGATTTTAAGACTGTAAAGTCAGCCCAAATGAAATTACTTAAAAAATGAATACCTGCAGTTTTCTCCTTGAGCTCAATAAATGTCCAGCCCTGGTTTAACTTTAGCCATATATCCTAGAGAAAAGTTTTCAGTGCATCTTACTGAAGAATAAAGACGACATAAGTATGTGCAAAACACAGTATTTCTTGGGAGAACCAGTAAGAAGGACCTCTGAGACTATATTGTATTAAGTTTCTTAGGTCACCAAGGATAAGTTTCTGTGTTCAAATACGATATTTGCTTTAGAATACTAGCTAAATAAAGAGGACTTTAACATGAATGAGTTGAGGATGGCTGAGAGTCAGGGTCTCACATTATATATTTGACTTGTTTGGAATAGAAATCCAGCAGCTGCTGCAGAGAGGCTGTGATAACCAGAGCCCTCAAGACTAGTCACTTATGCTGTTTGGTTATAGTTTCTAAACATGATAACTTCTATAGTGTCAGTAAGAAGGCCTCAAAAGTATGACATTACAGATCAGATTTTTTCCTTTAAAATTCTTGCATTCTTATTTTTTTTTTTTATAAGAAAGCAAGAAGTAGGGACTGAAAACAGAACCAACCCAGCAATTGAAACCACCAGCTGATCGGGGTAATGGACTGTGCCAGGCCCTGTGCTTGCTAGAACATACAAGAATCTGGTCTGGGAATACCTCAAAGTTTCTTTGGAGATCTCCCCAATCGAACTGCTGGACTCAGAACTCTAACCAAGAAAAGACGGAAGACGGAACAGATCAATCATTCATCTCAGCTATATGTCAGCAGCGAAATATGGGGCAAACGGAGACTTTATGATGGACCATATCAATCAGTGGACGACCTCATCGAGCGAAACTGGCAGCGATTCATAACTGCAGAACTATTAACACCACTCGAGCACATATCAGAGCATGCCCCACATCCGGGACTTAGGGTGGGCGGGAAACCGGGTGGGGCTTCTCCCTCAATATCCCCCTTTACCTCAGATACGTGATGGAAACAATATGGACATAATAGCATTACCCACTTTCCTATCCCCCTAAACCTTTTTTTTTTCCTTCTTTTTCCTTTAACTGTAATTAACTATGTAAAGATTGTCAACAACAATACAATAAAAAGAAAAAAAAATTAATTAAAAAAAAAATAAAAAAATAAAATTCTTGCATTCTTAAAGTGTTTCTAAAAAACACTTGGGATGCTTGCTTCTACAATTGGAGTGCCTGACTCAAGTGTCAAATCCTGTAATTCCAATCCAGCTTTCCATTAATGTTCATTCTGGGAAATAATGGTGGTAGCTCAAATAAACTATTCCTGAAACATGAATAACAATTGTAGGTGTTCTTAATTACTAAGTATGGGGAGGGAGGAAGGGAAATCACAGAGCCTATGGAATGCCATCATAAAAAAAGAAAGAAAGAAAGAAAGAAAGAAAGAAAGAAAGAAAGAAAGAAAGAAAGAAAGAGAAAGAAAGAAAGAAAGAAAGAGAGAGAGAAAGAAAGAGAGAAAGAACGAGAAAGAAAGAAAGAAAGAAAGAGAGGGAGAGAAAGAGAAAGAAAGAAAGAGAGGGAGAGAAAGAAAGAAAGAAAGAAAGAAAGAAAGAAAGAAAGAAAGAAAGAAAGAAAGAAAGAAGGAAAGAAAGGAAGAAAGAAAGAAAGAAAGAAAGAAAGAAAGAAAGAAAGAAAGAAAGAAAGAAAGAAAGAAAGAAAGAAAGAAAGAAAGGGAGACAGGAAGGAAGAACAAAAGCTAAAGGAAACAGGAAAAAAAATCACTAAGCTTTTAGTTCTTTGTGTGTATTCATTCAACATACAAAACAATTACAGTATCCCATGGTCTAAGGGTTGATTGCACAGAAGGTGTGTGGAGGGACTTTAGGAAATGAGATATGTGTGATGAGATGTCCTTGACATTGTATGAGAAGCTTGGAGAATTGTGATGGACCCAGGGTGGTGGATATTGAATGGGCAAAGATGTGGACTCACTGGGGCTAGCATCTCCGACATTGCCATGGTCTGATATACAACTTCAAGGACACTTATAACTAGAACTCTAAATATGATCTTCTTGTTGTAAGTTATGAGAATGCAGTAAATGATCTCACCAGTTCACAGTCTTTACAGATTTAATTATAAAGTATGTGGTATATGTGTCTTCATTTACATCTTGAAGAGGCTCAAACTCTTCTGCTCATTAGATTTATCTCTAAAACTAAGCCTGTCTAGGCAAGTTTAATCTCCTGGGGTCTAATTTTTCTTTTCTTTCTTTCTTTTTTTAGTATTTTTATTTTTGTTGATGTTTGCATAGCTGATGATGGTGGGAAGGATCAAGGGTTAGGGGAAAGTGGGTGAGAACATTGTTTCAACATTTACTTTTCTTCCTCCTGTATCTGGGGGAAGCGAAGGAGATAAGAGGAGAAGCTGCACCCAGTGCCCAAACCCCCTCAGTACCAGGGCATGGGGAAAGCCTTCCTGATATCATCCCAGAGTCGCTGACGTGGAGCATGCTCCAAGTGTTCAGCTTAACTGGTTTTGAGTTCTGAAATACTGTTGATCTCTCAGATCCAAAGATGAAGAAAACCTTCCAAGGTCCTTTGACTGATATACTCCACCTTAGCATCACTGTTCATCCAGATATTTGCTGTCAACACTTGGCTGGGGTAGTTGATCAATTTGTTCTGCCCTTCTTCCTATCTTATAGTACCAAATGTCCTCTGCAGGCCCCAGAGGACTTCCATATCTTCCACGTGCATCTGGGCATGCTGTCCACTGCTCCATCTTAGTCACTCAGGAGACCCAGTTCTGACACATGCACTACACAGTCAGATGATCAATCCTGCCATTGTCCTCATGATTGGAGTTCTGAGTACAACAACTCATTTGGAGGAATCCTCAAAGAAATCTTGTCTGAGGTGATCCTAGACTTAACTCTTGTATGTGCTTGCCAGTATGGGATCTGGATCAGTCTGTCACTTTCATCAGCCTAAGTACACACTGGTATTTGCCATTACTGGGTTAAATCTGTTTCCAGCCCTGTCTCCTATGCAAGCCAATAGATACTACAGTCCAGACCAAACCAGCACACTACACATTCTGCCCCCAGTACAACAGCTAGAGCTGTAGTCTAATAGGAGTGATCCCTAATAATCCCCATCAGGCCCAACCCAATCCTGGTTCCTGTGTTTGCCAGTATGTGCAGCAGGCTGATCCAGTCTTTTGCACATTTAATTTTGCTATCATACACATATCAATGGATCAATGGGCACTGAAGACTACTTCAACTGAAATGACCCCAGTACACACTCCTGGAGGCCCTCCCTCAGCCCTGGTTCTCATGATCACTAATGGAACTTGCAGTTCATCATAGAGGTGCCCACCACTGGGCCAATTCCCAATCTCAGATCTTGCATTCTCCAGGTGGTTCTACCATCTAGCTTGACAGGATTTACCCCAATCCCAGCACTGACCAGCAAATGCTGTACTAAAGCCCAACCAGCCTAGCTATGCTCACTACAGCTCAGACATGCATCACTGGGTACGGTTGGCTAGCCCAGCCTGGCTCTCCCCCTAACCCAGTTCTCATGCAGGCCAGCAGTGTTGCAGCCTTTCTTGGCCTTGTCTGCTCCTAGCACCAGTTCTCATGCTCACCAGTGGAGGAGTGGCCCAGAAAGGGAGCCTGTGTTGTCCCCCTACCAGGCTAACTCTCCTTCCCCCAGGTCTCACATGTACTGAGGTGCTGCAACCCAGTCTGACATAGCCTGTCTCACTTCAGCATTTGCCTGGTTTGTACCTGATTCCAGCTCATACTGATGAGTGCTGCTGCCAGGCCCAGACCAATCAACCCCCAGTTTCACCCCTACTGCGAACTGGCTGATGTTGTGGCCCAACTTGGCCTCTGCTGAACGCCATCCTGGTGGGTCCTTGGTCCAAGCTGATTTAGTCCACCTCCTATTCTGGCAGGAAGAGTGGTCTTGCCAAACTGCCTACACACATTCTGGTGCTTAGTATTGGGTGTTACAGCCCACCCACATCTGGTCCATGCCCAGACACAGCTCCCATATGGTTCAGTGGGAGCTGAAACAGAGCCCAGCTTGTCATCACCCACCCTGGCTCTCATGAGCACCAATGGGTATTGGCGTCTAGCCCGGTGTGGTGCACACCAGACCAAGTCCAAATCTATGCCAGGGCACACTGCAGGCATGTCCAGCTTAGATCACCACCCCCATTCTGCCTCGCATCTTCACCAATGTGAACCACAACCCAGCCAAGGTATTCTCCCTTAGATCTCCAACCAGGCTTTTTCCCAGCCACAGATCTTGTGCATGCCAGTGGTTGTTCTAACCAGCTTGGCACAGCCTATCCTGCATCCTGGCCTCTGCCATCATATACTGAAGCCTAATCTGTCACAGTCCACCCCCATTACCAACTCTAACTGCCAGGTGTCAAAGCCTAGCCTTGGCCAGTCGGCTTCCATCCATGGCTCATGCAAATTGGTTGGTGTGATAAAGCCTAGCCTGGCATGACCCCAGGACACATGAGTGTTAGAGGGTTCCATGACTATGCCTAGCTCAACCAATCACCTAGCTTTTAAGCAAACTGGTAGAATTTGCTGTGCTACAAGGGTGAATCCACATACCCCCAACAAAATTTACAACCCAATCTGATTCTCTTTTGTATGCTGGTTAATCATGGCCCAGCTTAACCTTACCTGTCCCCTATTTCAACTCTCACCTGAGGACACTGTTGTTTGGCCTTGCCAGGTAGGCGTCCATCCATACCTCTAGTGTGCAGCTGTGAGTGGTAGTTGGTGATGGTCAGTGCTAACTAGCCCAGATCAAGTTGCCCATGTGCATCAGTCTGACCTTTAAATGTCCTCGAGTTCCCCCGCCCCCCGCCAAACCACCCTGTCTCAGCCCCATCACTTACCTGCAAGTAATGTGGCCTTGCTGATGCATGGCCATCAGATGTCTTCCTCACCTGGATGGGAGCCCCTTGGTCCCTGCACTCCCTCACCTGAGCCATCCCCTAGGACTCCCACAAGCTAATGCTCACTAGCTCACAAGAGCCTAATTGGGCTGCCTGTGGCTTTGGCTGAGGGCTATTTGCACCCTTTCCCTCCTAATCCAATCTTTCCCAACCCCCACCCCTGGGGTTTCCATCACACATGCAGGGCAAATGATCCAGACCAGATGGCCCATGTTGCTCCTTGCCCCCTCTGGGGTTCAGAAACCTAGCTTGAATATCCATGTGGGCCAGAAGACCTATTTCAGGCAACCATTGGCCATTCCTGGCCCCTTCCATGGTTCACAGGCCCAACTTCCATCTTGCAATGGACCCAGTCCAGGCAACCTGGGCCTCATCGGGCTCCCTCTGGGGCTCACAGGCCTGACTCCCACAATGCAAACTGGCCAAAAGACTCAGGTCAGGTGACCTCAGCCTTGCAAGGCCTCCTCTGCAGCACAGAGACCCAGCTTTCACCATGCATGCAGCCCAAATGACCCTGGCCAGCTGGCCCAGGCTGCTCCCTGCTCCTTCTGGCATTCAGGGGCCCAGCTTCCTTCATGCACATGGGCCAAACAACCCCTCAGGTCTAATTTTAATAACCTCAGATTCCTAGTAGAGTACCTTTCCCTGGTAACCTTCTGCAAAGACATTTCCACAGGTTACAAAGATCTCATCTATGCCATTGATTGCACAGAATCATATTGTATTGTAGAGCAAGCGGGGATTCCTGAAGCCTTTCAATGCAAGAGAACAGATAAGGAAATTAGATAAAGGTTGCTGTCTCCCCCACTTCCGGTTTTACTACAAAAGTTTGTCTCATGTGATTCTACTTCTCACATTGGTGTGGGAATGGAACTAGGCAGATTCTTCTTCAGTATAGTCTCTTCCATGCGTCCTCAAAACGGTGTTTGCAAAAGAGTCTACATGGCTTAATGCTTCCTAGTCACCCGCTCTAACTTGATTTCTTCATTTAAGACTCTTGGGAAAAAAAGAAAGAAAGGTCAGGATAAGAATGACCTCACTCCATTATTTTCCTTCCCATATATTCTCCCAAGAGAGAAAAATAAGGCTTTCATTATTTCTACAGGATATCATGAGTTATTTGAGTCCACGGTACACCTCTGCAACCTTGTCTGATAGGATTGATTTTTGGTATGGTATATAGGTTATAGAGAACATAGCTTTTCTATGGCTCAAAATAGCTGTGAAACAAAACTGAAAAAATAACCTCTTTTTGTAGTTGGTAGCTCAATCTTTAATGTGAAAGGCTAGATGGATAAACAAAGAGGAGTATACACACTGCTTTCACACCACTCCAGTGAAAAAGAAATTAGACTTTTATCCCCCAAAACTTTCCTTGTTACTTTATTAGAAAACACTTCCTTTGCCAATTCAAAGACTGTCAAAACTACGACTCTTGTAATAGAGTTGTCAAAAACAGTCCTTCAAAACAGGCTGGCAGTTAGAAGAAGTAACTGCTGCTAAAGGGTGCATCTGTGCCATATTGCAGACATTTTGTTTTGGATCAAACTGGATACATACAAAACCATATTCAAAAATTGTTCTTGGATGATGCCAGATAATTCTACAATAAGGCCAAAGAGTGTTGGAATTTCTGTCCCAATGATGGTCATGGAAATACTGGCTGCTACCTCTCCTTGGCTCTGTAACAACAATATACTTACTGGTTTTCATTAGATCATGTGTCTATAATACACTTATTTGTTTATAATAGAGTGCAGGCCATCCAGTTCCAGATGGTCACGAGGCATGATTTCTTTTCTTTGATGGTGTTGAACAGCCCTCTGTACTGTGTAAGACAATAAGTTTCCATACCGCCTCTGAACACCATTGGGCAGACAGCAAGAGGATATCCATAATCAGATTAATATCACAAGCCAAGTTAAAGAAAATATTAAGATGAACTTTTACTGATTTTACCCACATAAAATTATGAGCTGCTTTTCTTGAAGACAAAATGTTTAGGCAGCTAGGTGCATGTTAGCTTATAAGTGTAAAAGGGGCCAAAGGGAAAATGAGAGTTTTTGTGTGGTTTGATGATAAAAGAAATAAAGAAGTAAGCCTTGAAGGCAAACTGGAATTTACACATCAAAAATCTTGCTATTGTTCATAGTGTCATTAGGTGGGTTGGAACTTTCTCTCTAATGTCAGTTTAGGAAAATCTCCTGTTTTACACCAAAAAGAGCTTCTAGGATTAGCAATTAAGTATTTAAAGTGATGCTCTTGTTGTATAATTTTGTTCTCTGGGTACTAATCCTTATTCAGGGGGTATTTAGCAAAAGTTTCCCACACTATTCAGGGAACTACTAGGTCTATTCTGAAGTCCCAGGAGGAATTGCAGGATTTCCACTCCCAGAAAGCCCTCTACTTAGTAATGTCCCAGAAAGTGAGGGGAGATGAAGAGAAACAAGAGGCTCGAATGCATTTTCACAAAAACTCTAACCTGAATACGGATTGGGCTCCCAATCTTTTCTGAAATGTTTACCTGCTCTATCATTTACAATCTCTTTATAAAACTAGACAAGCATGTCCACCCCTGAGAGAGAAAGAGGGAAGAAAAAACTGGAAGTCTGTATCATATATTTTGAAATGGAGTATTGCTAGAGGTGACTGTTACAACTCACAATCTTCACAATCATTCCACCAAAATGTTGTGATTTTAAAGGCGCTGCATATATAGCTTACGAAGGTGTCGTACTAAATTTCCATGGAAGCAAAAACATAACAAAAGCAATCATGTAGAAAATCCAAGACATTTATCTGGAAGAAAATGGGAGGGACAAGATCCCAAATTATTCTCTTAATAAAAATTTAAAATAATATTTAGGTTTATTTAAGAGAAGTAGGGAGGAGTAGAGAGAGAATGGAAGAAGAAGCGGGCTAAGGAAGGAAAGGAGAAGTAAATGCAGATATACAGAGAGGAGGAGAGAAAGAGAGAAAGATCTTCCATCTGCTGGTTCACCCCCCAAGTGGCTGTAAAAGCTGGAACTAGGTTGATCTGAAGCAAGAACCCAGGAACCATGCGGGTGAAGAGTTCCGAGGCTTTGGGCCATCCTCTATTGCTTTTCCAGGCCAGCTTCAGCTGCTTTCCCAGGCAACAAACCAGGAGCTGGATGGGTAGTGGAGCAACAGGAACATAAACTGGGACCCATATAGGATCCCAAAGATTGAAGGTGAGGAGTTAGTCACTAGGCTATCACACCAGGCCCAAGATTTCAAACATTTTACAACATGCATTTCTCTCATTAACATTCTAGGTTTAGCCCGAAAGAAAATAATTTCACTTTATTATGAGATTATAATATTTTTAATTTCTAATTTTCAATTTTCCTTATCTACCAGGAAATTCAGGGAGGCAATGCTAAACTCAGGTTCTGACAAATGTATTTCCCCATTTCTTCTACATCAATTCTTATCTGGTTTTATTTTTATTTTTATATTTATGCTGCTATTAGCTGTGTCCTATACTGTTGGTAGAGACTATTCGATTTTTTTGAAGAACTGTTTATCTTTATTGGAAAGTCAGATATACTGAGAGGAGGAAAGGCAGAGAGGAAGATCTTTCGTCCACTGACTCACTCCCTAAGTAGCTGCAATGGCCCAAGCTGAGCTGATGCAAAGCCAGGAGCCAGGATCTTCTTCCAGGTCTCTCATGTTGGTGCAGGATCTGCATCATGACTGCTTTCCCAGGCCCCAAACAGGGAACTGGATGGGAAGCACGGTTGCTGGTATATGGACTGGCACTTACATGGGATCCTGGCATGCTCAAAATGAGAACTTTAGCCATTAGGCTACTGCAAAAACCCAAGACTCTTTAATTTTACTTGATAAAAACAAAAGTAAAACAATTTCACAACCATTCCCAAGACAATATTTCCAAAACCTTTTTCTAGGTACTGGCACAGTGGTATAGTGTGTAAGGCTCCCACCTGCAGCCTTGGCATCCCATATGGACACTTATTGGTGTTCCAGTTGCTCCTCTTTTGATCCAGGAGTGTGAAAACATTGAGAATCGCCCAAGTGCTTGAGCTCCTGCATTCACATGAAGACCAATGTGAAGTTTGGCCAATCTGAATTCAGGAAGGAATGGGAGCTTCTTCCAGGGCTGCGTATAGCAATGCATATATATTCTTTTTCCATGTTATTCTTTCAGTCCTTTGTATTCAGTTATCAAATTAGGGCCCAGGCAGGCAGGAGAGGGGGAGGATCTTTTGAAGGTCAGTGTTAAAAGAATCCCAGTGTCTTCCTGAACACAGTATAAATAACAGAAGCAGAAGCAAAATGAACGACCATGGTATGCTTAGGACAGTGCATGGATTTGACTATAACAGAAACTATTGAGAGTATTTGTACAGAGGAAAAATTTTTCTATACCTTTGCATTCTTTTCTGAATCAGTAGAGTGGGAATGTAATAAAATACAGATGCTGAGCTTTTATTATCTGGTACAGCATTAATTTTACTACATTTCTGATATAGATTCACTTAAACATGTTTTTAATAAAACTTTTTACTGGTTCTTACAAATTTTCAAAGATGCTCACTAGATTCTCATCTCTTTGTATAACTCTTATCAATAAGTATAAATTCATAATATTCCAAAGTTTAAACCTTAAGTTAAATACCTTAAGCTCCCTAGGATATTTATCCCATCCAACTATCAAAATTTAGACATCTGAGCTTCTGCCAGAGTGTCATGGTACTATTTATATAGACTATAGTTAGAGCATATCTATCCCTTTCCTTAAAAAAGTAACAATAATTTAACAGGATCAAGGAAATTTGTTTTTACACCTCAAACATACCATACTTACAATAAGAATCAGTATTAGCTATCCCCAATAATGGCACCATTGCTTATGTTATATTTTAAACTGAGAGCATTTGGAAAAAACACAGCAGACATTAATAGAACTGTCTGTCTGCTGCCACTTTCACTTACAGCAGGGTACGAGGCCTAGAAATTATTTTCTCATCTTCCCTGAAGCCAGTCATGGGACTCCATTCTGAAAGCTGGCTATCCCACACAGCCCAAAAGACAAAGGGAAGCAGAAAATGTAAGCAGATACCTTTGATAAGTTTATCCCAACTCACGACACATAGCTCAAATTCTTCGTCCCTTTCTCTCTCTGAAATTGTCTTGCTTCACCAAAATTATTATAAGTGAAAAAACATGGCTATGCTTCTTTGTGTTTTTATTTCACTATAGAGGCTTCCCATGTAAAAATTACAGTAAAGGGGCCCGGCGGCGTGGCCTAGCAGCTAAAATCCTCGCCTTGAACGCCCCGGGATCCCATATGGGCGCTGGTTCTAATCCCAGCAGCTCTGCTTTCCATCCAGCTCTCTGCTTGTGGCCTGGGAAAGCAGTCGAGGATGGCCCAAAGCCTTGGGATCCTGCACCCGGGTGGGAGACCTGGAGGAGGTTCCTGGCTCCTGGCTCCGGATTGGCATAGCACCGGCCGTTGTGCTCACTTGGGGAGTGAATCATCGGACGGAAGATCTTCCTCTCTGTCTCTCCTCCTCTCTGCATATCTGACTTTGTAATAAAAATAAATAAATCTTAAAAAGATTACAGTAAATATTTATTTTCATTATGACCTCTTATTTTAGCTTACTGCTCACTCTCTAGGGTACCATGTGTGCCCTTAAGGTATCCTGTATGTTAATATGTATATCATGTTAGTTATTATCCCTACAGAAATGAAAAAGAGGTAGGTGCTTTGTTGAGTAATGAATAAACTTTGGAAATTTACTGGCTTAATCATATCACAGAATGTTTTGTGAAAATCAAAGAACATGTATTCCAACATATGTGGGTAATTTCCACCCTACAGGCCATACAATGCCTGTGAAATTATTTGCTGACCCTACCAAAAGAACCTCAGAAAGGAATCAGAATTCAATAAATGTATAGAAGCCTAATAGTAAATTGGTAATTTTATATGGAATACAAATGATGTTATAAATATCCAAATGACACACGTAAGTAAAAACTTTACCCATTCTTGCACGCAACAGTTAATGATCAAAATGAGGATTAACGGAAACAACGTATTGCTTTGTGGTGTATAAATGCCAAAGTATGATGACAAGGGAGAGACTGGAGTCAACACTACCACCATAAGAAAGACGATGATTTATGACACATTCTAGATTCTCTTCTGTCTTAAATTAGCCTTCCTTTGCTTCCCACCCTCAAATCTGCAAATAAATAAATAAAACAAATAAAAAAACCCTGCGTGATCTAAGCTTCCTAGTTTTCCATCACATTGCTTCCACTTCTGAGCAAAGAGAAAATCAAGCTCAGCCAACAAGTGTCAGCATAAGCTGATATTTAACTACACCTGTTATGTTTAACAGGGTAAGACAGAGAAGATTACAATAACAGTTTAAAGTTTCATTTCTTCTTCCTACTTCACATATGTTGAAAATGGTCTCCATGTCAGTCTTGTGACTCACATGACAAGTAATAACTCTTTGGGACATTTATTGTTGTGACAGAAGTAAAGAGTTTTGAAAGATTCCCTCCTGGGAATTTAAATCTTTCCACAAACAACACTCAACAATTCTATCAATGTATTTGTTGTCTGCAGTTACATGGGAAGTGGGACATGAGTCTGCCATGTGCCAATGGGTGAAGATCTGAAATATGCAATGAAGAGCACTAATGGCTATCACACCTTTATCCCAAATGGTCCCAGCAGTCCTGGCTGTCCTCAGGCTTTTCTCTTTACTTCTACAGCCTTTATGTGCCATTGCTACATATGCCCCTGCGATCTTCTGTTTAATCCTCAAACTTCTACACTGTGAAATGCCATCCCGTTTTTCAAGATTCTCTCTCTCCATCTACTTCCTGGGGAAATGGAAGCTAACAGTTTCTGGTACACAGTTAAGATCTGTGATACTAGAATCATAATTGTTTATTTGGAATTACCCCTCCTGCCCGCAATAGATTTATTATATTAATAAATAAATAAATATCTATTGAAGAGTTTTCTATTGTTATGCACGTCTCAGCTCTCCTGATGACATCTTTGGTAGACTAAAAAATGCACCCCCAAATTTTGTCTACATTCAACAATCAAATGTTGCCTTATTTAGTAGGGAGCGAAGGAGGGTAATTTTCCAGATGTGAATAAGGTAAAAAAATTAATGAGAGAGAATTGTGCTAGATTCCCTGACTCAAATCTAAATGTAGAAACATACATATGTATGTATGTATGTAGATAGACAGATACATAGATACTTATAGATATAGATATCTATATAGAGAGATATATAGATATTTATTTATGCCTGTATATATTTATATATTTGAAATGAAGGTAAATGGGGATGGACATACTAACACATTGCCCTCTGAAGATGAAGGAGAAAGATTTGGAAGAGTTTGCCAGAGTTTGCCTTTCAGACTGAAGTGTAGTGACCGCATGCATGGAAGACTAGCAGCCATTAGAAGACTGAAAGTACAATTTGGCAGGAGTGGTCTTCCCCTGAGCCTTCAGAAGGGCTGTGCCCCTGCTGGAACTTTCATTTTTCTGGCCAGCAATATTAATTCTGGACCACTATCCTCCAGAATTATGACAAAATAAATATGTCTTGCTTTCAGCCACTAAGCTTATGGTCATTTGTTACAGGAAACATAAATCTATTCATTTAGGAATAATATTTTCTAGAATTATTCATAGAGTGAAAATATCATATTTGAAAATCTTTAATATTAACATTAACAAAAATTTAATTGGAAAGTCAGATATACAGAGAAGAGCAGAGATAGAAAGGAAAATCTTCCATCTGATGATGCACTCCCCAAGTAGCCACAACAGCCTCAGCTGAGCTGATACAAAGCCAGGAGCCAGAAGCCTCTTCCGGGTCTCCCATGTGGGTTCAAGGTCCTAAGGCTTTGGGCTGTGCTCTACTGCTTTCCCAGGCCATAAGCAGGGAGCTGGATGGCAAACAGGGCCACTGGGATGAGAACTGGCACCCGTATCGGATTGTGGCATGTTCAAGCAAAGACTCTGGCCGTTTATGCTACCACACTAGGCCCGAAAATTGTTTTTTTAATTCATGTCTTCTTGTTACATTTTAATCAATGAATCAATGGGAAAAGCGAAACAGAGATCTTTCATTCACTGGTTCAGGCTCTAAATGCCTGCAGCAACAGAGACTGGGCCAGTCTGAAACCAGGAGCCTGTAATCAACCTGGGTCTGCCAAATGAGTTGCGATAGCTGAAGTACCTGACCCCTAAATGCCTATTAATATGCATCTGGAATTGAGAGGGGAAGCTGGCTAGAACCCAGGGACGTTTGTAGGTGATGTGGTTATCCCGGGGGGAGGGGTGGTCATACCACAGATCCTACTTACTAAATTTTGAAAAGATATGGCACTTGAAGCACTGTTTTATTTTCTTAAGTGAGTTGCTATGTAAATGGTAACATGGAACTTTTACAATATCAAAGTGTATTCTGTTTGCATTCAGGTGTCTTCCAAAATTAGATGGCTTAAACTACACTCATTATTATTTTCGTGGTTTGAGGCATAAAATCACATGTGATTAAATTTCATCAGTTGTAGTAATACAAATTTCTTATTATCAAAATTATGAGTTTGTTTATTGGGTCAGATCCCATATCTTTTTCTTCTCTTTTTACAAATTAGTGATATCCCATACTTACGTATTTTGCTCCTAAGTCAGTTCCTAATTTAATTTTATTCAGGATTCCAAAAGTCTAAGGGATTGCTTAAAAATATTTGCACTGCTACACTAAAATGAAAATCCAATCATTTGTAATATATCAAAAATATGAATATATACATATATATTCTACATGTATGTATTGTACAGAAAAAAACTTTTTTCTCTTTAGATCCTAGTCTATCTTTATAAAATGTTTTTTTGTATGTTTTCTGAATTGAAAGTGAGTAATATGTTCTCGCTGAAATGACAGAAAAAATCTTCTAAAAGTCAAAAATATTTAGGTACAATTTATGCAACTGGAGACAATGCATGATGTGCAGACATTGAAACTACCTCTTACAGATCTCCTCAGGCACTTTACCATTGCTTATCAATTTTCAGATACATATTTCTCAATTTTTTCACTAGTATATAATATAGTCATTTCTGAGGCAAATTGCTTTCTTATATTCTAGTCTGGGTCTACTTAAGTTTCATTCCATTTTGTCAAATTTTGCTATAGTAAGTTTCTAAATGTTCTTAAACTAATACTATATTTTTTTTTCTTGAAAGTGGCTCAAATTTTAAGCAACTTGACAAAGCAATCAATACTATTCGATAGTTTCCTGCTTTTTCTGAGTGATATTGCTGTTTGTGAATGCATCTGCTTACAATAAGGACCGTCTATGCAATGGGAGTTTGTAGCTGTACCTGTTCTCTCTGGCCGGTCCCCAGATCAACAACACAGAGATGATGCCTTTGTTTCTATTTAGATTGTAAATCCCACGTGTGTTTTGAATATTAATCAGTGTTTATTTCACTTTTTTCCCCACCCTGCCCTTTGCAGTATTCACTGGCAATACAATCAGATACAGCTGAGGCTGTTTGTTTATTTCTATCAAGATATTTTTAACATCTGATTTTTTTCTCTGTAACATTCAGCTTCACCCACACTCACTCTAATCTTAGCCCTGTTTCTCTTTGGCCCCTCAGGGAGTCTCACATATGCACAAAGCATCCTTTGAAGTAAAACGGAGCTTTCTTCTTCAATAGTCTTAATTATCCAGGATGCCAAAAAAGAATAGATCCCTCCCAAACTGAGTAGAGTGGCTGTGTCTTCTCTCTCTTTGACAAGATTCCCATGTCCCCAGTTCTTCCAAAAACTAGAATGGTGCCAATCCTCTTACCACCCCACCCCACCCCACCCCAGGGTGTTCCTTAAAATTTTAAATGAATGGTTGAATGAAACTCAATGTGAGACTATAAGAAAAAAGCACAAACTCAAGAGTTAAACACAAAAGCATTCACAGTTTCCAGCTATATCAAAAGCAGGCTGTTTCCCATCAAATAATGCAGCATTTAGCAAAAAGAAGTCTTTGCAGCTGGAAACAGTAAGTGATCCCAGAAGAGCAAATGACTTCAAACAAAAAGGGCCCACCTCATTCTGACCATGTTTGTGCTTCTCCACTGGGCAGGGCCCCTGCTTCCTTCTGAAACATACTGAATGCTTCTGCAACATTTTACATGCCTAAATACTTTACAGCAAAATCTGTAACATGAACAAACCATGGCAAGTCTGGAAAAATAAAAGGTGAGGATGCGTGGCTGGCAAACTAAAACACTCAAGAATTGCAGAGCACATGTCAGTAATTGCTACTGGGAAGACTTTTTCCATAATTTGTTACCACGAAATTGCAGTAGATTCTCAGTATCTATGATACCAACACTAAGAAGTAGATTCCAGACATCATAAATATTTCAAGAAACCACTGAGAAAAAATGAAAGCCTAAAAACATGAGATCAACTGAACAACTAAGGATGAAACAAGGCACTAAATTTGAAGATACTACTTGAGGAAAAGAGGCTTTCATGCTCCAAATTGAAATTTATGAAAGGAACAAGAAATGGCTTATTGCTGATATTCATTTGCATCTCTCAGCGTAGATATAACAATATCTGAATGATAGACACCCAAATATTGGTCACTGACAAGAAAGAATAGGGTAGCCAAATTAAAAAGCTAAGCTTTACAATGACATCATTGGGGAAAAAGGGGGGGGGGGATGTTTTCTCTAAACATATGGAACAAATTAATTGGAAAGGCAGGGCTAAAATATGGAGATGGTGGTTCGCACATGGAACATATAAAAAAGGCATTATTTCCTCTTCCGCCACCAGTTTTGCTCATGGTGACTGAAGGATATTATTTTGAGGGTAGTAAAGCAACAAAGGCCAGTTGTCCTAGTAATTTCTATTAGAAAGTATCAGAAGCTTTTTGCCCAAGGTGAATAGTAATATGATAGGTTGTCATAACCATATGATAGGTTGCAGATGTATTAAAAAGAACTATGAAAGGTATCAATTCTGTCTCTGCCTATCTGTCCCAGGATGGCCTGACAAAAGGAATGAGTTGCCACCCACACACTCATCAGATGTGGCATGAAAACAACTATCGCTAAAATGGGAAGGCGATGATTCGATTGCACCAAAGCTGCCTGTTTCCACATGTGAGTCTCTCTGAAGTAATTTCAGGTTTTCCTAGGCTAATCCCCAAATGGGCAGCTCGGTCACACGTCTATGAATTTCTGGTGCCAGTAAATCTTCACACATGCATAATGTTCCCTTTAGTATCTACGTACTCCTGTAGGAAACCCTATATACAAGATCGAAAAGCCAGTCTGTGTTATCTCGACTGTTGTAGTACTACTCACTCATCAAGCATCAATTCCATCAGAAGTTCTCTAGGCATGGTTCCCTAACACCCCTAAACCCCCACCCCAACTTCTTATGAATTAGCCTCTTTCCCCTATTACTGGCATTTACAATTTTGTAACTTTTTTTGGCAGATACTTATTGTTATTTTTCAACTCTATTATGAGCTTCTTGAAAGAAGATCAATGTAGAGCTCCCTTTTGCACATAATTGATCAAAAAATAAATTAAGAAACAATAAATGAAAAAATACTGTGTATTCAGTGACATTGTATTGATGCCTCACTATTCAAGATGATAATAAATCTGTGATAGATGTCATTCTCTTCAGCTTGCTAATCATTTCAGTAGTTAACATTTCAATATTTTAATTACTGGAAGATATTTCTCTGCATATGGAGTGTTAGGAGCCACAGACTTATGGGCCTTAGACTTGGCCTACCTGACAGCCTGTTGCATTGCAAAAGCCTGCAAGCAGGGCTACAGCAAGCAGGATATTAGGCCAAAACATCTTCTGTAGAGCAAGCAGAATAGAACCTCCACCCGTGTTCCTGTTCAAATAATTAGTTCCTCCCCTGTTTCAATATAGCTGATTAGTTCCTTCCCTGCTTCAGTGAAGATAATTACTCCCAGGAAACCCCTCCCTTTCTCCCCCTGCCCTAGAGAAGAGGGTATATATATGAGGAGCAAAAATAAAGAGAGAGGCACTCTTTTCCACCAAGTACGAGAGTCGGTGTGTTTCTTGGGCCAGCAGCCCAGCATTCCCAGTCCACCCTCAGGGTTTGAGCGTCGTGCCCTGCAGGTCGGGACAAATGAGATAGTATATTTCCATGTAATGCATAAAGACATGCAAGTTTAGACTCATATTTACTTTTTTTCCCCTCAGCATCTTTCAGCATTCTCACCATTAATCTTTTTTTTTTTTTTTTTAAAGATTTTATTGTTATTAGAAAGCCGGATATACAGAGAGGAGGAGAGACAGAGAGGAAGATCTTCCATCCAATGTTTCACTCCCCAAGTGAGCCGCAACGGGCCGGTGCTGCGCCAATCCGATGCCGGGAACCAGGAACCTCCTCCAGGTCTCCCACGCGGGTGCAGTGTCCCAATGCACTGGGCCATCCTCGACTGCTTTCCCAGGCCACAAGCAGGGAGCTGGATGAGAAGTGGAGCTGCCGGGATCAGAACCGGCGCCCATATGGGATCCCGAGGCGTTCAAGGCGAGGACTTTAGCCACTAGGCCACGCCACCGGGGCCCCTCATCATTAATCTTTAATATCTCCTGTTTTTTTTAAAATCCAGAGATACACCATGAAGTTCTTGCAAAAGCTCTTTTTCTTTCTGAAAAACAATTTCACCATGATTTCTTGTTATATTTCCTGCAATTTGTTTCTCTTACTTGTCCTTAAAATAGCAATTATTGTTCTTTCAAGAAAGCCTTCCATATCCTTCAATCTAAATTATTTTTAATAATTTATTTTTGTAGAATTTTGTTACAGTTTTTCATATGACTCTATACTTGGTAATTCTGTATTATGTGTAGTAAATATCATAGTTATTTTCGCTCTAGCATCTCTGTATACTGCACAAAGCCAGACATCAAACAGCGTTTTGGGTTTTGTTTACCTATTCTAGCCTTGGCATGTTTCAGAGTACATTGTAGAAAACTGGTGTACCCTGAAAGTTTGCTGATTGCATGAGTGAACAGCAAACGTTTTTTCTCAAGACCATTACCTATATTTGTAGGGTAATACATTTCAACACATGGATTTGGGTTTTTCAAACTCATCTTTCTTTGAAGTTATGGTCCTCTGTGATTTAACTCACTTACTTGAGAAGCAACTCATTCACTCTTAGAATTGTCCCAACTGGATATGAGAATGGCAATATCCACTTCTCATGATTTTGTATACACACAAAGTTCCTGACATTGGTGAACATGGTAAGGGCGCCTTTTCTTTCCCCAGTGAATTCCAGGGTTTCATTGCTACAGTTTACCTGCAATGTACAATTAATCACCAGGTTTAATAAATCATATTTTTAAATAAATTCCACAGAGAATTGAATGCATCTAGGATACATGAAGTTTGACAAGTTTTGATTTTATTCCTAATTCTATGATATGATACTGAAAAAAAATTATGTGAAAAAAATAAGCTCTATTACTGCATGCACTGCCACAAACTGAGAAAGACAGTGAGATGTACAGAATGCTTACATCATTAGATTTTGTAAGGACAAAAACAAAAGATACAGAGTGTGTTAACACTGACTATGGCTAATTTAATTCTTTAAGATAAAAGAAAATTGGAAAATATAGCTATAACTATACCACTCGAAAAATCAATTGCGAACATTTCCAAAATGTTCTCCAGTTAGACCAAACTAGGTCAGTAGTGTAAAAAGTAAAAATAGCTACAATTTCCAGGCTCCCAAATTTCAGTGTGTTCAAAAATATACGCAATGTTTCAAAAAACAGCTTTGCTTTGCCATCTTGCCTCTTATCAGTCTACAATAAACCATGGAGCTCCAGAAAAAGCCTAGCAAGTATGGAACTAATGGCACTTTTAAACAGTTTAATGCAGAAACACTATGAAGAAGCTGAGGGGTCTCATGGAAAGTTATTTTCCTAAATTCTGTCTGCTTAGGCACCATGTTGAAAATAATACTGCCTTGAAGAATAATATTCCTGGGATAAGATCTTTTGTTTCATGGCTTCTCAATTATGGAAATGTAGAGTGATAGAATACTGGAGTCTGCCATGTACAGATGTGGGAGAATAATGGAACATGCATCCTTGCCTTCAGACAAAAGATGGATTCCCAATGAAACTGTTGGACATGTGTAGACAATGGGATGCTGGACTGTCTGACTTTGTCTATGCCAACAATGTTGGGGTACACTTGAATAAGAGACTGATAGAATTATGATTCCTTATGCACTGTTGTAGTAAAATGGGATAAATCTGTCAGGGATGGGAGTTTGTGGGGGAATCCCAGCCTATATGAAATTGCATCATATAATTCAAAGTTCAAAATAAAAATATATTTTAAAAATTTATTCTTCAATACAAGAAGTGAGAAGCCAAGTACACTAACAAAGTATAATACTTAAAGACATAGAAATTTGAAATAATTACTCTTGGGAATCAATTCCATATTAAAGGTGCTAAAATATTTAGCTTCCACTATATTTTTATTGAGAAACTGTTATATGGTAATTAGTATGATCAACAAGACAATGGCTTCCCTTCTGTCTTACACTAACAAGTAAAAAATTATACAAAAGGTAAAGTCAGAAATATGTTACAACTGAGGATAGAGGGCTTATCTGGGATACTTGATTATCTCAGAAATGGAAGGAATAATGAAACTAAGGCAGCAGTGTGTATGTGAGAAAGAGAAAGCAAAGAGAGCGAGAGAAAGCAGAAAGTGCACTAAGGCAGGAGGAGGATTAAGACAACACGTCGCTATCTAGTGTGATGTAGAGATGAAGGAAGCAAAAACCATTTTTACATTGTCCTTTTAAAGGTACCACATTTTAAAATTATGGTTTCTGGTTTTCTTGTTTTCACTTGCTATCTACAAGAAACAGAAATGATCTAATTTTTAAATATAGTATTTTGAATGCTGTTCAAAAATTTGGGAAAACATGGTATGAATTCCCTTCTATAGATGGAAATTATTGGGTGGTTTTTCACAATAAAGACTTAGAGAATAATATTAATAGAGCCATAAGTACAATTTTATCTTCCCTTAAATTGCTGTTTTCTAAAGAAGCTGTTAAAATAATGAAGTAAAGTGTGGTATTATTTCATATATTTCTTCACAAGAAAAATTTTCATATTTTAGAACATATTTTAATGTTTTTCTAAACATAAAATAGGTATAACTCTCATTGGTAATAATCACATAGAAGTTCAAAATTTAGAATAAGGAACATATTTCAGATTTTATCATGACTAATTTATTTAATTACATATTTTCCTTACTCTAATAGAAAGTTTTACTTTGTGTTGTTTCAAGAGATGTTTGCCATGTGTTTTCACAGAAGTAAAACTTAATTCCCTTCCTATTTGTGGAAATTATAAGTATTGATTATTGAAGACTTTTCGATCCATCTTTCTAGATGGAATTAGAAAAGATTTGTCAGTGTTCTTCAACCTTATGAAAATAGAAACCTCTGTGTGTGTGTGTGTTGTAAAATTGAAAATATTTAAGCACTTGCTAAATACCCTTCCAATTGGGGAAGGGTAAATACCCACCAATATTTAAAAATGACTGAACTTACTTAAAGCTGAATAAATAAATTATCCGGAACTAAGTAGTTCCATCATGAAATATATATAAGAAATGAATATGATGAAACTAAGCATGATAATCAAAATGAATATGACACATGTCTTCAGGAATTTTAAAGCCAATTGGTTAATTCTTTTCAACAAAGTCCAACATTTCTGTATTTTTATAACTGGATAGTATTTGGATTCTATCAATTCATAAACTTGCAGTTTATATACCAGTACTTTCTTCATTGAAATAAAATTCAGAGATATACATAGTGCTAAAAGTGCACAGTTAAGCACTAAACTAGGAGCCTGATTGTCTACAAACATTTCTAAGTGTAGCCATTATACAAACACAGAGAAAGTAAGGGTAAAATTAAGAGATTAGCATAATAATGTCATTGATTTGGACCATGAATAAAAATTCATGGAGCAGAAATACTTTCAAAAATGGAATTGTTAGTATCCTCCTAAAGCTTGAAGACAAGACATGATACAAAAGTTCTTTTTTTGCAGACAGGAAACCATGAAAGAACTGGATCCAATAAGTCTTGATTAATAGTTGCTAATGATTTGGAAAAAAAAACAGCCATTACTTTTTCTGCTCACTATTTTTGCAAACATTGTACAGAGCCTTTCAATAGCACTGTGAGGTAGAGAATAACATCACAGTAGCCCTGAGCTACATAGTTGTCTGGTTGGGCACACTTAAATGCCCATTTTCTTTCATGAATGAAGGATATTTAGCCATGCCACAAAATGTTTGGCCATCTTCCAATACCATGTTTAAAACAGAAAGAGAGAGAGAATAAAGAATGGGATTGGAACTTTTCCATGTCCAAATAGCTAAACCACAAACTAGAAACTATCTTCCTTATAACTCTATCATATGAAAAAGCTCACACTTTTTACTGTGCATTCTCTAGCATTTGAATTTTAATTACACTTAAATCCTTACCAGTTATGACCAATTTGGGAAAAAAGGTATAACTCAAAATATAATAGTTACTATTGTGTAACTTTCCGAATTATTTCATTTTTTTTTCTTTTTATTGATTGCATTGCATTATGTGCAATATTTATAGGCACTGGGATTTCCCCTGCCCCTCCCCAAACCCTCCCCCCATGGTGGATTCCTCCACCTTGTTGCATTACCACAGTACAAAATCAGTTGAGATTCTTTCATTGGAAGCATTTACCAAGCATAGAGTCCAGCATCTTATTGTCCAAATAAGTTCAACGGTTTCTTGGGGAGACCATCTCTGGTCTGAGGGTAGAGTCGGCAGAGTATCATCCTAATCAACTGAAAGCCCCGACATGACATCGGTGACGATTTATAGCATTATGGAATTAATTGACATGGTATTGAGTAACCAATATGTTAAAAAAAAAAAAGGGAGGGGGAAGAATGCAAGTTCTGACCCACATCCTATGACTTCTTCATTGACATTTCAACTATTAGTTTATATAGAACCGGGTTCTATACACCTTAAAATGGCTATAGATTACTATTCAGCTGTCTCGTGTCTATTTTAATTTCAGTATTTAGCAATTTATAGCATTGAAGCATTTTGCTGAGCCTCATTGTTTCTCGAGTAGTCTAACTCTATAACACTAGCAAGACATATGTCAACAGTTTTGGTGAACAGTGTTACGAGGGGTGTGCAGAGAAATCTTCAATACCCTAGTGAGGGAGTAACTAATCTTTGTGTCCCACACTGACCGTTTCCTGTCTGATTCTAAGCTTTCCTTGTTGTTCTCCATCTATTCTAGATTTTTTGTTTGTTTTTAGGGGTTGTTGGAGCAATCCTGATGGTCATTGAGAGATAGGGTAGGGACGCAAAGTCGGAACCAGGCAAGGACCAGAGACAGCTCCCCTCCCTAGTTTCGAAGGAAGTTTACTGTTCTTCTGTTTCTGTGGACCGCTCAGGGCTCCTGGTTGTAGTTCTGATGACCTTGGATCTTGCAAGGCAGGTTTTGGACTTCTTCCATCCCATGTGGTAGATCCAAATGGGGGTGGGTGATCTCAAAGTTCTTGGCCTCCAAAGGCACTCCATGAATTAGTTCATTTTTTACTCATTCTAGAATCTTGACTTCAACAATGTCACACATACTGGCAATTTTGTAGGGAAGTGATGAGTCAAATATTACTTGTTAATTTAGTACATTTGCTTCCTCTTCTCAGCTTATCACAATATATCTGGTAAAAAAAACAATTATTCACTTTGATCATGTTGAATGAAGGGACAGTTGAATAAAGTTAACTTGTCCTTATTGTGGAGTCTCTCCACAAAAGGTGAAAACACTGTGGTCTCTTTGCTTTAGAATCAGTGTGGAAAGAAAGACATGTTTCTTAAGAGAGGTTGTCAGAAGCCCAAAATACATACCTATTTTTTCTGGAGGATTAAAGGGGAAGAGTCCAGTGTTGCATAAAATCTATCTTATCATGAAGGCAGAATACAATTAACATGAATTCATAAGTTGGGAAATTGTCTTCCTCAACCTCCAACAATGTCCTACCAGAACATTCTTTGTAGCTTAGTGATTGCCCCAGGTAAGTCAATAACTACCAATAGAGACTCCTGGAAATATTGTGGGCAAGCTAATTAAAATAAAACAACAAAAATCTCACAAACTGAGATGATCCCTTTTTATTTTAAAATAATGGAGATTGCCTCATATATCCATTTCCTTTTATATATGCTCACATGGTCTTCTAAACTTCTAAATTTTCCAACTGCTTCTATTACTCATGATTTATTTTTTTAATTTTGGCTTCAGCTGCAAATGGCTCTCTTAAACAAAGATGCAAATCAAAAACACAGATCAAATTTTCTATTGTTTAACATTTCTTAGACAGTTAACAGAAGTTATATCACTCTCCTGAGGACATATCATATATAATATGTAAATAAACTAAAACTAAAACTGATAATTTTGAAGGCTACTGAATGTCAGATCTGCCAAAACCATAATCATCCAGGGACTATTTTAAAAAGCAATTCAACACCAATTTGACAAGACACAAACTTCTCTTTTGTGAAGTTTGCTGTATCTGAAAGAGAAAATCACGGTGATTACTCACATTCGTGAGGGTCAAACCAAAAAATTAAAAATACATTTTCATGAGTGAATGTAGGGAACTGGATATTTTTGACACTGCCTTGGAAATGGAGGATGACAATGAATTGCATGTGTGGAAAATAGGAATCTTAAATGGTTTTTAGGTTTAACGTTTGAACTGTTACATGGTTGTGACCAACACTTTCTCATGTGGGAATACAGTGGCAAAAATCTAGAGTTTGCCTGTGAGCAGTCTACATTTGAAATGACAAATAGGTATTTACTGGAAATGTCAAAGTGAGAGAGTTTTGTCAGTCACCAAAAACTGAATTCAAAGTAAGGGGAATGAAGATCAGAGAATAAGATGTTTCAGAGAAAAGTCCTGGATGCATTTTGTCTTTCAAAGACAGGATGCAATATTGTAAATGTTGTCAGCTTTTAATTTGATTAGTATTTATATTCCTGCCTATTTACTTGTTGAACCATGTTCTTCTTACTTTTCATTTTTTGGACTCTTTGCTTACTAGATCACTAAGCCTGTGACTGTTAAATACGTTAAAACTAGATTATCTCAAAAAATTAAATAAGATCGAAGTACCAGTCAAGAAAAAAAACAAAGGAGAGTTTGGCACATAGTTGAGACACTGCCTGGAGCCCTGAATCCTATATAATATGAGTTCCTATGCTTGAGTTTTCACATAGATCCTGATTCCAGCTTCCTCTCCATGCACATCTCTGCAGGCAGGTAGTGTAAATTTTGGGGTTTAAACCTTGCCAACAGGCCCCGAGGTCACCAAGGGTGAGGAACCTCAGGAGACAGGCTCGTGAGGATCAGCCATTTATTCAGCACAAGCTCCAAGGCTTTATAGGCTAAGAATAGTGAGGGTAGAAAGGTGTTTTCATTTTTTTTTTTTTTTAATTATTTATTGTTTAACTTCAGTAATTACATTGTATTATGTGACACAATTACATAGATACTTGGGTTCTCCCCACCCCTCCCCAAACCCTCCCACCATGGTGGATTCCTCCACCTTGTTGCATAACCACAGCTCAAGTTCAGTTGAGATTTCCCCATTGCAAGCGTATACCAAACATAGAGTCCAGCATCTTATTGTCCCGTCAAGTTCAACGGCTTCTTAGGTATACCCTCTCTGGTCTGATGACAGAGCCAGCAGAGCATCATCCCAGTCAATTGAAAGCTCCAACATACCATCAGCAAAAATTTACATCATTATGGAAAGGTGTTTTCAGGTAGTCCCTTCACCCAGTAAAGACACTGTGATTGGCTAAAAGGCATGCTTAATCCTGTTTACCTTCCAATCATGTCAGAGGTCACGCTCCCTAAACCGGTTGGAAGTTGTGACTGAGGCCAAGGCAGGTAAGGTATAAGGCCATGCCCACCAGGTAGCATGCAGAGACCCAAAGGTGACTGCCCACAGGGAAGGTCAAATTCTTGATTCCTGCTGCCCCCTTGAAAAACACGGATTGAGTTCTTCATCAAGCTCTTTTCTCGCAGGTATTTGGAGGATAAACCAGTGATGGAGATGTCTATGTGTTTCTTTCTAACAAAATTAAAAGTGAACTAAAAATAAGGATGATAAGTAAAATTTAAAAGCTACGTAAGAAGAAAATCATATAGAGGAAAATGATAATGGCATGAAAGCAAGTGAGATATCCCCCTCTCCCTTTTTTTCTTTGCAGGAGGGAATGATCAACTGATAAACACTACTGAGAGATTGACTATGATCTACTAATAAAGATTATTGCTGCACTGGATGGTTCAGTGGATTTTGTGGGTAGGTAAAAGCAAACAAATTTAGCCCACCTGAAAATAAAAGACTAATTATAAAAATCTGGGTATAATGGTAGAACTCTCATTGTAAGAATTTTGTGATGAAGGATGAAGACAAAAGGATAGTTGATCAATGACAGATATGGAGTAGAGAAATATTTTTAAGGTAATAGATATTAAAAAGTAGTAGTAGGAACATAATAAATATATAAGGGAATGATATCTTTACATTCATGAGCAAGAATCAGATTCAGATACGTAGCTGATTTGTGAAAGTAAGTAATATTTTCTCCAACTTGGGTCCTGGGACCATCACTCTGAAACCAGAAGCAGGATACTGAAATACATAATTAGCAATTGCAGAGGAGCCCAACTGTACCTCCAAACCTTACATCATTATACTGCTTGTAGCCTTTCTCCTAATGTCTCTTTTTTGCTGTTTAATTGAGTTAGAATCAATTTCTCCAGAAATGTCAAACATCTTTACGTATGTTGAATTACAGACAGCTAAACTTTTCTGGAGCCCTCAAAAATCTGTATTATGGGATTTTATAACATGAACCTGCAGGAAAGAGACAAAACCATAGCATTTCTCAAAACATTTGATATTTGATCATAAAATCCTTTCAGAAAAATGGCTTGAGGGATTAGTGATCAGTTAAAAATAATTAGTGAAATTTAGTTTTCAATATTTTGTCATTTAGAGTTTTCTCTTCATGTTTTACTTCAAGATTTTCCTCATTCAGGTTTTGTGATTCATTGTTTCACATTCCACCTATTTTTTCGTAAATTCCACCTGTCCTAGTTGTGTTGCTTTCATTAAATTCATCTGACTTCCTCGGAAGCTTTGGGAAGTCACTTAGAAGTTTGCCATTGGAAGTAAGAATTTCTTTTTCTCCTGTAAATCCCCTCACATGAGTGAGAGTGTCTCCCCAAATACTGATGATTATTGTTCAAATTATAAATCATAATATCATTTGCATTTTTTAACATATACAAAACAAATGTCAGTAAACATCGATCACATCATTTTCAATCTTCTTAAAGCAGAGACATTATTCATTTGCTATTGTACAATGCCCAAAAACTCTATTTTCATAGCTTCCAGAAGCATGGGATGCTCAGCAATACGGTGCTTTATGCCAAACGTTGATCTCCTAACCATGAGGTTGTATTTGGCTTTGTACTACAGAGTGACATGTTCCCATTATAATGATGCTTGAATTTAGCATAGCAATTGGATTCCCTTTCAAATTCACCACACTGAAATTCCACTGCTTACCTTTCCTTGACTAAAGAATAAAATTTTAATGTTCACAGTAAAGGAAAAACAATTAGGAACTTTCTAAAATATATTTCTCAGTACTTCTATTTATATTGAAAACATATTGTAATGGTTGTATACATTTCTGTGCATTTGAACCTTAAACAAAGGCGAAAACCATACACTGGGCACATAGCAATTAAAGTACAGAACTGTATAGACTAGTTCTAAATGGCTCCTATACCTATTGTTTAGCTTGTCATTCTGTAAGACGCCACCATGGTTCTGCTCCAAGTTCATCACCTGCCTGTGCAGTGGAAGAGCTCATCAGCTGTAAAGCGAGCCAATGGTAAGTCCCTGCATACCAATGTGTGCAGAGAAGGAAAATGAGAGAAAATTCTCAGAACCACTGAGAGCCATGCAGAAGACTCGGTAACATAGGCGACTTGTTGTTCCAACAAAGGCATCTTGAGGTTGAACAGTTGGTGAAAAGCCCATTCGTTTTGTTTTCCAGTAATGGACAAAGTAATGAGCAAGATGAAGAAAGTAGGAGGAGAATATGAAGTAGGAAGTGGAAAGAGAAGAATATGAGAAAGGAGAAGAAACAAAGAAAATAAAGGCTCATCATGGGACAACTCGGAAAACTGGTCACCATTAATAATATTGACGAACAATTTGGAGATTTTAAAAAGATTGACTAGTTTTAGGTTAGAAGTAGATGAGGGAGAAATTTCGTATGCTCTATTGGCCGTAAGCTAAAGAAAGACAATAATTTGTCCTAGATCTTTCTCTTGAAAAACTAGAAGACAGGATTCTTGTATGATTTCACTACAAAGAAGTATAAATGTTTGACAGGCTAAATATATTTATCCCTAGTGCAAATTAAAGTGTGCAAGTAATGAGACACTATGTAGTACTCCTCAACTATAGAAGGTCATTGTTACATGTTTTAGTAAAAATTTTAAGAGATTGAGACAAAAAGAAATGGCCACGATGAATGGGACAGGCGGGCAAGTGTCAGGAGCTGAGAACTCATTTCTAGGTCTCTCACAGGGGTGACAGGAACATGATTGCTTGTGCTATCACCACATTCTTCAAGCAGGAATCTAGCTTCAGCAGCTAGTGCTGGGGATGTAACTGGGAACCCCCATACCACATGTGGGTACCCTCACAAACAACTAAACCTGTAGACCAAATGCCAACTACAATTTTTTGGCTGTTTCATGGCTACTTTAACAGTACCAAATGCAGACTGGTTAGTTATCCAGTTTAGACAATAATGATTAGGAGTGTCTGTTGTCAGCAGCATATATAGGCTTATGTTAAGTGTTAGAGTGATGGCTTTTGGTTTATTTGAAGAATAATTAAAATATTTTGATTTTTGCAGAGATAAAATTAAATGTATTAAGAAAAGGCAAACATGCACACTCACACATACATAAATGTTGAAGAGAGCAATTACATGTGCAGCAACATTCTTTCCCTTGCAAAAGAATGTCTAGCTGCAGTTTACAATATCACCAATATTCTGATACTTGAGTTTCATGTATGTTAACTTCTACACAATATCTCCAAAGTTAATATTTTTTCCTTTTTCTTGTCCAAAACCAACTTTTTACAAGTTATGCCTGTCTCTTTTCACTAATATGCAATTCAGAAAGCAGACAGTTTACTTTGAATTAGATGGAATAATTTTGAGAGTATTTTGAAAGTCTCAAAATTAAAGTGGCTACTTAATTTATAAAATTATGCTTTATGAGAAAAACAAAGGATTAGAATCAAACATAGGCCCGACTTTGATCTTCAAAACCAAATTGCACATTTGCTGTGTGGGGCTTGCGGGAAAATCCAAATACCTTCTTAGATTCGAATCAGATATAGCTAGTCCCTAATAGCCTTGCAAGTTGCTGTTTAAAACATAGATTAGGCTTTTGCATAGATGGATTGATTAGAGTTAAAAGGCATGACTTACGTGTTCAGGTTTCATCTTGCTGAATAAAGGTATAATAGAAATTAAGATAAACATCTAAAGATTAAAATTGGAAAAGAAAGCTTATTTTTACTACAATGTTTTCATTGCTTGTATGACCTCCTTACACAAACACATAGACACAATATAGACACAACATACCCATAATATTCCTTATCCATACTCTCTTCAGGTAGGAACTTTCACTTAATATTTTATTTTTCTGTGTGTGCTTTCATTATTTATATTTCTATTTATTTTTGCACCTCTATATTTTCTCTCATCAGACAATGTTTCAATTATATAATGATCATTTCACTTTTTAAAACATTTTTTTCTTTTTTCTTTCTTCTTTTTTGTTGATAATCTTTTCATAGTTGATTAGGGCGTAAAGGGTGAAGGGATAGAGGAAAGTGGCTAAGGTCATTATTATCACATTCTCTTTTTTCCTTCTTATATTTTGTGGAAGGGGAGAGACATGGGAAAAAGCCACATCCAGCCTCTCAATCATCCCAGGGTCTCCAGTGTGGGGCCTGCTCTGAGGGTCCTGCTCAAGTAGTTTTGATAGTTCAACAGTTCAGTATTGCTGCCATTCTTGCCATTTCAAGCATGATAAAATCCAGAATACACGAGCTGACATAGTGCATATTAGAATCTCCACTTGCCTAGATTTTCACTGCCAACCCATGGCTGGGTTAGCCAATTGACTTGTTTTGTCCTCTGTCCTCTGTTCTGGTACCAGGTGTCCTCTACAGACTCCAGTGTAATTCCATATCCTCCCTGTGCTTCTGGATATGCTGTCCACTGCTCCATTTAATCCACTGAGGAGGCCCAGCGCTGACACATGCATTCCACGGCTAGAACATGGACCCTGCGATTTCCTCCATGGTTGAAATTCTGAGTCCAGTGGTTCAGTTGGGGGATCCCCAAAGAAACCTTATCTGAGGTGATCCCAGACCTGATTCTTGTGTGTGCTTGTCAATACAGGATCCGGCATAGATTGTCGCCCCAATCAGCCCATACATACACTGGTGGTTGCAATAGCTGGATCAGTTCTGTATCCAGCCCTGTCCTCTATGCAAACTAATGGGTGTTGGAACCCAGCCTGGCCACACCCACCTCACACTTGACCATGGAAACCAGGGGTCCTAGTTGGGGTAACTCCCAACAACCCCCACTAGGCCCTCCCCCTTCCCTGGTTCCTTGCCAAAACAGACTGGTCTGTTCTGTCCCACATCCCATTCAGTTCTCATACATGTCAATGGGCACTGAAGCCTAGTTCAGCCTAACGAGCACCACTACCCAGTCCATACCTGCTGGTGGCTGCCACTCACTATCTAGCCATGCCTGCCCCCGTCCTGATTCTCTTGCTCGCCAGTCAGAGTGATAACCCTAAAGGGAAGTGCCCACTATTTCCCTACTGGGCTCACTCCCACTCCCAGATCTTGCACTTTCCAGGTGGTTCTGCAGTTTAACTTGACATAATTAGCCACCTGTGCCAGCCTCTGCCAGCTGATGCTGTAGCAAAACCCAGTCAATCCACAACCACTCTACTAATGCTTGTACCAGTAGGAACTTTTTTTTCCTTCAAAAAGAATATTTTTAATAGACTAAATACTGGTTATCACTGAGTTTTTGTAGAAGGTACAACAGCAGCATGGTTCAAATGTTACTTGCAGTTCTTGGAAAAAAACAAAAATCTTAAAATAATGAAATACAGAAAAAAGTGGGGACCACCTTTCATTATTTTGAGTACCACCATTCTCTTGAAAAAACAGTCCATTCTTCCAAAATCCCAGAGTCAAGAACCACTTCCATGGGGGAAAAAATCCAATGTCACACCTTAACTTCTGAACAATAGTGTGGAAGCACACATATATGCATGTATGTATGTGCGCAAATGCGCATGTGTATGAAAGCTTAAGCAGAAAACAGGAGAGCAAAACACTTTCTACTTCCTTCAAAATAACTTCTGAAATCTGAAGCAAGTATGTGCTGCTTATTCTGGTTGTCTGATCCTGATTCCATGCCAAGAGAGAAGAAACAAAAAGAGGAAGCGAGCACTAAAGCAGGTGGGGGAGAATTCAGACACCTAAATGACTCTAAAAGCAGGTGTGAGAAAAACAAAAACAGCTCAGAAGTGGGATGAAAATTCCCTTAGCTAGTTTTGTCATAGTATACACCTTCCATGCTTATCCTTGTGTTCTTGGTCTCAAAATCAGTACCAGAATGCTTTTCACACCAGTAGGAACGTTTAACCCAGTCTGTCCTTTCCCCTTATCCAGCTCACAAGAGGCCAACAGGTGTTGTAACCCTGCCCAGACTGGTCTGCCCCCATACCAGCTCTCATACTCCCCAGTGGGAGTAGTGGTCCAGCAGGAACTCCCCTACTGTGTTTGTTCCCTACCTCCAATCTCGTGTGCTGTTTTAATGCTGTAGCCCATTCAAGCATGGCCCATCTCACCTCACTGGTAGGGGACTAATTCCTAGTCCAGCCCAGCCAGTGGTTGCTCTGACCCAGCGTGGCATAGCTCCCACATGTCTTGGTCTTTGCCTTTGGATGCTATACCCTGGCCTGACCCTGCCAGCCCCCAGTTCCAACTCTCTCTGATTCGTGCTGCAACATGGACCTGCTCAGTCTGCTGCCTTCCCTGACTCTTGCAAACCAGCAAGTGTGATAGCATAACCAAGAATGATCTGTACTCCAACCTGGTTTATGCCCTTGCCAGCAGGCTAAGATCAACTCAGCCCTGACCGGTCTGCCCCCTTTCAAAACGAGCCTGCACGCTTGCCGACAGATAGAGCTGCCTTCCCAACCTGCCCAAAACCCAGGCCTGGACCATGCTCTCATCAATGGAAGTTATGACCCAATGAGGAGTTGCCCAAGTTCCCCAACTTGGCTCATACCCAGTCCTAGATCTCACACATGCCAACGAGTGCCAGGCCCCCACCTGGCATGACCTGTTTCCTCTGTCCCAGCCTTTGTATGAGCTGATAGATGAGGCAACCCAGCCAGCCCCACACCCTGGTAGGGGTGCACATGCGGGGCTGCAGCCCGTACCTGCCCAGCCTTTTCCAAACCCCAGTATAGGTGAGTGTTGGTAGATTCCATAGTCACACCTAGCTCAGCCCCTACCACCCCAATTTTTAAGCTAACCAGAGGAACTTGTGTTTCCACAGGGTTAGACCCACATATCCCCTACAGAATCTACCCCCTGGACCTGTCTGTCTTGCATGCTGGTTGGTGTCATAGCCCAGTATAATGTGACTTGTCCAGTGTTTCAACATACTGTCATGTATTAGGATATATTTCTTCCAGACAGGCCCCCAGTGTTAGGATTTGTGCAGGCTGGCATGTGATGATAAGCATTATTTCATGTTAACAAGCCCAGCTCAGAACTCTTAGGTGGGCTGGAACATCAGTCTGACCCATAAAGGTTTTCCAGTCTCTGTACTTCAAATCACCAGGTCTCAGTACTCTGGCTTGCCTGAAGGTACAGTGGGCGTATCTTTTACAGTCCTTCTGCAGTCATTCCTTAATTATATATATGGTGGTTTTAGCCAGGGCTGTAATTCTCACCTGAACATGAATCCACATGTCATTGCTCTCCCTCACCTGTGTGATCCCCCAATTTCCTTAAAAATCCAGAAGCATAAGTTTCTAGAGAGCATCACCAGCAGCACGATCCCAAAGCCAGCCCTGCAGGCACTGCCAGACAGGCAGAGGCAAAAAGACCCCAGCAGGCCCCCAAAGTTGCCCACCACTCCTGAGGAACACGTGGGTTCCAGGTGACTCCAGGCACACTCAGCACTTCCTAATAACTTTGTTCTGATCTTACTCTTCACCAAACACAGCCAGGTCTGATTTGCTTATAAGAATTGGAAACACAATACAAGTCATTTCAGCAGAACAGAATACTTTTTTTCCTTATGTCTTTAGGAAAGTCAGATGCAAGTGCAACAAAAATTTAGAAATACTAAGTTGAAACATATCAAGGGTATTTCTTCATTTCTACCTCACTCTCATTCTCTTATGTCATACATTCTCATACTCTTCATTTCCCTGCACACAGTTCCCTTTATTCTGGTGGCCATACCCCACAGGGAGGTAGCATGATGATTTACATAGTGACTGATGGGATTTCCTTTGTTCCTCTTATCCCTCTAATCACTGTGTAGTTCTGTGACTGTACCACCTGGGTCAGTTGCTTGTGCCTATTTTTGGAACATTACGTGCTCTGAGACTCCACTTGAACGCAGGATTTCCGAGTGAAGTTCTGGCCTTGTGGTTGGAGCAGGAGACATGAAGGATAAAGAGGACAGACATAATCACGGTCATCTTTCTCCTTAGAACTGTATGGTTTTCCAGTGTTTATGACCACCATGTGACAAATTCAGGCAGGATCATTAAAATAACGAACACCACACGAATAACCATGAGAAACACAGGTATTTTTATTTCAAGAAATTTAATTAAAGGTTTCTTTTATGTTGCATGATTTTACCTTGAATACTATGAAATTGACTCTTTTTGCAGAAAAAAATGAAATTATATGTGAAATAGATCACATCATCTAAGGAAAATTATAAAGTATATTCAATTTTGGAAATGTGTATAGACCAAGATATCAAATAAAATATAACAGGATATACACTGATTATAGCATAAATTTTCGGCCTCTGGGAGGGAATTAATGCTAGTAAAATCGATGGCATTTACATTAACAGCAAAAATTGTAATTGTAATTATTGCTATAATTACAATGTCATAATTACAATATATAAAACTAATGCATGAATAATGTATTGTCTAAGAATCAGGTCACCTGAATATGACTGAATCTTAGATCACAGTGATTAAGACACAACCTTCTATTCTTATGTAAATGCAGTTTGGGGGGAAGGGCACAGTCTGGTTTTGGAACAGTGATTTTACCATCATTTTAGATAAGCCCCTGGGAATGTGCTTTAGGTACTGAGAGGATTCTTGTGGAAATAATTCAAATATCCAGCATTCAGCTCACACGAGCATGCATACACACAACTCACACAGGATGTGCAGGCAGTGAGGTCTCTTGTGCCCTTCTAAAACTGATTCCCAGTTGTTTCACACTGCACTTGCTCTTTTTTTCCCTCTTTTTATTGTTGTCTTTATTTTCCATGCTATAGTTTATCAGCCACCAGCACCAGTTTTTCACACTGACACCATAGGTTGTGCAAATAGTCTGTTACATTCGGTCATACAGATAGCTAAAATGTGGGACCTCTAGGCTGGCAAACTGGCCCAATGGTGAAGCTCTCCAAGTAAGTACTACTTTTGGAATGTCTGGGTTCCACGTAGAGCTTTGCTGTTGATTCCAGCTACCTGTTAATGCAGATTATGTGACCAAGTGAGGGATGGCTTCATGCCTCTCACATGGGACACTGAATGATTTCTTGAATTCAAATTTTTCTCAGTCTTGGAACATTACGAACCACATGTTTGAGAATGAACTAGCGCCTGGAACCCCTCTCCCTCTTTTCCATCTGTCTTTATGCCTCTCAAATACGTAACATTTTTAAGGAAAAAAAAACTCTGAGATTCTTTATTAGAAAAGCAAATTAGGTATTTAGCCAGGCAAGTAAGAATTTCTGCCAAGAACTTTCTTATAGCTGTTTTTGCAATGAATGTGTCTTAGGGATGCCTTCTTGCAGCACAGTCATTACTTCCCTGCTTCTGGTCCTTCAGTGAGGTCGCAAAGTTCCCACCACTTGTACTCATCATGCTCTTTGTTTCTTTACTGTCTGTTAGCATTACACAATATCTGCTTTGCTCTTATGGAATCTAATAGTATCTTTTCTAAGTTTATTTTAAAATCAAACTCGGCTCTACATATTGTCAAACTCTAATATATTCACCTATAATAAAAAATAATTCTACAGCACAATGAATGATAGGCAAAAATGGCTGCCAGAACAGTCTTTGTCCTGTGTATACTGCCTTATTAAGAGGTTGAGTTTATTTCACTTCCTCCAAGGGGAGTCTTTAGCAATGCTTTGATGAACAGAATGCAGTAGATGCAATGCTTTCTCGTCTAGAATGAAGTTAAAAAAAAAGTGAGTGTTCTACATGATTAACTGTTCTTTGGAATTTTGGTCTCTGATCTCAGTAGTCAGACTGAAAGGTGAAAGTGGTCTTGTAGAAAGACCATAAATGCCCCTGCACAGTGCAAACTGCTTGAACCTTCCCAGCTAACAGAATAAAAAGATTCAGCACAGCATTTGGGTTAGTCGTCAGATGAAAGCAGTTCAGCTTTTTGAGCTACCCTCCTCTCAGTGGGTTCTTTCTGTAGCAGCAAAAAACTATGGACGGTGAGCTCTACCCATTAGTGAAGCAAATGTCGGTGTTCTGTTTAGCAATTAAGCATCAGGGTGGTGGGTTATACAAGACTAAATAACTGGATCATTGATGTCAACAAAAATGTATGAATTCAAAGGAAATATAATTTAAGCACGAATAGGATACTTCAAAAAGATAACAGAATGCCCTGCACAGTAGCCTAGTGGGATCCTGCCTTGCATGCACCAAGATTTCATATGGGCACTGGTTTGTGTCCCAGCGGTCCTGCTCCCCATCCAACTCCCTGCTTGGATTGCCCAGGTGATATTCATTATTGCCAGTTGATTATAGCGTGTGGTGTCGGCTGTAAGGCTTCCTCCTGCACTCCAGTTCCTTACCCTTAAAAGCCTGTATCCTGTGTGAAGCAAAGTGGACATTCCTCACCAGCTTGTTTCTGGTGGTTCTTTTGGCCGAAGGCCACCGTCTGCCTCACCTTCATTGACCTCGGAGCCTGCTGGCAGAACCAAACCCTGAAGGGCCTGGGTATTGGTCAGGTTGGGCAAGGAAGTTCCACCTACTGGTAAGTGTATAAATTGATTCTGGAGGGGGGTGGACCACTCAGAGTTGGAACAACCCTTAGCACACTGGCATGTGCAGGAGCCAGAAGAAGTGCAGACCATGCTGGTCTAGGTTACCACACCTACTGATTTGCATGAGTTAAGGATGAGAATAGCCTGGGCAGGGCTAGGCAGCACCACCCCCCAGTGAGAGTTGGGACTGGGGCTGGGTTGGGTAAGGCCTGGCTGTAGCACCCAATGGCAAAGGCAAAGATGGGGAATGGGCTATGCCAGACTGTGCCAGAGCAATTGCTGGAATGCAAATATCTATGGCAGGAACAGGCCTGGTTGGGGAGCTAACGAATGCCTTGGCTGGGCTGTGGTTCCCATTGGTGGGCAAGGTCCATAATGGGGGCAGCAATCTGAGTTGGACATGGCTACAGTTTCCTTCAGTATGGGTGTGGACTTGGTTCTGGGGTGTGCCGGACTCGGCTAGCCTCCAGCATACACTGGTGCTTGTGAGAGTTGGGGAGGGTGTAGAATGAGCTGGGCTATGTCTCGGCTCCCTCCAAACCACATGAGAACTGTGTCTGGGTATGGATCAGGTGTGGGTGGGCTGTAACACCTAACAGTAAGAACCAGATTTGGTATGGGCCATTTGGCCAAGGCTACTGTTTCTTTCCAGAACAGAAGGTGGACTAAATCAACCTTCTCACTGGTATGCACAATATCTGCCACTGGGAGGAGAACTGATGGATGGGCTTGGGAACTCCTCTGTCAGAATGCAATCTCTAGAGATGAGACAAGAGCCAAAGCTAGGATCAGCCCAGACCAGGCATATATTAGCATCAGGTCTGGTGGCAGGGCAGCTGGGCCAGTTCATAATACCCACTGTCAGATCTGAGAATGAGAATGGGGTACAGGAGAGGCCAGGTTGGGCCTCAGCACCAGCCAGTTCACATGAGTGCTGGGACTGTGGTCTGGTTTGGCTAGATTCAGCAGTAGCATGTTCAACAAGAGCTGAAACAGGGGGCACACAGGGCTGGGCCAGACTATAGCATCTGCTGGAAAATGCCATTGTGAGAGAGGCTATATCAGGCTGTGAGGCAGCATCCACCAATACACATGAGACCCACGATAGGGTGGGAGGGGTCAGTGAGTCCCGAAGATGAGATGTACAGATTTCCGTGGTCGGCTACTGCTCCCACTGGTGAGTATGAAAGCTGGACCTGGGGATCAGACCAAGCCAGGCAGGACTACAGCACCTTATTGACCTGCATGTGAGCTGGGTTAGGGGGAGAGCCAGGCTTGGCTGCATAAACCAGAGTAAGTGCAGGCTCTTTGGTCTTTGTCACAGCATCATCTGGTAGGTGCTGGGTTGGGGTGCTGTTGAGTTAAACCACAGAAATACCTGGAGAGTGCCACATCTGTGGCAAGAAGTAGGTCCTGTGAGGAAACTGTGGGCACATCTATGACAAGCTGAAATTCCCACTGGTGATCCTGAGAATCAGAATAGGGGGTGTGTCTGGCTAGACAAGCAGTAGCACCCATTGACATGATCATGGGCTGGAAGGTGGAGTTAGTTCAGTTTGACTTCAATGCCCAATGATGTGTATAAGAGCTGAATGGGATATGGGATAGACTGGACCAGTCTGCTGCATAAGCTGGCAGGCACAGGAACCAGGGCTGAGGGTTGGCCCAGTGGGGGTTCTGAGTCTGTGCTGTGCTGCATCTCTCTTCTGATGTACATGAGGGACTGTGTGTGGTGGACATGGTTAGGCTGGGACACAACACCCATTGTATTGCTTAAAAAATGGGGCTGGAGAACTGACATAGCAATTGCAACCAGTGTATACGTTGGCTGATGTGGGTGACAGACTGAGCCGGACACTGCACTGACAAGCACACACAAGAGTGAGGTCTGGCATCACCTCTCACACACAAGATTTCTCTGAGGATTCCCCTAACTGTATCACTGGACTTCGAACTCCAACTAAGGGGAAAGTAGCAGGACCTATGGTCTGACCATGGAGTTTATATACCAGAACTGGGTCCACTCAGAGGCTTGGACAGCAGTAGACTTCATGCCCAGATACACACGGAGGATCTGGCAATCCACTGGAGCCTGCAGAGGGTATCTCGTACCAGAGCAGAGGAGGAAGGGCAGAACAAATCGGTCAACTACTCCAGTGAAGCTTGACAACAAAGAGCTGGGTAAATGGAGACTGTAAGGTGAACCATGTCAGCCAATGGACCTTGGAGAAATTTCCTAGCCTTGGAGTAGTGAAACTGACAGCATTTCAGAACTATTAAAACCACCTGAACAGAACCCCCAGAACATGCTCCACATCAAGGACTCTGGAATGACATCAGGTGGCCATCCCTCATCCCTGGGAACTGAGGTGGTTGGGAGTCTGGATGTGGCTTCTCCCTTAATCTTCACTTTTCCCACAGATAAAGGAAGAAGAAAAAGAAAGTATGGAAACCATAGTCTCACCCACTTTCCCTTAAACCTCAACCCTTCCCATCCTAATCAACTATGTAAGCATCATAAAAAACTAATAAAAAGAAACTCAAAACCAGGCACTCAGATACATATGAAGGAATCCCAAGCAGTGATTTAACCGTTATGTCTATTGCATGCTTCATTGTCATTTCAAAGTATATGTACAGATTTTCGATACTTGTCACCCAAAATGCCTAACTATGCTTCCTTTGACTATAGGCGGAACCTGGGGGTTTCTTTCCAATGGGTAGAACGTAATGAAGGTAATGCTATTTTAATTCCATGTGTAGGTGATATAGAATATACTTGCTACTGTATTCTGTTTTTAATCTCTCTTTTTTGCTCTAGAGGAATCCAGATAGTAAGTCTTAAGATCTTTAAAGTGACCCCATGTGGTACTATGTGAAAATGCACTGAGGCTTCATTCAATCAGCCCACAGCAATGTGCCACCATGAGCCACCTTAGCCCAAGATCTTATACCACATTTGAACCTTCAGCTGATTCTAGCTCTGACCAGCCATCTTGAGTGTAACATCATGAAGTGTGACCTAAACCTGAATTCCCAGCCAAGTTGCTTCCAAATTTTTAACCCAAAGAATATGGGGGGGGGGGGGTGTGATTAAATGCATACTGATACTTTCAAGCTATGGTTACAGCAATAATTTGCTCTGTTACAATATATACTGTTTTATCATGATTAATTGAACAGAATTTATAAAAAGAGGAAAAATACAGGGAAACTTCTATGTATAGTCCTGAATGAAATTTGAGAGGACCAAAAATCAACAGTTTCAGTAATTTGAAATACTTCCTCTTCCGACCTCCATCTAATATACCTGATAGAGATGAAAGATTGAACCCATATTCCAACAGGGACCTATATGCTCTAATGTATGATTTCCAAAATGTTTTCTAAATTCAATTTTATTTTAGTGAGGATATTATCCTTTATATTTAGCTATTTTCTTATACTCTTTGCATCTTTGTCTAGTGGTGCATAACATCTCCTGGGTAAGCAAATAACTGCTCTAAAAATGAAGTGTTTCTGAAGCAGCAGGACTTACAAAAAACTTCCAGACTTCTGCTTCACATCCAACTCCTAATCAGGAAACAAGACTCTCAACAAAGACCAGTGTACCTGAGTGCTAGAAATAGTTTCCATTGAAAGTCAAATTACAGACAGGATGAATGAGTTATAGGAATTTAAACCTCAGGGTTTAATAATATTTTCCTTAGATATTCCAAACAGATTCAAGTACAATGTACTCAAGCAGGAATTCACTTGAATATACGCAAAAGATAAGGCCCATGAGGTTGGTGTAGTGTCCAAATATATGTATTCCCTAGACAGGAAATGGTTCTGGGCTCTTGTATTTCTAAGCTCAGTTTCTTGCTTAGCATAAATATGTCCCTAGCACCACAGTTGTAATGTCAGCAGAATCGCTCTCTGTCATGGTTGAATGCAGTAGAAGAAAAGCTATATAGTTAAATATTTAGGCATCAACAGGGACATCTACAGAAAACATTCACTCTAATGTATATGAATTTAGAAATCATTAAAAGCAACATATATCTCAGAAGTGTAACACAATTAAGAAAACATAAATGCCAATATAATTTTTTAATTGGAAGTATTGTTTTAATTGTTAAAACTTAGACATTTGAAATGCTTCAGTTTTATTTGTATATTCAACAAATTTATAGCAAGTTTTCCCCCTTTTTAAAAGGATTTATTTTACTTTTATTGGAAAGGCTGATATACAGAAAGGAAGATTTTCCATCAGATGGTTCACTCCCCAAGCATCCACAATGGCCGGAGCTGAGTCAATCCAAAGCCAGCAGCCCAGAGCTTCTTCCAGGTCTCCCATGCAGGTGCAGGGTTCCAAGGCTTTCGGCTGTCCTTGACTGCTTTCCCAGGCCACAAAAAGGGAGCTGGATGGGAAGTGGGGCC
The DNA here is from genome assembly GCF_030435755.1 of Ochotona princeps. Lineage (NCBI taxonomy): Eukaryota > Metazoa > Chordata > Mammalia > Lagomorpha > Ochotonidae > Ochotona > Ochotona princeps. Next base: position 53,013,219 of record NC_080834.1, read on the forward strand.
TCTGGGACTAGAACCAGAACAGATATGGGAACCCAGAGCATTCAAGGCAAGGATTTAAGCCACTAGGCCATCGCACTAGGCCCAAATTTCCCCTTCTTACCAAACATCAGCAGAGGCATTGAGGATATGGCTTGATAACGGACGTACTTGTTTGGGGTAGAATATGGTCTCAGCCAATTAATCACCCTCTCTTTTAAGATGGACATGTCAAAATCACATACATACTCATACAATATCAAAGAAAAGCTGAAGACCCCTGCCTTTGTCAGATATGTTGAGTGCTGTTGCTCCCATTTACATTCATAAACTGCTTTGTCGAGTTTAGAATAAACATAGGAGCCTCACATGCCTTCAGACTGTCTTATCAGCCACAATCCAAAAGTAAATAACTCCAACTTTTTACTTTATTCTAATAATGCCCAATGTTTGGCAATAAAATCATCCCATCAGATTTTAATTCTCCAATTAAACCACCTGACAAAGTTCTTGTGTGCTTTGAAAGATTGCATCCCAAGCATCTAAATGGGGGGAGCTTGCAGGATTGTCCAACAGGTGTGGGCTGGCAATTCCTTAATCTGCTCCAAAACTCCAGAAAGTATGAATCATAAAAGGACACACTAACCACTCCAAGTGCTCACTTAGACATCTTTTCGTTGTAACCACCATCTCCTTTCCCCAATACCACTAGCATACACAATAGGACACCATGGAGTTTTGGTTGGATTGCAAAAGAGTTTATTGTCCAAATCCATAGACAGCAAATGCTAAGACAATCATCCCTAACGGGCTTCAAAAAGGCCAAACAAAAAGCTGTTTCAGAAGAGCCACATCACTATGATTTTCTAAGCATATGTGTTTTCACAGAACTGTTCATATGACTGTATACTCAATTTCCTTTCAAAGACATTCCTGAGGTATTTTTTTAAACAAGAGGCAAATGAAAAGGTTGATTTTGTGTTTTATTAGAGACAAAACAAAATTTAAAGGATTACAAATGAAAAATAGGATTTTCTTATAGATGGATAAGGATTTAAACACAAAACTTCAAAAATACACATGAATGGGGGGTTCTCTTTTTTTATCCCTAAAGAAAGGGAAATAATAAGGCTTTACAAGTTTGGGGAGCATTATCAAGTTTGGGGAGGTTTATCGTGTTTAAAATGTTGCCCTTTCACTGTATCTTCAGTATAAATGTGTAGCTTAAAAGGTTTCTGTTTTCAGAAAAGAGAAGATCCACTTCCACAGTTGACTACTTATAAAAGTACTTACATGTCCCAATGAGGTGCTTTGACTTGCTTTCAATCTTTATGAAGAAATTATCAATGTATAGAAGAAGCATTTTCTCTCTGTCCTTAAACAAGTCGCTAAATGATACATGCTGAAACTCCTGACAAGTACACAGGACTGAATGAAACTTGCAAGGACTTGGATCTGCAGTCACGCAGAGGATGTTGCATGATGCTGTGAAACCATAAGTCTACAGTAGAGTTGCACCAGTAATTATATGTGCTTGTCATTAATCAGTAAATAACGGTTTAATAATTATTTGCTGAGTCACATTTTTGGTTCTCAATAGTGTTTGGCTTTGGAACGATTTTTAAAGAGAGCCTGTAACCACACTTTCATGATGTCGTATCTGTTTTCTAACTAGTTCTCTGGAATATTATTTATAAAAGTAGGTTTTACATAGTAAGCTCATTAACAGTATAGCAATCATTCATCATTCAAAGATGAAAAGGACATGCACAATTCCAACTTTTTGTCAGTTTTAAGTGGGATGAAAAATCTTGGCATATAGTAGAAATGTTTTGACACATATTTTAGATTTATATTGCATTCCAACAAATATTCTCTTTAAAAATAACTAGTAAACCTAGGAAACAGATGAGAAAAGAGTTATTAAAGATGATAGCATAAAATGGATTACATAGATGGTACCCCACATTACTATTTAATTTTTATTTCAGAGAACATTAGATGGGGCAAGAATTTAACTGCATATTTAACAAAGCAACCAAGGGAAAAATCGGTCAAGGAATGGACAGCTGCGAGCGTGTGTTTTCACTTGCTAACAACAAAATCCACAGACCGGACAAGTTATGAAAAGGACATTTCGGCTCATAATTCTAGTTTCAGGCTAAATAGCTACATCTGGTAATAAGCTTCTTTCTAGCAGAATGCCAAGGCAATGCAGTGTATCACATGATGGCCTTGCCAACTGTCTTTTATATGAGACTCACTCTTTTGATTACCTAAGAACCCATTAATTGCATGAATGGATTAATCATTTATAAGGGCAGAGTTCGAATCACAGCATATAGATACCACCTCTCCTACCTCAAAATGCGCATTAAGTTTCCATTTGACTTTAACAGGAAATAAAGCAAAGCACCAAATAAATTAGAAAAAAGGCTAACAGTAGGCCTTTGATGAAGATGAAGTTTAAAAAACAGCATGGGATTTGCACAAAAGTAGCATTAACTGCATTATGCTAGGGATAATTATGTTTGCAAAGTCCCATTGTAGATGACCTATTCATTAAACTTTTTGTTACAGGAAGGAAAAACAAATAAGAGAGAAATTAGTCTGCACAGTGGGTTAAAGACTGTTTGGAATGCCTACATTCTCACATTTGAATCCTTGGGTTCAAGTTCCTGTTCTGCTTCCAATCCCAGTTTCCGTTTAGTGTGTACCCGGGTTGACAGCAGTAACGGCCTAAGTACTAACATTCCTGCCATCTACGTGGAAGATCTATATTGAATTACAAGCTCCTCACTTGGGATTGGCTCAGCCCCATCTGTTGTGGAAACAGAGTCAAATACAGTTGATGGAAACTCGCATATTCACTTACTCTCTTCTTCTTCATGCCTTTCAAACAAAGGAATTGTAGACATGAGAACTTCCTGAATACTTGTATTCACAACATCTTATTTAATGCCACAGCAGCTATATAGGTGGACATTGCCATGCCAGTTGTCCCTGCATTCATAGATATTAAGAATACTGTTCCAGGTGCACTGCCTACATAAAGAATACAATTTGGACCTGTGATTTGAACAAATTCTTAACCAAAAATTCACACAGCTTTATCAATGAGAATGAGGCAAGGTGATAAGCACTGTGTAAAGCACTCACTTCTGCTGCTGATTATGGACTAGTACCTCAGTTGTTTTTCAGATACAATAATTTGGGCATCTAATTATGCCAAAGTAAGTTTTATGTAATATTAAATATGTTTTGTATTTAATGTAACTCTTTCCTAAATGGAAAATGTGAGTTTTACAGTAGGAATAACAGATTTGTACATTTGTAAGTGTTTTAATATATCCTATGAAGAGTTTATATAAAATGAATCCCCATAATTAGGGAAACCCAGACGATTTTAGTTATCTCTATATTATTTTCTATAAAACAATCTTCCTTAAATCATTTCCATGAGTTGTTAAATTATTAATCTATGAGTAGGGGTGGGCATGTTTAGAAAGTTTACACAAATAATATTTGTGTAGGAAGAGGAAGGATGCCCACCTCAAAGCCTTGAAGTGTCTGTAACAATCTATGGCATGGATCTTAAGATGGTTCCTACTGCGAATGTCTGTGTGTCATTGGTGTTCTGTCACATCCCAATCCCTGTTTTTGCTGACAGTGAGACTGTTCCCTTGTAATCCTTTGAGTGTTACCCTTAGGAACGTACATTGGTGTTTTTATGCCACATAAGCCCAGAGGAACCTAGCTGCTACAGATTAGCGTACTTGCTGTCCTGTGGCTAATATATCAGAGTGACGCCTGAGAGTTTCCTCTGAGATTTTAATTTCCTTTGTCTAAATAGGAAATGAGGCATGAAGTGCCTGGAGTCTCTCATCACTGGATTGAAAGAGTGTGCTATGTAAGTTTATTTGCTTGTGTAGAGTTAACTTTAAAGGGAAGATATTTGTTGTAGGTGGGAAATAGAAATTCTGTCTATAATCTACAGAATATTCCCCACTTCTCTCCTTCTTTGAGTTAAAAAAAATTACACTTGTATCATTTCAACAGCTGCATTCCCAAGTCCCAGAGTCATGTTGGCTACAGGAACCAAACAGGCACATGGCAGAAGTAAGAATATGAAAAGAAATAAGTGCATGTAATCAGTGGACATGAACAGATTTCAATCTAATTACTAAAATGGTTTTAGGCACCCAAGTGTACTCTTGCTGTACCTTGGATTGAGTCTAGGCCCCATCCCTGATTGCAAGCTCCCTCATATGCATGTTCTGGTAGGCAATAGATAATGGATGGTTCAGCTGTTTTGATCTCTGCCACCCATATGGGAAGTCTAGATTGAGTTCCAACCTCCCAGCTTCCACCAAGTCTCGTCACAGCTGCTGAAGGTATTTGCTGAAATTTTCCAGTAATAAACATTTTGGCAAACACATTTATTTTTGGTTTCATGAGATGTGTAATTTTTTAGAGGACAGAGAGTCATTTTAAAGGAAAAAACTCAGTTTATTAAATAATCAATTATTCAGCTGCAGCTTTAAAATGGTTATTTATAAGATAGTTATTCTAGATGCCTTATTTAATGGTTATTTTCATTACATATTAGATTAATGTTGCAAATACAGTATTGATTCAAAGGGCAATGCTTTCCATTAAATATATCTGACCATAACATGAGCTGTAAAAGTTGAAATATTCCAAAATTGATTTTATCATCTCTTTAGAAATATATATAAAGCAGTGAGCTTCTGAGTTATGGAGAGGATAATTGACGTTAGTAGGATGCACATGTTGTTCAACACTACCATCCATAATGGTAACTATCCTATTGAATGTTCCTAAAATCTTCACATTTTAGGAAAATGTTTTAGCTTAGAATATTCTCACCACCTATGGAATAAGAACTTATTTATTATATACAATGTGCATATTGAATTATAACTTTTGGAACTCTCCTATCCAATAGTCGTTCTTTAACTCCATGAATAATAAAGTTGAGAAATCATTAGATTTATTCAAAGCATCACTGGTAATTTTTTTCTTTACACATCTCCTCTTGGTTCTATATACAAAGTCTCATACAGTTTTTAAAATTGTAACCAGATCTGTATTCATCTTTCTTATGAGGGATTTGTAATGCATATAGTATTTGAATGATCTTTTAAGTGTCTCTGGTATAGACTTCCTTGTATTTTTACTGCTGACTTAGTATTAACCCTCTTAACTTCTCCCCTATATATTGCAGTGGTCGCCTTACCAGCCTCTCTCTCCAATCAATACTTCATGCTATTGCTAGAATTATTGCCATTAGCTTGTTGTAAAACATTCACTTCCTATTTCTTAGAATAAATATCAATTACTTAGTATAGATTTTAAAGCTACCCATTTTATTATCCAACCTGTATTTCAACCTTTTGCCTTGACTTTACCCTCATGTGCCCTAACTCCTGAGTCACAAATGGCTATTTTCCATTCCCCTCGTTTGTCTGGTGTTGTTTTCCTATTGATCTGGACTCAAGTTTTCTATGTGAAATTCACTCAGGATTTAGACAAAATCTTAGCTCCTTATACACCAGACACATAAAACCCTGTTCAGAATTCATCTTCTCTCCTACACTGTCATGAAATTGTTTAAATATTAAGCACAGCACATATTACACTCGTCTACTAACTGTGTTCATGCATAGCTGCTGCCACTCTTACAGTAACAGTGCACAAAGGGAAAATTAAACGTTCATTTTGATTCCATTAATCCACAGCATTTTCAGCAACAAATATGTGTTGATGTAATTGATTTGAGTGAACATGTGGATGAGTTTAAGTGAATTATATTAAGTATAGTGCTTCTTTCCTTAAAATACTATATTATATGATGTTTTGATGAGCTGGATATGTATTATCATTATTATTATTAGATGGCAGTAAGCATCGGTGTGCTACATTCTTTGTCCTTAGTGTAAATGGCTATAAACAGGAGACATTTGGTTTCAGAAGTTCCATATTCCTCTGACCAGATGCTTTATTTTAATTAGTTGCCTGGGAGTAGGCTAACAGGCTTTACTCTGCCTCTAATTCAGAGCAAGCATCAAGATCTTCATTTAGTCAGTTTGCTCTGGGACTTAAAGTAATTTCACATTGCTGGGTCTTTCTGAAATACCACAACATTACCCTCAAAAAAGTAAAATTTTTCTGTGTGAGAAATAACCAGTGTAAGTTTAGGCAATGAAAAGTTGGAATGTCAGGTTTAGTAATCCCACTTCTCACTGGGATTGATGCTGGGAAAACCAAACTATGAAACAGTCTCCAGGGGAGAGACAATGATGCTACTGTGTGGCCTATTTCCTCACTCCACCTTCATGGATGCAGACATGGAGTGGCATTTGGTGGTGGTGGATATCCTGAGCCAAAAAGCCTGACTATTACTGCTCCCTTCCTAACAGAAAAGGAAATAGTTTCACTACTGTTTGTTGCTTGGAAGGTCAGGAGCAATAGGTCACTGTAGCCCTGAAGGGACATAAAATACAGAAAGGGTAAAAGCCCAATGCCAACAGAAAGAACAGGATTTTGATTTCCTTTGGGAACTTACAGACTGTTCTGTTCTGTTCCTGCCAATTATGTTTCCTGCCCTCCTCAGTTACTCAAGAATAGCTACTGTTCACTGCTTTTTGGCTTTCTTTCCTGTACTTTTCCATGCAACCTCAATTTTTCCATGTGGACATTTCTTTCTCCTTCAGAAGGTCATACCTATTATTTCATCTGAACTCCTAGAATATTGTAATAGCACTTCTTTTTGTTTTTTACAAAATTTGTCTGTATGATTCGTTTTCAGAATTTTTCTCTTCAGCAAAATACATTCCAGGAGATATTCAGCAGTATATATGAAGCAGTCAGTTGGATTTGAAGCAAATTCTGGAAATAGCATTAGGTAGTTTTGATACAAAAATATTGGAAACCCAGACATAGATACAAAACAGGCCTACATTTTTCATAATAGGTATTTATTGTTAACTTTTTGAAGACATACTGTACACATTATTTTCAGCACTTTTTAGCAAAATAAAGTTATATTTGAATTTTCTTCTTCTGTGAACTTTTTGAAATTCCCCATATGTACAGTGATAAAGAGAGCAGGCTGCTTGCCCCACTTCCCCATCCTTTCCTGGAGCTTAGCTTTTGCCTGGTTGCCAGAAGGAAATGCTTTTCCAAAGTGTTTTTTTTTTAACATGGTTATAGATTTTACATGCATGTGTCTGGAACCAGATACTGTATCTCTACTTCTTTTAAATGTTTTCAACATAAACATACATGTTCTATATTGATGGTCCACTCACAGAATCCTTAAATAACTCACTGACATCTGTAACCGTGTGTTCTGTCCTTAAAGTGACTTGTTATTACACTTTAAAGCGCTGTCCACTGGAGTCTCCTTGTTTCCCACCGAATCTTTTTTTTTTTCCTTAAGTTCACATCATTTCAAGGGTAACTACCCTGAAACACAGGTCATGATTCTCATTTTATTGACAGACTTCAAAACTCACCTCAAAATTTACACCTGCCACAGAATTTTGTTTTATGCCCTCTGCTCAGACACATTCATTTCCTAACAGATCAATAGCCTTTTGCTCATTTAGTTTGACCATGTATGAAATCACAGGGTCAGTATTGTTGCACAACAGATTAAACCACTGCTTGCAACATTGACAGACCCAGTAATAGCACCTATCTCAGACTCAGGCACTTCACTTCTGATCCATCTCACTATAAATGTACTTGGGGAATCAGTGGATAATAGTTCAATGACATGGGACCTAAATCCATATGAAATACCTAGATGGCATTCATAGCTACAGCCAAGCCCAGTCCTAGATACTGCAACTGTTTGGTAAGAAAACCAGTGGATGTAAGATGTTTCTAACTGTAGCTCAAATAAATAAGTAAATCTTAACAAAAACAAAAATGTAAAATCCATTGTTTAAGAGCTGTGTCTCTCACCATATAGGAAGATCACTGAGAAGGCACTAGAGTTGGCCAGATCCCAACCAGTTTATACCTTTATTAAATCGTAGCTCTGCCACTTATTATTTGTTTACTGCCAAATTGTTCAGTCACTCTATGCCTTGTTACATGGATCTTTTGTGGAGGTTTTTTTTTAATGTAAAACAGCATAAGCATGACATTTTGTATTTCACATTCTGTTATGAAATGAATATTAAAGGGGTAATTGTTTAGCATGGTGGTTACTATGCCTACATTCAAACATTACCCATTTTTTCCTATGAATTCCACTGTCCTGGGAGATATAGGATGGCTGAATAAGGTGTAGCCACAATAAACTTAACTATTCTAGAATTTGAAGAGAACAAAGGAAGGATCATGTGTCAGAAACAAAATGAAACAATGATTACTTTGTGCGATGAAAGGAGATAAGCCAAAAGCACCACTGCAGCCAGCTATATGTGTGGCTAGCTGCCAGCTATGAGCTGCCACCATACCATGACAAGGTAGGAAGAATTGGTTGCAAGACCTGCTACATTTGGGATTAACTGAGAGCTCATCCTTTAAGTCACTACCTGACTTTTACTTCAGCCTGCAGAGCTGACTTGATTATGCACAACTGCTAGGCTTGTGGCAGTAAAACTGCCTTTCATAGGCCCCATCACTCATTCCTGCAGAAAATTGAAAAGTGGGACAGTATTAATCTGATGCTCTCCTACATGTATCAGAATTGGCATCAGAGTGTCATCTTCTTAAAGAGAAATTGGGAGAAGGTAACAATGCTTTTCACTGTTGATACTGCCAGAGAAAGAATTTTACAGATTAAATGGATTTTGAGTCTAGCCTGGAGCACTAGCAAGGATAAAGAGTGCTCACCCAGAGCCACAAATTGAGAGTACATTGTTGACTTCACATCACTCCACTTCCTGCAAAGGACCCTGGCAAATAACAGAGAGCAGTGTCATCTTCAGGTGAACACAGGCTTTTATAGCTCTCACAAGGGTTACTACAGCATTTTGTTAGGGACAAGTCTGTGGTCCACAATGACTTAGAGTCTGGCACGAACTATTGGCAGGGGAGAGTTCATCCTATATTCAAAATGCTAAGGTGGAGAATGAGCATGCTGCTGGCTCTGGGAATCCCTCATTCCTTTCCATAGATGAAACATCCCTGTGACTGTAGCAACCCTGTTGTGCTTTGACTGTGGGGATTCTGTGACAGCATAATGAAAGGCTAGGGTTCATAGCCAGGAATCAGGAGTTTCTTCCAGTCACATATGTGGGTGCAGGATCCTGAGGCTTTGAACCATCCACTACCACTTTTCTAGGTCACAGGCAGGGAGCTGGAAGTGGAGTAGCCAGGATATGAACCAGTACCCATATAGGATCTTGGTGCCTGCAATGGGAGGATTAGCCAAGTGAACCGTTGTGTCAGGCCCAGTCACAGACTTCGTGGGAGTCCCTATGACAATCTTTTAAAATGATTATATATTCATAAAATGAGTCACACTTTCACTTTCCAAATACAATAATTGACCTAAAACCTACTACTACTATAGTATATACTATATAATCTTACACATATATGTAATGTTATACATATAGGTTTATTACACAAATATAGTATACTATATTATAATATATAGTATATGTCATATACTATATATTATATTATATATATTATATACTATCATATATAATACATGATTACTATTATATATTATAATGTATTATTATATATCATATATACTTATATAATATATTTTATATAATATATTATAGTATACTATAGTAGTACTGTAAACTGTAAACTGCTATACTATACTCAGCCTGTGTGTAGCAAAAGCCTAGAGAATTTACATAATTTACTGTATGATCTAGCAGGAAATGCAGAAAATCTCACAAGATTTTTGATAAAATGGAATTGCAAGTATCCCAGAAAGATATTTTTTATAAAATCAGTACCAAAGCATTCAATGTGTTGATCTCTGCAATGTTGAAATGACATTATAAAATTCTTAGCTCCATGTCTGATAACAGTAATGGGACAAAAAAAATGTTAGTTCTTATTTTTATGTGTTCTCAATTTCATCTCCATGGGTTGCCTCACCTATTGCCTTTGTTGCACTGAAATCTCTGTTCTTAAAAATTCCTTTGTTCATTTTCACCTACAAAAGTGTAAATATACTTACTTTTTTGCCAAATTCATCACAGCATTCTGCTTCAAGCACCCAGCATCTTTTAATGAAATAGTCTATTAAGCTCTTGTTGGTTTGCCTGTACCTATTCAGTCTCCCAAGCGCTACAAACTTCCGAATTTGTCAAATACAACAACATTTCCAATACAAAATTATAATCTGCCTTGCTTAGAATTGTTGCTATATAAAAAGAAAAGAAACACAGATGTTGCTATAGGAGGAGATCCGCGTCTTTCCATGACCTTTCTCCTTTCGTTTTCTGTCCAGCCACGTTGGCTTTTAGGTTGAGTCCTCCAATGTACCTAGAATCTATCTGAAATATCAGGAAATGCTATCTTTTGTTATATCTTCGTGGCAAATCCACTTCCTAATCATGCTTGCATAATGCCTTTTACACTTTAAATCCAACCTTTAAAGATTCCCTCCTCCATCCCCTTGCTGTCTAGTTTTGACACAATAGTCAGCTGGTAATCCCAAGGCACTTTCAACTATTATAGTGAATAGGCTTCAGATCTTGCTGCCAAAAGTGTAAGCGCTTTGACACAGTGAATGTGCTAAGTTGCAGGAAGCTAGGAACCATCAGGATAGAGACCCTCACACTGCCCTCTCCTAGGTAAGACCTGGACCTTCAGATGAGAGACACCTGCTCATCCAAAGGAAAGGAAGATCCTTATCTCCAAAGCTAGAGTGACATCGAGAGGAATCAGAATCTACACTCTGTTCTTTCTCCATTTATCATCGTTAGTTCATACTCTCATTTTGCCATGTCACATTTGTCTAACTCTCCACTTTTATTCTAGTCTAGTATAAAAATACCTGGGTTTAACTTTTTCTCTGGGTATTCACTCTTCAAAAAGTCTCCCATGACATTCCAAACTTACAACCTTTTTGTAATTAGTAGTCTGTTTTTCTAAATTTATTTATTTTTATTGGAAAGGTGGATATACAGAGAGGAGGAGAGACAGAGAGCAAGATCCTCCGTCCTAGGGCTCACTCTCCAAGTGACCGCAACGGCCGGTGCTGTGCCAATCCAAAGCCAGGAGCCAGGAGCTCTTCTGAGTCTCCCATGCGGGTGCAGGCTCCCAAGACACTGGGCTGTCCTCGACTGCCTTCCCAGGCCACAAGCAGGGAGCTGGATGGGAAGTGGAGCTGCTGGGATTATAACTGGCACCCATATGGGATCCAGGCGCATTCAAAGCAAGGACCTAACCACTATGCTACCTTGCCGGTCCCGGTAGTCTGTCTTTTTTTTACAGTGGACTCAGCCTGGAACTTGTAAGGCAAGAAGCATTTGTTTCCACCCTGCACTACCAATTCATCATTCATACATTTTATCAGTTTTCCATGTTGGTTTCTCAATTATATCAATCCCACAACCCTGTATCTCTTTGTAGCCTTACCCAATACAATTCACACTTAATAGTAAATGTTCAGGCTCATCTAGTGAATGAATAAAACTTTAAAAATGGAATGCATTCATGGTTTCCCCTGTTAATATATATAATGTATATATTAGAAAATAATATATATTTTAAAAAAGTGAAAATCATACCATGCACATTCTCAGACCACCAAGGAGTGAAGCTTGAGACCAAGAATTTGAAACACCAAGGACTTACAAACATATGGAGGCTGAACAATATATTACTAAATGAGCAATGGGTTAGAGAGGAAATCAAAGGGGAAATTAAATAATTGCTTGCAACAAATGCAGGCATCAACACAACTTATCAGAACTTATGGGACACAATCAAGGTGGTGCTGAGAGGAAAGTTCATTTCAATTAATGCTTATCTCAAAAAACAAGAAAAGCACCAAGTAAATCAGCTAATCTTACAGTTGAAGGAACTAGAAGCACAACAACAAAGCAATCCTAAGACTAGTAGGAAAAAAGAAATCATCAAAATAAGGGAGGAAATAAACCAAATAGAGACCAAGAGGACTATACACAAGATTAATCAATCAAAGAGTTGGTTCTTTGAGAAAAGCAACAAAATAGACTCCTCACTAGCTCGACTAATTAGAAAAAGGAGGGAGAAAATACACATCAATAGTATTAGAAATGAGAATGGAGATATAACAACAGATACCTTAGAAATACAAAGAATCATCAGGAACTATTATAAGCAACTATATGCGAACAAATCAGAAAACCTAGAGGAAATGGACAGATTTTTGAACATATACAACCCACCAAAATTGAATCAAGAAGCAATTAACAATCTAGCCCAATAACATGCACTGAGATTGAATCAACAATTAAAGCCCTCCCAACCAAGAAAAGCCCGGGACCAGATGGCTTCACTGCTGAATTCTACCAAACGTTCAAGGAGGAACTAACCCCAATCTTACACAAGCTTTTTCAAACAATAGAAAAAGAGGCAATTCTTCCAAACTCGTTCTATGAAGCTAATATCACTTTAATACCAAAGCCAGAGAGAGAAACAACAGAAAAAGAGAACTACAGACCGATATCCTTGATGAACATAGATGCGAAGATCTTCAATAAAATACTAGCCAACAGGATCCAACAACACATTAGGCAGATTATTCACCCGGACCAGGTGGGATTCATCCCAGGCATGCAGGGATGGTTCAACATTCACAAAACAATAAATGTGATACATCACATCAACAAGTTGACTCATAAAAACCATATGATCCTCTCAATAGATGCAGAGAAGGCATTTGATAAAATCCAACACCGCTTCATGTTAAAAACCCTAAACAAGATAGGCATAGAAGGAACATTCTACAACATAATCGAAGCAATTTACGATAAACCCAATGCCAGTATCATACTAAATGGGGAAAGACTGGAAGCCTTCCCGCTAAAATCTGGAACTAGACAGGGATGTCCACTCTCACCACTACTCTTCAATATAGTTTTGGAAGTCCTTGCCAGAGCTATTAGACAAGAAAAAGCAATTAAAGGAATACAAATTGAAAATGAGGAATTGAAATTATCGCTATTCGCAGATGACATGATTCTCTACATAGGAGAACCAAAAGACTCAGTCAAAAGACTTTTGGAACTCATAAGAGACTTTGGCAAAGTAGCAGGATACAAAATTAATGAACACAAATCAATGGCACTAGTGTATACAAATAATTTCACCGCTGAGAAAGAAATTGTAAGTACAGTTCCCTTTAAAATAGAGGAAAGGAATCTTAAATACCTAGGCATTTAGTTAACTAAAGATGTGAAAGACCTCTATGATGAAAACTATAAATCATTTTTAAAAGAAATAGAAGACCTTAAAAAATGGAGAACCTTACCATGTTCTTGGATTGGCAGGACCAACATTATCAAAATGGCCATATTACCGAAAGCAATATACAGATTCAACGCAATCCCAATCAAAATCCCAGCAACATTCTTCTCAGAAATAGAAAAGATGATACAGAAGCTCATCTGGAATCACAAAAGACCACGAATAGCTAAAGCTGTCTTGAAAAATAGAAATCAAACTGGAGGAATCACAATTCCAGACCTCAAGACATACTATAGAGCAGTGGTTATCAAAACAGTCTGGCACTGGTACAGAAACAGAGAAGAAGATCAGTGGAACAGAATAGAAACACCAGAAGGGAATTCACACATGTATAGTTAACTAATCTTTGACAAGAAAACAGAAAACAATCCAGGTAAAAAACCTGGTCTATTCAATAAAAGCTGTTGGGATAACTGGATAGCAGCTTGCAGAATAAAGAAGCAGGACCCGCACCTGTCGCACTATACAAAAATCAGCTCTAATTGGCTCAAGGACCTAAACCTGCACCCAGAAACCATTAAAATACTAAAGGAAAACATAGGAAGCACACTCCAAGATATAGGAACAGGGAAAGACTTTTTAGAAAAGACGCCTAAAGCAACGGCGATCAAATCCAAAATGAACAAATGGGACTATATCAAACTAAAAAGTTTCTGTACAGCAAAGGAAACAATTAAAAAAGTGAAGAAGCAACCAACAGAATGGGAGAAAATTTTTGCATTCTACACAAGTGACAGGGGACTAATATCTAGGATCTACCAAGAGCTTCAGAAACCCAGAGATAGTGAAAAAACAAACCCTGTAGCAAAATGGGCCAAGGAAATGAACAGACATTTCTCAAAAGAACAGATTCAAATGGCTAACAAACATAGGAAAAGATGCTCAGGCTCTCTAGCCATCAGAGAGATACAAATGAAAACCACTTTTTTTTTGTAAGATTTTTTATTATTATTGGAAAGCCGGATATACAGAGAGGAGGGGGAGAGACAGAGAGGAAGATCTTCCATCTGATGTTTCACTCCCCAAGTGAGCCGCAACGGGCCGGTACGTGCTGATCCGATGCTGGGAACCAGGAACCTCCTCAGGGTCTCCCACATGGGTGCAGGGTCCCAAAGCTTTGGGCCTTCCTCGACTGCTTTTCCAGGCCACAAGCAGGGAGCTGGATGGGAAGTGGAGCTGCCGGGATTAGAACTGGCACCCATATGGGATCCCGAGGAGCTCAAGGCGAGGACTTTAGCCGCTAGGCCACGTCGCCAGGGCCCGAAAACCACCTTGAGGTACCCCCTAACTCCTGTGAGACTGGCCTACATTCAGAATTCGAAAAACAACACATGCTGGCATGGATGTGGGGAGAAAGGTACCCTCCTCCACTGCTGGTGGGAGTGTAGGCTAGTACAATCATTGTGGAAATCCATCTGGAGAGTGCTTGGAAAATTGCAAATAAACCTGCCATATGACCCAGCAATCCCGCTCTTAGGAATATACCCAACAGAAGTAGAATCTGCATATGAGAAGGGAATCTGTAATCCTATATTTACAGCAGCACTATCTACAATAGCAATGACATGGAAACAAACCAGATGTGCGTCTAAGGAAGAATGGTTAAAAAAACTGTGGTACATCTACTCAATGGAATATTATTCAGCTGTCAAGAAGAACGATATTATTCTATTTAAAACCAGGTGGTCCCAACTAGAAACCATTATGCTCAGGGAAATGAGTCAATCACAAAAGAATAAATACCATATATTCTCTCTCATATAAGGAAGCCAACATGGAAAGGGTAACTCCAATAGTCCAATCTATACTGTTTTTTTGAGCATCTCTTGGCTGTTTTGGCTGTGTCTCAGATGTTTTGATGCTTTTATGTCGGTTTGTTTGCTTCCAAATAATTTCTTTTCTCTAGTGGAGTTCATCAAGTGCCCATGGAGTATGCTATGGCAACATAATTCCTAAGAGACTTCTGTGTTTCCTTTTAATTAAGCATGTGCTGCCTACTCAGTGGCACATTACTTAATCAAGGTGCTACAATTTGTTGTTGATGTTGTTGCTGTTATTATTCATGCTGTGATTGATGTGATTGTTATGAAATAATGTCAATCCGAAAAATAGTTAAAAAAAATGTTCTAGATATGAGAAAAAAAATGTCTTTGGTATTTTGAGATTGCAATAAGCTTGTAAATTGCTTTAAGTACGATGGGTATTTTGATGATATTAATACTTTCAATATACAGGAATTTGATTTTAACAAATAATTTTGTACTATGAATGTTTACTGTTAGTACCTGGTATGAAATATGACTTTTTGTTATTGTTATACTTTTGTTTTCAAAAGATTAATTTTTCTGGCCGAAAGTCTTAATTATTTTAGAGGTAATCTGTGACTACTTTGCCATGTGTGTGTTTTTCCCTTCTTCCTGCGTGTTCCATGAGGAAGATATTCTGACTTTGTAGATGAAACATGCTTATGCTTTATTGTACAAGAAGTCTAATGTTTTTAAAGCAAATAAAGGTGCTTTAAAAAATAAAAAAACTAAAATATATATATATATAATGTATATAATACATATATGTATTATATATAGGTCAGTTTCCTTCATATATTAATATCAAATCCCTTGATATATATATACTATCTGCATTCCATTTCACGGTACTTATTGAGTCCTGGCTACCCTACTTCTGATCCAGCTTCCTGCTTATTAATGCTGAAAGGCAACACATGATGACTCAAGTTCTTGGACCCCTGCTGGCCATGTGGGAGTCCTGGAGCTCCAGGCACCTGTCTTTGGCCTAAGCAAGCCCTGGTGCTTGTGGGCATTTAAGGAGTGAGGCAGAACATAGAAGATCTCTATTTTGTTTTCCCATCCTGTGCCTCTTTGCTTTTCAAGTAGATGAAAATAAATGAATATTTATAAGTTAAGTCAAAGACAATTTATGTATGTGTTAGTAGTGTATCAACTTCTTTAGAATGCCCTGTGATAACATTGCCTGATTTGAATGTAAGCAAGTCTGGAGCTTCCGACCATACCCTTCTACTTAATAGCTGGATTCTAGTTAAATCAAATAAGTCACAACTCCTGAAGGCCAGGATATTGAGATACCTGCAGTTGTAATGAATGTCAATCATAGGCAAAAGCACCACCCACACACTACGGTACCACACGCTGCACTACTAGAACCAAAGCTGATACAGCGTACTCAACTCGCACCATGTAACATTTATACAGACAACTGATTCACTGAAGGTATAATCAGCATACGGACAGAGAAACATAAAACGGCAAGGCAACATGATGCCTCTAAGTGAACACAATAGCCTTATAGTGACGAACTCCGAAGAAAAGCAAATCAATGAGCTGCTGAACCAGCATTAAACATGGTGATTTTAAGGCAACTTAATGAAATACAAGAGACTATACTCACTCTTCAGTGAAATTGGGAAAACAATTCAAGATCTGAATGAGAAATTCAGAAAAGAGATTACTAAGAAAGAACATCAATCTTGTAGTTGAAGAACTCAATATTTGGATGAAGGTAATACTAAAGCAACCCTTCAAACACGTAAACAGATGCCATACCTAGCACAATATAAAGAGAGGACTTAAACAAATTTCAAATGTTTTATGCATTCAGAAATGGCATATAATTATCTCAGCATAAGTAGATTGTGACACTGTTTTCTCTTTTTTTGGGGGGGGGGGAATAACACACAGTCAGTTAAAGAATTGTCTGAATGTAAAAGGCATACAAGTTACATTAGTTTGCCATAAAAACACCAGACTGGAGAGCTTAAACAGAAATTCAGTTTCTCACATTTTTGGAACCTGGAAGTCCAAAATTGAGGTGTTAAAAGCTTTGGTTTCTCTGGAGCTCTTTCTCTTGTTTTGGCAGCTGTCACCTTCTCATTGTGTCTTCTCAAAGTTTATCTATGTGTGCACACACCTGAAATTTGGTCTTCTCCTCGGGACATCAGTCGTACTGAAGTAAATCCTCATCCCTACACTTTCATTTCACTGTAATTGTTACCTCTCTGAGTCCTGTTCCTAGAGTCAGTGAAGGTTAGGGCTTCAACTTAGAAATATCACAGGGGCACAGTACTGTCTACTAATAGAAATCCAATTTTAGTATATGTGCTGCCGAAGCGAGCACTACTAATAGAAGTCCAAATTTTTATCTTATATCATAGAATACTGTCACAAAAAGAAAACAAACATTCACCTGTGTAACAAAACACACCATTGGTTGTGAGAAGTAGTTATCACTGCATCCTTCAGAGTTACAAAGCCCAGCAGGTGTCCTTCCTGGTGTTGTGTAATGATAAAGAAAAACTATCCCAGTTATTTTTATCCCTGGCTCTCTGCTAATATTTTTAAAAGAAACCTAACAGATCAGTGTTGTAAGTTATTATAATTATCCCTGAATGAAGACCAATCCCTAGGGCTACACAAACTCTGTGTGTGTGTGTGTGTGTGTGTGTGTGTGTGTGTGTGTGTGTGAGAGTGTGTGTCATTTTCTTTAATCCATCGTCACCTTTTATTGACCCTTGGATCTCTGCCATCCTCTTGGGTATACCATCTGAAAGCTGACACGGTAACAAATGTTCCAGTTAAGTTAAACATTGTGTTTCTTATTCATCTCATGTAAAAAGCTAGTGTGTGTAGTTAAAATTAAAGGTATATTTTCATACACATTTCAGGTACAATTTTTAGTGACTCCAGATTTGTAAGAATTAAATGTATTTATCAATTGCTGCTTTCAAGTCTCCTGATAACTGGACATATATCACATCGCAATTTAATGATTATTTATTTACTTAATGGAATACTACTATTTAGAAAAACAGATTTTCATCCCCACACCTGTATTTTATGTTCTTAGTGCTTTCCCAGTTGAATTTCCAATCCTTGTTCCTAGACATCTTAACCTTAATCATGTTCATTTCAGTTCTGTGCACTGAATACAAATAGCTCATTTTGCAACACAAGTGTATAAAAAATTTTATGCTTTTGCTTCTTTTTTGCAACTGATTTTCTCATTTTACAAATCTACCTTCCACACAGAAAATTTTATTTCTACATGCTTGTTAAGTAATTATGAATCTGTATTTTGTTTATTCCTCTAGTAACAGTATCACACTTTGCCTTTGGACAAAGGATTCCCTTAGCTTGGAAATAAATGTCTTCAAATCTGCCAATAATGTGTCTTCGTTCTCCTTTTTTTTTTTTTAAATCTGTATCTTTTATATTAAATAACATTTTTGTGCTTGCTAAAACAGAAAAAATGTCTATTTATTCAGTCTTCCAGATATAAAATCTCAAACAGCTACTCGGTAACCAGTAAGATTTTATCTGTTGCTTTCTCTTGTTCTTCCAATTCTTTTATTTTTACACTTTTCAGAAACCAAAATATATTGTATCTCTTGTTCCTATCGGAGATATTTTCTAGAAATTCAGGATGTCCTTACTATTTTCTACTACTGACTTGCAGGGGTGAGGAGGGAGATAGAATGACTAGACAATTCCACTGATGAGGCTCCCAGTTTGGGAATTATTTTCAATGTTTCAGAAATTAGGTCAAGCAAGCAAGACCTTCTGAGAGGTACCAATGTCCTGCACTAGAGGTCCTAAACATCAAAATAAAAAAAGACTACTCATTTGAAAGAAAGATTTCCTATATAATAACATTTAATATAATATAATAACATTTAAAATGTGTTTATAGGCAAATATTTAAAACTTAATATGTTCAATTTTTTAAAAGATTTGTTTGATTTACTTGAAAGTCAGAATTGCTGAGATGCAGTGGGAGCAAGACAATCTTCTATCCACCGGTTCACTACTCAAATCGATTTTATGGCCGGAACTGGTCTGATCTGGGGCTGGGAGCCAGGAACTCCCTCCATACCTCTTACTAACATTCAAGGGCCGATGAATTTGAGCCAACCTCTACTGCTTTCCCAAGCCATTAGTAAAGAGCTGGATCAGAAGTGTACCAGTAAGACATGAACTGGTGTCCATATGGGATGCCAGTATCACAGGCAGAGAGTTAACCATTACACCACTGTACCATCCCCTATTATATTCAGTTTTGCACTAAAATCATATCCTAACAAATAATAGAATCTACATATTTTTGAAAGCTTGTATGTACAAAAAATAGGTATGTATATTCAGACACTAGTATCTATCCTAAATCTTTCTGGAACCAGCCTTTGAACTCTTGCAATAGTGATTTAGCTTCTCCCCTCCTCTCTTACACTAATATATAAGAAGACGATGACATGGAAACCAGTGGGAAAGGAGAGAGCACTGACCTGCATGCTCCCCCTGAGCCATTCATGATGGGGTAAAGTTCTTAGCCTCTTAGCTCTCTGAGGTTTCAAATGAAATCATCCTTCAGGTACGCAAAAGTTCTCTCTGCATTGTCAAATAAGATATAATTGCAGCATATAATTATTGCAAAGGACAAAAAAAAAGGGACAAGTTCCTTGGCAAAACACATGTGTTGCAGTATTGATTACATTGTGACTTAACATTCCACCAGTGCTTCTTCCCTGGTAGGATGCTTGGCAGTGAAGTTAAGGCAGTTTCTCTACCCACATCTTAGTTCACCATATACCACAGAATTTTAGTAATGTGCCTTGTTCATGCCCTCCAGGGGCAACTCTTATTCAGATTTTCTGCTGACTGTTATTTCAGTGACATAAATGTACAATAAGTCCTTAGTGGCTCAAGAATTTTAGCCAAATCAAAGCATAGTGCTTGGTGTTGTAATAATGTCCTTTGGAATAGCAAAGAAAGAACAGGTGGATGATTACTGAACAATTTCATGCCCTTTCTTGTTATAGTTTAGAAAACATGCAGAAAAGCACAGGTTTTGAATGACAAGATCCTACCATTTAAAGAAAATCTTTAAGTTTTGATAAACATATGTTTATCATAAAATCACATTTTAAACACTTAATTCATTTATTCGGGCGTCTAATCATGTGAAAACATTAAATTTATGTTGCCTTCTAAGATTTCTAAGTATACTCACCAAAAAATATGAAATATTTGCAATGTTATCTTAAACAATATTGATTTTTGAGTGCATCTTGACTAAATGGGCTTTCCTCAGTCAATATTGAGCCAACGTCCTGAAACAACCAACAAAGCTGTCATTTTATTCTGATGTGATCAAGAGTATGTCATGCATGGTGTGACATAATTTGTCATTTAGATACTCGGCTGCTAGCAGTGTGCAGCTAAGTCCACTGACTCACATATCTAGAACATTCTGAAATCATTCACTGGCAATGGTTTTCAGACACCACTGACCTAGGCCAGACACAAACTACTGACCCAGAGTTGCAAAATCCCATAGAGGGCTTCCCATTGCTAGTGCTTGAAATTGTTTCATTGCAAACAGTGTTAATAAAGTAACAATTTAGAAAGGGGAAATGTATTGCTTCATGTCCTCAAAGACTTCCTTTATAATAGAGCTTCAAAACACATCTGGCAGTGATTTATTCCCATTACTAATATTCAGAAGTCTAAAAGAATGTATGTTCTATGCAAAGATTATGAAATTGAATTAACCAATACTGTTGGAAAATATAATCAGTATTCTTTATGATTTAAAATGTCTTAAATAATGATAGAAGAGAGCAATTTTGAAAATAGACATTTCTAGTAGTGTTTACTTATAATCTATTTTAACCTACCATATCTTTACCAAAGTTAGCAAATAGGAAGCAACCAAACAAAA
Organism: Ochotona princeps; assembly: GCF_030435755.1. Taxonomy (NCBI): domain Eukaryota; kingdom Metazoa; phylum Chordata; class Mammalia; order Lagomorpha; family Ochotonidae; genus Ochotona; species Ochotona princeps. The sequence goes on from NC_080834.1 coordinate 53,034,417, forward strand.
GAGCTAAATGCCACACATCCATGAGAATGACAAGCCAAAATATTTCATAAAAACATCAGAAAAAACATATGGGCTGATAGATGAAAAATCTGTTTACAGTTTTTGTCTGCTCAGTCTGTGTCTTCTCAGCAAATTTTTCATTTCTGGAAAGGAAGTATACATTATCTTGGAACAATGATTAAGTGAGCATAACTTTCAAAATAAGTTGAAAACAAAACACATATGTGAAATGGATTTGCAACATACTCTATCAGCATTGTCTTAATAAATAATGCTAAATAGTAAAACTCTTCTTGTATGTACAGTTTCTGTTACAGTTTGTAAATTACTCCCCATCCCTGTCCCTGTCTTCCATCATTGTTTTTCTTGCTACTGGCATGACATTTGGTAGTCCATCAGACACAAGCTCACAGGCCATACCTTTCCGTGGTACAGGATGAGTCTTTCAAATATTTATGGCAGGTCCTCTAAAATAATATCCCATATGGTGTAGTGTGAAAAGATACCATTTTAGGGGCCAGAGCCATGGCATAAACTAAAGCTTTCACCTAAGGCACCGGCATGCCTTATGTGCGCTGCTTTGTGTCCCAGCTTCTCCACTTGTGATTCAGATCCCTCCTTATGGCCCGGGGAAGCAGTGAAGGATGGTTTAAGTCCTTGGGCTCCTGCAACTCTATGGAAGTCCCAAAAAAGGAGCTCCGGTGTTCTGACTTCAGATAGGCTCAACTGTTGCGACCATTTGGGGAGTGAACTAGCAGATGGATTATCTCCCACAACCTTTCCCTTTGTCTCCTTCTCTCTGTAGCTCGACATTTTAAGTAACAAATCTTTTTTTAAAAAGATTCAATTTAAAGGAAATACTTTTCAGGCATCTCTGAAATTCAAAACTACCTGAGTACATGGCTATAAGAAACTCATTAAAATATTTCCAATATAATTCTAAAACTTTTTTTTTCAAGCTCATTATGTTTCCATAACAGTGTAAATTAAGAACAGAAGAAAGCATTAAATTTGTGTTTCCCTGGTTTTAGAGCTAGGTGATTCAGGCCATTAATGCTGTTTAAACACCTTTTCTTGAGTATTTAACATTGCAGCATGCTGTCTTTAGGCACCGTAATGCTGAAAAACAAGACTTTAATGATAAAACAGAGGAACAAAGACAAGCTACTCTTGTCAGTGTCAGTAGGTAAATAGCACTAATCTGTCTTCATTATTGCTATGCAGGCTGTAATACCAGGTGGGAGGATGTGTAATATCTTTTACCATTATCCAAGAGCTAAGTACCATGCAGAAACTTAAAAGCAGAATTATCTTTGATCAACAAAAATGTGGCAATCGTTTCAATCTGAAAATTGCCATCAGAGGATTTTGACATCTTTTTGTTAAAATGCCAAGCGCTCTCACTTTCTTCATTGTCTCTATGTCTGTAGATTATAAAAGTTGTTAACTTTGAATACTGGCTGAGCGGAAGACTCGTCTAAACCAAACACAATAAGATATCTTGATCATGAGATTTTTTTTTCAATCTTCTTAAACAGATAATAAGAGGAAGATGCAAGATTCTAAATGGAGGACTCTGCATTGAGAAATAAACCTACCATTTCAACATTCAACTTTTATTTAATAGTTTCATTTTGAAACTGAATATACTTGATTGCTCTAAGAAATAGTAATTTTCCTTTTAAAACTTTACAGATGACCAAAATTGCCTAATATCTATTTAGGCAATGTTTCCAGGAAGAGGTATTAAGTTAATGATGCTTTTTAGTCCCCTTAAAGTCCCTATCTGTTGGGCACATTTATTTTTTCTTTTTAAGGTTCATTTATTCATTTGAAAAGCAACGTTAGAGAGGGAAGAGGAAGCAGACTGAAAGAGAGAGATCTTCCATCAGTTTATTCTCTCCCAAAATACTCCGCAGCTAGAGCTTGGGCCAGTTCAAAGCCAGGAGCCATGATCTTCCTCTAGGTCTTCATTGTGAGTGCAAAGGCTCAAGGACCTGGGCGGTTCTTCTCTTCTTTACCAGACAATTAGAAGGGAGCTGCATGGGAAGTGAAATAGCCAGGACTTCATCCTATGCCCATATTATATGCTTGTCCTGGTGGTGAGAGCTTAGCATGTTATGCCATGCTTCTGTCCCCGATTCTTATTCTTCAAATAAGTCTTCATGGGTTAGGATGCCGGGCATAAAGGTTCAGATGCCTGACCCTTTGTGGGAGTGTCTAGGTTCTTTGTGTCTCTGGCTTCCTGCTCACATGCACGCTGGGAGGCAGCAGGTGATGGCCTGGATACTTGGAGCTCTGCCACTCATTTGAAAGCCTGAGACTGAGGTCCCAAAACCTTTCTTCAGCAATGCCCAGTCCTGACTATCGTGGGCACTTGAGAAATAAGCCTGTGGATGGAAGATATTTAATTTCTCTCTCTCCTCTCTCTCGTATACACCTCTCTCTATAAATAATTTAATTTAAAATAATAAAAATATACGCTGTAACCAAACTTGCATCAGGATCTGCCAGTTTCCCATTCATAGTTGGAATCACTAGTCAGTGGGTTATTACAGCTAAAAATATGGACTCATCTGAGACTTTATATCTAGGCAGTCTTTCTGTCTTCATTCTACTTAATAAGTGTTTCTAAATGTTTTCCACTTTGTTCCATTCACATATGTACTTTCCTATGGTCCCCATATTCTCAAATGATGAGATTTAGGATTTGTTACCCCAAATTATGGAAGCTTGGCATGCGTTAACCCATATAGATATAGATATATCTTCATATCCATATCACAGATGATAATGTATACACCAGAATCCTGGTATGTATTATTTAGAATTTGTATTTTTGCTTATTTGTATGCTATCCCAACATCTGATCTACTCGTTTGTAATTTTTAAGCCATAAATTTAATTAAGATTTCTAACATGTTTTACTTATTTTCTGTAAACTATTAATGCAGGAAATGATTGCAGATTGACTCTGCCCACATCACATTGATGGTTTTATTAGTCTTTACTCAGTATTATCATGCAGTTTATGAGACTCAGTGGGTCAATAGTATCCAATAATTGAGTGGCATGATATTCTCTATAATGAATAATTTTCATCAGCCAAGAATCAAGGCAAATGATATACAAAGCAACTACCTGTAAGTGGACATATCCATTCAAGTTTCAAATAATAAATTATAAGACTGAAAAGCACTTGAAGAGGTAAACACATGTTCTTACATGTAAGACCAGGAAGCTTTGTCATGAATGTGCCCTTGTACAATCTACAAATTTTCCTGTCTGAAGAGCTCTGGCTCTTTGCATTGGAGTACCGTACCTTTGTGCAATGTGGGATAAACATCAAGAATCCATGTGCCACACAGATCTTTCTCTTTTTGTGTACCTACAAGCACCCATTGAGTCTACCTGAGCAAGGCCTAACATGACTGAACAGCCTGCAACTTTGTTTTGTATCAATCACAGTCTTGACACTTCTGAATCAAACTACTCCTTGGTCATCTTGATCAAACATAATTAGATTCCAGATCTCTACTATCAGTCCATTTATAATCTTAGCTTGGGGCTTCTTAGGTAACTCCAATTTGCCAGACCCTATTTCATAAAAACATGTAGCATGGATTGTCTCTGTTGCAATCGGAGTGACATTTTTTCCCCCAGCTTGTTAGCTTTTCTTATAGTGGACACTATGTACATGAGCAGTTTTAGAGTTAATTTACTTCAGCATTTACACTTACTCTTTGCATAATTTAAGCATTTCACAGGACAAGAAGTCAATTTCATTAACAGATTAACTTTGGTTTAAGATATTAGTCAATAGAAATAATTTGGTTTGAAGTGAAAAACAACGAGAAAGGCATACTAATAGCTGTTTTAGTAATACAGACTAAGAATATTTAATATTTTGCTTATTAAAATTATTTTGTTCTGTAAGGGGGTTCAGTAATAAGAATGGGAATTGGCATAACTCTGTGCTTTACTTTTATAATGCTTTCTAACTAAAAATCTCCTAAATGTAGTGACCACATGTACCATGTTTTATTTTTTCATCATGACTTTGATGGGGCTCAAGTGCTTGTGTTAATCAAGCAGCCTGCAGTTGTTCAAGCGGCTGCCTTTTCTTAGGCTCAGTCTAAGATTGCATACTAGATGTTTGCGAAGCCCTCATTTCCAAGTTTGTTAGTTAGTTCTTGTATTTGAACACAGCTTCTCTCTATTCACTAGTCTACACTTGCTGCCTCACAGTATGGTTATTGACTTGAATTTGATGAGTGCAGAAGCTAGGATTCCCCTTAAAACCTAAACTCAACCTAAATGCTATCATTTTCATCATGTACTACTGGTGAGAACAAGCAATAGGACTAACCCAGCTCCAGTAGACATAGTCCTTGTCTGTGGTTTGGAAAGAGGCCTACACATGTCAGGATGGAGATATTAGTTAACATCTCTCTTTATACCCAATCTACCACTCCAATAGTACCTACTTCTGAAATGTAGTTGTCACTGGAGAGACAAAATCTTTAGAACCCTATTTATTGAAATTAAGGAAGTAAAAACCATTTTGAATGCTGAACAAATTTTTCTCCTACTTACCTCAATGTAAATTACTTAATTTTAAGCCAAGTTGTTTTATCTCTAATATGAATTAAATGGTATTTTCTAAGCCATTTTATGACCCAGAAGCAAATGTCATCAAGGTATTTTGAATATTTTGTGCATCTTCTGAATCATAATTTCTTGGGAAATGTGAATTTCAGGAAAAAATATCTTTTACTAATATGCAAAAATAAGAAAACATCATTTTTGCACATAGTAGAGCTAAGTAAAATGGAAATTAAGGATATTCACCTAAACTTATTAGTTATAATATTTAAAATAATCTACATTGATTAATCTTCCTAATAACAAAGTCTATACAGGAATTAAGCATTGACTATAGAACATGGTAAATATTTTCTACATCTTATATTAAAATATAATCAAGCATCAGTAATGAAACATTCTTAGTGGAAACGCTTGCATTTTAAAAATCTGCTTTTAAATATAAAGCTCATTAAAATTTTAAACCATAATAATGTTTCCCATCACCAATGTGGTATTATTTGAAAAGCTTATTTTGGTCTTTTATCCTCCAAGAACTGTGCCCTTTCTGCACAAAGGAAGACTGCAATCGTTCAGAGCACGAAATTCTGAGCATAACGCAAATGAGGAGAGAAGTGAAGAGATCAGTGTGTCTCTGAATTGTAATGTCAGCTTGTATAGTGATGTGTAACATATTATCAACTCCTGGAAGGCTCCAAGGATCTGCTGTCAAATCAAGATGATTCATCCAAGTGCTTGAGTTGATTTCGCTCCTACTCATCTTATGGTAGAGTATCCATTTCTGTTATTTGGATAACAACAGTATTTTAGTTGACTTAAGCCGAGTAAATCATAAGTACACATAGAACTTAAACTTTGGGAAATAATGACCAATCTGATGTATGCCCTGAAGTTTGTTGCTGTGTTTTAAAAGGTGGGATTGTCTGAAGGTATGTAAAGCATGCATGAAGTGGTGTATGTGGAGAGGGTATGTGGCGTGTGCAGACATGCATGTAAGCTTAATATCAGGACAAACATGAAGGTGCCTTTCTCTTAAAAACTTATATGCTTCTAATAAGAATTATTTGAAAAACAATTATCAAATTTTTCAGATTTTAGGACAAAACTATCGAATCCACTTTTTACAGTATCATTTTAGAATGTGACAGTGGATATTTTTCATTTTTATTACCACAAGAACTTGTTGAATTTGGTGTACAGACTAGTGCTTCTCTCCTGCCTATCCATGCCATAGTTCAGGCTTCCCTTAGGCATACTATATTACATACATTAAATATAAGAGTTGTGAAAAAGGGAAGATTTTCCAATACTCTCTGATTCTATTGAATCTAATCACACGTCCTTAAAATTGGAGAAGCATTGCCAGCTGGATTGGAGAAGGAGCTATGATTGTGGAAGAAGAGTCAAAGTGGTATAACATGAAACTGACTCAACCAACCTTTGGTGTTCTTGGAGGAAAAAAACATTAGCCTAAGAATGCAGGTCAAAGACACTGAAGAGGGCAAGGAAATGGCTTTTTCTAATAGTCTTCAGAACAGAATACAGGCCTGACAACATTTACATTTTAGTACAGTAAGATACATGTGCCAGTCCTATGAGCTACAAGACTTAAAGCTAATAGAATAGTGTTGTTTCAAATCTCCACATCTGGGTGTCAAACCAGATGACAATGTGGTAACAGGCAATGTGGGAACAGCTATATACACTTCAGGTCATATTCACAAGAGCTATGAGACTCAGCTGATACGTCACTTTGCATTATCTGTCTGATTATCGCAAAAAAAAAATTTTTACACTGAGACAACAAGAAGTCTCCCAAACTCCTGGCAGTGCACTGTAGAGACTCCCCCAGATGGAAGATGGTGAGAAAACTGAATCCCTGTGAACATCCAGTAAAAAATTTTACTCAGACAGACCCTCTTCCCTCATACTCCACTGCATCCCAGGCTCCAAAGACAGGTGGTCTCACCACCACTCCACAACCACCAGCAGAGAGCCAAACACCAATGCCATGGAGACACCAAGGAGAGAGTTTAGGAAATACCGTGAAACACAGAGCTAGATCTATTGCTGCTAATCTCAATAAGCCCCCAAAGACTTCCTGCTGCTTGTTGAGGTTCACAGATGGAACCTCTAGACTTGCCTGACTTCAGTTAAAGCTCCATGCTTGAATCACTGTTGGCCTTGTACAGGCTTGCTACTTTTCTCTTTGTAGGAATCTGTGACTACTGGGCCCAGATGTTACTAAGCCAAGGCTGGCAAGAGGGCTGTCCTTGTCAGGCTTCATCAACCTTAGGCAGACAGAACTACATCTTGGGATGCTAGGTTGGGCTGATGAGGCTCCAAGCAGAGCAGATCCTAACAGTTTCTACTCTGAGGCAAATTCCTATCGGCAGAGCCTCTGAATGTGCCCTAATTATCAGGGGAAACCTGCCTGTCAGAAGGATAAAGGGGTTTTGGTGAGTATAACCAGTGTCCTCTTGTGAACCTAACGTGCACACCGCAGATTCCACAGTGTCTATAGTGACCCAGGTGTCAACCACCTGTTGTGTGACTTACAAGCTGAGAGGCTATCTCTGTCATCCTTCCCACAACTTAAAGCAGTCAACAAGGAACAAAGAACTGCTTGCAGCCTCGGTTCTAGGTAGACAAAACAACATGTAACATATCTAAGCAACCTCTGTATAAGAGCAGTGCTTACAGATAGAAGGAAGGAAGCCAAGGGAGAAAGAGAGAGGAAGAAAGAGAGAGTGTGTGTATGTTTGTGTGTGTGTGTGTGTGTGTGTGAGAGAGAGAGAGAGAGAGAGAGAGAGAGGAAGAGGAAGAGAGGAAGGGAGGGTGGGAAGAAGGAAGGAAGGAAGGAAGGAAGAAAAGAAGGAAGGAAGAAAGGAAGGAAGAAAGAAAGGAAAAGAAAGGGAAAGAAAAAGAAGGAAAGAGAAACTATAAACAGAGTTGTCTAATGATCCTTCATTCATGCTACTCCAAAGACTTGAAGACAAAGAGGTACTAGCAATGCCACATACATAGTAGGGCTATTCAGAATAATCAAAATTTGTAATCAACCATGGTGTCTATCAGATGACTGAATAAAGCAAATTTGGTTTATATATGCAATGTAACATTATTCAGCTATAAGAAAAGAATGAAATTTTACTGCTTGCAGGAAAATGGACTCAATTGAAGGACATCATATCAGGTGCAATAAGTCAGATCCAGAAAGATACAACATGTTCTCTTTTATACGCAACTGTGTCACATAATGCAATGTAATTAATTTTTAAAAAGAAATCAAAAAAAGAAAAAAATAAGTAAAAAAGAAAGAAGAAGAAATGTCTGTGTGGTATCATTATCATTGCAAATTTAGCATTGCAAAACTTTGTTTCGTATCTTTATTGAATCAGTGGTTAAGAATGTTATACAACCATGAAAATCTATGATTACTTTATCATTTAGTGCATACGGGTGGAATGTGCATTTTCCTACTCAATTGCTATTTCTAGCCTTTGCATACATATATCCAGTAAACACAATTTTCACTTTTTATTTGAATTAAGTGATGAAGTTTGGGCATGTTATCTCACAAGTAAAAAAAAGAGAGACAGGAACAAGAATGGTAGAGGAGAATGTCATTGTGTTTTTAAAATGGTATTTATTATATATTAGCAACAAAATAAAACTTGAAATTAAGCACAAAGTGAATAGTTGACACCAATCTTTCTTAAACTAGTTCAAACAGTAGAAGAGGAAAGAATTTTTTCAAATTCATTCTAACAGACCAGCACTTGCCTTAACAACAAGAGTAGGCAAAATGCCCCACATCAGGGACCTGGGGTGGGTGGGGGACTGGGTAGGGCATCTCCCTTAATATCCCCCTTTACCCCAGATACATGATGGAAACAATGTAGAAATAATAGTCTTACCTTCCTGCAGCCGTTGAAAAAATAACTGTGTAACGATTGTCAAAACTATAATTAAAAAAAAAAAGAGTAGGCAAAGACACAACAATAACAACAAAGAGCAGGTAATATTTTTGGTGAACAGAAAGATCCACAATGAAATACTAGCAAGTTCAATTTACAAGCATATTAGAAAGACTATTCACCATGATTTGATACATTTCATCTCAGAAACACAGGGATTGTAAAGCATAAACAAATCAATACCATAATATAGCACATCAGCAGCATGAAAGACAAAGATCACCTCATCATCTGAACAGATGCAGAAAATTCATGTGATAAAATTCAGCATCTTATCATGTTTATTTCTTCTGTCCAACTTAGGTATACATCATATTTAATTATAATAAAAGCCATATGTAACAAGTAAACATCTAAGAGCACCTATTTTTTAGGTTTTATTTTTCATGATACAAATGCATAGACTCAGGATTTGCCCCTTACATCCTCCCCATCTCTCCTCCATTGCTTTTCATATACTATTGCAGTACTATAGTCCTTCTTTCTTCACTTCTCATAATGCTAGCCTCCATTTGTAGTTCCTCTAGATAAATATATGAATATACATGTTTATCTATATATCTAGTGATCTTGTACTTGGCATGAAGGTTGCCTTTATATCAGAAAGAGCACACAATATTTTTTTTTCCTTTGGGGATTGACTTATTTCATTGAGCACAATGGTCTCTACTTGGAGCCAATTTAACAGCAACTTGAATGGGGAATAAACTTGCTCTGTAGAATCTGGAATGAGAAAAGAATGCCCACTTTTACCATTTTTATCCAACACAGTACTGGAGGTACTAGGTAAGTCAATTAGGTGGCAGGAAGGAGTGACTGCACCCAAAATGGAAAGTTGAGAGTCAAATTGTCACTGTCAGCAAATTACATGATGTTATATATCAAAAATCCCAAAGACTGCACCAAAAAGCATGTAAAATAATGAAATTAGGGGATACATTGTGGTATAGCAGATAAACCTGCCTCTTTCAATGCTTACAGCACTGCTGCTTGTTCCACTACCAGCCCCGTTCTGTGCTAATAGCCAGGCAAAGCAATGGAAGATGTCTCAAACACTTGGGTCCCTGTCATCTATGTGGTAGTCCTAGATTAAGCTGGTTGTTTTTGCTTGCTTCAGCCCAGGTACATCCTGCCTTTTGTAGATACATTGTGAATGAAGCGATAATGGAAGATACTTCTCTGTCTCTCCTCCTGTCCATAACTCTCTTAAGTACATAATAAATCTATATTGCAGTATTTATCTCTACTTCTGAATAAAAGACTCCCAATGAAACCGCTAAATATATCTTAAAATAGGATGCTGGAATGTCTACCATTGTCTATACCTACAATGTCAGGATTCACTTAAATAGGAGAATACTGGATTGTGAGTGCTGTTGAAGGCCTATACTATTGTCAAAATATGGGGGAAATTAGTGGAGTTGGGGAGGAGTGGAGTGGTCAAGTGGAAAAATCTCAGCCTATGGAATTGTATCACAAATAAAGAAAAAAAAAATACAAATGCTAATTCTGAAAGAATACCTTGATTGAGATCACAAAGTTAGCATAATTAATCTGATACTGCTCTAGGAAATAAGGGCTACTCAGAAGTATCAATAAAACTGGGTTTATAATCCCAGAATTAAATGTTTTCAGAATGTGAAACTTAGTAAATTGGCAGGAAGTAGTGAATGTACCTAAACTAGTTGTTTTAAAACCAAAACTGAGTATTTTCAGAAGTAAATAAGGAAATTATCTATTTCCAAAACTACAAATATAATAAAATACATAAGTAGAAATTCAAGCAAAGGCATTAAGAATGTCTACAATGAAAATTATATTCAATAATGAAATAAATTGAGGATGATACAATGAGATAGAGTATGCTTCATGTTTAAGTATTAGAAGAATCAGTATCATTAAGATGTGCATAGTTCCCACATTTACAAATTCAATGTAATCTCTATCAATGACATTTTTATCAAACCAGAAAAAAATACTATTAAATTTTTAATGTAACTACAAAGGATCCTGCATAGGCAAATCCAAAAGAATAAAGCCGAAAGTATTATACCACTTTGAATTTTAATAAATTTCAGAATAAGCATGATGTTGCATGAAAACAGGGTCACAGACCAGTGAAGCAAAACAGACGGCTAGAATTAAATCTACATATTTATACCTAACTGGTCTTTCACAAAGGTGCCAAGAAAATGCATTAAAAAAATCTAGCCTTTTGGGCCCCGGTGGCGTGGCCTAGAGGCTAAAGTCCTCACCTTGAACATGCCAGGATCCCATATGGGCGCCGGTTCTAATCCTGGCAGTTCCATTTCCCATCCAGCTCCCTGCTTGTGGCCTGGGAAAGCAGTCGAGGACGGCCCAAAACCTTGGGACCCTGCACCCGCGTGGGAGACCCGGAAGAGGTTCCTGGTTCCTGGCTTCGGATCGGCACAGTACTGGCCGTTGTGGTCACTTGGGGAGTGAATCATCAGACAGAGGATCTTCCTCTCTGTCTCTCCTCCTCTCTGTATATCTGACTTTGTAATAAAATAAAAAAAATATTTTAAAAAACATCTAGCCTTTTGAACAAATGGGGATAGATAAATTGGATATTCTTATACAAAAAAATTAAACTACAAAAGAAGACCAAAGCAAAAAAATAGATGGATGTGATTTTATGAAACTACAGACATTTGTAGAAAATAATCAACTAATTGAACCAACAACCAATATAATAGACATTTGCAAGTGGTACATATTTTACAAAGGGCTAATAACTAGAACACAGAAAGGAATTCAGTTTAAGAGCAAGTATTAATCATTCAATTTGAAATTGAAGTTTCTCAAAGGCAAAATACAAATGGGCAATGTTATAAAGAAAAATTTTTAATATCACTACCCATCATGGAAAAACAAATAGAAACCAGAACTTATCACATCACTCAAATGAAAGTATCTGTTATTGAAACAAGGAAGGTAACAAACGTTGGGTGACATGAAGAATTGGAAATCTTTTCAGCATGCTGTTTATGGTGATGTAAGTTAACACAGACATTGGGAAAAACAGTATGGAAGTACCCAAGAGACTAAAAGCAGAACTATTCCTGGCAAAATAAAAACATAAATATTCATCCTTCAATGAATAAAACAAAATGAAATACATGTACACAAAAAGATATTAGTCATAAAAAGATCAAATGTTATTTGCAAAAGATGTAAATTATTAGATAGGATAAAATAAACACAGAAAAAAAAAGCCATGTGGTCTAACTCATATGCAGAGTGTTAAAATAGGTGATGTCATAATAGATAAAAAATGTAATAGCAATTACCAGAGCCTATGGAGAAAAGTAAGTTAGGAGAACTGGGGAAATGTTGGTTGACAGGTAGTAGGTCATAGCTATATAGAAACAAGAAGTCCTGGGATCTTATTGCACAATAGGGTCAGTGGTTATTAACATGGTATGCATTTCTCTTTTAAGAAAAATTCCAAGAGGGTCACGCTCAATAGACTAGTGGCTAAATCTTCCCCATGCAACCGCTGAGATCCCATATGAGCACAGTTTGTGTCACAGCTGCTCCACTTCCCGCTAGCTTCCTGTTTGTAGCCTAGGAAAGCAGTAGAGGATGGTTCAAAGTCTTGGGACCCTGCACCTGTGTGGAAGACCAAGAAGAAGCTCCTGGTTTGGATCTGATCAGCTCTCACCATTGCAGTCACTTGGTGAGTGAACCAGCGGAGAGATCTTGTTCTTTGTGTTTCTTTCTCTATATATAAATCTGCCTTTCCAATAAAAATAAAATAAATATAAAAAAATCCACTAGCACTAATGGATCAATGTTGATATGCAAATAATATACTGTTAAAACTGGTGTCTTCTTCGAATAAGATAGTCATGAGAATTACACACAACAAAATTCATATCCTGATGCTATACTCACTTTAGGATAAACATCAGAGTGAAGACGAAGCTGGAGAAAAATCCACAAAAAATCTTTCTTCTGAGGATCTTGCTATATACTTGAGTTGAAGCATTCAGCATGCCAAAGCACCTGTCATGTCCTGAATCATATGAAATACAAGGACACAATAACTGACAATCCTCTCCACTACTTAACCCCAGGCAACATAACCCTCCTGTTTCCTCTTTCCACACCTCACTCATCCAAATCCTTCCCTAAAAGGATGCATCTATTCTGGGTGGTATTGTATTGTCTCTGAATAAAACAACCATATGCTTAGAACAATTTAGCAATTAAAATGAGTTTCAGGAGGAAATATGTTTTCCAGGAGAGCCTTTGGCAAAATTTCAAAACAGGTTAATTTTGTGTGGGGTCCCCTCAGCTCTCCTTTTCGTTTTTGGATCTTTGGATAATATATACTTTAAACTGCAACTTCTATTTCCCTTCCTCCAACTTCTGACATAGTATTTTCTTTGTTGGAGATCCAAGAACCCTTTTCCAATGCCAAAAATGCTTATTAGTTCTATTGTTTCTGCAACTGATATCATTTAAGAAGAAAATAATTTAAATTCATTCACATTAAAGAATGACTGGCTGATAAGCTCAACAACCCCTATAATTATTTTTATTTTAAAACAAGGAGATTATTAACCTAAATTACACTCATTAGAGAAGCAGCTGGCATATAGGACAAAGTTTCCATCTCAGCTCTGTCTGCATGAAACTGACCGCGTCACCCATTCTAACCAGGATTATAATTTTGAGTAAAGTAACATCCTTATTTTGTCTGTGTAGAACACATGAATAACCTTTTACACATTTTCATGGATTTTCCTACATAGAAACCACAATATCTAAAACTGTGTTTTTGTCAAAAAGAAAACTCTCAAAACCAAGTTTGTCTGCTTGAGATTTAGCTCTTCCAAAGAGATGTTTTTGTTTTTGTTTTTCTACCGTTATTGAGACACTGAGAATGAATAGAAAAAGAGTTCTATGGGGCAATGATATTTGATCATTGTGTTCATTTATTCTTCAGGTACAAATTCTAACAGAACTAGAACGATCTGACACGTGTGAAAGTCCAGCAGCTCTAGACACACAATCCACTGTACGAGCTACACCTTCATGTAGAACATACTGGTACATATAGAAACCTTGGCATTTGGACTCTAATTTGTGGTTTTCTTTGAAACCTGAGTTACTGTTGCGTGCAAAATAAGCAATGATAGCAATTAAGGCTAGCATGCTTCCTTTGAGTGAAGTAACATTAATATATTAAAAGCCAAAACAAAAATTTTCTCAGTTTTTCTTGCATAGATTTGCCACCCATCTATTGTAGGTGATGAAAGGTTACCAGATGAGGAAAGGTTGCAGTAAATTCTAGTTATTGCACAGGAAATTGCTGTAGCACTTAAGTTTTAAATGCAACTCGAAGTGAAATGCTATTAATAAAACCCTTTGTGACATGAAAAGTTTATTTTAGTGTGGTTTAATGCAGTTTAAGGTGATGCAGGAACCCCAGACTTGGATCTTAGAATATCTACAAGGCAGGAAATCACTTGCATTAGAGGAGACCTAAACATAATTGAAATCAGAAAGTATGCATAACAATGAGTCAGGTGTTTTTACAATGTATTATTTTTCCCTCAGGCTACTCATTATAAAATAACTCAAGCAAAATTTCAAAATATTATTTGTATCATAATAGGTAACTTAGCAGTACGTGAAATTTAAGTTATTCTGAAAGGTTTGAACAGAAGAATTGTTGTATTATGTTGACACATTTTTACGGAATGGTTCTAAAGTTTGTAAAATAGGACAATTTGTTCTTAATTCTTTGATGGCTTGTGGTATGGGTTTCAAATTCTTCCAACATCCTTTAGATATACCTTGTGGCATACTTTCATGCACATATTTTAATGCTACATTTTCAAGCAATTTCCCAAAATTTCATTTGCATGAGGAAAACATTAACACAGCCAAAAATCTCTGTCCCATTCCTATTACAGTTAAGATTCTGATCCAAACTCCTGTGGAGCCAGATTTAAGATTATCCACTCATTTTAACATATAAAAGTAGAAGATATTTATGTTGGATGATGAATACTTGATATTCATATAGAGATACGACTGGAATAACAAAGCAAAAAAAGGACTAATTTTTTATAAAGAGATTGCTATGCTTTGAGCTTATGACTTTCTTTGTATTTCCCTATAATATTACAACCATATTAAAAACCAAATTACGTGAATAAATTAGGATTGTTTTCTTTATGCACTCTATAGAACAAGATAGATGTATCTCAAAATTTAAATGAAATTATTACTTGCCTTGGGCACAGCATTTCCAGTTGAAAACATCTATTCCCATTCAGTTCCCCTGAGACGCATCTGCACACTGGGTGTCTGTCATCATGCTGTGAGTTTTCTCCTAGGCTTCAGCATGGTTTCCACCATCCTGCTTCTTGTCAGCAGGATGAACCTGCACAGCCAAGCTTGCCCAGAGGAACTTCAGTTTGCTCATTTGCCCGACATGATCTGGCTGTGTTTTAGAATGTCTCTTCACACTGACTGTAGGCAGTATTGTCATATTTGCAGGAAATACTAATCATCTATTTATGAAACTGCCAATGGAAACTACAAAAGGCTCAAACCACAGCAAATGCTGTTGGGCTATCAGTTTAATTCAATTATTGTTACAGTGACGGCCCAATTCTCTGTCTCCCAGCCCACAGTGGAAAGTGCAAGTGCTGTGCACTTTAATTTTCAGTATCCATGAAGTCAGAGTGTCTTTCACTTAAAGAACAGAAATCTGCAGCTAACTGCATTTCTGTATTATATATTAGATATTATCTTGATGACATATAAGTCTTTTATTAAATGTTTACAGTAAGTTATCTTTGTAAATTTTAGCAAAGTAAATTTCAATATTCCATCTTCAATATATCCTTGTTTCAGTGCCCACTTCACTGTGTGAAAATTAAAATTAGTAATGTAACAGACCTGTGGTTACAAAGCTGGAGTGCACTGAAGCCAGTCAGAAGAAAACACACTTCTCTTTCCTGTGAGAACTCTTTACTAACATTGGACACTATGTATTTGGACTTGTCAATATCTGACTAACAGACCTTAAATTTATAATATTGAGCTAGTATTACACACTCCTTCATAATTTTATGCATATCTTCCTCAATGCCACTAAAGTAGGAAGTCATTCTACACTACACAGTGGTTTGCAGGTTTCTTTCTTTATTTCTTTCTTTCTTTCTTTCTTTCTTTCTTTCTTTCTTTCTTTCTTTCTTTCTTTCTTTCTTTCTTTATGTCAACTTCCAATACAGTTACAGTCTAAAGGCCTAAAAGTTTTCCAGAGCTGGTTCTCTTTCATATAATGAGCTACGGGGATTATTTGTAATGCATAGCAGCATAAAAATTAAGCAGATTGCCATTCTTCACCTCTCATTCAGTCTCTGATTGGCAGGTGCTTCCTGACAGCCTACTATGTGTCAGACCTGGGGGTATGTGTGGTGAGACCTATTCATTTATTTTTTAAACAAAGGAATTTTTATTGAATGAATATGCCACAGTGATGCATTTTTTTACATTATTATTATTATGTTATTATTATAAAATGTGGTTCCACAGTCTCTAGGGTTTCCCCTCCCCTCGCTGATTTTCCCCCAGGCTACTGCAGTATCATAGTGCTTCATAAACAGTGAGTTCTGATTATTAAATACTTCATAATTCATCAGCTACGCCTGGCCGCAGATTTGTTTGTGACCTAGCCTCAGAGTCATGCCGTCTTTTCCAGAGAGGAAAACAGACTTTGAAGCAAGTGTGCTGAAAACTGCTTACTGAACTTGAATGCTTTTTTAATCCAATAAACATGGTTCAGAAGTTTTGATGGTGATTTTTTTTTTATTCCTCTCTTATCTGGAAGGCTGCAGGGATCATGGGCCTTCTGACATGGGGGTAGAGAGGTGTATCGCTTCTCAGAGCCTGCATGGTTGGTGATGCAGTCTGCAGTCCAAAAAGGAACAGGATCAAGTGTTGTCAGGGAAACACAGATATAGAAGTCTAAGGTTGTGAGGATCATCATTTTGAAAATCTTGGTCTATGACTAGGTATGGATATGCGACTGTGTGTTAAAGAGACAATGAATGGTCACTGAAGTGTCTTTAAGGATCAGCATAGAATATATTCCTGATTCAGAAAACTAATTCCAATAGTTTGGATGATATGGGGAAGATAGGAACAGATAATTCAGGTACTTGCACTAATCTAATGAAAACAGAACTCAGAACCAGTATCGCGGCACAACCAGTTAAGCAACCACTTGGAATGCTGGCATCCAATATCAGGGCACCAGTTTGAGTCTCATTACTCTAACTTCTGAAACACCTTCACTCTAATGAGGCTGGGAAGGTCACAGATGAAGATTCAAGTACTTGTAGCCACACCACCCATGTAGGAGACCAGCGTGCAGTTTCTGGTTCCTGGTTTCAGGTGGGCCCTGGACTGGCTTTTGTGGCCATTTGGAGAATTAACTAAGGGAAAGAGCAATCCTCTCACTGCGTTTCTCTCCCTGTCGGTCTGAAAGTAAGACTGTCCATCTTTCTGTTATTCTCTGTAGTAGCTTTTACTTCCAAATAAATAAATCTTCTTTTAAATTTCATGAAAGAATACGGACTATGAGGATACTGAATGTTGAGCAGTAGTTTTTAGATATTTGTAAGACGCAAAAGGGGATACTTGAAGATTTCTCACTGGAAGATTTAATTTAAAAAAAGACATAATTAAACTGAATAACAAAGTCACAAAAAAATCAGTTCAGAAGGAACATGCCTTTAGAAAGATTCAGGTGGGGTTCTTGGAGTCATTCATATTGAATGATGTTGGTATGAGGCTGGCACTCAGAAAAGGTCAAGGATGACAACTTGATGGTCAATAGTGTTCAGAGCAGGAATAAAGTCACAGATGCAAAGACTCATAGAAGACAACAGGACAAGAAGGAAGTGCCAAAGAAAAGATCTGAATATGCTCCTGACAGGTGGGGCAGAAAGAGAAGGGGATAGAATAGCAGTTAAAAAGAAATATTTGCCTTGTCAAATGCTGCCAAATTCAATTAAGGAATATCACTAGAAAGCAAGCTTCAGATATACTTATAAAGGTTTTTCCAGGCAACTTCACTTCAATAGTTTATTTAGAGTGACTTAAATAGAAGGCAGATTGCAGGGCACTAGGGGTTGGCTGCAAGACAGGAAGTAGAGACAGCTCCGGTGGAACTGATCTTTCGGTAAACCAACCCAAATGGCAACAAAGGAATGAATATTCATTGCAATGCAATAAAAAAAGATCTTTGAAGAAAGTTAGTGTTTGTTATTATCAAAGCATTCTGATTCTTTACATTCTCTAGAAACAGTATGGAATCAGTAAAGGCTGACTTACAAAAAGGAATTTCCCCTGTGCAAAGGAAAATTGATACCTAAGTATAGATGTTTAGCTTTCCAGTTCTGAAGACGAAGCTTTTCAATACATGTAGACAATTATAACTAAAGCAAATCACTACAAATATTATTTCCACAGTCTTTACAACAGCAACTATCTACATCTCAAAGTCATAATATGAAGGAAATGAGAAGCATATATCCAAACAGTAATTACAATCACTGAATAAACTAAAATGCAAATTTATGCGGCAACAAGTAAGTCTCAAGGGCTGAAAATCTTAATTTAGGAGGAATTTCTATATTTGCTTTGAATTATTCACTGTGAAAGACTGTGGTCAGGACATCAAACACTATTTGAAACAAATCTCTGTGAGTCTCTAAGAAGAAGTTGTCTTTATCTTCAGAAAAAAATCTGATAGAAGTTTTTATAAATCTATACATAAAAGACTATTAATTTTTTGGTTGTACTACTGTATTTTTCAGTATTTTCTCTAAGGTAGTAAAATTTATTTTGATCATATTTTCCCCTATTATACATATAAAAATTCTTGATTAAATATTCTTAAGTGTATCTTGCATCTTCAGTCATACAGACATCAGGTGTCTATAGTACAATTTTTTATATATTTTGCATCGTATAAAATGCATTGATTTTAAGTGGAGAATTCTAGCAAAATCAACATACTACCTAATTTAACAAATAATGATCAATTAATACTAAGAAAATATTTCTGTAACTCCTAAGGTTATCTGTTAGTTTTCAATTTGTGTTGTGTATATAACAATAGTTTATTTTTGTTGCTTTGTAGTATTTCATCATATGAATATTTTTCATCCATTCTCTTAGTGATGGTAATTTGAATTGTTTCAAGTTCAAGAAATGAGAAGACCTGTTATGAATATTGTTATTAAAATTTTCACATAAGCATATTGCTTCTCTCCTCTCAAATAAATATCCTATGTGCTATGCTGTAGGAAAAACATGTTTAGCTCCATAAGAGAAGCTACTGGGGTAATTCTCAAAGTGGTTGTACGATTTAACATTTCTCACAGCAATGTATATAAAATCAGGCTTGAGAACAATGTGGTAAGGGATGCAGAAAGAACAACATGAGAGGAAGTCTGGTCTCTGAATAAAACACTTAGCCTCCATCACCGTGACACACTTACCACAGTTTTGTACAAATGAATTGAGGTGCGCAGTGATACACTAAGGCTATAAACAATTGATTCAGTATGCCTCACTTAGCCACCAAGATGTCATTTTTCTGTAGAGAATTTTAAACAAAAATAAAATGGGCTAAAATCAAGTGTTTTTATTTTTAAATCATGAGATTAAAAAATAGTTTCATAGAAAAATAAAGCAAAATAAAGTAGCCATGAACCACATTTCTAAATAATGTTAGTCATAAAAGCACTTATTCTAATCCAAGCTGCACATTCATACTCTCTCGCCTCTTTGTTACTGCAATACACTATTATGTTGTTCGATCCACCATACAGTTTAGAGAGAGAGATCCTCCATTTGCTGGTTCACCTCCTAAATGTCCATAATTGCCATGACTGGACCAGGCTGAAGCCAGGAGCCAGGAACTCCATCCTGCCACGTGTCCATGCCTGCCACATGGCATGGTAACCCAAGTATTTAAACCATCATTTGTATTGTTGGAAAGCAGAGTAAACAAAATTCAAACCACCCCTCTGATATGGATACTGCACTACAATGTACATCTGATTTGTGTCTGAATATTTTTCTCTAAAATATCTAGAACAGAAATTGAACTCTATATTTTTGGACTGTTGTGTGCCTTCTTGAAACTACGCATGTACTATTCCAACATTTGGTATCACTGATTAAAATCCTTTACCATTTGTCTACATTCTTTAACATTTGAAACATGAAGTAAGACTAATTTGTGTCATAAACCCATTATCTGCATTTATATTACGCAATCAGAATCTTTCCAAGAGTTTGAAGGACACTCTCATAAGAATTTCGTAAACCTGTATTTCAAAATGTATGGAACGGTATTTCATATTCTTCAGCCATTGCCCTCATACCCTGCACCAATAGTGTTTAGCCCAGCTATACTTAGTGAATACCCTACCAAGCGGCAAATAGGTGTGCAAATTGTGTTTCAGCCTGAGCACAGAAGGTGAGTGAAATACCCATATCAAAACTCATTCACAGCACTTTGGTCTCCTGTTCAATTATATATACACACTGTTACTTCAAGCCCAGGATTGAACATGTCTTCATTCTTGGTTTAGGACCTTGATTTCTCATAGCACATTTTTATCCATGAAAAGACCACATTTACAGTTAAGATCAGTGCATTCCTTACATACTAAACAATAGTGACACAACACTCTCACTGAGAGGTGCAGAAGAAAGTACTTTTTGTGGTATTTGGCCTACACTATTTACTTCTGAATTCTAGCTACCAAACAAAAGTAATGACAGAAAACACCTAAAGAAAAATTAAAAAATAAAATAAAAATTAAAAAGGGGGATTATACTGAAACACATTTCTAAACGCTGAATGTAAAACTATGCATGCTCCACATGGCTTTCTGGTTAAGCCGTTACTAGTACTACACAAACACAACATTCATATGTGCCTTAGATTTTGTGCAATAGCAATGGTAGTACTGCCAGACATCTTATTTCATTTTGTTACAAAGTTTATTATAACACAAACACTATGAAAAAAACTCTTAAGAGTTACTAAGTATCTGAATTTATTTCTCAGGCACATATGTATTTTGTAACAATACCTTTCTTAGGTCTCACTTCCACAATGACACTATCTCTACCATGTTCATGCACATATTCACACAAACACACAGTAAAAACGTAAGTGTGTGATACTTATCACCTATGAACAGCTATTGCTGCTGGGTGGTCTCTCTAATGTGGGTGCTTCTTTCCACAGTTAATTTGTAAGTTGTCTCCCATTTACTCTTAACTTTGCTGTTTTCTGTTTCTGTTCATATATTTGTCCAACTCTCAATAACAAAATTGTATAATTTCTCAAATGCAAATCAACCCAATCATTAGTTTTATCTCCAAACCCCTACTTGCAAATAGGTTTTGCCACAGAGTAGGGGACCATATGCAGCTATAATGAGTGGCTGGTTTTGTTTCCATACACAAACCACTGCATAAAAATCTCTGGCTATGGTGTACTCATCTCTTTTGCAATATGAATGACATGTGGATTTTTCCTGGGTAGTTATGGAATCCCAGTGAAGTGAGTCAGTAGTAAGGATGAAAGGAAAAGAAATAGCTGACAATAGCAACAAGTTCACAAATGGATTTATTTTCTTCTTCATTACTTGTGCTCCAGGTTTTCACAAAGTAATATTTTGTTGGATGTAAGTTTTAGAAAAGCATACTTATAGCTTACAGTCCGGAAGAACTCTGAATCAACCTACAAGAAATTGAAATAGACAAACCAACCCTGGAATTGAGTTGAAGAGCAGAGGTCACTAGAAACGCATCTAGACTTGCAAGCATTTTAAAGAAAGGGCCGCTGCTCCAATGCCTGTGTTCCCATCTCAAGCGATCCAGAGGCCAGTTTTTAACTTCTAACATCACCCTTGGTTCTGCCAAAAACCTGCTTGGAGATTTGGGGGCTGGAATTTTATAATACTATAATACATGATAACGCTGATCCAACAAAATAAAATATATTGCCATTCAATTAAATTAAAAGTTTCTGTTTTGTCACTGTAATAGGAATAGTGACAGTATAATATGCTTTAGGAACATTGTGACTTAACTTGGCTTCTGCAAACTTGTTTTCATCCAGCTGATTTATCATGAGGTTTCAGGATTGAAGAACTCTGAAGTGCACTTAATTCTGTTTATTTTTTATGAAAAATACATTTAAAATGTAATAATTTCTCAATAATAATGTAAGCCATACTTGAACAATATGGAGGTTCAATTCACACAAGTGAAATAGAAGCCACTGAGTATATTCTTCTATCTGGCTGCTGAGAGAGCCTACTGTCTCAGCCTGTCCAGAGCATTTGAACAAAAAGAGGGGCCTGAAGGAACACAGTAAATATAAAAATGTTCCATATATAGAAACTGAGCGTTTGAGGGAGTCCCTCAGCAATTTCAAGGAAAATACAAGACTATGTGGATCTCTGAGTGGTGTGAACCAAGAAAGGAGTTAGTGAACAAAGCAGTTGGGAGTTTTCTAGGAGACTGTGGTCCTTAAGCTCTGCATCTATAAAAAACTAAGTGTGGGATAGACTGGACCAGTCTGCTGTGCATACTGGGAAGCACGCGAAATAGTGCAAGGAAGGGCAGGTGGGAATTAGAGCAGATCACTCCGAGGCTACAACTCACATTGGTTTGCGTGGGGGTCAAATGTGTGGTGGACAGGTTGGACTGGGCTCCAACACTCATTAGTTTGTATAAAAGACATGGCTGGAGACAGAACTGACCCACCAATTGCAACCAACAACATGTGCATAGTTGATTGAGAAGAAGGATTGTGCCAGACCCAGTATTGACAAGCACACACAAGAATCAGGTCTGGGATCACCTCAGATAAAGTTTATTTGGAGATCCCCCCAACTGAATTGCTGAACTCAGAATGCCAATCGTGGGGTGAACCGGAGGTTCCATGGTCTGACTGTGGAGTGCATGTGTCAGAATTGGGCCTTCGATGTGGCTTAGACACAGCAATGAACACCATACCCAGGAGTGCATGGAGGATATGACAGTACTTTGGAGCCTGCAGAGGACACCTGGTACCATAACAGGACAGAAGTCAGAAAAAAAATTAGTCAACTACCCCCACCAAGTGTTGTCAGTGAATATCTGGGTAAACAGACTCTTAGGTGAACTATGTCACCTTAGATTCCATTGTGCTTGGAGTGCTGAGATCACCAGTAATTCAGAACTGTTGATTTATCAAACTCTCCTAACCAGGACCCTTGGAGCTTGCCCTACATCGGGGACCCTGTGGTGGTGTTGAGTGACTGTCCTCTGTTTTAGGATATGGAGGTGCTTGGAAGGTTGAATGTGGCTTCTCGCCTTATCTCCCCTCTTCTCTCAGATGCAGAAAGGAAAAAAAGAGAATGTGGAAATAATGGTCTCACCCACCTTCCTGTGGCCTTTGACTTTCTGTAGCATCTTAATCAACTATGCAAAAATCATCAAAAATAAAAATAATTATCTCAAAAAATCTCATATACACTTTCCTATGAGGCACATGAGTCTCTTTCACCAAGAAGACACAGTATTTAAATATCATAAAACCTGCCCAGATAATCATGGATACTGACCTCCACCCAAAACGCCTCCCTGAGTGTGTATTCAGTTAGAAGACCACACCCAACAAAGAAAGAAGAAGAAATGTGATCAGAGAGATTGGAATCTCAGGCCTGCTCTGAGTCATGTTAAAGCCTTCTCTCATTCTTACACTTTATCTATGTCTCTGCTTTGCATTTATCTCATACACAAGGACAAGAATCTTGGAATAAAGACAGCTGGGCACTCCCTACCCCAAACAATACAAGTGACTGGCTGAAGGAATAATACTTTCTGTACTAGCAAACCAATGAGACTAAAATTGTTCTCATTGTAATTACTCCATAATAGCACTATGTGTGGGCTAGTTTCTAGGCTAGTGTCTAAGATACATCGTCCTATTTTACCTTTACCATACTCCTACAGGGTTTTTGTTCTTCTTCTTATTTCCTCCCCCTTAATGTGATACAGACAAACATATTTATTAATTTGCCCCAACTTTTATCACTTACAAATGGTGTAAATAGAATTCAGACCTACTTTCAAATTCAATTTTTATTTTAACCTAACACTACTGCCTTTCAGTGCCCAGAAAGGTAAATGCAATCTGTCTTTCCTAAAAGTTCATTTACATGTCTCTATGCTTGAGGATTTATTATCTTTCTCCACCTTTCTTTTCAAACTTCTTTTTGAAAGCTGTAAGATAGCATCAGCTAAAAATGGGAAGACAATTCTTTCACAAGAAATATAACATGGTATCATTTCTCTGGTTCTCTCTGCCACTAACCCGCTAGATATTGGGAATATCTGTGTGTTTAGGTGCCCAGTTTCCTTACATGCATTTCAATGGACTTGTCCTGAGAGCTGAGAAGTGCACAAGGTCTCACGTGCTGCTGTTCTGGGGAGTAATGTCTCAGAACCAAGAAGTCAGGAAAAAGTGGGACAGAGTGAAATGAAATACAATATTGGGAAGTTGTGAAAAACCATGAATATGACCCCCTTCCTGATTTTGTTTTTCTTTGAAGCTTGTACTCATTCACTCCAAACCCTCAGATCCCTGAGGACACAGTGTTATACCAATAGTATCAGTGGCCACTCTGTCTCACATTTCTCTGGAACAGGGTGCAAAATACCACAAATAAGTAAAGTAACACTGGAATTGGTGCTTCTCTGGCCTATGGGGACCACTAGAAATGTCAATTTGAACCACACAGGTCTCCAGGGGTGTAAAACAGCAAACCACAATATGGTGTCCACTAGAATGCTTTCACCACAACGTGGTTGGCCAGCAGCTAACTACCCAGAACATTCCCTGTGCACAAAACAAGACAGCCACTGGAAACTCTAACCTCATTTTCTACTCCAGGGTGGGCTGACATTCCTAAAGGCTGTCTGAAGACACATATCCATTAACATCAAAGTTTTAACAAGTTTACTATAAGAAAAAACACATACAGAGGAAAACAGTTTTAAAAGACTCAACAATTCTTCATTCTGTTTTCCCCTTTGTTTAAAAGTTAAAAAGTCTTTTATTTATGAAACTTCAGTATTAGTAGGTCACAGTTTTAATATATCATTCATATATTGTTTTATATGTTGTCTTAATTTTCAAATTTGTCTGACCCATGAAAGGGAATGCTAAAGGCACCACAGTTAAACATGTGTGAAGATGGCAGAATCTTCTCTAGTCTCAACAGTATAACAGAAAAAGCAAGAGTTTAAGCCCGAACGAGGGCAATCCAGAATCATCCAGAAGCTTCAGAGATTGGGACCATCTGCCCTAGGACCATGTTTTTGTATGTGAGTTCTATACTGTTCTGTGATTCAAGAAGTTTAGAGAAAAACCCAGTTTCCCATTACTAAGAATTATAAGAATTTTAAAATAAATATCTAAGAGTTTATTCTATGTAAAGATTGTCAAAAATATAATTAAAAAAACAAAACAAAAACCAACCAAAAAAAAGACAGAGTTTATTGCTACATGTATAAAACTGAACACTGGGAATTTTTGTTTCTTTTTTTCTGTGAAAAATGCTCTTGACACTCAGCCCAACTTGGATACTAATTATGGTAAGGGTAGAAGCAGGATGTCAAGTAATAACCAGGCTACCGATCTCTGAGTACATGCTGTGTGAAAAACAGTCTGTCGTGTGTTTCCTCCCAATCTCACAATCATTGTAATCTCAAGGAAGTGAAATATAGGTTAAAGAACTCACATAAAACGCTGGAAATAAGGATTATGGAATCCAACATATCTGAAAATGTAATATGAATCACTTGACTCTGTAGGGTAGGAAGCAAGCCAAGGTGACTCCATAGAGATCATGGAGAACGGAATTCAAAAATAAACTTGATTATATGGCCCAAATTTGAAATTCATGCATACATGTCTTCAAAAAGTTCATGAGAAAAGTATATTGCCTTTTAATTTCAGCTCACCATGGAATTTTAGAAGCATCCTTGAATATTTGAGACACTGAATTACAGAGCAAAATTGCTCCATTTCAAATCAGAATTAGATAGCCAAGGAACAGTTGTTAGCTATATCATCTCGTCTAAATTGTAATAACTAGACAGATAGTCCTATGTAACTTCATAGAATTAGGGATGAGGACAGATTAAAAATAGTACAAGGTGGTACCAACTTGTTAGCCATGTGAAATTAATATTCACAACCCTTTTGGTTATGTTGACTATCATACAGACAGAAATAGTGTCCTCACATTTTTAAAAACTAAAATATTTACTGTGTTAGAGCTTCATAACAATATTTTGATATATTTCTTTAAATTAAAAAATTTGTAACTATCAATTTTGGTTCACTTAAAGCCTTTTTCTATAAATAAAACTATCAATGAGAAAAATACTATTACCTTGCTGCTTTAAAATTGTTAGCCATATTCTAGGAGTTGCACTAATTCCAACTAAAGTTTTCCTAATTCTTACGGTCAGTACTTGTAACTACAGATACTCAGGTCATTACATTAAAAAAAATACCTCTTACTACTAAAATTTGGAGTTGGCATGGTAGCATAGCAAGTAAAGCTGCCATCCACGATGACATCCCAAATGGGGAGAAGTTCAAGTATCAGTTATTGCATTTTCACTCCAGCTCCCAGCTAACGACATGCAATAAGTGATGAACGACACTATGTGCTCCAGCCACCAAAATGGGAGACCAGCTGAAGCTGCTGGTACTCCACAAGAGCTGGGTTCACTGGGGTTGATCTAGCAGATGTAAGTTTTGTGTGTGTGTGTGTGTGACTCTTTCAAAGCAATAAATATTTTAAAATAAATGAATATTGTCTTTTGGTTTTATTTTTTCTAATATCTGCCAGTATGTATAAAATAATGTATATGAGACACATACCAATGTTATTCATTTAGGTATATATATATATACATATATATATATATATATATATTTTTTTTTTTTTTCAGAATGGGAGAAGTTCTTTCAAACATCTGAGACCTTAAGAAAATAATGCTGGCAAATATAAGAACACAATATGTGTGGATCTAAAAAAAAAAAGAGTCCTTTATTAATAGCACATTTTGTTTGTTTAAAGCTCAAATTCAATATTATGTGCTTTTAATTTGTGTTACTTCAAAAACCTACATTTAGCAACTTAGCTCGGATTTCCATGCTAAATGTGAATATTTGATTTCTTTGTATGATGATAAAAGGATGTCGGAAGCAGTCACTTGAAAGGAGACACGAACTGCTTGGCAGCTGGTTTAATTTACAGCTCCTCTTCATTACCCTGGTACCCGAGTCTCACAGCAGATGTGGTAAAGGCTTCTGAGGAGAAACCTTTAACCTGAGCCTGAGTTTCAATATTTTGAAGTTACAATCTGAAGCTGTTTAAAGTTAACAATGAATTTCCATATAACTCTCTTTTTAATGCATTACAACACCATTCTGTCAAATTTGGCTATGATTGTCTTCTAATGTGTTAGAACACTTTGTACACTAAAAAATATAATGAACTAGGAATGCGGAAAGTGCTATAATTCTTAGCTGATTTAATTTCCATCCAAATTAATTTTCCTCTAAATTATATCTTTTTTTAGGATTTATTTATTTTTATTACAAAGTCATATATACAGAGAGAAAGAGAAACAAAGAGAAAGATTTTCCGTCCTCCGATGAATCACTCCCCAAGTGACCACAATGGCTGGTGCTGCGCCGATCTGAACCTAGGAGCCTAGAACCGCCTCCAGGTCTACCACGCGGGTGCACGGTCCCAAGATTTTGGGCCGTCCTCGACTGCTTTCCCAGGTCACAAGCAGGGAGCTGGATGGGAAGTGGAGCTGCTGGGATTAGAACCAGCGCCCATATGGGATCCCGGTGCCTTCAAGGCGAGGACTTCAGCCACTAGGCCACGCCGCCGGGCCCTAAGTTGTATCTTATTAACACAGAAATTAAAAAACAAAGGGAATCACAAATCATGTTATTCTGGCAATGGATGGTTTAAGAGTAGAGTTAAGGCAAGGGGGAAAAAAAAGGCAAGGGGAAAAAATCTTCCCCAGTTGCTAGCTACCTTAAGGAATTACAAACTACTCTCAGGTAGAATGAGGGCATACAGCCAGTAATATGAGTTGGCAGGATAGTTTTCATGTAAATAGGCCAGAACATCCACCAGTTCATACAAAGGCTGGAAAGGAAAAGCATGTGTTTCAGATCTGGGTATTGATCAGGCTCAGCAAAGATCGTCCACCCATCAGCAAGTTTGTGGGTTGGTTCTGGAGCAGGCGTGGGCTGGGTAAGGCCAGACCAAACCTTAGCACAGGAGCCAAGATGAAGCGTGGGTCATGCAAGGCAAGGCTATCACATCTACATGTTTGCATGAGCCAGGGATGGGAGCAGGCTGAGTAGGGCCAGGTTATAGCACCTACCAGTGGGAGTTGGCACTGGGGGTAGGCCAGGACAGGTCAGGCTGCAGCATCCGATGGCAAAGGCTAAGACAGGGAATGGCTATGCCAGCTGGATCAGACAAACCCCTGGCATATGCAAGATCTGCGACTCAAAGCAGGCCTGGTTTTGTCGCTAAGCAGATGCCTAATCTGGGTTGTGGTTCCAACAGGTGAGCTTGTGAGCAAGAATGAGGGCAGCATTCTCGGCTGGACATGACTACAGTGTCCCTTAGTATGGGTGTGGACTTGGTCTGGGGCATGCCAGATTGGACTTGATGATAATATCCAAAGGTGATCATGAGAGCCAGAGCTGGTATAGGATGGGTTGGGCTAGGTCCCTGCCCTTGTTGATGCACACAAGAGCCGCATCTGGGTTTGGACACAGTGTGGGTGGGCAATTATACCTAACAGTAAGAACCAGAAGAGGTGTGGACCAATAGAGCAAGGTCACTGTTGCTGCCAGTATAGAAGGTGGACTAAGTCAGCCCAGGGCAAGGACCCACAAATATGCATGAGACCTGCCGCTGGGAGAAGACTAGAGAACTCTCTCTGGATGCAGTCCCTGCAGGTGAGTGAAAGAACCAAAGTTGGGAGCAACCCAGACCATGTCAGGTTATAGATGTCAGCATACATGTGGGTCGGATCTGGGAACAAGACAGGCTGGGCCAGTCCATAGCACTCACTGGAAAATCTGAGAACTATAATGTGTGCAAGACAGTCTGAGTCAAGTCATAAAACCAGACAATTAGGGCCATGACTGGGGACTGGATGCGCTGAGCTAGGCTGCAAAACCCATCAACATGAGTTGGAACTGGAGATCGGCCAGGCTACAGCACCTACCAACAAATTCCAAAGTCATGCGGTCCATGCCATACTGGGTTATAGCACCCACCAGCATATGAGACCTGGGTTTGTGTGTGTGTAAACACATAGGGAAATTGCAGAGTGCTCCCTGGCTGGGCCACTGCTCCCAAGGTGAGCATGAAAGCTGGCATTGGGTGCAGACCAGGCTCGACAGGACTATAACGTTTATTGGCCTGCATGGAAGCTGGCTTAAAGAGAAAGCCAGGATGGGCAAACCTACTTTACCCACTGGTGTATGCATAAACCAAAGTAATTGCAGGCTGGTTGGTCTTTGTCACAGCATCAGCTAGCAAGTGCTAATGCTGGGGGCAAATCCTATAAAGCAAGACTGCAGAATCACCTGGAGAGAGCAAGATCTGAGACTAGGAGAAAGGCCAATAGGGAAACACTAGGCACCCCTCTGAAAGGTTGCAACTCTTACTGATGATAATGAGAGCCAGGACTCAAGGGTGGGCCTAGCTGAACAGGAAGTGGCACCCACTGGCATGAGTGTGGGCTGGATAGTAGAACCAATTGGGTTGAGCTAGGCTTCAATGCACATTGATGTTATTTACGAGAGCTGAATGTGATGTGGGACAGACTGGACCAGTCTACTGTACATACGGGCAAGCACAGGAACCAGGGGTAGGCATGGCCTGGTGGGGGATATTGGGGTTTAGGTCACAAACATGATCCTAGCATATGTGTGGGTTGAAGATGTGGTGGGCACAGTTGGGTTGGAGACAAGACTGGA
The DNA here is from genome assembly GCF_030435755.1 of Ochotona princeps. Classification (NCBI taxonomy): domain Eukaryota; kingdom Metazoa; phylum Chordata; class Mammalia; order Lagomorpha; family Ochotonidae; genus Ochotona; species Ochotona princeps. The sequence continues at coordinate 53,064,174 of NC_080834.1, forward strand.
GACAAAACTGACAGCAATTGCCACTACCAGTGTGTGTAGGCTAATACAAATGATGAACTGAGTTGGACTCTGTACTGGCAGGCACACACAAGAGTCAGGTCTGGAATCTCTTCAGATGAGGATTCTTTGGGGATCCCCCCCAACTGAACCACTGGACTAGAATTTCAACAATTGGGAGAATTGCAGGATCTGTGGTTGACTGTGGAGTACACGTGTCAGAGCTGGTCCTCCTCAGCAGTGGGTGGAGCAGTGGGTGGCATGTCCAGATGCACATAGAGGACATGGCACTCCATTAGGGCCTGTAGAGCACATCTGGTACCATAAGAGAGGAAGGAACGCAGAATAAATTGATCTCCTACCCCAGGCAAGCATTGGCAGCAAATATCTGGGAGAATGGAAATGCAAAAATAAGGTGGACTAATACCAAGCATTGGAGTTTAGAAGGATTTCCTCATCGATGGAGTAGATACATCGACATCATTTCAGAAAGCATGTTCCACATCAAGGACCCTGGGATGACACTGAATGGCTGTTCCCCATCCCTGGTTACTGAGATGTTGAGAGGCTGGCTGCAGCTTCTCCCCTTATTTCCCTTCTTCTTCCAGATGTAGCAAGAAGGAAAAAATGTGGAAATAATGGACTCACTCACATTCTTCTAACTCTAATCAACTATGTAAACATCATCAAAAATAAAAGTTTAAAGAAATTGAAAAAATGGACATTCACACAAAGATACACAGACTTACACACATTCACTCACATGTATGTGTATGCCAATTTTCTGTTGCTTGAGGTGTCCTACAAAATTATATTATACAATGATACTTCAAAAGCTCCTGTAATTTGTGATTAAATAATAATTTATATTGGTGAAAAATTTCTAACATCTAGATGTAGCTTTGTTCATACTATACATTTTCATAAACAGTTTTTCTCATATAAAATGCAAAATAAAGAGAAATGTATTTTAAGGATATGGTTTTTGCTTACATTTACATTCCACTGTATAAATAAACCTTAGTACATGTACACATATATATGTTTATCTTCATGTCTTCTTATATAGAGATGTTTTTCTGTGTAGACCTATGCTTACATAGTAAGATGGATATGCTTTCAGAATAAACTAAATAAAACAAATTCTACATACAAAAAAAAGAAATTACTATTCTACTCAATCATTTGTAATATCAATTGGAGTGAACTAACAAATAGAATTCTAGTTAGAGCATTGGAAATGCTATCGAAAACTGCTTACCATTGAAATGCCAAATCATAAAGGTCTGTGGGACTACTTCCTCAAACCCTGTCCCCAAAGAAACTGTTCCTGCTCAGCTAGCATCCTGTGATTGCTGAAGACTTTAAATTATTTCATGTTCCCAATGCTCTGCTCATAGAGATGGAAGCCAGGCACAGGATGAAGCAATTAACCTATCCACAGATGTTAGAAGCTTACATTCATGGAGTCAAAGTTGAGTGGTCTTTTTACTGCCAGATGTAAAATCCTGCAGTGGAAGAGTATAAAGCCAATAGAAGCACAGATGAAAGAGAAAAATGAATTGTTCTTGAACTCCCATGATTTAGTCTTCTGCATTTTTGCACTTTCTGAAATTTGGTTTTATAACTCATTCCATCAAGAAATACTGCAACATTGTCCCCATATATATCAAAGGTGAATTTTTGTCATGTGTTCAAAGAATGTAAAAGATGGTAGTACTCTCAGCTTGAAAACAATCTCATCACTAATTTGAGAGTTTAATTCTCCTTTATCTAACGCATTTCAGCTTTAATGACAATCTAGAAAATCTTCTCACTGCTGAGTGTGAGAAAATGTGACCATCTTTATGTCAGACTCTGTACTGTCACTTTAACTCTCAATACCACTCAGTATTCTAATTGTCTTGTTGTTTGTGTTCCTTCCCTTTGGATACATTTGTATAATGTATAACAGGCTAGCCTATAGGGTCATTGAATATGATAAATGATCGTTGCCTGAAAAGAGTAATAAAAAAATCATGTGGTTTGGCACCATAGCATAGTTGGTTAAGCTTCCACCAATGGGGCCAGCAGCATATTTGGAGCTTTGATTTGAGTCCTTGCTGCTCCACTTCTGATCTGGTTCCCAACTTATGGCCTGGGAAACAGCAGAGGTTGGGTCTCTACATCCACATGGTAGACTTAAAAGAACCTCTGGGCTCCTGGCTTCATATTAGATCAGCTATGGCCTTTGTGGCTATTTGGGGAGTGAACCAGATAATGGAAAGCTCTCTCTCCATGTCTCACCTTCTCTCTGTTAACTTTACCTTTCAAATAAAATCAATAATAAAAGATATCTAAATTCATATAAACTTCAACTAATTAATTATTGTTTTGATTAGCTAGTTAGAATTTTTAATTCAAAATTTAGAATGGAATACCGATATGCTTAATATTTCCACTATTAGTAATGTAAATTTTCCAAATAGAAATAAATGAAATGCTAACTTCATGTTTGCCTGTTAAAATACAGCCTTAAATAAATGCTTCATTGAAAATGAAATTCACAAAGCAATTCTCTTCAGGCAATACATATACAGTAACAATCATCATTTTCTTTGTCTGAAATTGTCTTTGTCTTTCAACCAAAACATTATTTATGCCTCGTCAGTGTCAGGAAGCTAACTCAGGAAAAGTTGTATGCTTTGTTTTCCAAGAAAAACACTGCGTTTTAAAAAACGGATTGAACAAAGCACAGTCAGTTCACAGGAGACTAACAGTTGTTCTCAGCACCCAGGAGGAGCTGCCCTTTCAGTGAACGGTTTGTCTTGATCTGAAGCCAAGGACAATTCTTGTATTTAACAGCCCTCGCCTCAGATAGGCGATATTTTTAGAATTATCAGGAGGTCTTTGAATAGTGTTTTCAGTATACTATTGGGAACTTGTTTATGATGATTCTTGGAGAATATCTATAAAAGTAGCATTATAAAGGAATATTTCTCAATTGCAAAATTATAATAATTATGTCCCAAGTTTTGTTATATCTATAAATGTTGCCTTAGACTTATGCATATAGGGACTTGATTTTTATGTATCTGTTGTTCATAATAAATTACTCACAAATGGTAATTAGGCGTTCATTTAGGCAAAGAATCATAACCTGTCATAATTATAACTGTAATATTCTGCAGTGAACAAGACCACATATGACATTAGATATAGACAACCAATATTTACTTACACCAATCTAAACAGGAAACCTCTCACTTTCAGTTACACTGACACAAGGTCCTAGATATATATTACTTGTCTTCTGCCAATTTCCATAGGGATACTATCAAAATGTTAATTCAGTCTACAAATCACATTAATACGTTCAGGAAAATCGAACTGTGTATGTCATGTAAGCCTGGGTGGCCTATTTGGCCAAGATGGATTTAAAATGTAATATAGACAGTGTATTAAGGAAAGCTATTTATGTTTATTTATTTCACTTAAAAATGCAATGCAATATTGTTTTTGTAGATAAACACTCAGCAGCTAACAAAGGATTGCTGCTGTAACTAAGTAATTTTTATGTAGGCTTCAGAGTAGGATCGCTTCTTTGCAAAACCCCTTGCTTCCAACATGAGGATACAAGTCGAAATCTCTGTTCATTATGTGGCTGATGACACATGCTTATGTCACTCCCTCTCTCTCTCTCTCTCTCTCAGAGTCCGTCTAGTGTTCCAACTGAGTGGCCAACTGAACTCCCCTCACTAAGCCCTCATCTCTGAGCATGACAGTCACTGCTCAAAGACCAAGACCCAAACTCAATTTTAAGCCATGGGATTCTAAACCATGCATGACTGTTTGTCTGCTTTACTGACTCCATCTCCCACTTTTTTTTCCCTGAAACCTTCTTATTATGCCTGTCTGGAACTCAAGATGAAAAACTCAGCACTATATCCTCAAACTCAATATCTCTCCAAAGTTAACTTCATGCTCTGGTGAAGTCACTAGTTTCTCTGCAGTTCCCTCAAAGGATAGCTGCTTCTCTCCAGTGCCTTTTTACCACTGGTCATGAGGGTTGCAAATTGTTAGAGATTTTAAATTTGGTGTCATTAAATGATCTACTTAATCAGCCACACCCAACTGACACATTATCACTTAAAACTGTACATCTTCGATCTGTCGTGGATTGTTTTATTGCTACACCTGTTAATGTTCTTAAGAAACTTAAAACTCTTGCATGGTTCTTTCAGAATCTGATATCCTTGAAATTTTTTCCTCTGGTGTTTTTTTTTTTTTTCCTTCAGCAACTCAATCATGTAATCATTTCTTTGAAATGGTCATTATTATATTTTTAAAAGATTTTTTTATCTTTATTGAAAAGGCAAATATACAGAGAGGAGGAGAGACAGAGAGGAAGATCTTCCCTCTCTTGATTCACTTCCCAAGTGGCCGCTATGGCTGGAGCTGAGCCAATCTGAAGCCAGGAGCCAGGAGCTTCTTCCGGGTCTCCCACATGGGTACAGAGTCCCAAGGCTTTGGGCCGTCCTCAACTGCTTTCCCAGGCCACAAGCAGGGAGCTGGATGGGAAGCGGGACCGCCGGGATTAGAACCAGGGCCCATATGCAATCCCCGCGGATTCAAAGCAGAGCCTTTAACCGCTATGCTATTGCACCGGGAAAACTGTCATTATTAATGGATTTGAATGCACCATATTCTCCATCTGAAAATTGTATGAAGGTTTTCAGCAAGTTGGCAGAAAATATGTGTTATGACAAACTTAAGCATCAATTTCATTTTTTTGTACCAAAATACATTTACCGCTTATTTCTCCATAAACTTATTGAAATAGAATGTTTTCAGTCTTGCAGCCAGGCACAATTATTCAGTGACTAAATTCTCACCTTGCAAGTGCTAGAATCCCATAAGGGCACCAGTTCATGTGCTGGCTGCTCCACTTCCCATCCAGCTCCCTGACGGTGGCCTGGGAAAGCAGGCAAGGACAGCCTAGAGCTTTGGGACCTGCACCCACGTGGGAGACCTAGAAGAAGTTCCTGTATCTTGACTTCAGATCTGCTCAGTTGTGACTGTTGCAGCCACTTGGGGAGTGAAACAGAGGACCAAAAAAATCTTTCTCTATGTATATCCTTGGTATAATTTTACCATTTCAATAAAAATAAGTAAATCTTAAAACAAAACAAAAAACCAGAATACTCTGTCTTTTCAAACCACCCTTTTGTATGCCATGTTTCTAGATCAATATTTTTTTATCCTATTGATACCATTAATTTTGGATATTATCAACTATAATGTGTTGATATGAGAATATGTTCTGTATCTTTATCTCCTTTTTGTACTTTCTTACATAGTTTTAATTAGATATCAAATCATAATGAATCCTTTGACTATAATTCAACTTCCTTTTACCCCTCATATTTTAGTATATATATGCCTAAAAACAGCCTGATTATAACCAACTTTTCACACAATATGTGCTTGAAATTATGTGAACACAGTACTGAAAAATAAAATCAAGACAAAAGAAAGAATACATAAATCATGAAGAATAGTATTGAACATACAGTAACAGTCTTTCAACACTTCCAGAAAGTCATAGGACATGCTCCTAGTCCATTTTCTCATTTTTACTAGATAACAATTTTAATTATTCTTCTTTTCATCCTCTAACAATGTCCAATGTACAGTCTCACATATGGGCTTTTATAGGGTCTGCACAAGACCAGAATCAATGAAGGAATGCCCTTATATGACTATGGAGACTGAGCAATTAATCATTTGCCATTGGAAAGTTTGAGGCTCAGGAAGACCAGTGATGTAAACCTGCCCTAGTCTAAAAGCCTGGGAACAAGGAGAGCCATGGTAGTAAAAGTTACAGCTTATATCTAGGTCCAAAAGGAGCAGACTAATGATCTCACTTAACAAAGGTGGATCTGCAAAGAGAAGATTTGCTCTTCCTCAGCCCTGCCCAAACCTTCAACAGATGGCAGGAGGCCCACCACTTCAAATGTTGAACTCATCCAGGAACAGTCTCACACTTGAAGAAATAAGTCACCAGGATCTGGGAACCCCACAATCCATTTCAACTGATACATAATACTGCCATATTTTCCTTTGTTTATTAAGAAAACAGAAATATAAAGCAACTCTAGCAGCTTCTCTCCCAAGGTCTTACCTTTGTTCTTTCCCTGCTATGTCCACTATATAGTGCGACAACCCTTAACATTATAGTGTAAATAATATTTAAAATTCCATGTTTTTTATTTTATTTTTTATTATTGTTGACAATCTTTACATAGTCAATTACGGTACAAAGGTTCAGGGGCTATAGGGAAGTGGGCAAGACTTTTATGTCCATATTGTTTCCTTCATGTATCTGAGGTAAAGGGGGATATTGAGGGAGAAGCCCCACCCAGTCTCCCACCCGCCCAAAGTCCCAGATGTGGGGCATGCTCTGAGATACTTGCTCAAGTGGTTTTAATAGTTCTCCAGTTATGGATCACTGCCAATCTCACCACTCCCAGCTCGATGAGGTCATTGAAGAATCCACTGATTGTCACAGTCCATCGTAGAGTCTTCATTTGTCCAGTGTTTCGCTGCCCAACATATAGCTGAGGTGGTTGATTGATTTGTTCTGTCCTCTGTCCCTTCTTGGCTAGGGTTGAGTCCAGCAGTTCGATTGGGGAGATTTCCAAAGAAACTGTGAGGTATTCCCAGATCAGATTCCTGTATGCTCTAGCAAGCACCGGGCCCAGCACAGTCCATCACCCCGATCAGCAGGTGGTTGCAATTGCTGGGTTGGTTCTGCTCTCAGTCCCAACTTGCACTGGAACCAATGGGTGTTGCAGTCCAGCCTGGGTCCGCCCAGCACATACTCGACCCTTTCATCAACCAGTGGGGGCTGCAGCCCAGTCGGGGCGACCCACAATAACCCCCACCAGGCCCGCCCTCTACCCTGGCCTGCCAGTATGTATAGCAGACTAGTCCAGTCTGTCCCCCATCCCATTTGGCTCCTGTACCTGTCAATGGGCATTGAAGCTTAGTTCCCTCCAACCAACTCAACTATCCAGCCCTCACGGATGTTGCTGAGTGCCTCTCCGTCTAGCCACCCCAGCCCCCATCCTAGTTTTCCTGCCCTCCCCTGGGAGTAGTGACCCAAGAGGGGGGAACCCTCCACTTCCCTCCCAGGTCTCTCTCAATCCCGGTTTACGCACTCCTCGGGTTTGACTTGAGAGAATTAGCCCCCAGTGCCAGCTTCTGCCAGCTGTCTGCGGCTAAGCCCAAACAACCTTCACCCACTCTAATTTATGCTTGCACCAGCAGGAATAATCAACCCAGCCTGGCTTTTCCCTGATCTAGTCCACATGCTGCGCACAGGTGTTGCATCCCTGCCCAGTCTGGTCTGTCCCCATCCTAGCCCACGCTATCCAGTGGCAGTAGCTGTCCGGCGAGAGGACCAGCCCCTCAATCCCCCCACTGGCTCTGCCCTCTCCCTTCCTGGTTCTCACGCGTGTTGGTTGGGTGCTGCATTCACACCCAGTACAGGCAATCTCACCCTGGCATTCCATATTGTGCACTGGTTTTTGTCGCGACCAAACCTGGCCCGACCCACACTCTGTTCTGGTGTTCGGGTTTGCCAATGGATGACATGAACTGATTCAGCCTGGTCCGCCCCTGACCCATGTCAAATGTATGCCAGTGGGAAACTTTCCATGGCCTATTCTGGGCTATTTCCAATTGTACTTCTTGTGCTTATTTTGCACATACCAGGGGGTCCATGAGCCAGCCCTTCTCAGTTCACCTCCTGTCCTAGCAGGAACAGCGGCTTTTCTTGGCTGGCTTTCACCCCATTCTGGTTCTTGTTGTTGGATGTTTCAGCCCAGCCATGGCTCGTCCATACCCACATACAGCTCACACATGGCTCAGTAGGGGATTGAGACCTAGCCTAGCCAGTCCCACATCTACCCTGGTTCCCCAGGACACCAGATAGTGTTGGGGTCTGGCCCGGCCCGGTGCATCCAATCCCAGCCACACTAGTGCCATGGGAGACTACCACTGTTTCCTAGTTAGAACGCAGCCCCCATTCCAGCACATGCGCCCCTTGGTGGGAACCTCAACCCAGTTAGGGTGTCCCCCCAGCTCTCCAACTTGGCCTGCTCCTAGCTGCAGATCACGCACCTGACAGTGGCTGCTCTGACTCAGCTTGTCTCAGGCCCTCACCTGTCCTGGCCTCTGCCCCAGACACTGTACCCAGCATCCCTGACTAAAGTAGACCAGCAGGTGCAAGCGCAAAGTTACATGTCCCTATCACTGGCAATCGCCAGAAATTCATGTTTCACCTATACTAAAGTTGGTCTAATTCATGAGTGTCCCTTAGCAGCTATTACAAATCATAAAAACCCCAGAATTCGCCACTGGGCAGCCAGCAGGCAGAGCCTGGCAACAATTGGTGACTGACCGCCCAAAACCAAGGGCTCATCCACCGTCTTGCGGGGTGGTTTTGGCTTGAGCCCCTAGCTGGATCCCACTTAGTAGAGACGGCTCCCCACAGCTGCCACCCTGCAGAGTGGTTCAGTCCGTCCCCAGCCCCAAGAATGCAATCTGCCCTGACTTGTCCTGCCTCCATGGCGGCAGAACAGAGCTAGATTAGTCCAGCTCCCAAATTGCCCTCATGGTATGAACCTGGGGGTTGTGAACTGCAGGGATCATTGCTCCCGGTTATGGAGAAGACCGAGTGCTCATCCACTGCCTTGCGGGATGGTTTTTGCTTTTGCCCCTAGCCGGAACCCACTTAGCAGAGACCTTAAACTTCCATCTTAAAGACAATGCTTTTCAGCTTACCCTACTTTCTCCCAAATTGAGCCTTTTTTCCCTATAGTGAAACTTTCCTACTCCTACTCAGAACCATAATTCTCTCTTAAAAATGAAACAAAAGCGAACAAACCTTTTTAATCCCTTTTCCATTCCAGTATTAGAGATTCTATTCCATTTATGTCCTTTTAATCCCAAAATTGCTTTCATTCATCATCCCCACTTTCATTTTTCTGTTGCTTCTTTTTATTATTATTATTATTATTATTATTATTATTAATTACATTGCATTATGTGACACAGTTTTATAGGCACTGGGATTCCCCCCACCCCTCCCCAAACCCTCCCTCCATGGTGGATTCCTCCACTTTGTTGCATTGCCACAGTTCAAGTTCAGTTGAGATTCCCTCATTGCAACCATCTACCAAGCATAGAGTCCAGCATCTTATTGCGCAGGTAAGTTCAACGGCTTGTTGGGGAGACCATCTCTGGTTTGAAGGTAGAGCCGGCAGAGTATCATCCTGATCAATTAAAGCCCCAACATAACATCAGCAACAATTTATAGCGTTATGGAATTAATTGACATAGTATTGAGTAACCAATATGTTAAAAAAAATGCAAGTTCTTAACCACAACCTGTGACTTCTTCATTGACATTTCAATTTTAGTTTATATACAACTGGGTTCTATACACCTTAAAATGGCTGTAGATTACTATTCGGCTGTCTCGTTTCTGTTTTCATTGTACTATTTAGTGTTGAAGCCTAATTTTGCTGAACCTGGCTTTTTTTCAGGTAGTCTAGACTGGCTTATAACTCTAACAAGACATGTGTCAACAGTTGAGGTGAAGAACAGTTTTGGGAGGGGTGTGCAGAGAAATCTTCAATACCCTAGTGAGGAGTAACTAATCTTTGTGTCCCACCTAGTATGGTATAAGTGAATCCATGCTGACCATTTCCTGTCTGATTCTAAGCTTTCCTTGTTGTTCTCCATCTATCTATTCTAGATTTTTTGTTTGTTTGTTTATTTGTTTGTTTGTTTGTTTTGAGGGGTTTCCAGAAAGACCCTGATGGTCATTGCCAGAGAGGGTGGGGACCCAAAGTTGGAACCAAGCGAGGACCAGAGAAAGCTCCCCTTCCTAGTCCCGAAGGAAGTTTACTGTTCTTCTGTTTCTACGGACTGCTCAGGGCTCTTGGCTGTTGTTCTGATGCCCTTGGATCCTGTGAGGAAAGATTTGGACTTCTTCCATCCCATGTGGTAGATCCAAGCGGGAGTGGATGACCTCAGAGTTCTTGGCCTCCATAGACACTCCAATTCCCTGTGGTCTTCTTGGCAATTGGGATGTAGTCCTTGGTGCTCATACTAATAGTCCTTGGTGAGGATCCGGGAGTCTTCAGGGTTGGGATACAAGCCTTCTATTGTCCCCCTGCTCCACTCTGGGGTGCCCCCCTGCTCTGTGCATATGACCTCCTGTTAAGAGGTTGTCAGGATTGCTCTTGATTCCCCCTATATGTCTTTGTAGTTTAACTATTGTCTAATGCTGATTGGAGTCTGTTGTCTATGAGTTACCAGTTATGATCCTGGGAGGTTATATTTCACATCTTCCTCACAAATAAAAAGGTTTAAAATTTTTTAAAAACCTTATATATCTTAAGAAGCAACAGAAGCAGAGAAATCTTCTGCTGCTTCTTAAAATGCTCATATAAGGTTTTTAAAACATTTAAGCTTTTCTATTTTATTATCCTTATGAAAGAAACAGTTTTGTAGGTATAGAGATATCTCCCTTTACCTCCACTTTCTCCTTCCTTATTTTCCCTTCCCACCATTTCCACCTGCTCCATATTATTATGGTAGCACAGTCTTTTAGTAAGTTACAAGTTTGGCATTCTACTATTTAAATGTATCATGGCACTGTAGGAGAGACAAAGGTAGACAAACAATCCAATTATTAACTGTTTCATTGAGAGTCTTTATGTTCAGGAGTAGAAACAGGTGCTGCAATGTTTTAATTCTAACAATTTACTAAACAGGCTCTGCATTGCTGAATTCCAAAGTCTAACAATTCTGACTCAATAACATAATTCAACACAATCTGTTACTACTTTTTTTTCTGGAATACTTGCAGTGCTTATTGCTCAGGATGCTGCTATCCTGGCTTTCCTTCTTTCTCACTTGTCTCTCTTTTGCATCTTCAACTGCTGCTACTTTCTTTGAGTTCCTAAACTTAAATGTGGGATATTTCCATGTCTCCATAATTGAAGTTGCCCTTTAGTCTATTCTACTCTGTTGAGTCTATGATTAGCTCAACAAATTTCAAGTTTTCAAACAACTTCTCCATGGTGAGTTTCAAGCTGATCTACCAAAATCTTAAAATTTATGGTTTATGGCTTCAGACTACTTAGCATTATATTTAAATGGGTGAAAAGAATTTAAAACTTCTATGTTGAGAATTCAGCTTTCATACCTCATACCAAAATGTTCCTTATTCTATGGTTTTCTTGTCTAATGGCAGCACTATTCTTTTTATTTATTGTATTTATTTTCATTATTTTATTTAAAAGGCAGGGTTACAAAAAAAGAAGAAACAACAGAACAAGAATGCAATATCTTCCATCCATTGATTCATTCCCCCAATGGACACAATGGCCACAGCTGAGCTGATGTGAAACCATTAGCCAGGTGCCTCTTCTGGATCTCACATGTGAGTACAGGAGTTCAAGTACTTGGGACATATTCCCCTGAATTTTCAGGCCATAAACAGTGAGCTTTATTGGAAGTGGATCAGGCAGAATATGAACTGGCACCCATGTGGGTTGCTTATATAGCAGGTAGAAGCTTAGGCTACCAAATCACACCACCAGCCGAATATTATTCTTCAGTTGCTCAGGGTTCAAATCTTAGAGACTATTTCTTCCATTTCCTTTATAACTAGAAGATAATTCTCTTCTCCTTACCTTCTCATCTACCAATACCTCAAGCTCAAAGCAACACCATTTCTTGCCTAAACTTTATCAAAATATCTTAAACATCATTCTTATTTCTTATCCTTTTAATTTTCACAAAGTTCTTAACAATACTTGCTCAAAGTACATGAATACATTTCCAAGTTTCTCAATGTAATACAAGTTTTATTCACCAACCCCAGGATGCTGTGTGATTCATCACCATCACTCACTTTCAGGGCATTCCAGTCCTTCTCATTCACCCCAATGCACAGTATAATAAATTTGTTACACCAGAATTTCCAAAAGACAATAATACATTGTACTATGATGTTATGATGTTTACAATATCAAAAGTGACAGAAAATTTTCAACTCCATTACTCTCCTTGTGTTAATGCCATATATGTGGTTCATTGTTGATCAGGTTGTCATTGTGCAATCTGCTACCACATATGAATTGTGTTAACCATTTGTCCATCTTCTATAAGTTTAAGGCTCCATGAGGCCAAAACTTTGTGTTCCTCAGATGTGTGCTTCATTTTATCTAGATCACAATTTAGTAACTCAGAAGTTAGTCAGTGAATGATCTGTCAAACGAAAGGCCATATAACAAACGTTAAAATAGAACTTAACTTGAGCTTGAGAAATTCACTGAAACAGAAAGCAGAGACCCAATTTATTGCAGACAGTCTTGCATACATAACTGTTTGACTCAAATAAATTAGGAAGTTCCAACTGTCCTAAAAATCCACAAGCTAGTGTAGAATTTTCCAATGTTTATGTGTAAATCAATCACTGTTGGCTAAGAATTCAGGATACCTTGATCTATCTCAAAGTTTCCCATTAAAGTAGATGCACTGGAATTCACCTTTTTAAAATGATTTATTTGGTTATTTGAAAGGCAAAATTAGAGAGAAAGATCTTTCATCTACTGGTTTCCATACTATATGCCAGCATTACAGGTGATGACCTAAACCATTGTAACACAACATTGGCCCCCCTGGAAAATATATTTAACGAGCACTTTAGGTCAGTGTTGTGCGGCAGTAGATCAAGCAGTCTCCTGAAATACCGTCATCTCAAATCGACACTAGTTCAAGTTCTAGCCATTCTACTTCCAAGCCCGTTCCTTGCTCATGTGCCTGGAAAAGCAATGTAAGGTGGACCAAGTGATAGGGCAACGTACCAAGTGAGGCTCCTGGCTTCTGGCTCTTTGCCTAGTTTTAACCATTCCAGCAACTTGGACATTGAGTCAGTGAATGGAAAAATCTCTCTCGCTCTCTCTTTTTCTCTCTCTCTGTCTCTGCTTCCCCCCACACCACTACCACCTTCTGTAACCTTATCTTTCAAATAAATAAATCATTTAAAAATAATCAGCACATTAGTTTTGTGCATTTTTTTAAAGATTCATTTATTTTTATTGTTAAGGCAGATTTACAGATTGAAGAGAAGTGAGAAAGAATTCCATCCAGTGGTTCACTCTCCAAGTGGCAGCATAGCTAGAGCTAAGCTGATCTGATGCCAGGAGCTAGGTGATTCTTCCAGGTCTCGCACAAAGGTGCGGGGTTCCAAGGTTTGGGCCATCCTCCACTGCTTTCCAAGACCACAAGCAAGTAGATGGAATGGGAAGTGGAGCAGACAGGACACGGACTGGCAGCCACATGGATGCAGGTGTGTATTTAGCCACTAGGCTCCTATATCAGGCCCTGTTACATATCTTTAAGAAACTGCTATAGATTTCAGGGCTGGAGTATTCTGCTTAATGTCAGATCATGAAAATACTGGTTATTGCCTCCCCATGGATCTTGTGTCTTTCATGTTCTCATTGGTTTTGTTTCCAGCCCCGATAGTCATAAGTTAAGGATTCCAGCCTATTACTCCTGATGATAGGACTGGGTTCTGAACTGCTCAAGACAAACGTTTCCAAGACCACCTCTAAATGCCACAGAACCGATAGCAAAAGAAGGACTCATAAAAAGTTTTACCCCCATATGTTAGTGCTGGGGAAAATACAGCAGTGGGCCTTCATCTATGTACCAAACTAAGATTACAGGTTACTTTACTTGGGTGAGGGGGAATGGTAAGGAAATCAGGTGCTGTCCTCAGCGTTGTGATTCAGTGGCTAAATCCTCATCGTGTATGCACCAAGATCACTTATGAGCACTGTTTCACATTCCAGCTGCTCTACTTCCATTCCAGCTCTGTGGTTGGGGAAAGCAGAAGATGGCCCAAAGCCTTGAGAACCTATACTTATATGGTAGATCCAGAAGAAGCTTCTGTTTTCAAATCATTGTGGTTACTTGGGGTGTGAACCATTGGACAGAAGATCATTCTGTCTGTCTCTCCTTCTCTCTCTAAATCTGCCTTTTCTTAAAAAAAAAAAAAAAAAAAAACCCTTCTTTAAAAATTAGGTAAACCAGATATACACGAAGTATGTGTATTCTAGGGGCAAATGAAAAATGGAAAATTTTGTGTGATGCAATCGGAAACAAAGAACACTTACATGTCAAGTATCTTGCCATTGGATTAGCATTGAATTAGACCAGGTTAAGCCCCTGCCTGAAATATAACACACATGGACATCAGTTCAAAACCTGGTTGCTTCACTTCTGGATCCTGCTCCTTGCTAATATGCCTTGGGAAGTCAAGAGATGACCCAAGTCCCAGAATCTCTTTACTTATGCGAAAATTCAGAAATTCTGGGTTCCTGACTTTAGTTTGACCTAGCCATGGCTGTTGCAGCCACCTAGGGAGTGAACCAGTAAATATTAGATCTCATTCTCTCTCTCTCACTCTGCTTTTCAAATACATAAAAATAAATAAATAATTTTTAAGGGCTTGCCATTGTTCAATAATTTGTTGGGGTAGACTTCCAACCCTCACCCTGGGGGCAGTTGAAGATGATCATGTCTACCTGCCACCAAGGGGGATATTGTGATGTTCTGAGGTTCATTTACGTACAGCAAACCCTTCACCAATATTCCAGAAAGTTTGTAGGGGCACAAGGAGAAAGAGGGCCTACACACACAAAATCCATCAAAACTTCTGTCCAAACACAGAGTGAGCATGCTGTGCTTTACTGAGACGCCTGCCCGCTCTAACAGGTGTATACTATTTCTCTGCATGAAACTTTGCTGGCATTCTTATTGCTAAAACAGGAAGGAAGGAAGGAAGGAAGGAAGGAAGGAAGGAAGGAAGGAAGGAAGGAAGGAAGGATAGAAGGATGGAAGAAAAGGAAAGAAGGCAGGGAGGGAAAGAAAGGAACTGCAGTCGGTTCAGAAGTAATTCAAATTGAACAGCTTATGTAAATGCAGAGTGCGGAGAAAATTCTTCATTACAGTCAACATGCTGAGTGAAAGAAAACGGGCCTCTTCTAAACTTCTGGTATGCATTCTTCTCAGGAGACAGTTTAGAAGAGCAATTTGTACAATATACCACAAAAACTCAGTTTGCATTCATCCTCAGGGGATGTGAAGAGCTGGCCTATAAAAGCAAGATCTCTGCCAAGGCTTTTACAGAAAAGCAATTGTTTCTTTAAAACATGTATTTATGAGCACTACAGCAAACTTCAGCTCACTGGCAAAAAAAAAAAAAAGTTTGCTAGGTTCTGGGTCTTATGAAGAGCTATTATTAGTCCAATGTGCTGCATTTTATTCTCATTGCACTCAATTCTCATTGCTACCTAAGCAATGGACTGAGAAGTCCATAGATTTTTTTTTTCCCCTCAAGTAAGATAAGTTTGTTGTGTTTAACTCTTAGGTAATTACCTAAGTGTGAGAGATGCCATTATAATAGATGTTGTATCATCAGCATTCAGGACTGATCCCTGGGTGAAGATGGAGAAAAAGATTTCTTAATTACTTTCTGTGTTCACACTCATTAATGACCTTTTTTAAAACAAATGACTGTAAACCAACGAATGTGGTATGTTACAGAAAATTAACAGATGTCTGCATAACATGTGCATCTATCAGAAAGTTCTCCATTTATAATCAGCTCTGTTTATCACTGATATTGATTGTCAGCTCCAGTTAATGGTATAAAAACAAAGCGTGTCTTTTGTCTGCCTTTTCCCTACTTACAAAAGTTAACTTGTTTTCATTTTATTTTTAAGACAGAGAGACAGAAACAAAGGGTGGAGAGATAAAAACAAAGTTCTTACACCCAGGTAAGAGCCTGCTGCTTAGTCTGGGTCTCCGAGATGGGTAGTGAGGGTGACATGCCAAGTCACGGTGCCTAGTTTGAATTCCAGCTATTTCCAACTTCAGTTTGCTATAACGTACACCCTGGAAAGCAAAAGTTACTGATCAAATATTTCTTTATAAATACATTAGTCCACTGTGACCCGACCGGAAGGGGGCTGAGTTCTGGTCGGGTCACAGTTGTACTCCCTTGGCATAAACATGTATTCGGACTTGACGCACCATGCTGGGTTAGACCGCAACACAGTTTGGTGCTCTGGAGGACCAGGGTAGATGTGGGACGGACTCGGCTAGGTTTCAACCCCAACTGAGCCATATATGAGCTATATGTGGGTATGGACGAGCTGTGGCTGGGCTGAAACTCTCAACAGCAGGAACCAGAATGGGTTGAAGAGCGGTGCTGGCCAAAGGACCTGCTGGTATGCGTGAAACCTGACACCAGGAAGGGGTCTGATGGAGGAATCCGAACAGTTCCTCTGACAGGACACTGACCCTAGAAATAAACGCAGGAAGTATGGAGGTAAACAACCCAGAAGAGGCTTTGGAAAGTGACCCATTGGCATACATTTGGTTCAGGTTGGGGGCAGACCAGGCTGAGTCGGTTCACGTCATCCACTGGCAAATCCGAGTGCTGGAACTGTGAGGGGGCCTGGCCAGGCTTGGTTGCGATAACAACAGTACAAAACACCAAATGCCAAGGTGAAATGGCCTGTGCCAATAGGGAATGCAGCACCCAACCAGCACACCTCCCACTGATCTAGGTGAGGGATGAGTGTGTGATGGGCAGAGCCGGGAAGAGCTACAATACTCACTGGATCCAATGGAGGTCGGGGCTCAGAATAGAACCAACCCAGGAATTACAACCACCAGCTGATCGGAGTGATGGACTGTGGCGGGCACTGTGCTTACTAGTAGTGTATTTAGGAGCCTGGACTGGGAACACCTCAAAGTTTCTTTGGGGATTCCCCTGAACAAAATGGAGGAATCAAAACATTAACCAAGAAAAGCTAGAAGATGGAGTAGATCAATCAACCACCTCAGCTCTATGTTTGCAGCGAAAAACTGGACAAGGGGAAACTCTAAGATGGACTATGTCTATCAGTGGACTCTGCACCAGTCTCATTGTACCTGGATTGTTGCTGATCTAATTGATCGAGGTGACGCTCTGCTGGCTCTGCCCTCAAACCTGAGAGGGGCTCCCTAAGAGGCCGTTGAACTTGAACTGGACAAGTGGGATGCTGGACTCTGTATGGTGTGAGCTTTTAATTAGGGAGTCTCGGTGGAACTTGGGCTGTGGTTATGCATCAAGGTGGGGGGACTCACCATGGGGGAGGGGTTTGGGGTGAAGGGGGGAGAATCCCAGTACCTATGGAATTGTGTCATGTAATACACTGTAGTTAATGAATAAATGAATAGAAAAAAAATTAAAAAAAAAATACACTAGTCCAAATGGGAAAATTGTGAGAAGAGACTCGGACATCATCCTTGAAGGCTTTTGCCACTTTGGACTCGGTACTATTTTAAATATCTGCTTCCTTAAGATTTACCAGTTTTCAGGCTCAGATTTTGTTGTCTGCCAATCCTCTGTAACTTTGTTATCTTGTTCCCAGATATCCGCTGTAACATCATGGCACCTCATGAGGCTGTATCTGGCAAACCCACTTACCAATCGCTACTGGCCTCTCCCCTTAATGCCGCCCACCTACCAATACCCAGTAGCTCCGACAAACCTATCCACCAATCCTTCATTGGCCTGCCCCCGCCACAAAACAGGAACACTCAGCTGTATGTCTCTCCAGTTCTTGGCTTGTCCCCTTCCCCTCACTGGCCCTGCTTCTTCCTCTTTCCTCATGCTCCTCCCCTCAACTCCCACTCTACACCCTACACACACGCACACACACACGCGCATTCCCATCCTGCCACCATGGTAGGAGATGTTTCCTTTTACTCTTTTTTCTCTCTCCCTCCTCCCCCAATCCCATGCCTATCTTGCTGGAACAAAAGAGCCTCCCTCCAAGGTACCTCGCTGAGCCAGGTTATTTTGGCTTATAACAGTAAACTTATCCCCCAAAGAGGACTTGGATGCGGGAAATTGGTTGCACGTAAAAGCTAAGTACAATTTCTTCCTGCAAAATCCTAACCTCAATATCCAGTTCTCTAAATAGTGAATTTCTTATTCTAAGCCATTGTAAATACAGGGGGAAAAAAATTTTTGGATCTATACTACTTTGCTTCTCTGGTTGAAAAAGTACTGATGTTGTGAACTTGCTTCAGCCAGGTTATGGTATAATTGCAACATGAAACATAAATAGCCTCAATATACTGTTTTTACTTAGAGTGGCCTTAGAATGCAGTTCCTGGTAAACTGCTTTGAGACTGAGAGCATTTTTGTTACAAGGTTCTTAATTTACTGATCAAGAATTAATGCTCAGTTTCCTGGGGGACAAAAACTGATTAAAGAAAAAAACTAACTTTCCTTGTCTCAAAGTTAATAAACCTCCCATCAGACAATGTTAGGAAGGAGATAGTTACTGCACAAAGAAAACCTGACACTATCCAAATTTTCTCTGCTTTATTGCCCCGACAAGCTCAAGAAATACAGAACAGTGGAAGAAAGATCAGTGAAACATAAGGAGTTTTTTTTTTTTGATCCCCACCCTCTCCTGCAATGACCATCAGGGTCTCCCCAGAGCCCCCCCAAAAAACAAAACGAAACAAAACAACAACAAAAAAATTAGAATAGACAGAGAACAACAAGGAAAGCTTAGAACCAGACAGGAAACGACCAGTGGGGATTCACATATACCTCACTAGGTAGGACACAAAGATTAATTACTCCTCATTAGGTATTGAAGAATTCTCTGCACACCCCTCCTAAAACTGTTCTACACCTCAACCGTTGACATATGCCTTGTTGGAGTTATAAACCAGTTTGGACTATCCCAAAATCGGCCAAGTTCAGTAAAAATTGTGCTTCAATGCAATAAACTGCTAAATACAAAAATGAAAATAGACACGAGACAGCTGAATGGTATCCTATAGCGATTTTAAGGTGGATAGAAGCCAGTTTTATATAAACTGAACTTGAAATGTCAATGAAGTAGTCACAAGATGTGGTTAAAAACTTGCATTTTCTAATACCATGTCAATTAACTCCATAACGTTGTAAATTATTGTTGATGTTATGTTATGGCTTTTAATTGGTCAGAACAATATTCTGCCAGCTCTTTTTTTAAACCACAGATGGTCTCCCCAGGAAACTGTTGAATTGATCTGGACACTAAGATGCTGGACTCTGTGCTTGGTACCTGCTTGCAGTGAAAGAAGCAAGACTGGATTTGAACTGTAATACTGCAATAAGGTGGAGTAATCCACTATGAGGGGAGAGTACGGGGAGGTGTTGGGGAAACCTCAGAGCCTATGAAACGATGTCATGAAATTCATTAAGAAAAAGAAACATAAGGAGTTTTCAAAAAATCTGTAGAATATGGAGTGGATAGATATATTGCTATTTTATTTTTGTGCAAAACAATTTGAAACTCACTTATGAGAAAAAACTTTCTAAAGTTTCATGGAAAATGTATATTATTTTTTTATTTATTTTTATTTTTTTAAAGATTTTTTTTTATTATTATTGGAAAGCCGGATATACAGAGAGGAGGAGAGACAGAGAGGAAGATCTTCCATTTGATGTTACACTCCCCAAGTGAGCCTCAACGGGTTGGTGTGTGCCAATCCGATGCCAGAAACCAGGAACCTCTTCTGGGTCTCCCACAAGGGTGCAGGGTCCCAAAGCTTTGAGCCTTCCTCGAAGCTTTCCCAGACCACAAGCAGGGAGCTGGATGGAAGTGGAGCTGCCGGGATTAGAACCGGCGCCCATATGGGATCCCGGGGCGTTCAAGGCGAGGACTTTAGCCACTAGGCCACGCCACCAGGCCCGAAAATGTATATTAATTTTAAAAGTAATCATATATTTCAAATTATGATTCTCAAAAATTTTTTTGAAGTATTTTCACATTTTCATTTTGCTTTGGGCAGAGAGAAACATAGCATGGACTTATGTTATTCAGAATTGCCCAAATCTTGGGAAAATCAGTTGGGGAGTGGGAATTTGGAAAGGGGATAGGGGAATGTCAGATCCTAAGGAATTGTAGCATACAATTCAAAATAAAAAAAAATCCACAAATCAAAACTATTTTGTAGTCATGTGTAACTTGTTAGGTAAAGTTATTCTGCTTTCAACAAGCGTAATATTAATAATATACAAACAAAATCTACATTTTAGACATACATATGAGATACCTGGCAATAATAAAAAGCAGTTTTGTGATATAGTTTTAACTGTTTTAACTGTTTTAGAAAAATACAAATCATTGGTAATCTAGTAATGAAAGGCTAATTATACGCCAATCATTCTTTAGAAAGTTATCTTTTAAAACCATGAAAAAGAGCACAGGACAAGTCAAAAAGACTTAGCTGGTAGACAGTACTGCTGTGTGAGTGAAGTTCCTTCCATGGACACATCCCTGTATGTGTCTTGTCACTCTGAGTGCACGTTCTTTTTGAAAATGATCTGGCTTCCTGATGAAGTTCTATAACGAGGTATAGTTTAGACTCCAAGAAGTAGGGTTTCCAGCAACTCAGTATTCCATATGGGTGCCAGTTTGTATACCGAATGCTCCACTTCCAATCCAGCACTCAGTCAATAACATGCAGAAATCACATGAAATGACCCATGTGTTTGGACTGCTATCATTTGTACGAGACCCAGAAGGAGCTTCTGGATTCTTGCCTTGCGCAAGGCCATCTCGCAAGTAACCCAGCAGATGAAAGTTCTCTCTTTCAATATCTCTCCCCTTGTCTCTATAATTTCAATTATATATCTATATATCTATATACATATATAGATATACACACACACATACACATATATCTTAAGAAAGAGAAGTGAGTTCTCTGCTAGACATTTTGATTATTACCTATATCATGTTTTATTTTATCTAAGCATTTTATTTTATCTAAGTATTAAAAACCCATGTCAATGAAAAAAACAATAACTTATATTCTTTGATTTTTCACACATTTAACTTCTCTCCCATTTAATCGATATAACTGGTTCACCCAGTCTCTTAAACGTGAATATTATTTAAATAAGAAAATAAAGCAAAAATTTCATTTAAAATACATGATATACCTGTGGAACAATATAAAACAAACTATCTTATCTTTGAGATTAAAAATAACAGAATCCTGGATATGATATGAACCACTGAATTAGAAAATAAATCTCATTTGTAAGATACTCACATTCATATTCATTCAAATTTCTAATAACTCAATGTTGGGACTCAGACTTTTCAGATATTAAAATACAAAATTGCTCTCCATGGTTGTAAAAAATTCAGATAAAGAAAGAGTAGATCAAATTACTTCCAAAAGTCCTGGTGTACCTGAACAAATTGCTATTCAAAATGTAAATGATTCTCCTGAATTCTAAGCAAAAAATAGTAGATTTTGCCATTCAACACAAAATAAGGACAATATTTTTCCTTTATGCATATTTTTCTCTAACATACACGTGTGCATATGTTTCTAATAGATTATATTATAACACATACTTATTAGAGATAAGAGCTTCACAACAATTCAGAATTACATTTATCAAATGTTTCTAACAGGGATAGGGATATTTTTTTCTGCCAAGGGCATTTTCTTTTTTATGAGCCACGCATAATGATCAACTTAAAAATTAGCCTGATGGTGCTGTTGTGATAGCTGCACGTACTAATCCTCCACTTCCACGCATAGCCAAACTGTTTCATGTCTCAGCTGCTCTGCTTCCCACCCAGCTCCCTGCTTGTGGCCTGAGAAAGCAATTGAGAATGGCCCAAAACCTTGGGACCCTGCACCCGACCGGGAGACCCTGATGAGGACCCCGACTCCTAGGTTTGAATTATGGCTACTTAGGTTGAGAGCAAGTGGATGGAGGATTCTCTCTCCTCTCTGTGTGGAACTCCAACTTTAAATCTTTCAAAAATATAAACCTTTACAACTTTTTAAATTTTCAGATTTTCTTTGCATAGACTTGCTCATAGTATACATTAAAATGTGTGAATTGCTTCTTTTACAGAAGAGAATATATCAGTTCCAATCACTACAAATAAAATAACTAAAAATTCTTCGATTATTCATTTGTCTGAAAACCATTTTCTAAAACATAAGTCAATTATATCAAAAACATTCTATGTGAGAATGAAGTTCCCTGAAATAACATAAGCAGTGTTTATTGTAAGTGGTTTATAGCAGTGCTAATGCACGCTTTTAAAGTGTTATCATAAGTGATCTTAAAAGCAAATAGACTGAAAATTTCCACTCTGCCATTCATATTCATGCAAATGTTTCCTGCCCAGGAGTGCTTACACTTTTTCTCCCACTAATATTTTTATGCATACAAATAATTAAAATTGCAATTTAAAAATGAAATGAAATGAACAAATATTAATTCCAAATATGAGATACTGAAAATGTATAAATATTGTCTATTACATGGCACAATAACTGATAACAATAGGACTGTTGCCCACAATTAACACTCGGCCTCTACTTCCATGCTTCAATTACAAATATTTGTTGTATGTTAAAAAGCATATTAAAGATGTCACCCCTAGGGAAATTGTTTTTATGAAAAATTTTAAAAGATTAATTCAATTGTTTTTCTTATAAAAGTGTATACTTGCAAAGCAAAAACATTTTAAGTGCTTGTTAAACGTGTGTACAAGTATATAAAAAATTTCATAGAAATGGAATTTAAATGTACATTTATTTTAGTGCAAAAATTTTAAAAATTATACATGTAAGAAAGGGTCTTTAGAAAGTTCTTGCAATACACCCACACAAACACACAAAGAAAAATTATAGATTTCAAAAATTTTACAACACAAACTTGTTTTTAAATGGCACTTTCATTAACTATTGGAAGTGCTAGTGTATATAAAGTAGAATATAAATAGAAGCATAGCACATTCAAGCATCGAAACTGAATCATTTAAAGTTTCTGGAAATGCTTTTTTTTGTGAAGTTTAGTTATTTTGAAATTGTCATTGTAGATAGTAGCTTCCAAATCAGTTTCTTGGATTTTTCTATAAATCCAAGGCAGTGAAATCCAATGTCACAGGAACCAGAGGATAACAGAAATTTGGGATTCAAAACAATGGAGAGGAAGGGTTGAGGCAGAGGCTAGAGGTTTGGGTGATTCTGGAAATTACCTGCACCACTATAAACTTATAAAATTATAAACTTATAAACTTATAAAATTTAACATCCGTTAAACCAAATGGATTCACACAGTTTATTTTATCTAATTTGCCATACAAAGCTTGCAAACATAATTCTGCATGATTTCTAGATATTTCTAGATATTGTGAACATGTTGTTCACATTGAGTGCTTGCAAAAATCCTGACTATCCTACTTCTGATCGGCTTCCTGCTATTGGGCATGTACAAGAGGCTGCAGTGACATCTCAAATAGTTATGTTCCTATCACCAGTGGGATCAATTAAATAGAGCTTCAGGCTCCATGTTTCAACCAATGAATGGACAGTCACCTTCTGCCTTTCAAATGAATTTTTTTAAAATCTCAACTTTCATTTTTGTAATGTTTTTTTAGAAAGGTAGTGTTAGAGAGGAAGAGGAATGGAGGGTGTGTGGGACAGAGAGAGAGAGACAGATCTCCCATTAACTGGTTAGTAACCAGCTGTATGATCAAGTTGCATAATCTAGAGCTGGGCAAACCAAAGCCAAGAGCCAAGAACAGCATCCAGGACTACCATATTTTTAGCAAGGACGTCAATACTTAAGTCACCTTCTGCTGATAGCCTGGATGCATTACATGATTGCAGAGCAGGAAATGGAACATCCTGGATACTCTTATATGATGCTGACGATGCATACACCTATTACACAAAACATGGACTGAAACTATTTCCAATTTTAATCTTTTTTATCCTTTTTAAATCATTTGATGATCTCTACAATTTATTTAAAGAGAGCTCTGTTCATACAGTATTGTAAGCTGAAAATTTATTTTCTTATGTAAATAATTGTTAAGGAACTTCAAAAAAGTGGCATAAAAAACCAAAACATTTTATAGATACAACCTCAGCATATTTATCTACCCAACTGTTGCTGATTGGCCCTTCAGAAACTCAGTATATTTATTGCATGCCATTCCATGAGATTCCAGGAGCTGAAAAAAATTATCAGGATTCCAAATAAACTTGGAGACTAACAACAAAAATAGCTGCAACTTATTGATCACACAATATAAATTCAAGAGCTGTGACGATCACTTTCAAAAATGACACCTCAATATAGTACTCGAAATTGCGCTAAAATGTCCATAACATAAAATTAACCACCTGATTGATTTCTAAGTGTATAACCCAATGATGTTAAATAGATTCACATGGCTTTACACACAATCTCCAAATATCTTCTCATCTTTTAAAAGTGGAACTTGGTGCCTTTGAAACAATTTTCACTTTCCATTTTCCTTAAACCTTGAAACCACCCTTCTACTTTTTTTTCATATTAATTGATCGTCTCTAGGTACCTTGCGTAACTACATCGCATACTATATTTATGTTATTTGGGTTCACTGTAATGTGCCCAGTTTTCACTCATTGTGACATGTATCAATTTTTTTCATTTCTTTAAATATTCATTGTCGGAGAAAGAATCAAGATAGCAGAATAGGGTAAGGACACGTTTAAATGGACGGAAAAACATTTAATCAGTATGAAGCAGAGAGGACATGTTTCAGGAAACAGGAAAGGACAGAACAACAGCAGAGGGGTACCTGGAGACTGACAGACACAGTAAAGCAGCGGGCACAGCAGCCTGGTGTTGCAGTGACTGATACTCCAGCATGGCGATCTAAACTCCACCAGCAGCCGGAACTCCACCAGCAACCAAGTGGGAAGGGACTTTCACTGGGAGCTCGGGAAGTGAATCCAGACAAAGATCTGTCCATCCTGCTGGTCCGTTTGATTTGACCAGGAGCAGAGACAGAGTAGCAGATCACAAATGGGCAATGTGAGAAAAGGGTGGATTTCATAGCCCGGTCAGTCCCCTAGAGCTGAATTGGGAGCCATTTTGCGTAAGGGGGAAAGGGCAAGGGAAAGGATGGAGCATGCACTGAGCTGGGAGTGAGCTCATTTCTGTCTCAGTGAACTGCAATGACGTGGCGTTCTATGGGTTCCACCCGGAACAGGTCTGGGTAGCCCTCGGCTCTGACGGCCAGCAGATCAAGAACTGTAGTGGTGGTACGTCAGCCGCCATTTTGGGCACCGTGGCAATAGCTTTAGGACTACAGAGGACAACAGTGAGCTGTGCATGTGCTGAGCTCGCGAGAACTCACTGAGTTTAGCAAATTGCACTGCTCCCACAGGAAAATAATACCGACTGTGGCATCGTACCGGCCAGAATAGGTCTATGTGGCACCCAGACCTAACGTCCAACAGGTTCCAAAAAGATCAGCACCACCAACAACCTAATTATATAGGACACCTGGTGTCTCTCTAATCCTGGGACCTGCTCCAACCGGAAGTGGGAGAAAGGTTACAGAGACAATGGTGCAGCCTCAGCACGGTATCACAGGAGGTGGAGAGTGGTGAGCCAAGAGCTGGGGCTGTGGAGACCACGGTGGAAATCTGAAATAACAACCCAGACCTGGAACTCGCTGGAGGTTGTGGCACAAGTGGCTACAAGCAAAAAGTTGTGTACCAACCGCAATAAGTAAAATCACATTGTAGACCTGTGGGTGACACAGCTTAGAAACCTGCCACAAGGAGAAGCCTCTGCTAACCAGAAGTACAATGATCAAGAGCAAAAGAAGAGACAAAGACACAATGAATATTTCCGAAAATTCCCCTGAGAAGCAGCAAAACCCTATGCCAACCCCAGAGTTAACTGAGGAAGACATTGAGAAAATGAGGGACACAGAATCCATAAGACTCATTTTAAAGACTCTGATCAACAATGAGAAGCTCATGCAAGAGTTCAAAGAATTTAAGCAAGCAACAAAGCAAATCAAGGCTGATACATCAGAAATTAAGAACACAGTAGAGCAAATTAAAAGTACAGTGGAGAGTCTCCAAAATAGAATGAAGCAAGCAGAAGAAAGAATCTCAGAATTGGAAGATATTTCCTGTCACCAGGGGGAAGCAAACAAAAAGCTGGAAGCAGAGTTGGATCAGGCCAAAAAAAGTATA
The DNA here is from genome assembly GCF_030435755.1 of Ochotona princeps. Lineage (NCBI taxonomy): Eukaryota > Metazoa > Chordata > Mammalia > Lagomorpha > Ochotonidae > Ochotona > Ochotona princeps. Next base: position 53,090,388 of record NC_080834.1, read on the forward strand.
AACTAAAATTGAAATGTCAATGAGCTAATCATAGGTTGTGGTTAAGAACTTGCTTTTTTTTTTTTTTTTAACATACTGGTTACTCAAAACCATGTCAATTCCATAATGTTGCAAATTGCTGTTGATATTATATTGGGACTCTTAATTCACTGGGATGATATTCTACCAGCTCTAACTTCAGACCAGAAATCGTCTCCCCAAGATACTGTTCAACCCATCTGGACAATAAGTAGCTGGACTCTATGCTTGGTATACGTTTGCAAGGATAGAATCTTGATTGAATTTGAACTGTAATACTGCATCAAGGTGGAGGAATCAACCAGGGGGAGGGGCTTGTGAAGGGGTGGGGGGATTCCCAGAGCCTATGAAACTGTCACATAATGCAAAATAATTAATAAACAAAAAGAATTGAAAGACACCATTAGAAGCCAAATATAAGAGTTATGGAAGTCCCAAAAAAGTGCAGAAAGAGAAGCTGAGTTTACAAATGTATTTAATGAAATAATAAAGAAAAATTTCCCTAATCTGGGGAAAGAATTGGGAAACAAGTTCCAGGAGGGGCACAGAACTCCCAACAGGCTTGATCAAAAGCGATCTTCACCACCACATATGATAATCAAGCTCTCTTCAATCGAACATAAGGAAAAGATCCTTAAATGTGCACGTAAAAAAATCAATTGAGAGCTTCCATGTTTTTGCAATTACTGATTGTGCTGCTATGAACATAGGAGTGCATGTTGGTTTCTCATAAACCAAGTGTTCTGGATACATTCCGAGGAGTGCTATTGCTGGATCATACGGTATGTTGATTTTGATTTGTTTGAATGTTCTCCATACTGATTTCCATAGAGACTGTACCAGCCTGCAGCCCCACCAGCAGTGGAGTAGGGTTCCCTTTTCCCCGCAACCTCGCCAACAAGTGTTGTTGGTGCTTTTATTCATGTGGGCCAGTCTTACTGGCGTTAGGTGGTATCTCATTGATGTTTTAATTTGGATTTCCCTTATTGCCAGGGAACTTGAGCATTTTTTCATATGTTTATTTGCCATTTGGGTTTGTTCCTTTGTGAAGTGTCTGCCCATTTCCCGTGCCCATTTCTTGAGTGGCTTGTTTGTTTTGACATTTTGGTTGTTTTGTAGCTCTTTGTATATTCTGGAGATTAGCCCTCTATCACCTACGTAGTGGTAGTGCGTGAAGATCTTCTCCCATTCTGTGGGTTGTTTTTTTACTTTGTTGATTATGCCCCTTGATGTACAGAAGCTTCTTAGTTTGATGAGGTCCCATTTGTTTATTCTGGTAAAATGCCCATCAACAGAGGATTGGATAAGAAAGCTATGGTTCATCTACTCCATGGAATACTACTCAGCTATTAAACAAAACAAAATGCAGTTCTTTGTGGCCAAATGGGCCAAACTGGAAACCATAATGCTAAGGGAAATGAGCCAATCCCAAAAGGTTAAATACCACATGTTTGCCTTAATTTAAGATGATATGATGTTATGTATAACATGCTATGTTATGTATGTTGTATGTTGTGCATAAACTAAAATTGAAATGTCAATGAGGTGGTCACAGAAGATGGTTAAGAACTCGCATTTACTTTTAACATATTGGTTACTCATTACTATGTCAATTAATTCCATAATGATGTAAATTTTTGCTGATGGTATGTTGGAGCTTTTAATTGACTGGGATGATACTCTGCTGGCTCTGTCTTCAGACCAGAGAGGGTCTCCCTAAGAAGCCATTGAACTTACCAGGACAATAAGATGCTGGACTCTATGTTTGGTATATGCTTGCAATGGGGGAATCTCAACTGATCTTGAACTGTGGTTATGCAACAAGGTGGAGGAATCCACCATGGTGGGAGGGTTTGGGGAGGGGTGGGGTGAACCCAAGTACCTATGAAACTGTCACATAATACAATGTAATTAATGAATTAAAAATAGTAAATAATAAAAAATCAATTGACATATAAAGGAATGCCAATTAAACTCACAGGAGAACTCTCACAGGAAACTCTACAGGCAAGAAGAGAAGAGAATGGAGTGACATATTCCAGATTCTAAAAGAAAAAATTGGCCTAGGATAACATATCCAGTAAAGCTTTCTTTTGTCTTTGAAAATGAAAATTCTTCCACAGTAAAGAAAAGCTAAAACAATTTGCCTCTTCCAAACCTGCCCTACAAATGATACTTCAAGATGTTCTCTTGGCAAAGAGGAATAGCACTACTAAAACCGAGGGCAAATGTGAAGAACATCCCAGTAAAATGACAACAGAAGACTAAACCAATGAATAACCCATTCCTAAAATGACAGGACCAAAGTAACATCCATATATATTAAACTCTGTAAATGGCTTAAGCTCAATCAAACATCATGGATTAGTACACTGGATTAAAAAACAGCAACATCTATTTATTGTCTAGAAGAGAGACACTTCAACAAAGATCAGCGGAAACTATATCACATAGGTTCTGTTGTTTTCTGTTGGTTTCATCTCTTCAAAACCCTTTCTTCTGATTAAATCATTCAAAGACTCGCAGATCATACAGTGGCATCATTTTCTTCAAGAAGGGTCTTGATTTTCTTTTCTTCAGCTACACATTAGTCATTTAATAGCATGTTACTTAACTTCTTGGTGTTGTTAATTTCTTTTTTCTCCCTGATGTTGATTTTGTTTTGTGACTTTTCATTTAAGGGGATGTATAGTAGCTATGTAATGGAGACGGTCATGTCTAGTGGCATGTCATTTAACGTCAGGCATTGTAAATTTCTATTTTTCTTTCTAATGTAGATTTTGTATCATGACTTCATTTAAGGGGATGTACAGTAGTTGTGTAATGGAGACTGTCATATCTAGTAACATGTCATTTAACTTCATGGCATTGTAAATTTCTATTTTTCCTTTCTATTGTTGATTTTGTACCATGACTTCTCATTGAAGGGGATGTACAGTAGCTGTGAAATGGAGACTAACATCCAGATGTGAGGATGCAGTGTAGTATATATTTCTGCTTCCAGACAAAGATGGACTTATAATGAAACTGTTTACTATGTCTTGACAATAGGATGCTGGACTCTGCCATTGCCCATGCCCGCAATGATGGACATATGACTGAGTATGAAGAACTATATGTTAGTAATGATATAGAGGAACTTGGATGGGGGAGGGAATTGGGGAGGGGATATGGGAATATAGAGCTGTATCATAAAATGATAGCAATAATAATAAAATTTAAATAAATAAATAAATATTAATTGTCTGATTTTCATTTTGTTGAATGTCTTCAGAGAGAAGACATTCAAAAGACACGAATACATTGTAGCAAAGAGAAACCTGCACCACCATTTTTGTAACAGAGAGAATGTATCCACATTATTGTCCAAATGCTCACTACAGCCAGGGTTCAACCAGGCCAAAACCAGAATCCTAGAAATCAACCAACCCAAAGGCTGGATACATTGAGCTGTTTTCTACTGCCTCCTAGGGTGAGGGTTAGCAGCTGGATCAGAACTGGAGTAGCCATGACACAAACCAAACCCTCAAATATGAGATGCAAGTATCACAATTTCCATTACATCAAAGGCTGAAAAGTACTCTAAAGTGTATGTATAGATTGCATTTTGTTATCTAGTCATCCATGGATGAATAGCTTATTTGCTTCCATTTTTTAGCTACTGTCAATGCTTCTGTGAACACTAGTCTATCAATATTATAAACTCCTAATTCTTTGAGACATTTACCAAGAAATTGAATTACTATATTGATTGGTAATTACTTTTCAGTGTTTTAATTTTGTTGACACTATTTTATATTTTCTTTTTTTGTTTTGTTTTGTTTTTTTGGTTTTTTTATATTTTATTTTTTTTATTCATTGATTACATTGTATTATGTGGAACTGGGAATCGCCCCACCCCTCCCCCTGCCCTCCCCCCATGTGGAATATTCCACCTTGTTGCATATCCACTGATCAAGTACAGTTGAGATTCCCTCTTTGTAAGCATAAACTAAACATAGAGTCCAAAATCTTATAGTCCAATCTAGTTCCTCAGCTTCCTGGGGAGACCCTGTCCGGTTATATTTTCTTTTTTAAAAGATTTACTTATTTTTATTTGAAATTCAAATATACAGAGAGGAGGAGAGACAGAGAAGAAGATCTGCCTGCTGCTGATTCACTCCCCAAGTGGCCACAATTGACGGAGCTGAGCCAATCTGAAGCCAGGAACTAGGAGCCTCTTCTGGGTCTCTCATGCAGGTGCAGGGTCCCAAGTTTTGGAGCCATCCTTGATTGCCTTCCCAGGCCACAAAAGGAGCTGGACGAGAAGTGTGGTTGCCGAGACACAAACTGGTGCCCACATCGGATCCCAGCAAGTTCAAGAGAGGACTCTAATCACTAGGATACCATGACTGGCCCATTATTTTATATTTTCATCAACAAAATTTTAAAATAATATTGAAAGTCCGTTAAGAATGTGCTGCCATTAAGAAACTGAGCTATATAGCCATGAGGAAACATTATAGCATCTAAATTTGGTAAAAGGCAACAGTAGAATAAGAAAAAGGCTAAGCAATGATGGGGACTCTCCAGTCATGGCCATTTGAGTTTGATACTCAAGCTGGCTACTAAGGACTGGGAGCCTTGAGAAATAGTTCAAATATCAGTTTTCTACCAGAAATGAGAACCATTTTTACTTCATTGGGTATTGGGAAATACACTGAGACCGCTGCTAAAAGGTATTAGCACTTGCCACCTTGTAAGCAGTTAGTAATTGAGACATAAGTAGCCACATTAGGTTCCTTGGTTCCCTGATTAGTTTTAGCTCAAGTGTTTATTTTAATGGATTTTTTTTTCTGTAGTAGGTTAATTTAGATTGTTTTGCATTAACTCAAATTCCACTCTATAAAGCTAGCATTATTCCCCAGTTGCTCTGTATCCTTTGTGGACTCTTCTCATACTGGTCTGGGCTCTAATCACTCCATAATAACTACCAAAGAATTAACCTCCTTCTTTTCTTATAATGTTAAAAATTCCCTTGGGCCCCGCACGGCAGCATAGCAGCTAAAGTCCTTGCCTTGCACATGTCAGGATCCTATATGGGTGCCAGATCTAATTCCAGCAGCCCCATTCCCATCCAGTTCCCAGCCTGTGGCTTGGGAAAGCAGTCAAGGACAGCCCACAGTCGCAGGGCCCTGCACCCAAGTGGGAGACCTGGAAGAGGCTCCAGGCTCCTGGCTTTGGATTGGCTCAGCTCTGGCCTTGCGGACGCTGGAACAATAAATCAATGGATGGAAGATCTTCCTCTCTGTCTTTCCTCATCCCTGTGTATATGACATTCCAATAAAAATAAAAATAAATCTTTTTTTAAAAATACCTTCCTTGGCCCCGGCAGCGTGGCCTAGCAGCCAAAGTCCTCTCCTTGAACACGGCAGGATCCCATATGGGTGCCGGTTCTCATCCTGGCTGCTCTACTTCCCATCCAGCTCCCTGCTTGTGGCCTGGGAAAGCAGTAGAGTACAGCCCAAGGCTTTGGGACCAGGCACCCACGTGGGAGACCTGGAAGAGATCCTGGCTCCTGACTTCGGATTGGCGCAGTACCAGCCATTGCGGTCACTTGGGGAGTGAACCATTGGACAGAAGATCTTCCTCTCTGTCTCTCCTCCTCTCTGTATATCTGACTTTCCAATGGAAAAAAAATGCCTTCCATATAAAGTGGAAATATATTCTTTTTATGTTATTCCATCAATAGCAGATGTAATAAGGTGATTGATGTTTACAGGACTTGTCCCTCAGAACTTGTCTATGTGACATTCTGGACTTCAAAAGTGGCAGGTTCAAACTTCAGCTTGTTAAGGCAATGAAGCAAAGAAATAAGAGGAATCAAATAACCACCCAGTTTTTATCATGGGTACAAGATGATTTCAGCTGACATGAGAAATAAACAGAATGGAAATGTATTGAGGTAGAAGCAGAGCAGCACTTGGGAGCATTTGCTGCTTATACCCTAATTGTTTTTAGACCAACTTCCACCTACAGAAATCTAATTTCACCAATTCACGCACGTAGATTGAAAGTGAAGGTTGAAGAAAGGCATTTCACTAGAAGGAAGCAGAAAAAAAAATCCAGTTCTTATTATTTGAGCCATAAACTATTGCCTCTCTGGAAGTTCATTAGCAGGAAGTTGGAAGCTGAAAATCCATTCACTCTAGTAGGGGATGCGGACATTGCATTATGACCCTTAACTCCTAGGCAAAATGCTCCTTATTGACTTTCTAGCCTAGAAAACCAAGCCAAAATATGATCTAACTGCAACTGGTAAGAAATAAACTTTACCAAATGACCAGGAAATCAGGATAACACTCTTCACTGTGGTGTCATAAGCTGCATGTGACTTTCGAACATTTGAAATGTGTGTCTAATCTAACTACAAATGTGCCACAAGTATGAAATGTAAACCAAAACACTATTATTTTAGATGGATAGGTTGAAAAACTTCTTTACATCTATTTCTCAGATTATATTAATTTTGAGTGCTGAAGCTGGGAATGAGGTTGATACACAACTTACATGACTTAAGTGAGTTATGCAATTAAGAATGTGCTCGATCCTGCAGGTTGTAATCTAATTTAATGCTTGCTGTCTCATGTACAATACAAGACATCAAACTTGAACCTCCACAGAGTTTACCCACATGCCAACTAAAAGAAAGGTAAGAAACTTCCAGTAGTTCACGTTTCTTTTTATGCAGACATTCAGATGGAATCAGTATCTATGAAGTTCCCCTATTCTGGATGCAGAAGCATACGGCAATCATTGAAATGGCCAAATTGTGAATAACATTTATGCTGCTGGTCAAAGAGTTGGAGTTCTTCTCAGAGACAAATGATGCTGATCCTCTGTCAACTTCTGTTTAGAAACCCTTCCCTTTAGCCAAAGCTGCTACCAAAAATTCTCGGAACACTCGTGAGAAATAGTAGTATTTTGAAAACCCAACTTGGAAATTCTATGTATTAAGGGAATAAGGAAATAAATATATGAAGAGGAATTGGGAGGCATAGATGACAGTAGGAACAGCTGAATAACGTCACCTTAAGCCAGGAGAATAGTCAAGCTTTGCCTGGTAAGAATAAATTTTAAGTTAAGGAGCCTGTAGACAACAAGCATTCGGCAAAAGGAAGTAACAGAAATCAAAAGAATCATAGCTTAAGGTGAGAAGAAATAATAGTAACTTACCAGACTCTTCATGGATCCTTCTCTGTTTCTGCAAAAAATGGGTTCACACATGGTTAGCACTCATTCTGAATTTCAGGTAGTGAACTGACTAGCTGTGCTTTAGTCATTAATGCCATTTGCCTAATATTCCCAATTCTTTCCATTTTCATTCTGGACAATCTTTGCAGTCCCATTAAAATACATGATTAATAGTACCTAATAATATGTGCATGTAAGTCTTTCTAAGCTGGAACACTTTCTTATAAATATAAGCCATATGGATCTGAAATCTTTGATCTACTGTCTCATTGACACTGTCTTTGGCATAATAAGCATGAAAGAGACAAGAATTACACTTTTTAAACACCTGTTTACAATGGCATTATTTGATATAACAAAAACCATTCAGTATTAATAGTTATCAGACCTACCAGGCTAAAATTATTCTACACACACACACACCGCTTTGGGCTACAAGGAAAGCAAGCACAGAGCCTTAAATTCTAGCTTTGTTCTCATGTACCCACAGTTTTCTAGCAAGCATAGATACATTTCCCCCCGCAACCCCCTGCAGCTGCCTACACTGCCATTGTGGACAGAATCCAGGATCAGGGCTCTTATTTGAATTATACCCAATTTTAGGCTCTTTTAAACATTAAGAGAACGGGGAATGAAGGAGCATATGTGCACTAGGAGCAAAAACCATTAGGCTACAAAATCACAAGTTTTTGTGTCTACAATAAGAGCTTCCAAATTTGCAACTGATTCAACTAGGGCTTATTCCCTTGCCCTGATTTTGACTGTGTGCAAAGGAGTTGATCTGATGATTAAACCTACAAGTGATTCAGGCAGGACATTTCAAAGCATTCATGGAAATGGAATAAAAATAAATGCTAATTTTAGTGCAAACTGAAATCCAAATATAGATTTTTTGCTTGTTTGTTTTGTAAATTTTCCATTCTGAGAGCTTCTCTGTTTTGTTTTTTGTTTGGTTGCCTTTTTGCTTTTGTTTTTGTTTTTGTTTTTAGGCAGAGATACAGAATTTGTTCTTAACTGCTGGCATACTCTTCAAATGCCTCTAATGGCCACAGCTGAGCAGGGCCAAAACTGGGAGCCAGAAACACCATCCAGGACTCTCATGTGGATGGCATGGGCAAAGTGAGTAATCATCTATTGTCACCTAGAGTGTGTATTAGCAGGAAGCTGGATGAAATGTAGATTAACTGGGATTGGGCCCAGGCTCAATCAGGAACATGGGCATCCAAGCAGTAGTTTATCCCTGCTATACCACAACACATACCCTACAATTTTCAAAGTAGCAAATCCTGACAATTTCCTTTATCTTTGTTTGATTTTGTTTAGGTAGCAGTCTAATTGAGAATGCTTGCCAACTTAATTTCTAGGTAAATAAACATGTATTCATATGCTTCTTTATACTCAGTACGCTGAAGAAATTCACAATTGAAAGAATGTTATTAATCCGATTTATTAATTCTAATCTTAGTAAAAGTTGCTTCAATTCTCAGCTTTACTGTACCTTACAAACTTATGCTTTATTGTCTTTATGTACATAGCACACACACACACACACACACTCTGCATTCACACATTTTAATTTCATCCAAGAGGAAACTACTGTTCACCAAAAGCTTTGTTTCATTTCTTTAATTTTAAAAAACCTCTTTCGATCTATTTCCCTGCTGGCATATTTTCTTTTAACTCTATCCTAAAGAAAGCCCCTTTCTGTGATTTGAAGCATTTCCCAGTGCCTATTGTAATGACAAATTTTTTCATCTTATTAATACTAATAAGATAATGTATTCAAGCACTCTGCAGTGTTTAGATAAGATTCCATGGGGGGGTCCAGCCTTTTCCAGCTACATAAAAACATTTTTAAAATAAAGCATGAGGGCAAAAATGTTTGCTCTGCTCACCATTTGTACCTAAAGAGCTTAGAACACTCAATGGAAATCCATCCTATAGAAGCGATTTCTGAAGATGGAGGCCACATAGAGGGCTTCATTAATTTCCAACCCCTTACAAACGAAAATGGAAACAAAGAATGTTGAAAGGATTGGTCAAAAACACAACACTCTATAAAACACAAACCTTATGAAAAGTAAAGAGGTGGTATTTGATTTAGTGAAAGTTAATTTCAAATATCTTTCGAATGAAATAAAGAAAAATTCTAGGTTCAAGAGAAACAAAAATAGGTGAGGTTTCTTGGGGGACTTCGCATCTGTACCTCTGGGCTCAAACTCTGACCACAAGGAAAAATCACAGGATGTTTGGGCCGACCTTCAAGTACACATATCGGACTGAGCCTGCTCAGTTGCTGATACCTGTGCTTTGGACAACATGCCCAGGTGCACACACAGGACATTGATAGCCACCTCACTTAGGTCGGCAAAGGACAGCAGAGGACGGAAAACAAACAGGTTGAACAACTCTCCTGGCCAAACTTTGGAAGCAAGTGTCTGGGATGCACTAAGATAGACTCTGTCAACCAAAAGACCTGGGATAGATTTTCTCAACTCTGGAGCAATGAAACCTCAAAACTATCAAAACAACTCAAGTAATATCGTAGAGACACTCTTCCCCACATCAGGGCCTCTAATGTGACATTAAGTGGGTGTTCCCCTTCCCATCCCTGGATGCTGATGTATATTCACAGCAAGGAACTGTTCCCACCCAGCTTTCTACATGCCTCGATCTTCCTCACTGTAAGCCTCGACCCACAGAGGTATACATTCTCTCTACCATGGAAACACCATTAAAATAAAGCTTGGGGGCTAGACATGGTAGACTAGTGGCTAAAGTCCTGGCCTTGTATGTGCAGGGATCCCATATGGATGCCAGTTCAAATCCCTGTGACCCGCTTCCCATTCAGCTCCCTGCTTGTGGCCTAGGAAAGCAATTGAGGATGACCCAAAGGCTTGGGACCCTGCACCCCTGTGGGAGACTCAGAAGAGGCTCTGGGCTCCTGGCTTCAGACCTGCTCAGCTCGAGTTTTTGTGGCCACTTGGGGAGTGGAACGGACAGAAAATCTTCCTCTCTGTCTCTCCTCCTCTCTCTATATCTGACTTTTCAATAAAAATTAATTAATTAAAAGTAAATTTTTTTTTAAAGCAGTGTGACACTTTTGTCAGACATTGATCACTTGAGTTTGCTTGCTCATGCCTTCTATGCCTCTTACTCTCATCACCAAAACGGGCAGCAAACATTAGTTTCACAGTATAATGAACAAAGGAATGAGAGAATTAAGTAGATTCATCCCAAAAAATTCCACAAAATTACTAACCATGACAATTTTAACATGGATCTTTATCAAAATATGACATACTTGGAAAAACAACAGTAAGTATTGGAACATATCCAGATATCAGGTGTTGTGATTTATAAATATATGTTCATTTCTAATGAACAATTTAGCAATTCATAGTGTTAAATTTCTAGTTTGATTTGGGAACCTATAGTATAGACTACTTGAAATTTTTTTAAGGTTATTGGAAAATTTTAGCTCAACAATAAATTCTTATAAACATTTTTATCATGGGAGAGTAGCATTCCAGGAGCAGAATCATATTCTAGATCCTACAACAATTTCCATGACAAAGATTTTTTTTAAAGATTTATTTATTTTTATTTCAAAGTCAAATATCTATATAGAGGAGAAGACACAGAGAAGCAGATCTTCCGTTCAATGAATCACTCCCCAAGTGACCGCAACAGCCAGAGCTGCGCTGATCCAAAGCCAGGATCCAGGAGCTCTTTTAGGTCTCCCACACTGGTGCAGGGTCCCGTCCTTGACTACTTTCCCAAGCCACAGACATAGAGTTGGATGGAAAGCAGGGCTGCCTGAATTAGAACAGGCATTCATACAGGATCCTGGCCCTTTCAAAGCAAGGAGGTTAGCCACTAGGGCATTGCACCTGGCCCGACAAAGATAATTTTTAAAAGACTAAGCAAGATAACATCAGATTGAAGACACTTCAGGGCCAGGTGTTTCTGTGGAGCTAAAATCCAATTCAGTGGAAACAGCTCTCAGTCCACCCAGAAAGCGCTCACTCACCATGAATCCACTAATTAGTACTTCCCACTATTAATCACAACCCATCCTAACTACTAACTAGGAACTTTCTCTTTCTTTTTTTTTTCTTTTTAAGATTTATTTGTTTGAAAGTCAAAGCTGGGCCCTATGAAATGGCTCAATTCGCTAATCCTCCCCCTGCAAGTGCTAGGGTTTGGTATGGGTGCTGGTTCATGTCTTGGCTGCTCCACTTCTTGCAACATAGCCCTGTGTAGAGATTTAAATGTCTGTGATTGTAAATAAAAATATAAAAAATACAAAGTATTAAAAAAATGCTAAAAGCCTTGATACCTTGAGTCCATGTAGGTGTCCCTGAGGAGATTCCTGACTCCTGGTTCAAATTGAGGCCATTTGGGGAGTGAAACTAAATATGGAAAATTTTTCTGTCTCTCTTTTTCTCTGTAAATCTGCCTTTCCAATAACAGTAAGTAAATATTTTTGTAAAATGAAGAAAAGAAGTTGGAGTCACAGAGAGTGGGAGACAAACAGAGAGAGCAGAGTTTCACCTGGTTCTCCCACATGGGTGGCAAGAACCCAAACCATGCAACACCTTCCCACTGCTTTTCCCAGGCATGTTAGAGGTAAGCTGCATCTGATGTGGAGTGGCCAGGATACAAACCTGCACCTATATGGTTGCTAACGTTGCAGATGGCCACTTTACTTACTATGTCATATTGCCAGTCTATAGCAAGGGATTTTCTACTAGAATGCTCCAAATAAGAGCATTGTTCCAACTTAGCCAATCAAAATGCTCTTTGTTCTTCTACATAGGCCTCATAAGCATTTTTTGTGCCCTTTTATTGGAACCCCCAAATTGGCAAGATCTCTTCCTATCCCATTGCTTAATCACTGCTTGTGTCAATAAACTACTTACTGTTGGCAACGCCCGCGTCGCCACGTACCCCGAGCCGAGCGGAGGGACTAGGGTTACAAAAAAGACAACGCAGTGAGACAACACACAGTACACAGAATGCCGATCGATGATAGATTGATCTTTATTGAAACTCCAGGCTTTCTTTTATACTCTGCTTAGCTCCTCCCAGTGTTTATCCAGTCCTCAAGTGGCCACCCTAAATCCTTCGAGTTCTTCCCAGTAGTGGCCACCCTAAATCCCTTGAGTTCCTCCCAGTGTTCATCCAATCCTCTAGTGGCCACCCTAAATCCCATGAGTTCCTCCCAGTGTTTATCCAATCCCTTGGCAGATAACTTGACAAATAGGAAGCAGGAACTTGCAGTTAAGCCAGTGGCTAGATGTATCAGGCCAAAATTGCTCATCCTGTTACCCTCTGAGAAACAAGCTAAGCTGTGGAGTTAATCCTTGGGAGACTGGGGCCTGCAACTTACAATTTTGATGTGCCTCAGTTTCTCTTTTAAGCTTAGTAATGAAATGTCTGCTCAAAAAACTACATAAAGGTCATTTCCAATAACACCATTTTGGCTTTATATTAAGTAAGATAGATAAAAGATATAGTGATGCAAATAGAATTAAATACATTTCATCCAAAAATATTATTTTTTTTAATTCTAAGGAGCAGTAATATTTATCATATCAGGTAAAAATCAAGATTTTGTTACTTTAACCCAAAACATTACATTTTAAGCTGCAGTTCTCAGATTTCTCAGGTAATAAGAAAGTTTTTGAATACGCTACAGTTCAATTGCTGTCCCAGCCACCCATGCATCACATGGGCTCTTGGATGTGTGTTCTCCCTTTCCCATCAGTGTTTAACTCAAGTTTCAAGGATCAGAAGTGACTGTGCCACATGGTAATTCAGAATTGATCAAAATTTCCTTTTCATTCTTACCAATGAAAACTAACAGTATCATTCTGCCCATATAATATGTTTGACTCCAAATCTTTATGCAAATAAAAAATGTATTAAAGGCAAGTTATTTAGATAAATACACTGAAACTAAATTTTGAATTTATTTGCTTCATTATAATGCAAGAAAATACAATGAGGCAAGGAGTGGAGCATTTTCTGCAGTGATTAGAAACTGCTTGGGACATCTGTACCTCATATCAATGTTCCTGGGTTAACATCCAGGTGTACTTATTCTTCATTCCAGCTTCCTGCTACCGTGCAGGTGATGGTTTAAGGACTTGGAGCCCTGCTACACATGACTCTGCATTGGGTTGTTCTGAGTCATCACTGAGTTGTTTTGTTTTAAGATTTTGTTATGGTTTGAAAGGCAGAATTACAGCAAGAGGAGGAGACAGACACACACGCTTACACACACAGGAAAGGTGTGGAGAGAGATACCAAGATATATCCAATCCACCAATTCACTCCCCAGAAGGCCACGATGTCCAGAGCTGGCCCAAGACAAAGGCAGGAACATGGAGCTTAATCAATATTTCATATGTAGGTGGCAGGGGCCCAACTACCTGGGCTGTCTTCCCCCACTTTGCCAGTTCACTAGTGGGGAACTGGATGGTGAAGATGAGCATGTGGAACATGAACCAGAGACCACAGAGGATGCCAGTGTTGCAGAAAGCAAGCTTTACTTATTTAGCACAGCTACAGCTCTTGTTTTGAGTTTTACACTGATGGCTTAAAGCTAGTTCACTCCTAGCTGCTGAAGGCATTGCAAAGTGAATGGATGTATGACAGCTCTCTCTCTGAGATCTCTTTTGCTTTCCAAATAAATGAAAATAAGTTTTAGAAAATGTACAGTGGGACCAGCTCTGTAGCATGATAGATAAGGTGAGGCAACCCATATGGGCACCAGTTTTAGTCCTGGCTGCTCTACTTTTGATCCAGCTCCCTACTGAACTACCTGGGAAACAGCAAAACATGTCCCAAGTAGATGGGTTCCTACCCCCATATGGGGGATCTTGAAGAAACTCCTGGCCCAGAGCTTTGCTTCAGCCAACTCGGTCTTTCTCTGTCCCTCCCTTTCTCAAAATGTAACTCTCCCTCTCAAATAAATAAGCAAATCTTTAAAAATAACTATAGAGTTAAAATGAAATAAAGTTAAGGTGAACTTGAATAAGACAATGCAAATTTGAAGTTACTATCTATATCCTTTTGACATATCAGGTGAGATGTGTTAATTAAGAAATACAGCATCTGGCATTGTGTCCTCATGGGTAAAGCTACTTCTCTGCAATATTAGCACCTCATACACAGTTCATGTCCTAGTTTGTTTGCTTCTCATCCAGGTCCCTGATGACAGCCTGGGAAAAACAGCAGAAGATTCTTTAAGTAATGGCACCCTATGCTGCCCATGTGGGTGACCTGGAAGAAGAAACTCCTGGTTTTGGCTTGAGTCCGACCCAGCCATGGCCATTGTGGCCATATGGGCAGAGAACCAGCAGATGGAATAGTTCTCTCTCTCTCCTTCTCTCTCTCTCTCTCTCCTTCTCTCTCTCTCTTTCTCACCTCTGTCTTTCCTCTCAGTTACTCATACTTTAAGTATCTAAATATTTTATGAAAGGATATACAGATTTATAATTTATTATGTAAAATACCTATGATGATGACTTGGAATAGGTAAAAGTAAAAGTTATAGTTTCTAAGCAATTCTTTTATTCAATCATAATATTCTCTCCTGTGATGGAGGCAAAGAATAAAATAGTGTGAGTCTAGATAAATACAACTTGTAACTTTGCCTTTACCATATCAAATTAATAGTCTATCAATGAAAAGGAGTAGAGTATTTATTCAATTCACTTGACATCTGCAATGTACCCAGGGATAAGACAAAAAAAAAGAATTTGTGGGCATTTAGTGAAAACTATATTAATGAAGAAATATAAGACAATGTAGTAATATCCATTGTATTATTGAGTTTATGATTTTTATTATGCTAATGCCAAACAGAGGGCCATTAGACTCTACTCAAACTATAATTTTTTTGGTTAAGGAAAATACATCAAATAATTCAACATCCTCCATTCGGGTTTAGGATTATTATTATGCTCATAATAATTTAAAATCACTGTGAGTTAAGATGTGAATGCATTAGGGCAATTAAACTATGCTTTAAGATGTAGAATGAGACAATCTTGACAGATGCTTTATTTGAACTACTGAGTAACTTCACCTGCAAGTATTCCAAAAGAAGAAAAGTATTGTTCTGTGGAGTTACATGCCAGATGTAAGCCCTCTGAGCTACCTGAAGGGTTCATGGTGAGTTTAGTCATAGTATTTTCTGGCTTGTCTTCAATATCACAGGGAGAAGAGGAAGTAAAGCTAAGCAGTAATGTAGCAAACCCCCTCGAAAGACAATAGTTGAGGCATGAACTATACAAATGGACTATGCTGTCTATATTAATTCATCAAAGAATGCCTTCATCTTATTCAACAGACAATGAAAAGAAAGAAATACTGAAAAAAGTACCCAACTTTAAATCCTAACTTTTGTCTATTGCTGAATGAGGGGTTTCCCCCAGGAGACTAAGCATGTATTGGAAGATGTGAATGATGGATTAGTAAATGTTCTGAATTGAAAGCATCATGACCCTAATGATTGCACAGTCTCCATAAGTGTCCATGCCCACAGAAAAGAAAACAGGATGCTGGGCCACTAACAGAGTAGACACCATGGAGAAATTAGATAAATAAATTATAAATGTACTTCATGTCATTATCAGAAAACTCACCTTTGTTTAGGGGAACCTGCTTGAATAAGGTTTGCTGGGAGTAATCGATAAAATCATGCCAAGATTACAGTAGGCGGCACTGCAACCAGGCAAGGGTGTGGCTATGATACAAGATGATACACTTCAGTGTACAAAGTGTACAAATGCTCCCTGAGGACAAGTACTGAGAAGCTAAGTCTACATGAAAGTTACTACAAGTTTATTATTTTAATACAATATGCATTTATGAACTGTCAGTTTTCTGTGCCAGGAGTCTGGAATCAGCTAAGTTTGGTTTCTTTGCTTTAGAGTCAATCAGACCTAAGGTATTTTTTTTTTAATTTTTAAAAATTTTTTAAAATTTATTTATTTTTTATTAATTACATTGCATTGTGTGGCACAGTTTTATATGCACTGGGATTCCCCCCTCCCCTCCCCAAACTCTCCCCTCATGGTGGATTGCTCTACCTTATTGCATTTCCATAGTTCAAATTCAGTTGAGATTCTTTCATTGGAGGTATTTACCAAGCATTCAGTCCAGCATCTTATTGTCCCGGTAAGTTCAATAGCTTCTTGGTGAGACCATCTCTGGTCTAAAGGTAGAGCCAGCAGAGTATCATCCCAATCAATTAAAAACCCCAACATAATATTTACAACCAATTACAACATTATGGCATTAATTGACATGGTATTGATTAACCAATATGTTAATAAGAAAATGCAGGTTCTCAACCACGACCTGTGACTTCTCCATTGACATTTCCATTTTGGTTTATATTCAACCGTGTTCTATACACCTTAAAATGGCTATAGATTACCATTCAGCTGTCTCATGTCTATTTTGGTTTTAGTATTTAGCAGTTTATAGCATTGAAGCATGGTTTCTTTGAAACTGGCTGTTTTTTGGGTAGTCTAACTCTATAACAAGACATATGTCAACAGTTTAGGTGAACAGTTGTAGGAGGGTTGTGCAGAGAAATCTTCAATACCCCTGTGAGGAGTAACTAATCTTTGTGTCCCACCCAGTGAGTGATAAGTGCTTCCCCGCTGACCATTTCCTGTCTGTTTCTAAGCTTTCCTTGTTATTCTCTGTCTATCTATTCTAGTTGGTTTGTTTGCTTGTTTGTTTTGAGGGGTTTCTGGAGTGATCCTGATGGTCATTACAAGAGAGGGTGGGGACCTAAAGTTGGAAGCAGGCAAGGACCAGAGAAAGCTCCTCTCCCTAGTCCCGAAGGAAGTTAACTGTTCTTCTGTTCCTGCGGACCACTCAGGGATCCTGGTTGTTGTTCCGATGACCTTGGTTCCTGCAAGGCAGGACTTAGGCTTCTTCCATCCCATGTGGTAGATCCAAATGGGGGTGGGTGACCTCAGAGTTCTTGGCCTCCGAAGGCACTCCATTTCCCCGTGCAGACCTAGGGTATTATCTGAGGGTTTAACTAGGAAAGAGTTGTCTTCCAAAACCATTTCATTTGTGTTATTAAGTTGAGAGCTTCAGTGTATTAATACTGCCAAAGGGATGTCCTCAACTCTTCACCACATGGACTTGGCAAGATATTAACTTGCTTCTTCAAATCCAGCAAGAGACAATCTGCTAGCAAAACAGAAGTCTGAATCTTTATAACCTAATTCCAAAGTAAGATATGCTATTGATTTAAAGGCAGTTAATAAAAGAAATGTGTTAGAGATGAGCATTTCATTTTGTGGTTAATACATTGTTTGAGATGTCCACATCTCTAAATTGAAGTGGAAGTGGTTTTGATTCCCATTTCTAGTTCCCAGCTCCAGCTTTCCACCAATGCAGGCCATGGGCACCACTTGGGAGATCTGGATTGACTTTCTGATTCCCAGCTTTGTTCCAGCTCAGTCTTGGTTATTGCGCCATCTGGGGAATGAAACAGTGAATTAGAGTTTTCTCTCCTCAGTTTTTAAAGGAAAACAATAGCACATGACTATCAGTACCAGAAGTTAAAGATCAGTTGAGGCCATATTAGATATTAACTACATAGAAGAAATTACTTGTGCTTAACTATTGAAAAAATAGTGGAAAATGTACCCTAAGTAAAAGGAAAGGCCAAATGTTTCAAATAGAAAAACTCTTAAGTATTCTCTATCTTGAAAGAAGGCATAATCTCTAGAAAATTATGAATGACAGGGACAGAGATCAAAGGTAAATTTAGAGCAGAAGGCTTCAGTAAGTCAATGGAAATCTTCACGGACTGTGATAAACAGCTTAGCTTATCCTAAGAAAGAAGATACTTCAGCAAAGGAATTACATAATTTTATTTATTCTCTAAGTAGATAACTATTATTGCTGTACGGAAAATAGGAAGGACTTTTTGGTAGGGCAGGTCATGGCAATGGTATCCAGATACTTGAGACCATCCTGGGTTGAGAAGCCAAGAATGAACACTGAAGAAAAGATGACCCAATCAAGATACTTGAATTTGGTAGGTGAATTCTTACAGAATTAAATTACTCTAAGTTTCTGGTTTATATTATACAATGTTTTTAGCTGAGATGAGCAAGGCTATGTAGTAAAACCAAGAAAATAATTTCAGCAGAAAAAGTTTAGTGTTGAATGTGATTAATTTGAAAAGTTCGCAAGTGTGGATGTCATGGGAGAATATTAAAGATTGCAATTCAGAGAAAACAGTGTGCTGAATTACATGAAATTGATAAAGTTCAGATATAATCAAACGCCAGCTGATAAAACATTTTTCCTTCAGTTGGCTGTATATTCTTACCCACATCATCCCTTTAGGCCTTTATTTTCTCATTTTCACATAAGCATACGAAAGAAAGCATTTTAACTTCAGAAATACAAACCATGATGCCTCCGAAGCTTTTTCATCCAGTTAACACTGGGACGTGGGCCAGGTCCTACAGCTTCAAAGAGTCTCACTACCTCCTAGCTAACATGAACGGAATAACCTACCTTCATGTCCTCCTCAGAACTCTGGGTCTATCGTTGAAATATGTAATATATGCAGAGTCACACAGAATGATGTTCTATTTCAAAAGAATATAACTAGACTATAAAGGATTCAATAATTCTCAGTGGTAAAGATTAGAATTTCATTTAGTACCAAATTAGTGTACTGGATATAATATGTATGTATCTTAAAATACTCTAATGATCACTTTACAAAAATAAATAAATGCTGAGTTAAATGTATCCATAGAAGTTTTGTTATATTTTAAGCAAAAT
Source organism: Ochotona princeps (assembly GCF_030435755.1). Classification (NCBI taxonomy): domain Eukaryota; kingdom Metazoa; phylum Chordata; class Mammalia; order Lagomorpha; family Ochotonidae; genus Ochotona; species Ochotona princeps. The sequence goes on from NC_080834.1 coordinate 53,109,486, forward strand.
ATGTATTCATTATTAGCTAGACACTATCTACATACTTTCCAAGCTTTTCTTATTATTTTCATGCCAATAATAACATACAATCAGAATTTATGTGATACTTCTCCCAAAAAAGATAACTGAAAAGAAATCATCTTTTTTTTTTCCATATATTTTACATCAGGATAAAGAATGCAACCCTTCAATTAAAAACAAAAAATATTATATTGGCCTAAATTATCTAAATTGGCTATTTTTCTTTAATGTTTACCTTTGTTGCTTTCTTTATTAAGCTCAGTCTTGATTAGCCCTATTATGATTATAGAGTTAATGTCCCTTTTAACAAAATTAACCTTATTGTAAAATAGACAATAATCCTAACAATATTTGCATATCTCTTACTAGGAGAAGTTATAAGTTGAAATGTTCATGACTTCAAAGAGCAACAAATTCATTATACCAGCATTATAATTCACATCATAATATATAAACAGTAGCAACTGCTTACGCTATTAAGCAAATACTTTGATTTGAAATTCGATTTCTTTGTTTCCCCCTTCATAATGGTTTATCATAGCGGTTTTATGTATGTAGATCTTTCATAGGCAATTAAAATGTATTTATTTTTAGGGAATTGATTACAAAATCTAACAGTGGCATTCTGTACTTTTCAGTGACTGCTTAACCAAGTTTTTCTGGTTTGTTTTGTGTGGTTTTTTGGTTTATATTTTCAGAACAGTAAACAAGAAAAAATTTAAATAGCAGCCTATATTTCTCTGTTTCTCTCCTCTCCCCTCATGAAACATGTTGCATTTTTATTAAAATGCTAGATGAAGATAAAATAAAAATAATTTCTTCACCATTAATATTGTTTCTACCATGAAAACATTATTCTTAAGCTTGGCAAGAGTTAAATATCACCTATGTTAGCCTTTTGACATTTTTGGAGTGTATTAGAAATTTTTCAAGAAAGAAGTTATTCTGTTTTCATTAGTTTCAACTAAATAAATTATGACAAAAAAAACCACTTAGCTCATATTTTTGTTTAGCATATTATATTTTAATTAGCATCAAAAAATATAAGTGTGTAGTCAGGTGTTGTGGCACAAAGGTGTCGGCCATCATTGCAATGCCTACACCCTGTAGCAGAGTTCTGGTTGATATCTAGGCCACTCTGTTTCCAGTACAGCTGTCTGCTAATTTGGCTGGAAAACAGCAAACAAAGGCTCAACCATCATGGGAGACAAAGATGGTGTTTCTGGCTGCTGGAATCAGTGGCTGTTGTACATATTATATATATCACATATATGTATATATTGTTTTACATTTGTGTGTATATATATATATATATATATATTAAGCAGTATGTTAAGACTTTCTTTGTGCTGAAAGTGAAGGGAGAATCTTACTGATTGTGATTCTTTACTGTAGAATGACTTTGTGAAACCATTTCTCCACAGACCTTCCGGGTCAAGTTTTAGAATCTTTCACTTGAGTGAGCCTAGTCCCTAAAGAAGCCAACACACGAGACCTGGGTTTTCTGGGAGCAAAGAGGCCCAAGTAATATAATTATTTAATATATAAACTTTCCATTAAATTCATAATTTTCAATGAACTGTCTATTCAGCTGTACATGGTATTCCTTAAGATCTATTCTAAAGACTGGTCCTCTAATATTCTGCTGGCTCCAACAGAAGTGTACACTGAATTGTGAACAGAGTTTGGTGTTCTAACAGTTTCGTGGTTTTCTACTACTACTAAGATTAGATGGAAAATGGCACTAAGGAGGAATCTGTGATATGATTCAATTGCTTCTAACCTTAACCATTGATTAAGGTTCTGCTTAATTTATTACTGATTCAACCATCAGCTATTAAATTTCAATGTTTTGCTTTTTTTTTCTTTCTTGGTTTGTGTTGTCATTATATTGTATATTTGCCTTCTTTATCTATTCTTTTAATAGAATTTGGAATGAGCAAAACTAAATGAGTAGTCTTTGCTGGAAACCCAATTGCTTTCATGAGCTAAGTTTAATACCCCAATCAAACGTGTTCTGATTACTGTCCTCAAATCAAAATTGTAACTTTGTTTCAAATTAGAAATTTAAAAACCCTGTGTCACTGGTTTTCTACCTTTTTGTGTACTGTTAACTCCATAATATCACATGGATATTATGGAATATCCATAATGGAATATGAACATAATATCATATGTTCATCTCTCTCCCATGTCTCTTTTCCTGTTCTGTTTTGCAGGAGAAAAAAAAAGTCAACTTTTTGTGTAATTTATTTAATTGAGAATTTTTAAATTACAGTTAAGATTTCTCTACTTGTTTGTAATCTCCTTTGCCTTCATAATTTAAGTCCAAGAGCATGACTGTTTTTCATACAGTTGTACCACAAACCTACTGAGACCTGCATTTAATGATGTATGTAGGTGAAGGAAGAACTTGCAGAAAAAAAAAAAAGACTCCACATTCCTCCCCTCTACCTCTGTGTGCTTTCTCACCATCACTTCTACTTTGTTTTCTTGCAGGTCCTGTAAACTGTTCCTCTTATTCACATTGACCCACTCCTACCTCTCCCCCGTACTTCAATCAATCTGCTCCAGTTCTATATCACTTTCATTATCTGCCCCTCTCCTGGTATCTGTTAAGGTTTCCCATTTGTTACACATTTGAATTCACTCGATCCTAAAAAGAAGACAATTTCTTCTATTTTAAGAACATGGCGATTTTCCTGAGCTCATTCTTCAATTCACTTTAGCTACCCTTTTCTCAGTAATTTAATCTTGATGCCCATAGAGCACACTGTATTGAAACTAAGTATGTGGAGTACCAACACAACATGTTTTTCCATGGTTGCCAACAGTCACCTCAAGGAAATGATTCTACAAGTTCTGTTTACATTGCCAACTTCTCATGCATCCTCCATTTATAACTCCCCAACAGATGATGGAAATAATTTCCACTATTCATTTATCACAATATTCAAAGTCAAATATGTCATCTTTCTTTCTGCCTGTCTATATGGACTTTCTTTGTGTTCTAATTTGTTTTTAACAGTATCTGTTACTTAACAAGAATTCAAAATTAATGTCATCTTTCATTCTTTCAATGCATTGCCACTTTTCTCCATAGTCTGTTGATAAACACTGGTACTACTTCCATAAAATATGTATAGATTTACTCTTAATTTTCCTTTTTGTCATCAATTATTTCAGATTACCATTTCCAGAGTCATTCTGTATTTCAGGTTCTTCTAATCAAACACCCAGATATGCGTACTTACGTATCTTACCTTGAAGATCTCTATCTTGCAAAGCCATGTTCTACCCATTTACCATAATAACGACTCCAGACCATAGCTTAATTATGTCTACCGTCCCTGTCCATGGGTGTCAGTTGCAGAAGTAATTTAATAAGGTAACAGACCAGAAGTGCAGGGTATGTCAAAGCAAGTTATAAATCTAATATTTTTTATTTGCTTTCTGTGTTTTAAGATTTCTGATGATTATTGCCACTATTCTCTCAAGTACATTACTCTTAATGTAAGATTTTTCTCACATTTTGATGACTACTAAAATTCTATTTTTGGGCCAGTGTGGTAGCACAACATGAAAACCCTTCACCCTATAGCACTGGCAACCCATTTGAGCACTCACTAGTTCACATCCCAGTGGCTCCACTTCTGACCCACCCCTCTGCTTATGGGCTATGAAAATCCTGGAGGATGGCTTAAGTCCTTGGGACTCTGCCCGTAAGTAGAGACCCAGAAGAAGCTCCTGGCTCCCAGCTTCAAATCAACTCAGCTGCTGGTCACTGTGGCTACTTAGGAAGTAGACCAGGAGATGGAAGGCCTTCTATCTGTCTCTCCGCCTCTTTCTGTAAAATCCTGTCTTTTAAATAAAAAATATGTCTGAAAGAAACCTCTTTTTTTAACTATCATAACTTTATCAATATACACTACCTCACATAATATAGACTCTGGGATTACCTCTCTATATTGAAATTTTAGTAAATAGATTTTTACCAGAGCAGCCAGGCTCTCAGTGACTCTGCAATTTAAAAGTAAAAATATTGAGAATCATTGTTTCTGCAACCTTAGAATAAAATGACCAGAGAGGAGCATATTTAAAAATTTGCAGCAAATGAATTAGCTATCAATATTTGGAAACTTGTGATGTTAGTTTTGAGTAGTTGGAATAGCAATTAAATAGGGGTTAACAGATCAGCTGACCTTTCATATGCCCTCCTTGGTCTTCACATATCCTTGCAATCATTTTACAAGACCATTTTACATTATTAAGAACCTCGAAATGAGTAACAGTGGTTGATAACGAATCAATATTCTACATATAAACAAATGTGCGCACATGCACACACGCAGGAATATCTAAGAATTAGTTAAAAAATGAAAGGGAGAAAACAAACAAACAAATAAAGAAACATAAAGAAACTAAGAAAAAAGGGTAACCACTCATTAAATGGGCAGAAGACATGAACCAGGAAGTTAATGCATGATTGTCAATCAAACTGATGAATAAGCAAAAAACAATTTATTAATCTCTATGAAAATTAGATTTTGAAGCAAAACGCTGCATTGCAATTAAGGACTTGTCAAGTGTAAAGGATTAAAAATAATTTTAGCATTAATGTTGATTAAAAATATGGAATTTCTTCTAAACATTGAAGATTTGAAAATCAATACATAAATTTTTTGCAAGGCAATTTAATAATGCAGAGAGGTAAACAGTGAAAAGCAAAGAATATTCATTTATAGTAAGTAAAATTAATAGAAAATCTTCTATGAGTCCTTTTAGATTAGGTGCACACTGCTCTATAAAAAGCTTATACCCTTATTTATCAATTAAGTGAAATACTTACTGTAATCCTTTTACTTAATCTATAAAATAATTTCTATAATTGAAAACTAAAATTATGTGGTAACTGATAATGAATAAGCATTATGAATATTTATTTTCACCCTTAAACAGGAAAGGTTTTTACAAGATTTATAATGACCTAATCTCACACAATATTCTATGTCAGTTTTACCTAATTTATTTCTACTCATAATGTTATCAACAAGTAACTGAGTGAATAACACTCATGTGTATTGGTCAGAAACAATGAATTCAAAGATTTTAAATTATTTTCCAAATTTCAAAAGCTGGAAGGTGGTGGTGAGAGTTTAATTTCAACCAAGGTCGTCAGATTAAAACATGCACATGTATGTGAAAAAGTGAGATTAAAAGGTAAGTTTATTTTGAAGCAAAACAATTTTGAAATTCATACAGTTTTTCATAATTCGGATTTTCCATACATTTCTAAATGGCCCTAATATGCACAGATATTAACATTTTGTACCAAATCCAACTTCTTAAAAATAATTAATTAACCTGAGAGGCAAGGAAATAGTGTCACATACACAAACAGGGCGAGAGAGTGAGCTTCATATGTTAGTACAGTGCCCAACCACCTTCCTCTACAACAGGGGCTTCCAGGCCAAAGCCTGGAGCTGAGAATTCAATCTGTCTCCTGTGAGCACCAGGGAACCGACCATCTGCGTCATCACCTTCTCCCATCCACTTTTGGCATTAGTAGGAAGCTAGAAGCAGGTATGGAGGCAGAATTTGAACACAGAAATTATGATGTAGTTCTCCCAATGCAAGCCTTAATCATTGGGCCAAATATCTGTACCTAAATATCTGTTTCAAGTTGACTTTCACTTAAGCTTTTGAAAGTATCGTTATGTGTTTAAATAATAATATTATCTAGATTCCTGAAAACTGGCGAGTATGAATGACAATGTTTGAAAGATTAACTCCATATTCTAGAGACAGATGCTTTCAGTTCTTAACTTTAATGCAGAAGTTGTCAATGTTACCATGAAATAATTATACATTGTCTTTACATTTTGAAAAAAAATACATGGAGTCAATTTTTGTTTTTTCCATGTCTAGCATTGTTACTTGTGGCTATTTCATATCATAATGGACTGTCACCATAAACCTGTAATATCAATCAAGGCATTGCATCGAGTTAATCTTAACATTTTATAAAAAGAAAATCTAGATAACTGAGTTGCTGTTATGATTGTGCTTGTCCTTTTGCTGTGGGGAGGCCCCTTGGATTTTGGGAGTGTGGACACTGCGAAGTCCTCAGGTGTGATGGGATTCTCTGGGGTGGGTGGGGAGTGCAGAAGACTCCAGGAAAGTCTGGAGCAGACAGACCTGTAGAAGTTATGGTCACTCACACTTCGGTTTCTCATATATTCCGCAATGGTGTTCATCCACCTTGGGCCGTTATCCAAAGCAACCTATGACTTCGTTGTCTTCGGTTTTCCGAAGAACAGCTACCCGTATTTAAAGCTTAGAACCCAGATGCAAAAAGCCAAAACTAATTTAAATATCACTGAGCTGCGAAAAGTAGTTCCTGATTCAGAGAGAAAAGCGCATGAAGATGATTACAGGGTAAAATGGGACGCAGACGAGAGGAGACATGCAGAGTTCAGGATCATTTCACTCCAAGTGAGATTCTGTCTACGGAAAAACAAGTCATGCAAAAACGTTTAAGAAATAATTAATAATATTTTTAAAAGGTTAACAGTGCTTAGAAAACCAAAAAGACCTCGCTCATGTTATAACATTTTTGTATCTGGGAGTTCCCAAAAAGGTAAAAATGGTTCCTCACAGGCAAAGTTGAAGATTGTAAATGTAAATGATAACTGGTTCTCCAAAAAGTACATATTCAACTTGCTGAATATGATAACATTTGTTATGATTATGAAATGAGGTGTCAGGAATAACAAATGTTGGAAGGGGGACAAAGTAATCTGATCCATCAAGATGATGCATCAAACAATGGCCCTGAGGAGAGTTAAAATAGAAGATGAAGTTGGTACATACAGGCTAGGCCCAAGAAATTGATTATGTCCTAATGCCCGACGGTGGTGTGAAATGAGAAAAGATAAAGTTGTTAAACATTTTATAATCCATTCCTATTTCTTTGGCCCATGAATTTCACCAGTTTAATTCATTATGAACTCATATCTTTCTTTGAAAAATCCAAGAAGATGAATGTTCATATAAAATGTATTTTGTGTGAGGAATTACTGAGGATGAAGGTCATGCATGTAGCCACGGCAGTGACTCATCGTGCCTTTGATAAGGGTACACCACACTGGGAAGTTTTTGTATACTGAGTGATGACAGTGGAAAGACTGATCTTCTTTCCTCATATTTTGGAGCCAGGAATTCGATTTTCAAAACTGTCAAATTATGATGCAATTTTGCATCTATAAATAAAAAGCAACCTGAACTCAACTAGTCAATTCCTGTTCCTTGGCATAATTCATTACAGACTTCTGAGGAAATGAGTGTATGTGCAAGTAATTACTAGTTCTCATTGCAATGTTTTACAAAAGAGACAGAAATTCATGAACCTCTTTCCCATTACATTTATCTTTTTTAATAACTGACAAATGATGCACTAAATCTATGCATATTCTACACTGCATGGAGAAATTTAATCTTTAATTTTATGGTAATTTTATACATTTGTATCTTTTAAGAAGGAAATTGTATTTTTTCTGAATTATCTTCTCCTGTTTTATGAACATACTTATCCACCAAGAAAATTTGTGTAAGTTTTCCAATTAGAACTTTAATAATCATGTCTCAAAAAGTGGAAAAATTACGGTTCTTGGATGATTTTTCATTTTTTATTATTGAAATTATTATTTCAGCTATCATATTTGATAGTTTAATAGCTGCATTTTAATTTCCTTTGAACAATGTACTTCTATAAATATAACTTATAAACATGTAAATAATAATAATTTTTCATATGTTTTATTGATAACTCCTGCTATAAATGTTTTCAAATGATGGGAAACTACATTAAAAGATAGTTTGTTGTAACAGTTATTACTGTTACATCAGAAGTCAAATTGTGATCCAAATGGGGCAAATGCAGTTGAAACTGAAATTACCATACAAAGTACCCTTGAACATGAGACTTCACAGGAATTACATATGGTTCTCAACATATGTAAGTGCATTCACATGACAAAGTCTTTATCTAACTATAATCAAAAATGGAATTTCAAATAGAGGTCCTCAAAGATTATAGTTGTGGAAACCCACTGCTTGTCATTGCTTAAAAGACAATCCAATGTAAGCTAAAACATATTTTCTTTTCAGTAAAGAAAGTCCCTGAAAACTAATTTTGTTGCTCAAAATGCAGTGTGTGCATGAGTCCAAAAATAATTATTATTTTCTGAGGGTGTGTTCAGGGAACAGAGAAGAGATTAAATTTCAACCTCCTCTTAAATGGATCATGGCATGGCATTAATACCAAGTCCAGAGGGACTTACACTAATCTACCTTCCTGTTTAAAACTAAGGATTTAATGCGAGTTATTTCTACAATAGATGCACAAAATAATTCATTCTTATTTTTTCTGTTGACAATGTCATTGCAGGTGTTGTTACATAGAATCATAGTGATGTTTTTTGTTACATTTTTTATCAGAATAGATATTAACAAATATATTTCCTCGTGGTGTCATAAAAAATTCCATTTTTAACGTCACAAGTTATTACTACACTAGTCCGTGATATCCATTCCCTTCTCTAGTTGCCTATCGGAATCAAAGATACCATGGCATTTTTCTTGTATCTTAGTGAAGCACTTTCCCTATATCTAATTATAAAACAGTGAAAATAATAGGAATGGGGTACGTGTTCCAATCTGCTTCAACTCAGTAATGCTATTGAATAGCTTACTTATACTACTGTACTCCAACTACCTGAGATATGCATCATGAGCAGTTCTCTCTGCCTGGAAGGTCTTCACCAATTCTTAGCATGCTTGAATGCCTTCTGCTTGTTCAGGTCTCAGAGGAAAATGTCGGTCCCTCATCAAACTAATTCACCCTGCCTGGCATAGTTATTTTCACAATTTCATTACCTCCATTAACACACCTTTTTCATTCTCCTGATGACTTTGTATTTTCTATTGATTTCATTATTTGTTCTATTGTTTGTTAATCTCCTCAACCTTCTTCCTCACTATTCAGGACTAATATTTAACACACAGTGAGGAATTAGCAAAAACGCGCATGGTGTCTAATTTCCCCCTTCAGTCTTTACTATCTCATCATACATTTTGTAAAATATAGTTTCAAATACATACTAAATCATTCTTTAACAACTATGTTGCTCAAAAATTTACATTCTGAGCACACGCAAGAAATCTTGTTTGGGGAATATTCCTACACTGAAGGCACATTTTATTTTACATAATTAGCACTGGCTAAAACAATCATGAACTTGGCATGTAAAAGATGTTCAAATGAAAACAAAATGTTAAGCATCACATTTGTAACATACTTCACGTGAACATATCACATGACATTCGTCTTCTCAATTGTGAAATACTTCATATGTGGTGTTCAATAAATGTTTCTTCAATGAGGGGTCATTGCTGTAGTGTAGCAGGTAAAACCATTGCTTGCGGCACCAGCATCTTGTATAGGTATCTGGTCCAGCCCAAAATATTCCACTTCCTATCTAGCTTCCTGCTAAGGCATCTGGGAAGACAACAGAAGATGGCACAAGTGCCTGGGCCCCTGCAGCTTCGTGGAATAGCGGAAGAAGCTCCTGGCTGCTGGCTCTCAGCCTGACCCAGCTTCAGACACAGCATTTTAAGAGTGAAAGAGTGGAGATGGAAGATTTTTTTTTTCTCTCCCTCTCTATAACTCTAACTTTCAAATAAATCAGTTGATATTTTATTTTTCCTCAATCATGTGTTATTGAACAGAATTTATGGGTGGAAGGTAGACACGTTTTCAGAGGAAATTCCTACTCCAAAAATTAAAGCAAAAAAAATCTGATTAGGTTAGTTCATTGGAAGATGCATTTCATCACTTCTGTCCAAAAAAAAAAAAAAAAAATGTATCCTAAGTGACAGTTGTGTTTTGATTATCAATGCATTACGCTACTGTCAATGAAGCGCACTTAATACAGAAAATGTAATGTGATGTGATCAGAAGCAATTTCCTCTGGGGTTCCATGAAGGAAAGTGTGTCCAGTTCAATTACGTAGAGTTTGAAACTCAGTTCTGCAGATATTCATCATCTTGCTGGGCCACGAACCTCTCAGCAAGAATTTGCTTGCTTTCCAATGGAAATAACAAATTCCTCAGTAGGTATATCTATTTGAAAATAGATTCGAAAATCTATGACTCCTATATGGCCTCTTAGTATATGAAAACTTTGTCAAGGCCTAAGCACAAAAGCATAAGGAAGTTTTATAATATAATTAAAAGACAACACTTCTTAAACAAATAATTCCTAGTCTTAAAATGGTTTTCATCAAAATGGCACTTGTAGCAAATTCTATTTCAAGTCTTAAGTCAATTCTCTGGGTGAAATAATGAGTATCTTATAATTATTTTTGATGCCTTAAGGTTTTACTCACAACATTCCTAAGAAACAAAAGGTGGATGCCACTTGTTTTGTAACAGAATTAACCTCCTAATGGAACCCTGAAAATCCCAATAAAAGGTCTCCATCCCCTAAAATATTTTTTTACATTGATATCCATGAGTCTAATTCTCTAATATGACCGTGAGAAACCACTGGATTTTTGCTATTAAATGCAAATTTCAAAGTGGTAAAATCAATGCAAACAAAATTGGTGTTCTTCGTGCATAAGCAAAAAAAAATTCAAATTAAGCATGATCCAAATATTTAATACATATCAAGCATCAACATATGAAGTTATAAAGGCATTCTAAACACCAAAAAATAGGGGAAAAAAAGAAATAACTTTGTTCTAAATGCGTTACAATGAAATTCTTAAAAAAGCAAGACATTTTAAAATATAAGAGAAGAAAGCCGACTTGTAATTTTTTCATGAATTTGTTTTGATTTGGTCTTTGCTAGAGAGGACATCCATGGTGCCGACAACATTTTTATCCCGGAAAAATTCTGTCATGTAAAAAATTTGAGGGGGTCTGCCATCACTTATCTAGCACTGTCACACACACATAAAGCTGTAACTTCACACGCACATCAAAATCCCACAAATCTGCCTCAGAAAGAAATGGTAATGTTTCCTCTAAATCTGTGATAGCTTCAATGCTCACTAAAAATAGCAAGATCTAGGCAATACAGCTTTTAAATTCATGCAGCAAATTTAAATAAAGGATTTTTAAAGGGTTGAATTTTTTTTCCTCTCTCTCTCTCTCTTTACTTCCCCAAAGCTTCCTGCTGCTATCTTTGAAACACACACAGGCACCTGCTTTAATACATATTACTTAAAAGGATGGTAAAAGTGTCCATAGGTAAAAAGTAATTATAAGACAAGACTAAAGAGTAAATCAAGTTTCAGAGAGTCTTCTTAAATTTATTAATACTTCTCATTCTTAATTTAAAGCTATACATATGTCTTTAAGGAAAAACACTCAAGTGCTTTTCATGGCTTTACTATGATTTTTTTTTCCCTAGGTTACAACTGCCACTCTCTGTCCAGCCATGAATCCTTGTGTCCTGGCACTTTCAGAATCAAAGGCCAGGGGGTATATACATCTGCCCTGGGGAAATACAGTCAGTACTTCCTCCACAAATACAGATTCCCATGACAACCAAACAGAAAGGGGGATGGAGAAATTAAGGGCTGAAGATATTAAATTTCCACTAGACCCACCACCTGATTCTCATTTGACCCACTATTTGAGTATTATTAAGCCCATGTTGATCACTTCTACGCTTGTAGCTTTTTTATGCCAGCTGGGCATGTGGAATCTTAAACCCTTGTGAGTTGTCCATGTTATTGAACAACAATCCTAGCAGGAAAAGAGAACCTTTAGAAAGTCACTTTCTTTTCATCTCTTTAGGGCTCTTCTGCAAAGGCTATCGGCTCGCCTATGTGAGAACACCTGTCCACCAGAACGAGCTTGAGATCACTAATTCATTTCACATGGGTCACCAAATCCATATCAAATAGCAGTAGCTCTTGTTTATTACCAGCTTAGATCAGATTCAAACTGCAGACTCAAAGCTAAGAGCCTTAACCTCCAGCCCCTTAACCCTGGGTCACTCCCAATCTGTCTCTTGGGTACTTTTAATTAATGTCAGAGTGAAAAGGATTATAAATTCCAGAATTCCCATATACCATTCCCAACTCGCTGACAGATAAGACATCTTCCCATTCACATATATTGGCTTTTATGATTATATCTGCATGAACCAAATTGAGTAGAGACATGAGGAAGCAGTCATCTTGAAATTCAGGCTAAGATAAAAATGCTTCCATTGCGCTTTGGGAATTTACCTGTGTGAGACTGAAAAATGTGCCAGATGCTATAATTGCATGAAATTTATTTCTGCATGAGCTAAAAGGCAAAGACATGTATAAAGTTCATGTAATTGTCCAATTATTTATCTTGTAATTCTGAGAAAAAAACACATAGTTGCATTTGGATTTTACCTAACTTTGCAATGAGCTGGAATCTAATGTTACCTTAAATGCATTTAGGACTATAGAACAGACTAGGAAAAGTAGGCTAGGCCACATCAACTGTGCATTTCTTATTATATGTGGGTTTTCCTGTAGGATGGGTCTCTGTCACCCATTAAGGAGACCCAGGTGTAGGCTGTTGGTTTTGACCTGGCCCAGCCCTGGTTACTGCAGACATTTGAGGAATGAACTAGAAAAATGGAAGATATCTCTCTATCTCTCTGACTCTCAAATATCGACAAAACTTTAAAAGGGACAACATGAGTAATATAATGAGTGTTTAACTTCTCAACAAACTAGTGCTTTTTAAGGGTTATCCTTCTACAATTTGTGTAGCAATGAAATATATGACATTTTCCTTTTTTCCAGTTCCATCCTATTCTGTTTCCCTTGAAACCATACAACAATTCCAGCTACATTCCTGGCTGGTGGCCCAAATAGGTGTTCTGCTTTCCCATTTAGTTTCTATTATTCATGCTGAGCCTATCATATTAAAAGACTGCCTTTCTTCTCACCTCAACATATTTAAATCCTGCCAGACATAAAGACCATACGATAAGGTCTTGTGTGCAAATCCTTTGCCAATTGCAGTGACTTCAGTTCAATTATTTTTCTATCCTGTAGCTTGCTATGATACTCCTATGACTTTTCAAATTTTGGACTGTACCATATAAGAAACTGAATGTTTGCCTTATCTTCATTACTATATCAGAAACTGATTGCAGTGGGTAATAATCCAACCTGTCTTTTATGCCCTGCACCTACCACCATCACCTGTCTTGAAACCTTACACAGAGTTGACCTTCTATAAATATTTGCTGAATTGATTTTAAGTTTGAGTTAAACAGCATGCTCTCTAGGGTTGAAAAATCATATTGCAGATGGCATGCTTGTATTGCTCAGTATTGCTGCACCAATGGAGCAAGGCATATGCTGCAAATCCTTCATCTAAATGGAAAGAACTAGAGAGGGAAATGTTTTTTATAAAAGATTAACTAAAATCAAAATCAGCAAGTGAATCAGGCAAACGTCGTAGAAATTTTATTCTGGGAATTAAATTAAATGTGATTTTCCCCCATTTTAGCTAGCCCTTTAGTGGTGATTTATTTTTCTGGTTAGTATATCTGCAAGATTCCAATGTTGGATTCAAAATAAAGCTGATTTGCATTGGCATAGTGACTTAACTCAATAGTGTATTATTACTATGTAAGCAGATGTACATGCGACTACAAATAAATGCTTGCTGATGGAATCCCAGCAGGGCTTCTGATGAGTTTTCATTTTGTTGAACCTTACCCAGGAAATTACTGTGTAAAAAAGCTGTGCTATTAGTTCTTTGCCTGAAATATCATTTAGCTACACCTGGCCAAATTCAAGGCAATTACACTAACTATACAAAGAGGACATTCCAAAATCTCATCAGATTTTTATATCCATTTTCTCAGATTTATTACTGAAACTACAGGAATATACAAAAGTGTATATATGGGAGAAGATCTTTGCACACTACATAGGCGATAGAGGGCTAACCTCCAGAATATACAAAGAACTACAAAACAGCCAAAACACCAAAACAAACAAGCCACTCAAGAAGTGGGCACGGGAAATGGGCAAACACTTCACAAAAGAACAAACCCAAATGGCAAATAAACATATGAAAAAATGCTCAAGTTCCCTGGCAATAAGGGAAATCCAAATTAAAACATCAATAAGGTACCACCTAACGCCAGTAAGACTGGCCCACATGAATAAAAGCACCAACAACACTTGTTGGCAAGGTTGTGGGGAAAAGGGAACCCTACTCCACTGCTGATGGGGCTGCAGGTTGGTACAGCCTCTATGGAAATCAGTATGGAGAATATTCAAACAACTCAAATTCAACATACCATATGATCCAGCAATAGCACTCCTAGGAATATATCCAGAACACTTGTTTTATGAGAAACCAACATGCACTCCTATGTTCATAGCAGCACAATCAGTAATTGCAAAAACATGGAAGCAGCCAAAATGCCCATCAGCAGAGGATTGGATAAGAAAGTTATGGTTCATCTACTCCATGGAATACTACTCAGCTATTAAACAAAACAAAATGCAGTTCTTTGTGGCCAAATGGGCCAAACTGGAAACCATAATGCTAAGGGAAATGAGCCAATCCCAAAAGGTTAAATACCACATGTTTGCCTTAATTTAAGATGATATGATGTTATGTATAACATATTATGTTATGTATGTTATATGTTGTGTATAGACCAAAATTGAAATGTCAATGAGATGGTCACAGAAGGTGGTTAAGAACTTGCATTTACTCTTAACATATTGGTTACTCATTACTATGTCAATTAATTCCATGGTGATGGAAATTTTCGCTGATGGTATGTTGGAGCTTTTGATTGACTGGGATGATACTCTGCTGGCTATGTCTTCAGACCAGAGAGGGTATACCTAAGAAGCTGATGAACTTGACTGGACAATAAGATGCTGGACTCTATGTTTGGTATATGCTTGCAATGGGGAAATCTCAACTGAACTTGAACTATGGTTATGCAACAAGGTTGAGGAATCCACCATGGTGGGAAGGTTTGGGGAGGGGTGGGGAGAATCCAAGTACCTATGAAACTGTGTCACATAATACAATGTAATTAATGAATTAATAAAAAAAGAGAGACAAAAAAGTGTATATACACTGAAGTCCAAAAGGGCAGACCTTAAGAGAAACTTACTGTCAATAAAAATTCATAAACAGAGGACATAGGAGTCAACCTCTACTTAAAATCAAATTCAACTTTGAGTTCTTCAGAATTCATGCTTGTGTTTAGTAGTAGTCATACAAATAGTAATATAAACTTTGTGTGTCGTATTTATATGGTAAAACACGCATAAATTGAGATAATATTAACTCATAGTACATGACTCAGCAAAAATACACAATGAAAATTAAGATTCTTAATATCACAGTATATATACATATATAATAGTTTCTATAAAAATTATGTGACATGATCTAATATATCATACATTTAAAACTGTGTAATAAATGAATTTTGTTAAGCTTATTAAAATGCATCAATAGATTATCAGTGCAAGAATGCTTCAGCCAACAAATACTGTTGACTAAGGGAGATCTTTAGCAGCAGGTTCAATGGGGCAAAGATTTCAAGATTTTCACTGTGTTTTGAAATGAGAAATGGGGCAAATATTTTCATGAGGAAAAGACAATAATATATAGGGGCAATGTATGCTTAATGGTAAAAATGCATGCTAGCGACAACCTGTACTACATACAGTGAACAGTGCAGTGTAAATGCCATGAAATTGGAAGCAGCCAGGTAAAATGACAAAAGTCAAGTGAACATATTCTTTGGATTGACAGTTCTAATGGTTGTGTTTATTCCAAATATAACATTATGACTCACATTCAGTCTCAAAGTGAGATCTAGGAGCTAGCATTTTGGTGTAGGAGTTAAGTCGCAGCATATGATCACCAACATCCCATATGAGAGCCTGTTAAAGTTCTTGCTACTCTAGTTCCAATCAATCTGCTTACTAATGTGCTTGGGGAAAAAAGCATAAAAAGGCCTAATTTCTTTTCATACCCAGCCACACATGTGGAAGACAAGATGGAGGTTTGGGCTTCTAGCTTTCAATTGACTCAGTCTTGGCCATTTAGGGAGTGACCCAGGAGATGGAAGATTCATTTCTCCTCTCTTGTTATCTTTCTCAAATAAACACGTTATGTTCTAAGTACATTCTAACACAGGATCAAATGGATAAATGTGCCCTGGAAAGCAAAGCATCAAGCAAAGAGAAGTGAGTATTTCTGGAAATCTAAGACAGGCAAATGAAAAGGAATAAAGATGAAGAATGGAGATTAGGCTAATTGAGATTAGCTTTTGCAAAAAGAAGGCTTGTCTCTGTATGAACTAAAACAAAGCTTGCATTGGCCTTTTGGATTTGGTCTTCCTAATTTTTTCTTAAAAGAGCAATAACGATCTCTTTTTCCCTAAAAGCATGTTTTTAACCCTAAACGTTTATCCTGAATTTAAGCATTATTGGTAAAGTTCATGGAAAGCGGTATTACAAAGCAACTGTTCATGAACTTCAAGTTTTTTGCACCCAAATAAATTCATCTTTTAACTCCATTTGCCTACATTTTGAAACACCCTTATATAAGGGAAAAGAGTAATTATTTATGAACACAGAATGATTCTACACAGTGTTTATTATCTATTGATACAAAGTAAAAACTAGACTTAACCACCAGCAGAAGGAAGATGATGAGGAAACAGCATTAAGCTAAAGTTGGACTTCCTTGGAGACAGTTTCATGATACAGCAAGTTAAGTGCAATATACAATGGCATCTCATATGCGTGTTGCTTCAAGTCCTGGCTACTCCACTGCCTACCCTGTTCCCTGCTAATTCAGCTGGCAAAAGAAGTTACAAAATGGTCCAAATACTTGCATCCTATTCACCCACATGAGACATTAGAATGGATTTTGAGGTTTCTGGCTTTGACCTGGCCCTCCCTTCTGACACAACCATCTGTGCAGTAGACCAGTGGGTAGAAGACCTTTTTCTCTGTCTGTTCCTAATTGTGCCTTGGAAATAACAAAGAAAATTCCTACAATCAATGGACTTTATAAAGCAGCATTGTAAATTTCCCTTAGGACAGAGTATGTGACTTTTCAAATATAAGCACACCCCAATTATTTTGTGGGGTATATTATACCAAAAAAAATTCAAATTTTACCTAGTAGTTTACCTAGCATTCTGCATCTAGAAACAGTATCATTGCTGTATTTAAAATTTAGGGATTTTTTTCCCGACATAATTTCCCACTCTTGGTTCCCCGAACATCTTCATTTATAAAGGCAATTACTGTTTGGGGTTTAGATGGTATTATGAAGATTTTTATAATTACAGAGAAATACTTTTCTGAAATATTTTCTTTTGTCCAAGTTTATATATTACATGTTTTGAATTAAAATTAAAATTTTATCTCTACATTAATCCTCTAAGGCAATTAACAATAAAACAACGTACAGTCTCGTAACATGAATTCAAATGCTCTTTTCTTATTAGCAATAGAAGTAAAATTTTAAACACAATGTACAATAAGAATTACTTATATAATGTTTATGGGATTTTTGCATGTCCTACATTTTCTTTCACAATGTCTCTGTCACATTTTGCCTTATGTTGGGCTTAGCACCATTTGGAATTTTGGTTTAGAGACTCCTCAACTGCTTCGTGTAATGGCCCCGTTGGCTTTTTGAACTGCTATGTTTCTTACCTGGGCACTAAGCCCCACACCTGGCTCAAGCCACACACACTCCCCCAGAAAATTAGAGGCCTGAATTTTATAATTGTTATGACAATTCTTGGTACATTTGTGTCGTATGTTGGAGTGCCTAGGTTCAGTTCAGGGTGCAAGTCTGATTCCAGCTTCCTGCTAATGCATACCCTTTGTGCCAACCAAAAGCGACTGAAATGGATAGGTTCCTGAAACTCACGTGGAGGATCTGGATTGAATCCCCAAATGTCAGCTTTGATTTGGCGCTTTCTTGGCTGTTATGGATATTTGGGAAACTAAACCAATAAGTGAGGGATTTACATCTATCTCTCCATCTCTCTCTCCCTCCTTTCTCTATTTCTCTGCTTTTCAAGTAAATACATGTACAGGACAATGTATGTGGGTTGTATGCAAATCCTATGCCACCATATAAAAGGAATTTGAACATTCATGGATATTCAAGGGGTGCTGGAGACAATCTGCAATGAATTTGGAGGGATGTCAGGATCGTTGCTAGAAAACATAGCTTAATTTATAATAACTTCTATTACTTATTTTTTAAATAATAGGAGTCTAGGGTGTGCCATTCCTTCTTTTGTGATATCATTTCATGACTAGAAGCTTGCAACTCCTACCGTCCAGCTTTTCCTACCAAATGCAATAGGTAGTGTGCGATTCAGAAGTCCTACCATGCTCTGTGACCCTGAGAACTTAATATCTGAACCATCTCTGAATTGGTATCTAGTATGCAAATTCCATAGACTGCTTCCATTCCAGCATCTATTCATTATAATCTGTGACCAAATTGAGGGTTTATTTGTTTTGCTTTTAACTTCCTTGTTTAAGAAAAAAAGCATGTAGTTCTTATCTTTCTGTCTTTGGCTTATTTCGGTTAACATGATATATTCAATTTCCATAAATTTTATTGAAGATGACAGAATTCTATTCTTTTCTAGATAAATGATATTTCATTGAGCTTACATACTACATCTTGGCATATGTATAGATATATGTATATGATAATGCAGTAAAGGTATGAGAGGGGAGAGAGAAGGGAAGTGTGATTGCCTTCTTGAGCTGTTCCTGTAATATTTTAAAGTTTGTTCCCTTTATATAAATAAAAATATGTACAACACCAGCTTGCTGAAAATATTTAATTTCTGATTTCTCTACCAATGGCCTATGTGTCAGTATAATGTTGTTATTATTACTACAATTTTGTAGCATTCTTTAAGATCAAATATCATGCCTCTAGCTTGATTTTTGCACCATCACGATTATTTTAGATATTTTGCATATTTAGTGATACCATAAAAGCTTGAGATTTTTTCTAAGATTTATTGTTATTGGACAGTAAGATATTCAGAAAGGATGAGAGAGAGGAAGATCTTCCATCCATTGATTCTCTCCCCAGTTGACTGCAACAGTCGGAGCTGAGCCAATTCGAAGCCAGGAGACCACAGCTTCTTCCAGGTCTCCCACACGGGTGCAGGATCCCAAGGCTTTGGGCCGTTCTCGGCTGCTTTCCCAGGCCACAAACAGGGAGATGGATGGGAAGCAGGGCTGTCAGAACATGAACTGGCACGCATATGGTATCCTGGTGCGTGCAAGGCGAGGACTTTAGCTGCTAGATTATTGTACCGGGCCCATGTTTTTTTTTTTTTCTAAATCTGTTAAGGTTCCATCGATATTTTAATAGGGATTTACTTGAATCTCTTGATTACTTTAGATAATGTAGATAATGTATTAATTCTTCAATTCTTGAGCAAAGACACCTTTCCATTCCTTGTGTCCTTGATGATTCCTTTCATCAGTATTTTATATTTTTCAAAGCAAAGATCATTCTTTTTTTGGTTAAATTTATTCCTATATATTTCTTTTTTCTGTGACTGGTGTGAATGAGATTTCTTTCTTGAGGCCTCTTCCTGTGCAGTTCATACCTGTACATTAAAACAGAAAGCTACTTTGTTTTGTAAGTTGATTTTTTAACCTTCAACTTGACTGAGTTGATGTAATAATTCTAACATAATTTTGGTGGCGTGTTTAGATTTTCCCTTATACATTGTCATGTCATCTGCACACATGGATAACTTGACTCTCTCCTTTCAATTTTTGATACCCTATGTTTCTTTCTCCACACCCCCAGAATCCCACAATTGCTCTTGCTAACAATAAAAATACTAGAGCAAATAAGAGTAATTGAAGGAGATACTTTTATTTTGTTCCATATCTGAAGGGTGATGTTTTTAGCTTTTTTCCATTTTGTGAAATACGAGCTGTTAGTTTGATATTTAAAGCCTTTATAATTTTGAGATGTGATCCCTCTAATCTTGTCAAATTCTTCATCAGATGAGGTGATCATAGGGATTTTATTCTTCATCATACTGTTGTGTTACATTTATTGATTTGTCAAAGTTGAACTATTTTTTTTCATCTTTGTGTTAAATTTTATTTGATCATAATCCTCTTTTTTTTCCCCTGATGCAGTGCTAGGTTTGGTTTCTCTTATACCTTTGAGGATTTTTGCATATATGTTCATCATGGATCTCTATCTGTAATTAGTTTTCATGTTCTGTCTTTGATTGATACCCGAGGGTAAGCACAGGTGTTCTATGACTCATGGAACCGATAATCACAGTCCGCAGCTTCAGGAGCCCATGTTGCACACTGGTGCTCATGGATCTGGAACATCTGATTGTTGATAGGGTCTTCTTCAAATCCTGAGACATAAACTCAAGTGACTGTTCAATACAGTTAAGACACACCTAGTCCAAGAGCTGTAGTACCTAGCAAGACTGGCACCAGGTCCTGGAACCAGAGAAGAAAATTCTTGGATGATGCAGAGGGAGCTAGGATGGCTAGCATGGCTCCAAGACTTGCCTAGCGATTCTGCAGCTCAGTTACAGCAGGGCTTGCTGTCCACCCTGTGAAAATTGCTGTGCTGTCACTGAATACTACTCTATAATCAGGAATTCCTAAAACAATTGGAACCCTAAGGCATAGCATAATTCTTCTATATACTGATAAATGGACATAACCTTTTGGCAAATTCTATAAGAGATAAACTTTTACATCCTAACATTATCTATTTGATGGATATGCAGATTTACAGGAACAGACTTTGAAAGCTGACAAAGAAAAATTCTCAGTTGTGGGAAAGTGTTCCCTGTGAGTAAAAATCAGCAATAAAAATATTACATTGTTTAAATACCAAGACTTTCTATTGGTAGCTATGTTTTTGTATTATAAATATTTTCAGTGTCAGAGTTAATAGAAAAGAATTATGGGAAATTAAATTGCAAATAGCAGCAGATTCCAGAAAGTGCTAAAAACTTATAGCTTTGTTTTCAAAGTTTTCAAAGCACTGATTGAACATCAGTAACCTCTGAAAGACAGTAACAACTTCACAGACACGTTTCTTGGCTTTTTTCCCCTCTGGCTGCCAGGCTGTCTGTGCAGAATGTGGAGTATTTTCTCATCATTCCATTTCTTTTGTGATTACCACACCCTAAAGACCCCTTTCAAAGTTGCTCATGTTTCCAGACTTAAATCCAAATAGCTGAACTTAATCAAGTGCAATGGATTGTGCAAACAAAATAATGGCCAATTAATTACTTCACTTATCTTTCAGGACTCACCTCATTTTTATTAACAATCTAACAATGACAATAAAGGAGAATAATGTCCATACTTTTTGTCCAATGGAGTAATACTACATTAGGCACACAATTATTCCAGTGCTTAAGTCAATTATATGCATATACAGTGATAGGGATGTAACTTTTTCCCATATTCACCAGTGAATAAGAATAAGAAAAGAGACCCTTAAAGCGTTTTCTACTGAAAGTAGTGAAATTTGAAATTGATTTCAAAGTAATACAAAAATTGATGATATTCTTTATTGTATTTATGAACTGCTTGATAGGATGGCTCAAATAAATAAGAGAGAAAGATAATGGAATAAATAGCAAAAGCTAAAATATTTTGCATAATTTCTAACTTTAGGAATTATGGAGAAACCAACCACTTCACTGTATCCAAAGCAAGATTCTGCATTTGGAGACTTTCTAAGTTGAGACACGTTTGTAAATATCATAACAAAATTCTGTTGCTCATGGTAACATCACAAACAAAACATGTCATAAAGTGGTAGTGGATGACTAGAACAGAAAATGTGACTGTGGTTTGAGAATCACCAGTGATGCCATTAAAGTGCTTGCAGCAGAGACCTTGACTAGCTCTGTTTGTATGAGATAGTACATACTTGGACTTCCTAGCTTCTTACTAACAACTCGCCAGCTTTCCTTGTAAGCGCCTGGTCCCTGACAGTCAGAAAGTACCATATGGAAGGTTTTAAAAATCTACTCTCTTGACCTGCCCATCAACAGAGTAGATAAGAAGGAGTCTGTAGTACTTTTAGTTGCATTTTCAACACGCTTTAAATATTTTTCAGTTTTAGTGGTTATTAATTTAATTATGACATGCCACTAAATAACCACTCCTTTTTTTCAAAGCGAATAAAGATTGTATATAATACAGATTAGCAAACGAATTGTTTTATGTGCTTGAATAACAGTCATATAGAATTTGCTTGTGGACAGTTAAGATCTTGAGTTCAGCCCTCCGTGAGATATGGCAGTCTCTGTATCTGGATTTCTTTCTGACAGCCAAAGTTGCCAGTTGAGGAACTGCCCAACGACCGTTTTCAGTTAAATGTGAATCTCGACATAATGCAATGTAATTAATTAAATAAAAATAAAATAAAATTTAAAAAATGTGAATCTCCCTAGTAAGGAAACCAGTTTCTTTACAGCTTACTAGAAGTATCTCCTCTTGATAACTATAATTGTACTTTATATATTTTTTCTGAAAAATTCCTTGCCTATTTACTTCTTTTAGCAAGAAAACAAATGAGCTAAATATAAATTAATATTTCAAGCAATATTTTTACCAGTTCAATTTGCTTCCAATGAATTTGTTATTTGTCTGTAAAGAATTTCATATATCATTTGATGCATATATTTAAGCTAGCAATTTCTCTTTGATATCTGAATAACTAATATGGGACTATTTACATAATATGTACATGTGAAAAAAAATCAGTATTTTTCATTCAGCTCCTGAGGCTTGCAGGGAATAGGATATTTGTTTATTATTATTATTATTATTATTATCATTATTATTTTATTGGAAAGTCAGATATACAGAGGAGAGGCAGAGAGGAAGATCTTTCCTCTGATGATTCACTCAAGCGGTGACAATAACCAGAGTTACGCATATCCGAAGCCAGGAGCCAGGAGCATCCTAAGGGTATCCCACATGGGTGCAGGGTTCCAAGGCTTTGGGCTGTCCTCGACCGCTATCCCAGGCCACAAACAGGGAGCTGGATGGGAAGAGGGGCTGCCAGATTAGAACTGGTGCCCATATTGGATCCCAGCAAGTGCAAGGCTTGGGCTTTAGCTACTTAGCTATTGTGCCAGGTCTGAAGTAGGATATCTTAATAGTTCCCACATCTTGCCCTTATCTCCAGTCTTATTTAAAACTACTAACTCATCAACAGTTTTCCCTAATTTGAAGAAGCAATTCTGTAATAGCAGTTTTTTTCTATTAAGGATGTGTGAGCACACAATAAAACGATGAACACCACTTCTTGTCTCTCAAGTACACAGTAATATTTCTTGATTAGGACTAGTCTGTGCATGTTGATAATGTCAGCTTCCTCCTCAGAGCTGCATCAACTATTGCATTCTTCAATGGTATGTAAGTTGACCCAGTATCCCAAACAGAAAACTACATGTGATGTATTCTGCGTATTCTCAAAATAGGTTTTTCAAAAATTTCTCTACTCACTTTCTACCAATCAAAGGGACAAGTTTATCTATAGATGAAGTTTCATCTTGTACTGAGTGGGATAAAAGTGAGAAGAGCAGAAATTTAAAAGCATGCAGTGCTGAATGGCATTGTGAAAAGGACTAGCCTCACACTTAGTGGGATGCATTTTGTCTTGAGTTCAACACTAAATGTGATTAGAAAATTTTACCATTTGTGAAGATAAACCCTAAGCTGAATTCTTGCATTCTGGTGAAAACTGAAAACATTTATCCAGAAGCCCACACAAAAAGATATACAGTTGAAATACTCTAAAAGATATTTTCTTTTTTTTATTCATTAATTACATTGTATTATGTGACACAGTTTCATAGGTACTGCGATTCTCCCCACCCCTCCCCAAACCCTCCCATCATGGTGGATTCCTCTACCTTGTTGCATAACCACAGTTCAAGTTCAGTTGAGATTTCCTCATTGCAAGCATATACCAAACATAGAGTCCAGCATCTTATTGTCCAGTCAAGTTCAACGGTTTCTTAGGTATACCCTCTCTGGTCTGAAGACAGAGCCAGCAGAGTATCATCCCGATCAATTAAAAGCTCCAATATACCATCAGCAAAAATTTCCATCACCATGGAATTAATTGACATAGTAATGAGTAACCAATATGTTAAAAATAAACTAAAATTGAAATGTCAATGAGGTGGTCACAGAAGGTGGTTAAGAACTCTAAAAGATATTTTCAAAGATGATCAGTTACTTTAAATGTATATTTGTAAAAATGAGTTATCATTTGGAAAAGTGTATATAAAAACACTTAGCTCAGAATTACTAGGTTGTAGCATCTTAACATCTGAATTGAGTAGTAAAGGTAGAGTATTCTTGTTTCCATGGAGATGGAACCAACCCCATATCTCATGTGAACCAACAGCTTTGGGACATTGCCTAGTCCAGCCCAACACACGGTTTTCATATGCACCCAACAGGTGCCAAAAGCCAGTCAGGGCAAGTCCCAATAATCTTCACCAGGCAGCCCCATTTTGGGATTGTACTAGCCTCTGCTGAGGCCTAGCCCAGACCCAACCCACACCTTTACTGTTGGGTGCTGCTTCCCAGTCTTACCTGACACACCTTAGCCCTGGATTTCATGCTTACTAGTTGGCATTGTAGCCCTGGAATCTCAGCCCAGAAAATGAATGTCCACAGTTTCTCTACCAGGTCCATTTCCAGCTCAGGATCTTATACTTGCGAGGGGGTAGTATAATCTTGCCTTTTTTGACTTGCACCCAGTCCCAGCACTTACCAGCTACTGCTGCAACCTAGCCCAGCCAGACTGAAACTATTCTGATTTTAACAAGTTCCAGTGGGTGCAATGGCCCAAACTGGTCTGGCCTGCTCTAAGAGACCACATTCCAGCTGCCAAGCCTTATAACCCTGCCAGAAGTGGCCCATCCCTAGTCTTAGCTCTCATTCTCAGCACTGAGGTCTCCAAATTCCCCTATCAGGCCATCTCCCAGCTCCAGTTCTTGTATGTGCAGGCAGGAGCTGTGGTCCAGTCTAAGATGACCCACCCCCATTCTTGCTGGCAAGTACAACAGCCTATCCCCACCTGGCCCATCCCCAGCCTTGGCCCTCATGTGCAGCCTGTACCCCTGTCTTGGCTTTCACTCATGTCAGTGTTTATTGGCAACTGGCCCAACGAGGCCTGCCCCCAAATCTGGTCCATGTGTATACCGATGGGTGCTACAGCCTGCCCCAAGTCCTGGCTCTCACACTTACTAGCAAGTGGTACTGCCTAGTAAGGATTTCCTCACCTTCCACTGTGTGGCCTGTTCCCAGGTCTGAATCTTGCATGTGCCAGAAGGTGCTATAGCCCAGCCAGACACGGCCTATTTCCAGTCCTGGCACTCAACTGCAGGTACCGCAGTCTAGCCTGACTAACCCACATCTGGCATGCCCCACACCTTGTCCTGGTTGTTCTATGTTCCAGAAGATGCTGTAGTTTGGCACAGGACCTGCCCCAAGACCCTACCAACAAGTGCTGCAGCCTTGCCTGTCCAACCCTGCCCCTAGCCCGAACCCCCATGCTCCCAGCAGGAGCTGCATCCTGACAGGGGTATTCCATAAATTTTCATACCAGGCCCACCCCCACCCCAGATCTCACATGTGCTAGTGGGTGCTGAAGTCCTGCTTGGTATAGTCTGTCCTTAGCTATGACCTTTGCCTGTGCTGGTGAGTGCTACAACCTGGCCCATATCAGCCTCCTCCCTGCCACAACTCCTGCAAATGTCAGATGAGTTCTATGATCCAGTCTGGCTCTACTTTTTACCACCCCAGCTCTCACACAAACCAGTGAGTGCTGCAATCCCCTAGAAGCAAGCCCACAATTTTCCTATGATATCTGCCCCCAGATTTGTTTCTCTCACATTCCAGTGTGTGCTGTCTGCTAGTCTAATGTGACTATGGCCTTACTCTCATAGGTGGATACTGTGGCTTAGCCTAATCAGACACATCTCCTAGCATCAGCTTTTTCATGTGCAGTGGGATACAAGCAATGCTATTTAACCCATCCCAGTTCACCTACATGGGCTGAAGCTTTGGCCTAACACAGACATGTTGCCTGTTTTCCCCCTTTAAATTACTCTGTGTCAGCTCCCTTGTCTGCACGCAAGAGCAATGACCAAGAGTCTTGGGGCAGGTCATCCTGTGCCAGACTACAGCATCTGCTGGAACATACAACAACCAGGACAGTGTGTTGGGTATATCACATGGGACTAGGGTCAACACCTGCCAGCAATTGCTGAGGCTGAGAGTGGGCCAATGCCAGGCTGTGCCAAAGCACCCACAGGGACACTAAGTCCTGGGGCTGAAAATGGGTCTGGTAACTGAACCTAGGGAACTCCTGTGCTAGAAGTCATCCCTCCTGTTGGTCAGGTTGTAGCACTCACAAGCAAAGGCAAAGATCAGGACTGAGGACAGACCAGACCCTCCTAAAAGCCATCCCTCCACTGTCAAACATACCCTCCTACGCATTTCTAGACCCACTTTTCTGAATCATTTGCAGGCCCATCCCTACCCATCATACAGTGGTACAGCATGCCTGGGACCAGGAGTGGCATGTCTCAGACCAGCATCCCCACCTTTCCCATATATCTTTAAAAGTATAAAATAAAAACAACACAGAATAGTATAGGCAACTGTACCGACACACTGGTATAGCTAGCACAGATGTATCACAGCCAGACCCAGTATGCCAGCCAGCTATTGGCTGTTTTTCTACCATTACTGTAATATTTGTCTAGGGACAAGGCAACCTATGCAGTTGCATACAGCTGAGATTTTGAGGATATAAGCCAGTGAATAGCTCAAACAATTGATACTTTTCTTTCCATTTAAAAATAAAATAAGGGAAACAGAAAACATTAAAATTAGGTCATTTTTTCGAGGTTCGTAGCAATCCTTGATAGAATCAGGTCCATGCTCCTACTATAAAAATTTCAAGTTCTGTTTGAATGACATGCCAATTAAATGCCATGTGCATATTAAGAACTTATGTGCACCGAATGTATGCATTAAATAATTAATTTTCTGGGAACTGCATAGAAAATGAAAGAAGACGGTATAATCATTTACTGACGATAGTAGCATTTGAGAAAGATAATTTCAGATTAGTGAACACCAAGTCAAAATTTCTTTTCACACTCACCTCCCTCAGTAATCAATCACATTCTAATAGCTTTATCTTTTCTTTAGCTGAAGTACTTTTTTATTCCTGTCTCTTTTTTTCCCTTTACTCAATTAGATAAACTGGAGGTAATTCAGATTCTTAAGGTGAATATTGTTTCATCTGCCTTTGTTCAAAACCACTTACTGACACTTTTCAGGCTCAATGCCTCTTCTTTAAGGCTCCCTTGTGCTGCGTCTTTGTCTTTGATGAGGAAATTCCCTGAGATTTACTCTGTGCAGGGAGCAGATCTGAGGCAGCCCTGTCTGTGTCCCTGCAAAGCCAAGCTGCCAAACTGTCCTGCTCATTGCCAAGAGCTCTTATTTGTTTATTTGTTTACATTGAAATAGGCACAAGGGACGTACTCGGTGTCTATCGGCAGTGCCTGCACCTGCAACTTCACTGTCCCTGTAAGCAGAAGATACTGAGCCCTGTAAGCCACGCTGCAAACAGTCTGCATGATTCTAACCGGCTTCTGTCATGCAGCTTGGGACAGACTTAAATATTCCTGTCAAGTTGTGTTTTACACAACACTGCTGAAATCTATGAAATATAGTTGGCTGTTTCAGAAATGGGGAATGGATGCGATGATGAGGAATTAGAAACACTTAGGCAGACAGCTGCCGGAAAGAAGTACCTTCTGAGAGATTTGAAATCTAAAGCAACAGCAACAAGAAAACGCAGTTAATAACTCAGCCAGTCAGTCTTCCATGCAGATCCTTGTAAAGAAAATGAGGCTATTTTGGCAAAACAATAATCATATTTTCTGAATGCTATCCTGCTAAAAATACAGCTTCTCAGAGAAGCAGCTCTGTGCTCCCTTGAAATAGCTCCATTTGGCTTGCATCACTGCTTGTCCTTATCTTAACTGAATAAGAACTGTCTAATATCCTTCAAAACGAAAGTAATTTTTGGACTCGGTCATATTGCACATTTGACAATCCTTTCCGGATGTGATTATGTAGAACTGTCTCACTTACTTGCAAAATAGGCCGAGGGGGGTTGGGGATGCTACATAGAAAAATTACATTTCTTGGCCTTTCCAGGATCGAAATACAAGTGAGGCCCATCTGACATTAAAGATAGGTGAGTCACATGCTGAGCTTTTGAAAGAAAAGCATTCTCCTGGGCTGTGAATAGCTGCTCTGCATTCCCCTTAAAGGCCTACAGATGCCCTGTGAAGAAAACCACCATATAAACTCAACATGCCTTTGTTCAGAGCACCGGCAGGTGTTGTTATGCTTTCAATCCTGGCTCTGACAATGTTCCAGGAACCTGACCCGTCACAATAGGAAGGCCCTGAACAGAATAGTTAATTGTATCAGATTCTATGATTCCATTGTGAAATCTAGTATGCAAAGACAACAGATTCTTATTGTTTAAACACATAGTGTATTCACAGTAGAAAAACGGAAGTGTTTGCCAATTTATGAGTATACATTTATTTATAAAACATGTCATATATTTGTAGAGATTATTTCTACTTTCCATCTGTACATGTACCTACATACAGTCTCCAGACAATATCAGGCTCTAACTCCCATCTTTAAATGCAGTGGCTCTTGAAATATTGTAATGTACTTGCAGAACAATTGGATGAGAATGTTACGAATTAGTGCTGATTATAGTATGCTTAACTCATCCACAAGCCAAGTTACCCAGTTTTGAACTTTGTCGATATTCAAGCTGCTTTTCTCTTTGAATTCATCATATCAGCTGTGGTATACTCTGCTTGTTCACTGTCCCCATTACCAGCTCAGAACAACAATTTCTAGCTGCTCATTAAGAT
Source organism: Ochotona princeps (assembly GCF_030435755.1). Classification (NCBI taxonomy): domain Eukaryota; kingdom Metazoa; phylum Chordata; class Mammalia; order Lagomorpha; family Ochotonidae; genus Ochotona; species Ochotona princeps. The sequence goes on from NC_080834.1 coordinate 53,138,626, forward strand.
TACAGAAGATACCTTCTGCAACAAGAAAAATAGGTCTTGTTAGGTCAGCACAGCATAGAGGAGACAGAAAATTAGGCAATTACTTGAAAGAACAGAGGACATGTTAAGACTTTCAAAACAGATATGTAAATGAGGATATAAAAATAACACTTTAACTCATTAATTTCTGGAAATTTAATTTTAGCCAGATCCTTGCTTAGTAACATTTTGCTTGAGTTTCCTAGCTAAAATATCTATAGTAGAGATGAACTAAAATCTTTGCACTTCACTGACCACACCTTCTGGTGTCATGGCAGAAATGATTTCAGATGATTATCTTTTCATACATGTATGATATCAGGTAAATTACTTATCTCAGCTAAACCTTAGTTTACACATCAAATTCTAACATATTTGGAGAATCAAGTAACATGATATATATTTGTGCTGAAATCAGTGCCTGGAATATAGTCAATCAAAAAGTGTGCCTGTAAAATTATTTTCACAAAATTCTTCTCTACTATGGGTAAAGGGTACCAATGACTTGTAAGATATTTCTTAGTACATTTTGATCATTTTCACTTAACTGTTTTTCCATTCTAAGATTAGTACAATGTATTTTTTTGTGTCTGAACAAGGGAAGTAAGCTGATTTGTTTTAGCACAGACTATAACATACTTAAGAGCTGAGAGAGAAACTTCTCTCTTCAGTGAAAAATCTAAGTTGTTGGATCTCCAAGGAGGCAAAGAACTCTGTTTTAGGAGGCTATCCAGCAGTGCAGCAACCCATATTCCTATGGTGCCTGAAGTAGAATCCTCATCCAAACCAGCTGCCGTCTGCAAGTGTGTGTTACAACTGCCAGCATGGTAAGGGGAAATGGAAGACAACACTAAAACAAAAAATCAATATAATTTTTTTTCACTTTTATTACATACTATAATCTGGAATATATAAAAACACCTAGTCCTAAAATATGCTAAAAAAAGACTATCATTGCTGTATTATATTAAAGCTAAGTGATTCAAATTGCAAAAAAAAACAAAGGTGTTATGGTTTGGGGATGATCTGAGAGTCAAAGGTTCCTGTGTGGGAAGATTGTCCTCCAAGTAGTGGTATTTGAAGATTCATTATGGATCTTGAAGTAGTGGAGCCTAGAGGGAGATACCTCACAACATACATTAGCCTCGGAAGGGAATGATGACATCCTTGAATGAGTTCATGCAACAATTTATCACAACCTAAGGCTCCCCTCACCCACTCATAAGGATGCAATATCCCAAGGAGGGTGTTGTAAAGCAGCAGTTTAAGTCACTGCTTGGGATATCTGCATCCTACATCAGAGCACCCATATTTGAAGTCGGCTGCTGCTTCTAATCCAGCTCCTTGCAATTGTGCATCCCAAGAAATAATTTTCTCAGACTTCTGTCACCACACAAGGTGACACACCTGGACAGACTTCAAAGTTTATGGCTCCAGTTTGGCTCAACTCTCACCACCGTGAACATTTAGGTAGTGAACCAGCAGATGAAAGACATTTTCTCTTCCTCTCTCTCTCTCCCTCTCTCTCCCTCTCTCTCTCCCTCTCTCTCTCTCTCCCTCTCTCTCTCTCTCCCTCCCTCTCTCTCTCTCTCTCTCCCTCTCTCTCTCTCTCTCTCCCTCTCTCTCTCCCTCCCTCTCTCTCTCTCTCTCCCTCTCTCTCTCCCTCTCTCTCTCTCCCTCCCTCTCTCTCTCTCCCTCCCTCTCTCTCTCTCCCTCCCTCTCTCTCTCCCTCCCTCTCTCTCTCTCTCTCCCTCTCTCTCTCCCTCCCTCTCTCTCTCTCCCTCCCTCTCTCTCTCCCTCTCTCTCTCTCCCTCCCTCTCTCTCTCCCTCCCTCTCTCTCTCTCTCTCCCTCTCTCTCTCCCTCCCTCTCTCTCTCTCCCTCCCTCTCTCTCTCCCTCCCTCTCTCTCTCTCTCTCCCTCTCTCTCTCCCTCCCTCTCTCTCTCTCCCTCCCTCTCTCTCTCCCTCCCTCTCTCTCTCTCTCCCTCTCTCTCTCCCTCTCTCTCTCTCTCTCCCTCCCTCTCTCTCTCTCTCTCTCTCTCCCTCCCTCTCTCTCTCTCTCTCTCTCTCTCTCCCTCCCTCTCTCTTTCTCTCTCCCTTTCTCTCTCTCTCCCTCTCCTTTCACTCTTTCACTGTGTCTTTCAAATCAAGCAGAATGGATTGTTTTTGTTGTTCTTGATGGGGGGGGTGTTCAGTCTGTGATCAGCTGCAGGGCAATAGGCAGGTTGGATGGGGAGAAAATAAGTTTCTTTAATCTGTTTCCCTTGTTTCAGTGGGATGGATTTGTCCTGTTGCTTGGTGATTCTCTGAATGGTCTATGGTATCCAGACCCTAACATTTTGTGATGACATTTCTATTACATTGTATTAACCAAGCAAATTGTGAAAATCAGCACTGATTTTAGAATGGGAGAATATATTCCACCCCTTGAAGATAAGAGGTGCAATTTACTTTGGCACAATTAGCTAATCTTCTACCTCCAAACACCAGGCTCCCCTATGGCTACCAGTTCATATCCCAGCTGCTCCACTTCACCTCCTTATGGCCTGGGAAAGCAGTGGATGATGGCCCAAAGCCTTGGGACGCTGAACCCATGTGAGAGACATGGGAGAAGATCTTGGCTCCTGCTTTCATCTCGGCTCAGCTCCAGCCACTGCAGCCACTGCAGCCATTTGGAGAGTGAACCAGCAGACACAAGTTCTTTCTTTATCTCCTTCTCCCTGTAAATCTGTCTTTCCAATAAGAAATATTTAGAAAAAAATTACTGTGGCAGACAATACATAATGCAAAAGATAAATCAAATTGGAGCAGAAATTCATAAAATTACATATGAAACAGAACTCGTACTGTGAAATATTGAATGTTAGGAGATGGATACAAATGTTAGATACCCATGCCATATGCAGTTATGAACATAAACACAGTCTAACATGGCATGCAAACCATTCTAAGCCTTTCTTCAGTGTACATCTAAGCTATATGATAGGAGAGAGCTGACTGCGCTTTTGGTGACTAAGGACTCTCTAATAATATTGGAAAAGAAAGGGGGAATACAGTGTATCGCCCAATAAAGAAAACTTACGTAGGCATTACAAGTTGAGATCAGAGAACTGGCCTAAGATCAAAATAACCAAATTATAGCTCAAGAGAGGCCTGAATATTTGGATGATTTGGATGATTTTCACAAAGTTGCTTAAAAACATTCAGTTAATTCATTTAATTTGTAATGACTTTACTAAATTAAAAAATATTAACTCCTGTTTTGACTGATGTCTAACACATTTCATCATTCAGGTGATTACAAGACTAGGAACACATGAATAAAAAGCAAATTATATAGCCAGAGTATTTATCCATCAATATCAAGATAGACAAATATGGACATGTATAGAAATGTAATCTAAATTCCATACGTAAGAGTATAAGTCTTAAAACATAACTCTTTGCAAGGTAACACAGAAACGTTTTTTCCTGCAAAAAAATAAAAAATAAATAAAATAAAACAATGATTCATGAAAGGCAAATAATCCAAACCCAGTCGTAATTCAAAGCAAAATATATTTCCATAGAATGTCATGTAAAATCTTTATATATCAATTGGTCATTATTAAATTATAATTAAGTTCTTGCTATATTCCCCATGTTTTCATGTGTTGGATATATAGGTTTTAAATAAGAATTTATTTCTTTCTCTTGCCATTTGGCCCTAGAAATCAAACACATTCATGTTCTTCAAAACACTAGAATGGCCAGAAATTTTGTAATTACACGAGAAGTTTTATATGATCCACAAACATGAGGACAACAAACCATACAACTTCCTGAAGTATGTTTTTCTAAAAACATACCCAGCTGACATGTGGCAATGCCTCCTAATTATAAAGATCCTCATGGGTTAAACAGCTCAGTGGTTTCTCAAATTTGGGTTAAAGAACTGCAAGGGCAGCATACGTATTTCCAAGGAACTTGTTTGAAACAGCCATTATTCAGACATACCCCTGACAAACTGAAAACTCTTTTACAAGATATAATCATTTTTCATAAGCCCTACAGTTGAGGCTGACACATGCTCAAGTTTGAGAACATGAAGTAGTCAATGCTAAATAACAAACTATCTAGGTAATCAATTTGGAGATATCTAGGTAATCAATTTGGAGATATCTTAATAGAGCAAATACATTATCAACTATTTAATTGGCTTCTTTACATAGATTAACAAAAGTTACCACTATTTTCTAAATGAGTGATTTTTGTGTATATTATAATTCTTTAGAAAAATCCATGTGGACTGTGTCTCACCAGCAAGAACATGTGGCACGAGCCTGGCCAATACCTCAATGGATAAATCCTCACCTTGCTAATGCTAGGATGCCAATTAGGTGCCAGTTCACTCCAGGCTGTGCCACTTCCCATCCAGCTTTCAGTTTAAGGCCTGGGAGAGGAGTAGAGTTTGATCTAAAGCCTTGGGATCCTTCACACACATGGGAGACCAAGAAAAAGCATCAGGGACCTGGATTCGGATTGGCTGAGCTCCAGCCACTGTGACCAATTGGGGAGTGAACCAAAAGATGGAAGATCTTTCCGTCTCTACTTCTCTTCATAAATCTGATCTGGCTTTTCAATAAAGAAAAAAAATTTTAAAGATGTATTTATTTTTTTATTACAAAGTCAGATATACAGAGAGGAGGAGAGACAGAGAGGAAGATCTTCGTTCTGATGATTCACTCCCCAAGTGAGCCGCAACGGGCCGATGTGCGCCGATCCGAAGCCAGGAGCCAGGAACCTCCTCCAGGTCTCCCACGCGGGTGCAGGGTCCCAAAGCACTGAGCCATCCTCGACTGCTTTCCCAGGCCACAAGCAGGGAGCTGGATGGGAAGTGGAGTTGCTGGGATTAGAACCGGTGCCCATATGGGATCCCGGGGCACATTCAAGGAGAGGAATTTAACAGCTAAGCCACGCCGCTGGGCCCAATTAAGAAAAATTTTTTAAATCTTAAAAAAAAAATGTGGGTCATGGGTTTGGTATTGGAAAGGATCCCAATAAAATTGGTTCTTTGATGCAGTGCAACTTCATACAAGACATAAAAAGAATGTTTAAAACATGATGTAAGAAGATAACTTAGATATTCCAATGGAAAAGGAACATTGTCTTAAAAGAGGAAAGAATCATGTGGAAAATGACATTTAAAAAAAAAAGCCATAATTGACAGAAGCTCTGAGGTCAGGTACTTTTACAAGAACACATTTACTTTTAGTAATGACAACAACAACAAAATCAGGATGCAGATTTAATTTTCTAAGTCACATGCTGTATTGTCTTCTTAAAAATCTACTGTTTTTCATAGACTAATAATCTAAGGAAGTATTTCTTTAACATAATAAGACAAAATTATGAAAAAAATTAAGCCTTTGTGTTCACAAGAACAATGGCAGAGTATGCAATTAAACCACACAATATGGAAAACAATAGAAATTAAGACTTTCGAAAGAATTCCTTCATCATTCATTTTTTAAAACAAGATATTCACTTGTTCTTTTTAATTCTTAAATAAGGCAGGACACCCTAGAATGCAAAGGCTTTAAATGAAATGTGTTTTTAAAATTATTTGCTAAAAGTCTGTTAAAAATAAAAAAATCAAATTGCTTACTTTAAAACAAAACCAAAAAAAAAAAAATCCCTCTTTTTGTAACATCAAAAAGGGATAAGTCCATAAAAGCGAGAGAGGAAAAAAAAAACTCAGAGATTGTCATAGCAACATAAAAGAACAGACTTGGCATAAAATGCAACCTGATTATTTCTCCTTTTTAATCAAAATTACATATCATCATGTTCTGAAGGAAAACAATTGGAAAAATAGCTAAAGAATTTCTGAGTATATAGCGTGCACATTAATGTTCATTAACTCTCTCAATACCTAGAGTAGATAAAATTACTTGCTAATAAAAAATGATTTTTATGGGGTGTTTACCCTCATTTCTTTCATCCACTTCAAACATTTAAAACTCACCATTGATTTTTCTCTTCTAAAACTATTTTTCAAAATTCATTTATTTTTATGATCCTATAAAAAATCAAATAGTATATATTGACTCAATATTTTTAAAATCTGTTTCTCCACAATATACAATTAGTGTCTTACGGAAAATTAAGGCCTTCTGATAGCTTTCTGAAACGTTCATTCGTACTTGGTTTCTTCTGTGTGATGTTTATGAATCTGGAATTGATCTCTAGTTCTCAGTAAATAATTTGTCATGACACCTAAAACAAAAAGTCTCTCTGATGTAGACCCAGGTTGGGCTTCCTTTGTTTCTTAGATGTGGTTTCACACGTCTGGAATGGCAGATAGATAAAATGTAAGTGCACAATAGGATAACCCCAGAAAACAAATTTCTGTGAGGCCAAGATTCTTCAACTTCCTATATTTCCTATATTTGGAAGGTCATTGCTATCCTCTTCGATATTGATAAGGTACGTGCATGCAAGCTCTTGAAGATAAAAATGCTACTATTTCAAACAAAATAAGATAAACAGTAATTATAATTTTTAAAACATTAAGTGGGGCTTTAAGACTCAGAAATATTTGAGACTTTACAAAATAATCTTCCATAAAAATGTACCTCTGATTAATATAAACCCAAATCTACAAACACTTGTTCAAAGGATACAGAAAATTATCAGCTTCCCTGGAGCTTCTCCTAACAATGGGACACAGCTACCTAAATACCCAAAAGGAAATGCCAGAGTCAAAAAATGAGCACATGCCTTATCTAATACCTAGTGCCATGCAACTGTTCATTTCAATGAACATGGAGAGTTTATCCTCTGCAAAATAAAGTAGAAGCTACATAGTGCAAATAAATCAGATAGCTACATTTGACAAGACAACATGCGCATTCCTCAATGGAAACAGAGCAGTGGATATTTACACAGTGATTAAGGCACTGATGTGCATACCTGCCTTGAGTAGCAGTTTATAATATAAATTCTGAATAATGTACATTTTAGGAATCAACAGGTAATAGTTCAAGTATATGGATCTTTATGACTCATATGGAAGACCAAAATTGAGTTCCATGCACCTGGCATCAGGATGAGAGTCCTGGCTACTGCAGACATTTGGGGATTGAAGTAAAAATAAATAACAGTTTTAACTTAATAACTGTGGAAATGGATCTCTTGCAATCTATGGTTGTTACAAATAACAGAGAAATGGATTTAAATGAATGTTGCCTGTATAACAAAATAATAATGCCAACAAAACTGCATTAAGATTTCATAATGGCAGTGCTTAAAATGAAAGTAAAAGTCATTTGCTGAAAAAGACATCAACATACTCTTTTCATAGCTATTAGAAGAAGGAACACATATGATATAAACAAGGATACACATCTACTATGATTTAGAAGCATTTATCACCAATAGGATCAGAAACTATGTAATTAGTGTACTGATGTTGAGTAGTGGTGGATCTTTGAGAGGTGAGCTCTAGTGGAAGGCAATTGGAACACCAGGATCAATACCATCGAGAAAGATTAATGTAGTTCTCAAGAATTTGTTACAAAAAGGAAGACTAACTTGTCCTTGCTTTCTGGACCTCTATCTCATGCTGTAATTCTTCAGAGTCTCTCTCTCTGTCTCTCTCGCTCTCGCTCTCTCTGCTGCATATGCAGTCATGTGCTGCTGTAATGATGCCATCAATTACTTCGTAACAGAACCAAGAAGTCCTTCAGCAGAGGCTGCAGTGAATCTCCCTGATCTCCAGTTATCAGCATCCAAAACCACGAGCTTAATAACACCTATTCTTTACATGCTATCAACCCCCAAGCGCTTCATTACAGCAACAAAATTGAACTAGTACAACGGAATTTAAAAATTAGCTACCAATAAAATGCATGACAAAATTAGGAACCCCGCCAAAATGAGACAAAGACAATTGAAGTCCTGTAAGTCACACGTAGCATTAACTGCACGATAAAAATATTGTTGTCTTAAACAACATTACTTCGGAAGTATATTAAAATTTCTAAAGATATTAATTTATCTAACATAGTTGAGGATGAGTATTGCAATCTTTAGGATAACCAGTAAAAGACAGCAAAACCAGCACAGTCACTCAAAGTTTATCTCAAGAGGCCCTAGAAGTTGAGCCTAAGATAAAGATTTTGTGCAAATGATTATTGAAGAAGTAACTGTGGAGCCAACAAGGTGGGCTAGCCCACAATGCCACCACCTGCATTGCTGACAGCTCCTGCATTGGCATTTCATGAACTGGACATCATAGTTCCAACCCACATCACTGATGACAGCCTGAGAAAAGCAGCGAAGAATAATACAAGTGTGTGGGCCCAGTTACCCATATGGGAGACTCATAAGAGAGCCTTGCTGGACCAAAGAATCTAAGAACTTTCTCTCTCCAGTTTTTGCTGCCTTTCAAATAAATAAACACTTTTTAAAAAAGAAACAATCACAGATACACCATGAGAAATTAGGAAAAAGGGATAGGGCAGTCAACAAAGCAACAAAAGTGTCATTTGGAAAGTGCTCTGGCCTCAACCTGATCCAATATATATATATATTCTTGAGCATAATGGTGGAAGTGTTAAACAAACTTAAGCAAATAAATCAAGTTTTTTCCTGCTCATCAGTTTAGTCAATTGTCAACTATTATTGCCTTAGATGTAACAGAAGACCAGCCATGTAGCCCTTTTAAGACAGAGGGTAATTCTTCTGAAATTGTGCTGCTTTAAGTCATAAGAAGCACATTCACACAGAGTTGCTTGATATCACAGAAAGATAAAATAGCCCTATAAGCTAATTCAAAGTAGAAAATAAAATAAAATATTTATTTTCACACAAGAAACTGAAAATACGTGGAAAAAAGTGTAAATAAGGTGGGATAAAAATCAATTCAAATGAATGCTTATAATATTACCCAAAAACATAGTAAAGCAGTTATATAAACTAAGGACATCCATACATGACATGGATGAGAAATTCTGCATAGAGATGCAAATTGAAGACAAATCAATACGAAATATTAGAAATGAAGAATTGTATGTGTCAAATTAAGAATTCCAGCAGAAAGCCTTAACAAATGTTTTGAAAAAAACAAATGTTTTGAAAAATCTCAGTCACACACAGACATACACACACAAAGAAAAATTAGGAAAACCAAAACTAATACCTGGGATATGTTAAATATTATTCACTGACTTCTGTAGGAGTTTCTGAAAGAATGGGAATAAGACTTAGAAACATATTCAATAAAGTAATGGTAAAACACATTCCTACTTTGGAGGAAGAAATGGATAACTAAGTGCAGGAAGTGCACTGAAATTCAACAGGCATGACCAGAAAATGCATTCAGTACCAGAAATTACAGCAAGACTTTCAAAGAAGGGATCATCAACTGTGCAAGGTAGAAATGACAGATTGCTTTTGAAGGTCTCTAATTAGATTGACAGTAAACTACTCATCAGAAATTTCACAGATTAGGAGAGAATGAAGAGTGACAATCGAAACTCTGAATCAAAAAAGGTTTCAACCCATGTTGTTTTACCCAGCAAAGCTCTCATTTACAAGTGAAAACAAAATAAAGACCTTCCAGGACAAGCAAAAATGGGAAGAATTTGGTACCACTCAGCCAGCATTACAAATGATATTTAAGGAGGTACTATACACAGAAAGGAAAATAATCAACATCATAAAAAATGTGAAGGCATAAAATTTCCTGATAAAAAGGGATATCAAATAAAAGCAATAACAGTATTTATGGAAAAAGGATAAGACCAAGTCATTACTTAACAAAATAACATTGGAACTAAAAGAACTAAATTCCCCTAACAAAAGATAAAGATCTGTTAATAGATTTTAAAAACCCATCTACATGTTGTCTACCAAAAACATAGCTCACTAACAAAGATAAACAGTCTGCAAGTGAAAGAATGAAAAAAATGATACTCTATGCAAATGGAAATCAAAAAATAAACAGAAATATTTATTACCATATGAAAAGTAAACTTCTGAGAGATAAGATCATAATGTAATGATTAAAGGGTCAATTCAATACAGTAAAATGTAATTGTTGTAGATGTATATCTAGCCAGTGCTAGGGCATTTAAACTGTTGTCAAAAAGAAGAAATACAAATGATTAACAAATGTATGAAAAAACTGCTCAGTACCACCAGCCATCAAGGAAATTCAAATCAAATCATAATAAGATATCACCTCACTCTTGTGAGAATGGCTTAAACTCAAAACACAAGGAGTAACAAGTGCTGGTGAGGCTGTGGAGAAAGGGGAGCTGCTACACACTGGAAATGCAAGTGTGGAGACTGCAAAAAACAATGTCAGGATTCAACCTCTTAACAGGAGGTCATGTGGGTGGAGCAGGGGGGCACTCCAGGGTGGAGCAGGTGGCAAGGAGAAAGCCTGGATCCCAACCATGAAGACTCCCAGACCTTCACCACAAACTATTAATACGAGCAACAAGGACTATATCCCAACTGCCAAGGAGGCCACAGACCAAGTACTCTGAGGTCACCCACCCCCAACCGGAGCTTCCGCAGGGGATGGAAGAAGTCCAAACACTACCGCGCAGAAACCAATGTCATCGGAAAGACAACCAGAAGCCCTGAGCGGTCCGCAGAAACAGAAGAACAATAAACGTCCTTCGGGACCAGGGAGGAGAGCTTTCTCTGGTCCGAGCCTGGCTCCACCTCTGGACCCCCACCCTCGCTTGCAATGACCATCAGGATCGCTCCGAAACCCCTCATAGCAAACAAACAATCATACAAACTAAAAAAACCTAAAATAAATAGACAAACAACAAAAAGTAGAGCTTGGAATCTGACAGGAAAGAGCTGGCATGGATTTGCTCATGCCTCGCTGGGTGGGACACAAAGATTAGTCACTCTTCACCGTGGTGTTGGGGACTTTCCTGCACACCCCCCCCCAAAAAAAATGTTCTGCACCTTAATTGTTGACAAATGTCTTGTTAGAGTTACAAGCCAGTCTAGATTATCCTAAAATCTGCCAAGATCAGTAAAATTATACTTCAACACAACAAATGGCTAAATACTAAAATGAAATAGACACAAGACAGCTGAATGGTACCTTATAGCCATTTTAAGGTATATAGCAGCCGGTCCTGTATACAAACTAAAATTGAAATGTCAATGAGCAAATCATAGGTTGTGGTTAAGAACTTGTTTTTTTTTTTTTTTTTTTAACATACTGGTTACTCAAAACCATGTCAATTCCATAATGTTGCAAATTGCTGTTGATGTTATATTGGGACTCTTAATTGACTGGGATGATATTCTACCAGCTCTAACTTTGGACCAGAAATGGTCTCCCCAAGAAACTGTTCAACCCATCTGGACAATAAGTAGCTGGACTCTATGTTTGGTATATGTTTGCAAGGAAAGAATCTTGATTGAATTTGAGCTGTAATACTGCATCAAGGTGGAGGAATCCACCAGGGGGTAGGGGCGTGGGAAGGGGTGGGGGGATTCCCAGAGCCTATGAAACTGTCACATAATGCATAATAATTAATAAAAAAAAGTCAAAAAAAAAACAGTGTCAGGATTTCCTCAAAAATTAGAACTGGATTAGCCATAATATGTAGCAATACAATTAATAGATATATATATCAAAGAAATTCCATCCCATCACCATGCTTAAAACATGATTCTTCAAGACAGTCAAAATTAGGAAATGCATATGAATGTCAAGTTAACAAAGGGTAGAATTGGGATGGTTAATTTTTTGAGCTGCTAGATGACAAACATTTGGCCAAACATTACTCTGATTGTATCTGTAAGGATATTTTTGGATAAGATTAATATTTAAATTTGTAAACTGGGTAAGGAAGACTTCCTTCCATTGTACTGGTAGACATAATAGAGTGATTTGAAAGCATAAATAGAGAGGAAAAGCTGACCTTCCTCTGTGCTAGAGGTCTTGTTGGCCTTCACGTGGGAAGCTGACTTTCCGCAACTCTCTATTTCTCTGTTCTAATAGAAACTTCATTTGGCTATTTCCACTTTAGGTTTCGTGTAAAATAAATCTTGATTCAAAATGAGTTAAATTTCGTGAGGCAATCAGTTATGATTTTGGGGTTAGGACATAGGAGTGGAAGTCCTAGTGAGAACAATTAGACAAGAAAAGAAATAAGAGGCATCCAAATTAGAGAAAACAAAAGAAGTGAATCATCTATGCTTGCATATGTTGTGTTCTTATTTTTTAAAAAAGTGCATTTAGTTCAGGAAAAGAATCTGTTATAACTAAAAAGGGAATTAGGAAATCCTGCAGGATAAAGAAAGTCAATGTAAAATACTGAGCTTCATTCTTACATGCTAAAAACAAACTATCAAAAAAATAGAAAAGAAATTGAGCGAACAATCTCATTTTCATCAGCATCAAGAAGAATAAAATTGGGCCCAGTGAGAGGATTCAGTGACTAAATCCCAGCCATTCTCATGCCAGTACACCAAAACAACTCTGATTCACATCCTGGATGCTCCACTTCCCATCCAGCTCCCTGCTTATGGGTTAGCAGGGCAGTAGAGGATGGCTCAAATTCTTGGTATCCTGCACCCACCTGGAAGACTCTAAAGGAGCTCCTGGGTCCTGACTCCTAGTTGTGGATCGGCTCAGCTCTGGCTGCTGCAGCCACTTGCAGAATGAGCCAGTAGACAGAAGATTTTTGTCTCTGTATTTCCTTTTCTTTTCATATCTGCCTTTCCAATTAAAAAAATCTTTTAAAAAAGAATAAAATTCTAGAAATAAATCTAAAAATTCAAGCTAGGTGATGAAAGATCTATACATGGAAAACTACAGGGCCTGGTGCAATGGCTCAATTGCCTAATTTTCCACTTGCAAATGCCAGAAATCTATTTTGGCACCAGTTTCTGTCCCAGTATGTCCCAGGTGCACCCATTTCTCATCCAGCCTCTGCTTATGGTCTGCAAGAGCAGTGGAGGATGGGCCAAAGCCTTGGGACCCTGAATGCACATGGGAGACCCAGAAAAAGCTCCTGACTGCTTGCTTTGGAGCAGCAATTCTGTACTCCACAGGAGAAAAGCTACAAAGTCAAAAATAACTCACAGAATGAAGGAAAGTATTTATAAACCATATATTCAATAGAATGTTCGTATCTGAAACATATAAGGGATTCATACAACGAAACGGCAAGTAAACAATAGCCTGTTTTTAAATAGTCAAATATCTGGATATAGATTTCTCTAAAAAAGATGTGCAATGATCAATAGGAATATGAAAAAATAATCACTCTCACTAACCATTGAAGACATGCAAGTGAAATCCACAATGTGCTCTCACCTCACACGTATTAGGGTGCCTGTTATCAAAAGGTCAAAAAATGAAAAATACTGGGGTATGCATTTGGAGTATCAGTAAAGTTGCCCCAGTACACATTCAAATACCAAATTGGGGTGGAGTTTCGATTCCTCCATTTATAACACATTTTATTGCTAATGCGAATGCTGTGATGCAGTGAGCAATGGTTTGTGTTCTTGGGGTTTAGCTTCGATGCTCCTGTCTTGATTCAGCCCTAGCTGAGATGGACATTTGCAAAGTGAATCGGAGGGCAGTAGATCTTCATATATTTGTATCTTCATTTTCCTATGTCTCTACCATTCAAATAAAATATTTTTTTATTTTAAAGATAAAATGTGTTGATAAGCATGTAGAAAGAAGGGGACTTGTATTGGAGGGTAAACTGATATAACTTATAACAAGCAGCATGGGGAGGTACATAGATCAAAAGACAAGAAAAATTAAACTATTCTGTGATCCAGCAACCATGTGGTAGGATATATAATCAAGGAAATTGACCATCACAAGTGTGGAAGACATAAGTCACCAAGATATGCACTACCCATCACTGTTAGCATAGCTAAATAAGGAGGGGCCAGCAAAAACCTTAAAGGAATCCTCAAAAGCTTCTGACAAAAGTAGCAAACTTTAAACAAAAGCAGATCTCATGACTTGGGTGCCTTTTCTTCTAACAAAGAAAATGATCACACCTTCTCAAGCCAAGTAAATCCATATGAGCCTTTTTTTTTTAATTGCAAAAGGAAGCAGGTAGAACCAAAACGCTGAACTCCAGGGTGCAGATGGGGTGGGGAGGGATCCCACAGGACAGTGTGAAAGGATGTATGGGACATGTCTACACTGAGATAGTGTGGTTTTCTCTCTTTGACTCCAAGCAAAACATATCCCAAGGGAACCTTTGCTCACTAAAAGAACATTTGGCGCATACTCAAGTCTCTCGGCAATTATTTTCGAAGCTACGGTGGCCTGATTTCCTGTATTTTCCCTTCATGCGCAACAGTTTTGCTCTGAGTGTTTCATTTTGCTGACTACAAAATGCTGGAAAAATCCCACATTCCTCAAATTATTTTAGAAAGCCTAAATAGAACAATGAATATAAAGTTTTTGCTCTTTGTAAGTCGTATTTATGCTTTTATATTATCGCTATTATCATCAGTTAGTGCTCTAAGGAAAGCACTGTGGTGGGTACAGTGTCTGTGATCACACTGCATAGGATAGAATATTGGCTTCTCCCTGTTACCTGCTATTATTTTACTTCTCTTACTTCCTTCCCATGACCAAAAAGGGATGGTGATACTGCCATGTTCCTCACAGATTGATGATATTCAATGAACTAGCACTGGGAGACCATTCAGTAAATGTGAACCAGTTACTCCAATGGGAATTGTCATTCACAGACTTTGGAAGCCACACAGGAATGATTCTTGACTCCAGGCCCTCACGCCTAGCCAGAGACAAATGAAGAAAGGGCAACTAGCCAGGATCATGTACAACTAGTGCCCTCTTGGGATCAAAGAAAAGAATCCGATTTATTTTTGAAAAATGACTGAGGAATTTGGAGAAGAGAATCCCTCAAGAGCTATCCATCATAGAGCCCACTGGGAGAGCAGAATGCTTTGGGGATCAGTGAGCCGGTTGGATTAGGTTAAAAGTTATTTTTTGGTTTAAGATTATAAATCAGTTGGATAAAGTCTAAATGTGGTTTTCATGGGGTTGGGAGAAATTTGATGTGGGTTGTAGTAAGAAAATGAAAACAAGCTTACGGCCACAAAAAGAGACTGGAAGTATCTAAAACTAGCAGATGAAACAAAAAATTTGGCAACCAGTCCATAATTCAGCTTCTTTCACATCAATTAATCCAACAGGATCTATGGATGACCTGAAGCTCTCTCCTTTCTTCCTCCTTGTCTTCCTCCCTCTTTTTAAATTTACTGCAGTTTTTTCCTGCTGAATCCATTCACTTCATGTTAGTAGTCTTTCTGTGATTCATGTAGCTATCCTAGACATTCATTGTTCACAATTCTATACTTCCTAATAATTTGATATAAAGTTAAGATTATTTTATTTTAATGCATAATTTATAGCAACTGTTGATAGCCCTACTAGCAAATTGTTTAAAAGAAAAATGTTTTCTTCCGTTTTCTAATTCAGCATCCATAGTTTTAAATTACTTTCAAAAAATGATATTATAATTTTCCCTAAAGGAATTAACCCTGCCTAATGGATTGACTCAATGTTTGCACAGGCAAAGAATGTCTCAGTAAAAATTAATCCAATGCATGTACACTATAATTGTAGGAATGTAATCTGACAGACTACAGTTATTTTTCTAAAATACGTTTTATAAAGGCATTTTTTTGAATTCTTAGCCTTTTCTTCTTGCAGAATAGCTATTTTACATGGCATGATGATAGACAAAGAACAGAAACCATAGGGAGCTATTTCTGTTCCTGTAACCACCTACTATTCCTTCAGAATATTTTTATTTTCATGGAAGATGCTAACCTTCACCCGATAATATCAATTACGATTGCATTTCAAATATGAACATTTGAATGAGGTAGTTGTATCTTCCTAATCACTCCCATATCATAGCCCAGAGCTACCTAATTATGTAGGATAGCATATTTGGGACATCACAACGTTGAAAATAAGTAATGACGCCTACAAAAATAATTGCAGTAATGCATAACATATTAACTTCCAAATAAATATATACTTATAATTGGATATGGAGAAAATATGGGAAGAAATATAATCATGTCTCCATGAAGCTTACAAGAGTGGAAAACCTGTGATTCCCAGTCTGAAGGCCCTCATTTGTACTTAGCTTATTACTGTATGTCATAAGTTGTGGCTACAACTTGCAATCATCATTTTTTAATACATTTCTGAAGACTAGAGAGCAAAACCTCTGGTTATTGCAGTTTTATCTTGATGATCCAATCAGATGATATCTTTATAATCATTTTATAATATGCACATCAATGTAAAGCCTAGCATTGCTATGAAACCTATTGCTAGTGATAAGGCATCTTTTTTACAGAAAAAAAAAGAAGTCGGATTATCCAAAATTATCTACACATCTGTATAAATTCCTGAACAAATGAATAGAGAAAGCAAAATGACCTGTAAGTTTCAATTTTTTAAAGATTCTTTTTTTTTTTATTGGAAAGTCAGATATACAAAGAGAAGGAGAAACAGAGAGGAAGATCTCCCATCTGCTGACTCACTCCCCAAGGAGCCACAATGGCCTCAGATGAGCCAATCCAAAGCCAGGAGCCTTCTCTGGGTCTCCCACAGAGGCACAGAGGTGTAGGGTCCAAAGACTTTGGGCCATCCTTGCCTGCTTCCCCATCCCACAAGCAGGGAGCTGAATGGGAAGCAGGGCCTCACAGGATACAAACCCATGCCCATATGGGATCCCAGCGCATGCAAGGCAAGGACTGGAGTCACTAGACTACTTCACCAGGCCCATGTTCCTATTTTTAATACTGTAAAGTTTAAAAGTTGTAAAGTATCTGCTTCTTTATTTTATTTTTGATAATATTTACATAGTTGATTAGGGTAGGAAGGGTACAGGATCAGGAGGAAATGCGTGAGACCTTTGTTTCCACATTTTCTTTTCCTTCTTCCTGTATCTGGGAGAAGGGGAGAGACAAGGGGAGAAGCTATGCCCATCCTTCCAACTGCCTCAGGACCTGGGAATGAGGAACAGCTACCCAATGTTATCCCAAAGTTCAAAATGCAGAGCATGCCTCAAGGGTCTGCTCAGGTGATTTCAATAGTTCTGAAATGCTGTTGATTTTGCAGATGCAAGGGTGAGGATATCCTTCTAAGGTCCATCAGTTCACACAGTCCACCTCTAAGCCTTCATTTGCTCAGATGTTTGCTGTAATACTTCACCGAGATAGTTGATCAATTTGTTCTGCCCTCTTTCCTTTACTATGGTACCTGGTATCTTCTACAGGCTCCAATGGTCTTCCATGTCTTCCATGTGCTTCTGGGTATGCCTTCCACTGCTCCGTAAAAGCCTCTGAGGCTGCCCAGTTTTGACACATGCACTCCATTGTCATACCACAGGTTCTGTCTCTCTTCCCACAGTTGGAGTCACAAGTCCAGTGGTTTAGTTGGTGGAACCCTCAAAGTCCAAGGTGATCTCAGTCCTCTCTCTTCTGTGTGTGCCCATCTGTATGAAATTCAGTTCATTCTATCGCCCATATCAGCATACTTCCACACTAGTAATTGCAAGTGCAAAGTCAGATCTGTCTCCAGCCCCATTTCTTTTTTTTTTTTCTTTTCTTTTTTTATCTATTTTTCTATTTAATTTTTTATTATATTGTTAACAATCTTTACATAGTTAATTACGGTAAAAAAGTTCAGCGGCTACAGGGAAGTGGGTAAGACTATTATGTCCATATTGTTTCCTTCTTGTATCTGAGGTAAAGGGGGATATTGAGGGAGAAGCCCCACCCAGTTTCCCACCCACCCCAAGTCCCGGATGTGGGGCATGCTCTGAGATACTTGCTCAAGTGGATTTAATAGTTCTCCAGTTGTGAATCGCTGCCAGTTTTGCCACTCCCAGCTCGATGTGGTATTTCAAGAATCCACTGATTGACATAGTCCACCATAGAGTCTTCATTTGCCCAGTATTTCACTGCCAACATATAGCTGAGGTAGTTGATTGACTTGTTCTTTCTTCTGTCTTTTCTTGGCTAGGGTTCTGAGTCCAACAGTTCAATTGGGGAGATCCCCAAAGCAACTTTGAGGTATTCCCAGACCATATTCTACAAAGCACAGGGCCCAGCACAGTCCATCACCACGATCAGCAGGTGGTTGCAATTGCTGGGTTGGTTCTGTTTTCAATCCTGACTTCCACTGGAACCAATGGGTGTGGCAGTCCAGCCTGGTTCTGCCCAGCACATACTTGCCCCTAACATCAACCAGTGGGAGCTGCAGCCTAGTCAGAGCAACCCACAGCAACCCCCACCGGCCTGCCCTTTACACTGGTTTGCCAGTATGCATAGCAGACTAATCCAGTCTGTCCCACATCCCATTTGGCTCTTGTACTTGTCAATGGGTATTAAAGCTTAGTTTCGGCCAACCAGCTCAACTATTCAGCCCTCACAGATGTTGTTGAGTGCCTCTCTGTGTTGCCACCCCAGCCTCTGTCCTAGTTTTCATGCCCTCTCGCGGGAGAAGTAACCCAAGAGGGAGGAACCTACTATTTCCCTCCTGGGTCTCTCTCAATCCCGGTTTATGCACTCTTTGGGTGGTTCCGTAGTTTGACTTGAGAGAATTAGCCCCCAGTGCCAGCTACTGCCATCTGATGCTGTGGCTAAGCCCCAACAACCCTCACCCACTCTAATTTATGCTTGCACCAGCAGGAATAATCAGCCCAGCCTGACTTTTCCCTGTTCTAGTCCACATGCCGCGTGCAGGTGTTGTAGCCCTGCTTGGTCTGGTCTGCCCCCATCCCAGCCCACATTCTCCAGTGGGAGTAGCTGTCTGGCGAGGGGACCAGCCCCAAATTCCCCCTGCCAGCTCTGCCCCCTCCCTTCCTGGTTCTCACGTGTGCTGGTTGGGTGCTGCAGTCACATCCAGTACAGGCAACCTCACCCTGGCATTCCATATTGTGCATTGGTTTTTGTTGTGACCATACCTGCCTCGACCCACACTCTGTTCCAGTGTTCAGATTTGCCAGTGGATGATATGAACTGATTCAGCCTGGTCTGCCCCCGACACTTGCCAAATATATGCCAGTGGGAAACTTTCCATGGCCTTTTCTGGGCTGTTTCCTATCATGCTTCTTGCGCTTACCTGCAGGGACTGTGTCCTGCCAGAGGAGTTGCCCAGGCTCCTCCATCAGAACCCCTCCCAATGACAGATTTTGCGCATATACCAGGGGGTCCATGAGCCAGCCCTACTCAGTTCACCTCCTGTCCTAGCAGGAACAGTGGCTTTTCCTGGCTGGCTTTCACCCCATTCTGGTTCTTATTGTTGGATGTTTCAGCCCAGCCATGGCTCGTCCATACCCACATACAGCTCACACATGGATCAGTAGGGGCTTGAGACCTAGCCTAGTCCATCGCACATCTACCCTGGTTCTCCAGGGCACCAGATGGTGTTGGGGTCTGGCCTGGCCTGGTGCATCCAATCCCAGTGCACACTAGTGCCATGGGAGACTACCACTGTTTCCTAGTTAGAACGCAGCCCCCATTCCAGCACACGCGCCCCTTGGTGGGAACCTCAACCCAGTTAGGGTGTCCCCTTAGCTCCCCAGCTGTGCCTGTTCCTGGCTGTAGATCATGTGCCTGCCAATGGTTGCTCTGACTCAGCTGGGCTCAGTCCCTCACTTGTCCTGGCCTATGCCTTAGACACTGTGGCTTAGCGTCCTTGACCCACATAGACCAGTGGGTGCAAGAGCCTAGCTCGGCATGACCTGTGCTCCATCTTGGCTTCTAGTTTTGCTTGTAAGCTAAGGTTTGCTCAGTCCTGCCCAGTACATCTCATTCCATTACCAATTTATACATTAGCAAACTGTTGGAGCTACTTTGCCCAGCTAGTCTGACCCCCAGGTCTGGACCACATGTTCACCAGCGGGAGCTATGACTTGCCAGGAGAGTTTCCCAAGTTCTTCCACTTGATCCACTCTTAGACCCAGTTCTCATACATGCCAATGAGTTTTAGGCCAGTGTCTGACGCAGTCTGGCCTTCCATTTGGCCATATATGAGCTGGTGAATGTTGCAGCCCAGCCCACCCCACACGCTATTCAGGATGCACATTCAGGTGCTACTGCCTTAACCAGTCCAGACTGTTGTCAGTTCCTTTACCTGTGATTGATGGCAGGCTCCTTGGTCACACCTAGCTTAGTCCATCACCACCGCAACCCTTGAGCTAACCAGTGGGGCTAGAATTTCCACAGGGTGTGGCCCACACATCCTACATAAAATCTACCCCCAGATATGGTTGTCAAATGCTAGTTAATGTTATGGCCCTGCCTAATGTGACCAGTCTCCTGATCCATCATCATGTCAGGTAAAAGGATATCCTGTCCAGCCCCATTTCTAATGCAAACCAATCAGTATTGCAACCCAGCTCAACCCTGCCCTCCACACAACCAGCCCTCACATACACCACCAGGAGCTATGGCCCAGTCAGAGCGAACCCCAATAACAACCATCAGGTTGTTCCCCAGCCCTGGATTCTACGTCTGCCAGCATATGCAATGGACTGCTCCAGTCTGTCCCACCTCTCATTCAGCCTAACTCATCCCTCCTGACTCCAGCCTGCATTCATGCCAGTGGATGCCATCACCTGTCAAGCCAGGCCTGTCCGCAGTCCTGGTTCTCACACTTGCCAGTGGGAGTTGGAGCCAAAGAAAGGGATTAAATACCCATTTTCCGTATCAAAAACTGACAGTATCATAGAGAGTGTGTCACATGGTGTGCCCAGTGAATTAGGAACATTAGTTCTTTCAACTTTTTAGAAACCGAAGTATACAAAATCCCATCAGAAAGATGCTTATATTCTAAGGAACATCTTGATTCGTGATGGCTAGTAGCTTTAATGCTGAAATGCATCTTTATTTATCAGCTTAGATATCCATAAGTGTTAAAGCACAAAAGTTAAAAGTAGGCAAGTTACTCTTTTTTATTATATTTTTAGTAGTTTACATAGTTGAGAGGGATGCATTCTCACAAGAGGAGGTCAAGCATCAGCAACCGAGAAGGCCCAGTCCTGATACATGCACTCTTTGATCCGACCAAACATCTTGTGATTTTTCCTGTGGCCAGTGTCTGGGTGCAGCAGTCCAGTTAAGGAATCTCCCAAGAAATCTTGCCTGGGATAACTTCAGATTTGATTCACATGCACCATTCAATGTAATGTCAGGTATGATCTGTCACCTGCATCAATATACAGAATATACAGGATGCAACTGCCTGGACAGTTTTATACCATCACCTTCTCTCATGAGAATCAACAGGTACTGTGGCCCAGCCCAGCCAGAGAACACGGACCCAATCCTCACACATTCGAGCCCTCTGCCTCTGTTTTTTAGTGCATGCCAGCCTGCGCTGCAATCTAGGCTGGCCCAGTCCTCATCCCAATGGGCTCTGGTTTAGTTCAGCCTAACCTGCTCACGCTCACCAGTGAGAACTGTGCCTAACAGGGAAGCTCTCAATTTCCCTTAGCAGACTAGCTGCCAGGCCCAAAACCCACATGTGCCATTGGAACTTTCTCCCAAGACTGATCTGGCTTTGCTCCAGACTTGGCACTCAGTGATGGGTACTGGGGACTAGCCTGACTGGCTCACATCCATTTTGGTTTTCACAAATGGGTGCTACAGCCTATCCCAGCCTGGTCAACCTCCAGACCCAGCTCTCATGTGACCCTGTGGGTGCCACAGCCTAGCTTATGCTACCCCATACCCATTAATGCTCTTGTGAGTGCCACTGAATACCGGATCTGAGCCCTCTTTGCCCCCCAGCCCACATCATGCTTATGGTTGCTACAGCCTTACTCAGCCTTGTCCATCCACAGCTCTTGTTCTTGTACTCAACAGTGGGAGCTACAACTCAACAGGGGAATCCCCAGAGTTCTCCCTCCAGGCCTGTTCCCAGCTTCAGGTACTAAAATGGTCCACCCACACTCTCAGCTCTTGTTGGCAGGTGTCGTGGCTCAACCCAGCCACAGACCTTGTCCTAGTCCTAGTGCACGCCAGCAGATAAAAAAGCCTGGCCACTCCCAGCCTGTCTTGAGACCCGACTCACACAAACACTGAGTGGTACAGTCCTGCCTGGCCTGGTCTACCCCAACTGCTGACTCTTGCATTCCTTAAAGGGAGAACAGAGTAAGAGGGGAGGTCTCCAAGTCCCCCAACAGGCTTACTCCCATCCTTGAATCTCACACATGCCAGGGTGGGCAGTGGCCCTTCCTGGCACAGTCTGCTTTCAGTCCCATGGGTGGGTACTGTGGTCTAGCCCAGCCAGGCATGCCCACTAGCACCAACATTTTCAAGTGCCAGATGGAAGCAGGCAATACTTTTTAGCCCAGCCTAGGACTCCCATATGGGTGAGTGCGTTGGCCTGATCAAGACGTGCCCTCTAATTTTCCCCCTTCTAAAGTACTCCATCTTAGCTCTCTTGCCTCCCTGCAAGTGGCCCGATCCATGGAAGACTCCAGAAATCATTCCTTCCTTGTCAAACATGTTCTCAGCCACTCCTACTCTGGTATGTTCCCAGACCCTGTCCTTGGGGAATCTGCATCACCCCCTTCTGAGGGTCTTGGTGGCATGTGCCAGTTCACCTTGTTCTTTACAAAAAAAGAATAATAAGTATCTATGCTGTCATACTGGTTTAGTTAACACAATTTCGAGACTAACCAGGCCTGGAATGCCTGCCAGCCATTGAATGTTTTGTTGTTGTTGTTGTTGTTGTTTTTTCCAGCAGGGCAACACTTGCCTAGGTACAAGGCATCCTAGGTAGTTGCTTACGGGTAAGTGTGGCTTCACTCTTGTATCAAATTTACAGTTGATGTAGATAAACATTCTCAAAACTGTAACTTCTTTTCCAATCTTTTAGGTAGTTATTTTTCATTGAATAATATCTTTGCAGACTAGTTACAGGTACATAATCACAGATTTCAAAACCAGACTAATTAGCTTCACATCAGAGCTCAAGCTCTTGTCAGAAGGATAGCCATGGCCAATGTGTCTAACCTTTCTTTGCTCCAATGTCCTTACCTGTTCATTGAGGGTTGCAGGGCCCAGCGGCGTGGCCCAGCAGTTAAAGTCTTCATCTTGAACGTGCCAGGATCCCATACGGGCGCTGGTTCTAATCCCGGCAGCTCCACTTCCCATCCAGCTCCCTGCTTGTGGCCTGGGAAAGCAGTAGAGAACGGCCCAAAGATTTGGGACCCTGCACCCATGTGGGAGACCTGGAAGAGGTTCCAGGTTCCCGGCTTCGGATTGGCACAGCACCGGCTGTTGAGGTCAGTTGGAGTGTGAATCATTGGACGGAAGATCTTTCTCTCTGTCTCTCCTCCCTGTATATCTGACTTTGTAATAAAAATAAATAAATCTTTAAAAAAATTGAGGGTTGCAGTAATATAATCTTTATTGTAGTTACAATCTTTTGAGGTTTACATGAATTCAACTATGAAAATTACGTGGAACAACATATAATATTTATTTTCTTATGTCTTGTTAGTATGAGATGTTGGGTCTACCTCCTACTCTAATTGGCTACCTATATTCATTCCAAAAAGATTCACAAACATGGAACCACTCATTTAGTAATTTGTCTTTCCTATCCTAACCTTTTCATTAAAATGAAGGATTTCTCATTATTCATGTAGCATATACTCACTCAATGCTCTATTAACAGAGTATATTTTATATAATCTAATATATCTTTACAAACACCTGCACTTTAATCGTTTATTATTACCCCTATTATACTGAAGAAGAAAAGGAGGCCTTAGACTTTAAACAATCTGCCATTGATAGCATATGCTTGATGTTTAAAGCTGAGCATTAACTAAAGTATAGATAGCTGAGAAATTCATGCTCTCCTGCTAAGTTGTGATAATATAATCAGCACAGTTCCAGTCTGCAAGAAATCAGAGCCGGGATAATATTGGGAATGGGAAAATGAAACATAAAGAGATGAAAAGTACTTTACATTTTTATGTCAGTTGTGGTTACAAGACATATATTTCTCAAAAATGTATTAACTGTACCCCAAGACTTGAATGGTTTTTGTCCAATGATGCACTTTAAATACATGAATTTCAATATATATAGTACATATTTGATTTATTATGCTGCTGTGCTTCCACAACCCCTCAAAAATCTTATCAGTGATTCAAATGAATTCTTCTTGCTATTTTATTATTATAGTTATATTGATTTTGTACTACATATCCACTTGTGTTCCCAAATATTTTCAATATTTACAGATGTGTCTCACAGCATGAATTTTCTACAGCATAAAACAAATATTTCATTTATTTTCTCCTCAACAGTGCCTAATTACGAATAAAATCTTAGAAAAAATGATATAGGAAAAAAAGATGAGATTTTATATTTTTGGTATGCATCCTTTTAAAAATTTATGAAGATGATTTTTATTTTATTTATTTTTTTATTGAAAGGCGGATATACAGAGAGGAGGAGAGACAGAGAAGAAGATCGTTCGTCCGATGATTCACTCCCCAAGTGACTGCAATGGCTGGAGCTGAGCCAATCTGAAGCCAGGAGCCAGGAGCTCTTCCAGGTCTCCTATATGGGTGCGGGGTCCAAGGCTTTGGGCCATCCATGACTGCTTTTCCAGGCCACAAGCAGGGAGCTGAATGGGAAGCAGGGTCGGCAGGATTAGAACCAGCAACCATATGGGATCCCGGGCGTTCAAGGCAAGGACTTTAACCACTACGCTATCGCTCCGGGCCCTATTTTTATTTTATATTTAAAAGACTGGGATATAGACAGACAGGAAGCTGGTAGGGGAAGAAGAGAGAAAAGCAGCAAGCACGGCTGGCCTGGAAAAAAGACAGAAACCCAGAACTTGTTGGTCTTCCATATCCACATGAATAACAGCAGCCAAACAACTAAGCCATCATTTTTTGTCCTCCCAGGGTGCATATTAACAGGAAGCTGGTTTAGAAGCAAAATTGGCAGGAGTCAGAACAAAGAATCGGATGCGGAATGCAGACATCCAAAGAAATGAGCTATATACTACATCACAACTCCCACACCTAGTGTAAGGGCACAATTTCTGTATTCCCTTAAAAGTGGCAGGAGTGAAATGAATATTTATAACAGCAATTTCAAGAAAGAATACTGCTTCTGGTGTAGGCGGATAATGGCCAGACTATAATCTATGATGTGCGTTTGAAATAATCACTCCAAAATGGTTTAAACGATCTCTTGACTTGTGAAGGCTCCCATCGTCCTCGACGCTATTCCTTTCAGCATCCTCCACATTTGTCAGTAATAAAACAAGGAGATAATGAAGGGGTTGGTGGGTCACATTTCTTGTGCTGTTCCATGAGCAATGTTTAAAAGAAGTTTGTCTGGATTTTACTCAGCACAGAAAGTTTTCTTGGCTCAGGGTGGACTTGGAAATGGTTGGGAGAACCCTACAGATTGGAATTGTCCACAAGATGGCAAGCGTGAAATACTAGACAGAGATAATTTTGAAGGAGCTGGGAAGAGTAATGCTTGATTTTTAGCTCTGAACAAATAAATGAATTAGATACACGATATTTCCATTCTTTTTGATTTGTACCTTTTATAAGTCCCAAACCTTGATCTTTAAATACCGAACAAAAATAAAAACATTTAGTGAGGCTGGTCTGCAGTGTGTGACAGTTTTTAGGATAGTCCAAAGTAAACTATAGTGGCCAGCTATGAAACAGTGCTTGTGCTGTGTGATATTCAAACATAAATTGGGTTCAACCTACAGTGCTTATTCAAAATATAAAGTGTCAGCATTGCCGCTGTTTTATTTCTATGACATGTCATCTGACAAGAAAATCACATCCTTTCAACTCACTGATGAATGAGCATGTGAGCCATGCAAATGTATTTTCCATTTGAACTTTATATTTCTTTATTATTTCAAGTAAAATTGGTTTTACTGCCTTCAATATAGGCTACATGGATTTTATTCAGGGGAGAAAACAACCTTTATGTATTCAATGTCAATTTGTATTCCAAAGGAACCAATACATCCCTAAAAGCCTATTATCTTCATAAAAAAGTCAAGAACCTGTTGTGTGCCAGGCATTTAACATCTCTGCTCTGAACTTGCTCATAATGTAGCTATGGAGGCAAGGAAAAATAACAAGAAAAATAATGGAACAAGGCAGCATATGCTATGTGTATTCATTTAACTTTTAAAATACGTTTCAAATAAACGTTTCTCTCCTACAGAGTAAAAAGAAGCATGCTGGCTATTGTGAGAGATAAACAGATTGTTTAAAACAAACACCAAACAAGGTCCTTTATTTTAAGGAATGTCCAGTTTAGTGAGGAAAACCATGGAGCATTTGAGTATAAACACTGACTTAGTCGAGAAATCCAGTACTGTCCAGTGGCCCTTAAATTTGAAAAGCAGATGTATAGTTTTTTTGTGTTGCTTTGAAAACCCATGTATTACATTTTGTTAAAGAACAAGGCAAAAGACTAATAATAATGACAGCCAACAATTATTATGTGTGTTTCAAGCACTAGGAGGATACTGACACTTTTGACCACCTTTTGGGCCTTACTTCCCTCAAACGCTACCTGCAGCCTGACTTTGCAAAAGAGCCTCTTAAATGCTTTAGGGGTAAAAGATTCCAGACAAGCAGAATGCAATGGAATCAGCATATTTCTTTCCCAAATTCTAAAATCTGCCACAAAGGATAAGAACAGCAAATGAAGAATGTGCATGTGTTTTTCTTGGGGCCAGATGTTTGGAGTGTAGCTCTCATGAAACTTTTTGGGACACCTGCCACCCACCCATAGCTGAATGTATAGGTCTGAGTTGTGAGTCTGCCCCTGACTCCAGCTTCCAGAAAATGCGCACTCTGGGAAGGGTTCAGGCAATGGCGGAAATAGTTATATCCCTGCCAACCAAGTCTTTATTTAGTTGAAACCACCTGGCTTCAGATTGACCTGCTGTAGCTCCTGCCAGAATTTAGAGGGTAAAGCATCAGAAAGGGGATCTTTGTCTGCCTGCCTACCTACCTCTAGCTCCCTGACTTTCAAATTAATGAAATAAATAAATGAATTAAACAATGTTCTAAAAAAATATTTGTTCTAAAATTTCTTAAAGATTTTACACAACAGAGTTTAGTAATATAAACTTTGAACTGGGTTGATAATGAATTACTCAGGAAACATTTGAGTTCGTCTTTGAAGACCAAAGGATGGAGGCGTAGGGATCATTTCAAGCATACCAGCAGGACAAATCTCAGGGCTAGGAAAGGAGTAGTTAAGAATGTTTAATTGTTTTTATAGTCATTTTTAAGTCAGTCTCTTTCTCTGAGTTCTTATGCTTGAAAGAATACCTCAGTTTCTTTATCTAGAAAAATGCTGTTGCGACATTTTTTAAATGAAATGCAATATGAATTTTTAAACTTCCAAGGTTATTGATACATCATAATAATAGGAAATTGGTGAGCAGATTTTCTATTAATTATCAGATAGTGGTAAAGGAATAGCAGTTGGCATATAGGAAATTATCCCTATGGCTGAAGGGACAGTTTAAGAATAATTTTAAAGATCTTTCATATCAGAATAACGAGTTTTTCCCCATAATGGCCATCTACTTGCTTGTCCATGTAGATCAATGTATATTTTCAAGTCTATACTCATCGCTTCTCCGATGTTCTAATTATTTAACGTAAAACTGATCAGTTTCTTTATGTGGCATAACTACATTTTACAAATGTTTGTCTTAGAACTGAATTGTGATTGGCTACATTTTCATCTCTGCCTTATTCAGTGAGTTGTACTCAAAGATTGTCTAATCCTAACTGTAGTTCTTACATTTATATGTAAGTGATGAAATCTTCAAAAATGTCCCTAGATTTCAGCTGGGATATTCAACCTATTTCTCTGTCAGGATCCCTCATCACCTCTTACTAAACCTCTAAGATAATGACAGTCATAAATTGCAAAATGTATAAGCTTGCCTGGCTCAACATAGTGAGCATACGAATATTTCCCATGTAAAATTCCATAAAATATTACTAAAATCCTTTCAGATGTTATTAAATTAAACAAAGGAAAGATTATCAAGAACAAGAGTCCCTTTTTTTTGCATACAGGTAGTCAGAATAGCAACAGATAAAGGAGGTCCCAGATGACAGCCTGAAAGTGAGTGGATTGTAAGACAATGACATAAGATACAAAAGATGTGGAGCTAAAGTCATGGGAATTAGTGCAGTTTTTTCGTGGAGAACAATTTTTACTAATTTTCACCATATTTTATCCCTTAGGAATTAGGTAATTACTTGCCTGAAAATATAAAATTACAGCTTTTTTCCGCAAAAAATAAGTTGAGCAACGTTTCTGAGCAGAACTAGAGCTACTTGAATCAAAGTTCCCGTTATCTTATCATTTAAGTATTACATAAAAGTGTAAGTGGTTAAGCCATTATCTGTAGCACTGGTTTCCCTTATGTGCAGTAGTTCAAGTCCCAGGTCTCTGCTAATGCTCCTGGGAAAACAGGGGAGTATGACTCAGGTAGGTTTATGTACTGGCTACTCTGCTTCCCACCCAGCTCCTTGTTTGTGGCATGGCATTGAAGCCGAGAATGGCTCAAGTTCTCAAGATCCTGCACCCACATGGGAGACCTAGAAAAAGCTCCCAGGTCCTGGCTTTGGATTGGCTCAGCTCTGGCCATTGTGGACATTTGGGAAGTGAAACAGCAGATGGTACATCTTTCTCTCTGTCTCTTCCTTTCTCTGTAAATCTGCCTTTCCAATACATTTTTTTATATAACTAAATAAAATAGGGTTCAGCAATGTTGCCTAGCGGCTAAAGTCCTCATCTTGAATGTATCAGGATCCCATATGGGTGCTGGTTCTAATCCCTGTGGCCCTGATTCCTATCCAACTCTCTGCTTGTGGCCTGGGAAAGCAGTCGAGGACAGCACAAAGCCTTGGGAACCTGCACCCATGTGGAAGACCTAGAGGAAGTTCCAGAAGAGGCTCCAGACTCCTGGCTTCAGATTGGCTTAGCTCGGCCATTTTGGTCACGTGAGGAGTGAATCATCAGACGAAAGATCTCCCTTTCTGTCTCTCCTCCTCTCCGTATATCTGAATTTGCAATAAAAATAAATTTTAAAAAATTAATTAATTAATTAATTAACAAATCTTTTTTAAAGGAGTATTGGAATGTAGCTACTTGTCCCAAAGAAATTTGAGGACTATGCAATCCAGCCAACATTGCTATTATCCCCATTATTGTTTAAATTTTATTTATTTTTGAAAGGCAAAATGACAGATATGAAGGGATACAGGGAAAAGGAGTGAGAGGGAAAGACATAAAGAGATAATATCCTCCATCTGCTGGTGCACTCTCCAATGGCTACAATCTTAAGGTGTGTGCCAAGCAAAAGAAGGAGCTAAGCACTTCATGAAAGGCTCCTAGCATTTATTGTTGGCAGACTCAGGAGTCTGAGCCACATTCTGCTGCATTCTTGGACACATTAATAAGAATCTGGATTGGAAGTGGCATAGCCAAGACTGAACCCAGCATGCTACTATGGCACTTCATTATCATTAGTCATGGCAAGTGGAGGTTTACTGCACTGCATGGAGTCCTGACTTCCTTCTCAAATATGACTAAAGCATGGGTCAGATTTGTACTTCAGTAGCGACAATAGTTTGCATGTCCTTATCTCAAATTTCCTGGGTTCAATTTCTGACCTTAGGAGAGAGTAGATTCCAAAGAATATGATAAAGTCAGCATCAGTCTAGCCTAGCCCAGTCCTGGCTGTTGCAGGCATCTGATCAGTGAACCAGCATATCTGAACTCTTTGTATGCCTATCTAGTTCTTTGCCTCTTGAATACAGAGAAATATGAAAAGGAAAAAAAATTACCAACAATAACCACACTTTTAATCAAATACTGCAACTTTATTTGAGAATTAGCAACTGTACTTCTCTCATGGAAAAATAAACATCAGATTGACATTAGGCTTCAGATTTCTGGGATACAATACCTCCACTGCACATGAAGCAATACATTCAAATGTATGCAAGAGTTTTCTTTTCATTTTAAAATTTTCTCTACAATAAATCTTTTGGTAACGTGTAACACCAAAAAGAGAACAATGTCACCAACATTATAATCACCTTTCCCAATGTGTAACTTCAACAGCAGTGTACACCCACCCTTTGCCTCCCACTTGTCATACAGAGCAGGGCATATCTGAGTTACATCAATGTCTAGTAACCAGTTGTTCCTTTGTCACTTGTCACACAGAGCAGGGCATATCTGAGTTACATCAATGTCTAGTAACCAGTTGTTCCTTTGTCTCCGCTGTTAGTTTCTTCTCTACCCTGACTTGTCAGTCTCCTTATAATTAGGAATTTACTTTTATGGATTTTTAAACTTCCCCAAAGTAGCATAAATTCCTTGTGTATAAGAATTCTACCAATTATCATTGGTGTTCAAAGATTCCAGTGGTTTTCTCAATGAACACCTCACTTTGTCAGTGAGAAAGTGCAGAATGGGGGGGAAATTATAAAAACAAAGAAATTTACCTAGTATATATATATATGCAAACATTTATGTTTATTTCCATATTGAAAAGTAACTGCATATATGAAGCATGATATATTTAATGTTTAGGGAACTGAACCTAGGGAATCAGCAGAGGAGATTATGTTGTAAGAATTACCTAGAAAGCAAATAATAACAATGTTAAAATGTAGAATCTAAAATCAGTCATTCAACATTTAACTGATTCAAACAGTTGAGCAGCATGAGTGAAATCAGAGAAGCAAAAATGAGTGCTGGCAAAATACAAAATAAAATCAGCAATAAACTCATGAGGCTTAAACAAACATGTATGTATTTGGCTCCTGGTCAGATGACTCTGGAAGAAGGTGGAAAGTTGTATGTGTCCTAAGTAATGGTGCAGATCAAAGCTCTAGCCTCTCAGGTTTGGAGGAACTGCTCTGTTATATTTGATGCCCTATTGATAACATAGAAATGTCAGCTTATTACTAGGCAAAGCTGAATCTGTGTTGCTGTGTTTGTATGCAAGGAGTACTGACAATTGGTATCGATTTCATTTTCATTCAAGTTTATATTAGTCAAAGATACAGGAGAGACCTTATTTCAAATTTAAATATTTATGGTATTTGTCAGTTCAGTACTCATTGAAGGCATTGATCTGACTTCAGAAGTCTAGCATAGAAACTGAAATGACTGCTGAAAACGTATATATCAGCACAAAGAATAATATTGCACCATTAGTATTTGGATATTCTGTGGTAATTACATGCATTAATTCCATTTGATTTCAATTATTAATAGTGTCAAGCTAAAAATCAAATCAAGTTTTTCTTTTTTTTAAAATAATTTTGCTATTTAGTAGATTTTATTGAGATTGATGATAGAAGCTGCAAGGAAGAAGATGTGCCCTCCAGAAGCTCCTGTAATACAGAAACAGGCTTCCCACACATCTACACATGTTGTAACAACACAAAGAACACTACGCGTTATTTTAGAAAAAAGCAACAACAAATTGTCTGTTCTACCTCACAAGGATCACTTTTAGTATGATTCAGTAAGAGTTCAAAAATATACCAAAAGTAGAAATAAGTCAAGATATTTTAACTTTTTCCCTTGAATTATTCAGCTGTAAAAGAGAATGAAAATTCCATCTGCATTAAAATGGATGCAACTTGAGTCTCTCATGTTGTGTAAAATCAGATGCAGAAAGAAAATGTGTGCACGTTCTCCTCTATATGTGGAGCTAAAATTTACAAAGAAAAAAATCCAAAAAGCAAAAGCTAAAACAGAAACATCTGTGTCCAGCAGTATTCCTGTAAATACAGTAGTCTCATATTTTTTGTCAAACCAATGGTTAACATTATTATAATACTACAATTTTAAAGATCCGTGATTACTTTAAAATTCACTGTTTTGAATGTAATGGTCATCTTTTCATTTGATTATTGCTTAGAGTAATAGCATACATTCATTCTATAATAAGATATCTTTACTTCATACTGATGCAAAACTGACCTTTTCTCATGAAAGAAAATCATTTGTGGTTCCTTTATTTCTTCTTCTGTGTGTGTGTGTGTGTGTGTGTGTGTGTGTGTGTGTGTGTGTTAGGGTAATTGGTTATCCATAAAGTGACTAAACTTAAAAACAATGACAGAAATAAATCAAGGCCTGAGTGTCCAGAGTGCAACTCACTAGACTATGGTGGCTACAGTTTTGATGGTGTTTTGTCTATGGCACTGCACATGTTTGATGCAGAATATGTGTACCCTTCTTGGAAATGTGAGGCCTTATAATGGATACATCATTATTGGTGTCATTCCCTGGGAGGGATGTATGTAGTTTTTATAGAGTCCCAGCCAAGTGGTGGAATAGTCAGTTATTTAGAAAAAAGTAAGTTTTGATTTTGAATTTTCTTGCTTACTATCTTTTCATTTCATGTACCCTGTTGCATTGTCTGACCAGGATATGATCCGCCATGCAGTAATGCATCTAAAGAGCCCTTGTTCAGAAATGAACCAGTGAATCGGCACAATCCTGTTCTTTCTGTTTCCAAAATTACAAATGAAATACATCTCTTTTCTTTATGAGTATCTGTTGGTATTCTGTGACAGTAGCAAAACACTAGCAGAGGACTACTATGCTAAAAATTGTATTTATAATCTGACTCCAGTATTCCTTAATTTTTCAAAACCACAGTGATCCAAGTCAAACAAGGTCTTCTGTTTTTCACCTTAGATCAAGCAAGTCGCTAGTCTCCCTTAAAAAAAATCTCCCACCGGGCCTGGCGCAATAGCCTAGAGGCTAAAGCCCTTGCCTTAAATGTGCCCGGAATCCCATTTGGGCAACGGTTCTAATCCCAGAGGCCCCAAATCCCATCAAGGTTCCTGCTTTTAGCCTAGGAAAGCAATTGAGGATGGCCCTTCATTCACGTGGGAGACGTGGAGGAGGCTCCAGACTCCTGGCTTCTGATCAGCACCGCACTGGTTGTTGTGGCCGCTTGGGGAGTGAAATCATCAGACGGAAGATCTTCCTCTCTATGTCTCCTCCTCTCTCTTAATATCTGCCTTTGCAATAAAAAATAAAAAGCACAATCTTCCACCAAGTTATTTCTATACTGTTCTGTAGTGGTTGATATTTCACCCAATTCCCAGTGCATATAGTAGTGGCACCTTTCTTTCCCGATTTCCTCTGTGGCTTGGCCTTGAGCCTTTTAAAGAAATGACATTCTTCACCGGGGGCAAAATTGTTAGATATCAAACATTGCTTGTCAAATTTATATGCCCGTGATCAACCAAGGTCATGCACACATAGTGCTAAGCTTAGACAGCTGTGTCTGGAGGATTTTCCAGTATCATCCATACCCTAGACGAAACAGCTTCCCTCATGTGCTCCTTCAGCTTTCTGCCTTTATCTGTGGCCATCAGTCTAGACACACTCACATTTTTTCTATTTGTTTGACTCATTTCATTTCAAAGTACTCAATGCTTTTCCTGAAACTCAAATCTATCTGGTAAGTTTCAATAATTTAAACCTAATTAAGAGATTTAGGATCTTAATCCCTTTCCATGAAAACTATTGTATCCAGTTCGAAACACACACACACACACACACACACACACTTACCACACTCTAGTTTCACACATCAAAGAGCCCCATGAGCCACTCATCTTTTATTTACTTGTCTAAACAACTTGAAGGTCCATAGAAACTTAGTAAGTTCATCTTCATTTGAGTTAGAAAGATACAGATATTGAATTGGTTACTATTACTTTATAGAATATCTAACCATTAGTATCAACTGATTCCTCAGGAGAATTGATAAAAAGTTCTAAATTGTCACAGAAAACAAAGCTTCAGCTATTTCTTTTAACTCTCCCCCTTGGCTCTGATAAACAGATATGATATTTCCAATTTTGATAAAGCTTCAAGATAACATCTCTTATTGCTTCTGGTAAATTTTTCCATTTACTTCTGAAATGTTATTACTTTATTCTATGGTTTTTCATTTCTTTCCAATTATTTCAACCTAAGCATGTTTTCACATTTTTCTCTTTTGTGTGTGCAATAAAGACTGCCTGTGTTTATTTTCTCCTTCCATTTAGCAGTGCAGTCTGATTCTACTTTCCCCAAATGTGGGATGGTGTTTTCCTGGTTGATAAAGAAGTGTTTTGATGAGTCTTCCAAAGCTTGATCATAAGAAACATCTGTCCATTACTCTCGAAATGCTTACTCTGAAAGAAGCCAACAATGCATGTAAAAAGAAGAATATCCATGAGACTGGCAAGCTCTGAGCTTGCCTAGGCCAGTCAGGTAACAGGCACATGAAAAAAATAAATAAATAAAACAAAACAAAAAAAAACTTTTTTCAAGCCACTCCAAGATTTCAATCACCCAAGGACAAGAATAGGATATGATGCTAATAATTGTCTAGAAGTTCCTATCCCAGAAACTCAAGCACCTAACTGATCCGTAATTTTGCCATAAACATGTTTTGAACCCATAATGTTTTCATATTTTTTACTGTCAAATAGTTTATTTTATTTTATCTTCTTTTTTAGTTTTATTTTTTACTTTATGATACAATTTCATAGGCTCAGGGATTTCCCTTACCCCTCTCCAAGCTCCCTCCTACTGACTGATTTCCCCTATATTTTTACAATAGTATAGTCCTTCATAAGCAGCCATAAGTTCATTATTCTGCTAAGTATATCCTAACAGGCAGATATCATATGTTCTCTCTGATATAGAGCAATCCTCATGCAAAATACGGGATCAATAGCCCTTTTAATACTGTTTTTGTTGCAACTCATTTTTCTTTATATATATATTTGTCTTTTTGCTTTCATTTCTTTTGTGACTGTACCAAGTTAACGTAAACTACGGGATTTAATACAACCAACTATATCCCCCTAGAGTAATGGGACCATAAATCTAAAACAGTTCCACTGAGACTGAATCAAATACCTTAAGGTCACACTCTCCCCCTACAGAAGCTCCAAAAAGTCTATTTCTTTTATTTTCCAGAATCTTTTGGTATGTGACAAAGTGTCTACCCCCCATCTTAACCTTCTCTTCTAAGTAGGTCTACATAAAATGTCTTCATCCCTTTCCTGTAAAGATACATATAACTACATTATCACCTATTTGTATAATTCAGGACACCCTCTCCATTAAAAAATCACATCACATCACATCTTCAGTTTCCAGAAATTAATCTAATATCATTAAAAGATATTCTTCTGTCTTTACTATAAACCCTGTTTCTTTTATTCTTATATCATCTACATAAAAACCCTAGACTCCCAACTCCTGCTTTCTTTATTTGAATGTCTGTAAGTCTGGCTCCGCCCACTCTTGTCAGTTCTTTTCTCCCATACTGTACTTCTTCCATAATGGTTTGTACTTTCTTCTGGAACTCATAAACTATTCTCATTAATTTCTACCCTGTGTGATCTTTACTTTGATTATTCCATTTATATCTCTGCTAAAATGGAAACAAGACCATTAGTAAGCGCACAGGTTTCCTCAAGCCATCTCCAAGGGCCACTGATACTGCTCTCATCCTCAAGTCACTGAACTTACAAGTGTTGCAGATAACTCTATGGTTTCTCTTTTTTGTTGAACTCTACCCCTCTTTTTATTCTTTTTCCCTGAAATTCCTCTCTGAAGCAACATATCGTCTCATTTACTACGCTTCGTTTTTACTGCCATAGGTGACTTTATTTCTCCGCATTTCCCTAACTCTGCTCAACTTTTAGATCTTCACACTTTAAACATACACTGGTGTGGTCAGTCCTGACATAGCTGCATAATTTTATAAATTCCATTACTGGGTGACCTCCTACACTCTACAACAGCTACACAACTTAATAGTCACATTTGCCTTTGTTGATTCCTACCTTTTCTCAAATTCATTGAAACTTCCACTTCCACAATAACAACTTCCTTTGAGCTCCTCCCTTCTAATTCTCAAATTCTAAAATTGCTTTTAATTTCACAAGAGCTTTTTCTCTGTTGACTGGTAAATGTTTCAACCTCGCTCTTAATGACTGTTTCCCTTAAGTTTGAATTCTTTGACTATTACTTGTGCATATCCTTGGTTTATTTGAGCTTTTAACACTTCCTCATTTTTAATTGGTAAAAATCAATTTTCTATCTCATTTAGGCCTGCGTAAACAAAGCTGCAGATAAATTCACAATGGCTGTGATTCTTCAATGAACTTACTACCACAAAGATTCAGTGTGCTTGTCATGCTGACAATCAACTATATGATCCTAATCCCTTCAGTTTCCAGTTACCTAAGCAAAATTGTGATACACACCATCTTCAGGCTTGAAAGATGTGTTCCATGCTGTCAGTCAATACTTGTCATTTCTTTATCAATCAGAATACAGAAAGCATCCAAAAACAACTTACACACTAATCGATATCACTCCTTTTACTTGTGATGCAGTAATGATACCTGCATTCTCTCCTCTTTTCCTGCTGCCATGGATCCGATATCCAGGGTTCCAACTAAAATTAATCCCTTACTCTAGTATTCTGTATGGAAACCACTTCTGAGTTTCTAAGGGCTTTGCCTCTGCTCCTTGTTTTCTTCATCAGGCTTTCTCTGTTGGATCATCCACCACCATGCATGCATACTCTTAGAGCTTCCATTTTAGGTAGCCATTCTTTTGTGCTCTGATTCACCGATATCTATATAATTCTATTTCTTAGTTCACCATTTCCAACTCAATCTGTCATAAAATTGCTTAATTTATCATGTTCAAATTTTCCCTTCCTCTCCTAAGTTAATTACAGTCATATTCTCAACTCTGCCTCAGTGTTAATACTACTCTCACTTTTGCCACAAGTCAGCTTCATTTTGCCAAGTTTAGAAGAATTTCTCCAATCTTCTTATTGCTAGTGTATCAGTAGAGTAATCCAACATGCTCCAAAGAGACCTTGTTAACACTTTCCCTACAATAATAGAAGATGCATGATTTTATTCTCGAAGCATCCTGATTTGTACTTCAGTTGAAGTTACCCTAATGGTTAGCCATTGGTTGATGTTTTCGTTCTCAAACAAAATTCTTCATTTGACTTCCCCTCCTCTAGCTTCCCTATTTCCTACTTCCTTTCTGGCCACTCCTGATCAACCTCATTTGTTTATCCCTCCTTTTCTTTACAACTTTCTAAAGAGGCGCACTGGGACAATACTTGGACATGAAACACTAAAATCTACCTCCAATAGGTAATTAGTGAAGTAGTACTTAATGTAACCGAACGAAATGGTAAAACATTTGGGGCAATGATTTTTTTTTTAAAGATTTATTTTATTTTTCTTGGAAAGGTGTATATACAGAGGAGAGACAGACAGGAAGATCTTCCGTCCGATGGTTCACTGCCCAAGCAACCCCAACGGCTAAAACTGAGCCAAGCCAGGAGCCAGGAGCCTCTTCCGGGTTTTCAAAACGGGTGTAGGGTCCCAAAGCTTTGGACCATCTTCAACTGCATTCCCTGGCTACAGGCAGGGAGTTGGATGGGAAGAGGGATTAGAACCAACACCCATATGGGATCCTGGACATTCAAGGCGAGGACCTTAACCGCTACGCTATTGTGCTAGGCCCTGGGGCAATGATTTATCAGATATGGAGACATTTTCCTATGATTATTACAAATTACTTTTACTTCATTAATGAAACTAAAGCAAAGGCATATTTTAAATACATACATATACACATATACATATATACATATATATGATATACTCTATTTTCTTTCTTTCTGTCGTTACTGTTATCCCATCTTCCCATAAACATTAATAAACAATATAGTTCCAATATCAATGTGGTTTAAAAACTAAGGTATTCAGTGTTTGACCAAATGGAAATATAAGGTGCAGTCTTAGATTTACCATTTCTCTGAAAGCGTAATTATAGATACCGAATTTCACAGTAAATTTCTTCTCTATGATAATGGGAAAGCAAAGAGTAAAAGAAGAAAAGGGCAATTACACATGTGCATACAAAATGCAGATCAGTGCTCAGAATACTATATGTAATCTGCAACTTCATTCTCTCCATCCAGAGCCTTTCACATAATGAATAGAAAACTGGGAGAGCATTGATTGCTCCAATTCTAAAGCAAGAATGTTTTTTTTTTCTTTTGTTTATTTTGTTGGATGAAAGAGTAAGGGCACCTTTAGGAAAGAGGCATGTGGGAAAGCAACCCTTGAATATGAATGTAAATTACAACATTCCTACAAATTGTAACATATCATTATCTCTCCCATTCTTTAAAGAAAGAAAAACAAGACTAATAATCTTTCAGTTACATATTGCAATAGCATACTTTCAGTTTTTTATTAGGCTATTATGTTCATTCACTTATATAAATCAACATGTTTAGAGCCAGTGTGGTCCGCTCTGCCCTTCTGGATGCCCCAGTGTGAAAGCTCCTACTCATATCATACAAGTCTCTTGTCATTAGTGCTAGCCCTGCCTACATCTTCTGCATAACTACTTTATGGATTTTGATAATACTAGCCTTGCTTCATCTTGTGCCTTCTTCATTTTTTTTCTCACTCAGATGGAAAATGATTTTCTTATATTTTTAATAAAGCAGAAAAGAAGTCTAAGGTTCATTCTTTCCATTAAGCCATTGTCACCAATTGGAGTATCATACAAATTCAATTCTTTTTACCTTACCACTCTAGTCACCAGTGCCTGGATGGAAATCTCTGAGTATACATTAAATTGCTCTCCTTCAGGGATAGGTGATATATGGCTCATCTATCAAAGTATTTCTTTTATTATGAGCGCACTGTGTATTTCTTCTATGCACGCCCTGATTGTGGAGCTGCATTCCATTGATGAAAAGATGTCTTATTCGCAATTTCCATCCCATTAACTGTCCCAAAGAGCTAATCCACATTCTAATGGTGCTGAAAAAGAAACCACAGCCAGTTCTGAGTCAATGTCTGATCTTTTGTGCAGCTGACTTTTGAGTCTCTGACATTTCAGCCATCTTTTTGTTTAGGGCGTTTACTGTTTGCCTGAAGAAATATTGCGCTAGTTGTAACTCGTTTGAATAGAGAGGGAGCTGCTTTGTGCCAAATTATTGGATATAAAAAGTACTTGAAACAGGATTTCAGTTGCTAGCTCAAATATTGGCAATGTAAAATATTTGCACTTGTGAAAAAGTATTAAAAGTAAGGAACATGTTAATTTATATCTCAGCTTTAAAATTAGAGATAACAAATTTTATAATTTAGTAATAAAATTTCGTGTGGATTTGTATCAGCAGATTACTGCCACCCACCCAGCTTCTCAGGTTATATACAAGTTGATACTTAAGCATCATAATGTTGTTAAGACGGAAAAAAACATAGTGAATGTGTAGAAGGCTGAAAATCTGGAACGTATAGGACCATCCAGTGATGCTCCATTTATTCTCAATAACGAAAAATTCTAGGACATAAATCCCTACTATTGTCCTTCAGAATTGTGGTACAGACAGCATTTGAATTACAGCAAGTATTATCCTCTGTTATCATTTTATGTGACTAGTTTTTATAATGGTATTGATTTATCCTGGAATGTAGAATTGTTAGTTTGTCTAGACCAACCAGACTGGGACTGTGCAATAGTTCTTGTAAAAACAAGAACTTTTTGTTATTTCTTAATATGTTTTCCTCATGTGTTTTGTTCATATTTCTAGTGAAGAATTACACGCACACATGACTACGAAAAATTTTATGTTGCTCAAAATAAATTTACAATTGTGCCAGACTATACCATCTTTAATATACAATGTGCTTGGTTATACAAGCATTTTTTTTTTCCTCTTAAAAAAAAGTAAGAGCCTCAAATGCCATTGTATGAATGGCATCCAAGAAGTGTGAATTACCTGCTGACACTGACAGCCACCAGCGTATGCCTGAATTTATACGCACTTACCTTTCATTTTAACAAAAGATAAATTTCAGGCTAAATGAATCCATTCCCAAGTAAACATATTTTATAGTTTATATCTCAAATTACCTATCAAATATTAGTTTAGCAGTTGTAAATACAGTCAAAGTATATTTGAGGATTTGCTGTTTCTTTGTGTTGCAGCCAAAGTTTCATGTTTTAGTTCATGACATCACTAACACCTAGAACTATGTGGCACATACGGAGTCAGGGTGTAGCCGCAAAGAACAGAAGCACAATTAGCCACTTACACAAGCAGTGCTGAGCTCCTTTAGGTTGAAAGAGTAGATCCTTTATTAACACATTATTACAATCACAGTGAAATTGAAGAACTAACTTTTTCAAAACAAAAAGTGAATGTGAAGACAGACAAAGAAGAAACTAAAAGAGGGAAGAAAGAGAATTCCCAGGGCAGCTGTGAACATTACAAGTCAAAATTAAAACACGGTTTTAAAAGTTACTTTGAGATTGAGATTGCTGTTAAGAAATCTGGGGTCAGACACTTGGTCTGGCAATTGAGATAGCAGTTAAAATGGCTCCAGCCCATGTCTGAGTCCAAGAGTTAAGGTTTGCCACCAGCATCTAGCTTCCTGGTGTACAGCCAATGTGGCAGCAGGTGATGCATTAAGAAATCAACCCGGCATGACAGTTCAGTGGCTAGATCTTTGCCTTGCCAGCACCAGGATCCCATATGGATGTTGGTTTGTGTCCTGGCAGGTCTGCTTTCCATCCAGCTCCCTGTTTGTGGTGTGGGAAAGCATTCGAGCATGGTCCAAAGCCTTGGGACTTTACACTTTCGTCGAAGACCCACAGGAAGCTATTGGCCTTGGATTGGCTAGGCTCAGCTCCAGCCACTGAAGCCATTTGGAGATTGAATCCACTGACAGAAGATTTTTCTCTCTGTTTCTCCTCTCTGTAAATGTACCTTTCCAGTAAAACTAAACAAAAATTTTAAAAAGAGAGAAAAGAAGATTGGTACCAGCCACCCAAAAAAATCAATCTTTTAAAAGTGAGAAAAGAAGAAACAAAGAAAAGAAAAAGGAAAGAAAAGAAAACCAGTACGTGCCAACCTCATGAAAGGCCAGGATTCCAGTCACCCAGATTAGGCCTGACACCACTGGCCATTGCAGACATTGGCAGTGAACCTGCTGATGAGAGTGCATTCTCTCTGGGTTAAACCTGAACCTTCCAAGACAAATGAGAGGTGAAAAAAAGAAAAATTCTCTTTCTATAATATTCTGCTTTTAAACAAATGTTAATATTTTAGTTTTAAATGTTCTCCCTGATATAAGGCAACTTTCATGCAAAATACAAAATCAATAGATACATAGCTATACATGCATGTACATATAGTCGACTAGAGGAACTGTATAATAGGCACTGTCATATCGAGATACGAAGATGCAATGCCATATGCATCTATATTTCCAAATTAAAGATGGACCCCCAATGAAACTGTTAAATATATCTTGACAATAGGATGCTGGATTTTCTACCACTGTCTATACATACAATGCCATGATAAACTAAAATAGAAGAATAGTGGATTTTTGACTGCTGTTGAAGGGCTATACTATTATTATAACATAGAGGGAAAAGGGGAGGAGGAGATATGGTGGAAAGAGAAGTCGCTGGACCACAGGAATTTTATCATGAAAAATAAAAAAAATTTTAAAAAGCTAACCTGCAAAAATGGATGATAACAGAATTAAAAAGGACCTTAACTAGTCTAGACTTTTTTGACAATTGAGAATGTAAGTATTAAATATTAAATTAATTAGAACAGATTGTAGAAGCTGTCAGTTAAGATTCTGTCTCCATGAGTTTCTCCTGCTAACTCACAGCACTGCATACAGTAATAATCTCAAAACAACAAGCTAAAATGATTGCTTTTTTTTGTTTGTTTGGTTGGTTGGTGGGTTGGTTGTTTGTTTTTTTTTCTTTTTTTCTTTTCTTTTTTTTTTTTGGCTTTCCCTGTGGAGCCACTTTCCTCTTGGATTGCAATTTTAAAATATGTTACTTGGAATTTCCAAACATACATAACAGCAATCACAAATTAACATTGACCTGTATTAAAACTAAGAAAAGCAAACATTATAGAACCTATTTTGACTCCCAAAATTCTGCTATGATTGAAATCATACCCAATTTTATTCTTACAAATATGAAAATCCAACATTTCCCTTTTGACTGGTAAAACATTGTTTTTGAGTCTCCATTATTAATTTTTAAAAGTTGCTGACTAATATGTGTACCCTTCAAAAACAGCAACATTTTTATTGCTACTGCAGGGGATAAGAAATATCTTTTCTTGATTGTTTTTTATATTACAACTCTATTATTCTTTACACTTCTAATGCTTATAAATGTTTACAGCATTTGCTTAAGTTCTTCATTCTTATAAATAATACCATCATTGTTTTTAGTGAATTGTATGATTAACCATTGTTCTTTTCATTGCCTCTGCATTTAGTACCTAGATAATGAAGAGTGTTCCTTTGTTGACTCTCAATTTTTCAGTTAGATGGAATACTCTCTTTATCACTTACCCAACTATTATTGTCTCTGCTCCACATTTTGAGGGCAACATAGCTCAATACATACAGGAAAGTTCATTTGACTTTTTTTGTGATTGGTTAATCAATACATCACAGAAAGTGGAGACCCCAGTGGGTTGCAGTGTTAGATTTTTCTTTGGAAGTATCTGCCTTTAAAATCTGGGTTTGGACAGAATACATAATAAGGTGAAGAAACTACTGAGGTGCTGCTTTGGATCCACATTGCCTAAGGGAAAAAGATTATTTTCTAGCATGTGACAATTTAGTGCTTATTTGATGCAATGGCAGATAGTACAAGCTTTAATCCCCTGGCACATTGAATGCTTTAATTTGAAAGAGTTAGAGTTTACAAAATTCAGCAACATGACCTTTATACCTCACAACCTCAAAATTAAAACTAACCCAACCCCCCAAAAAAGCTTAAAATGGTTGCATTTCACATAGATTTTAGGTAGATAGGAACTTTCTATGACCTTCCGGAAGGTGATTCTTGATACAGTTAAAACAGATATTAACAAGAGTGGAAGATCTGAGTCCAATGTAACAGTTAAAATAAGCTACAAAGGAAGACCTAGCATATCAACTCTAGTACTGAAGCACATTTAATTACACAAGATATTCTTATCATCAATAATTTATAAACAGAATTTTCCCTGTGCTATTCTCTTTTCATGCTTTTTCTCTTCACTTTCCTCCTGAGTCATCTTCATTCGTCCTGTCATTCTAGTTTCTAAAACAGACAAATTTGCTACTTCTGTCATTTACCTAGATAATTTGTGCATTTGAAAACAACCAACATTGCATCAACAATGTTTCAAATGCTCAATGAACGGTTGTCATGATTAGATTAAATTTCATTCAAATATTTGTACACTGAAGGCACAAATACCATGGGAAGACACATTGGGAAATTCATTGTTTGAGATACAGTGCTTAGTTAAAACTAAAATAAAGATTTCTGCTGAAGCACATTCAAGCAACCCAGCACATTTTTTTGTCTGTAGTTACCTTTTCTCATTTGTGGAATTATGTCTTCAAGAAGACTGCAACATGTTTTAAAATTAAGAATCTATTACTACAGATGATTATACCTGGCTCAGTGATTATTCCTGATTTAATAGTTCATGAAGAAATACAAGAAATTTCTACTATATGAATTGCAGGTAGCTACATGTATGATAAAGTCTATTGAATGAGTATGTTGGTGAGTTAATGATGTTTATTTTCTTCCAAGAAAGGAACTAGCCAATTTTTTTTTTCTGAAAAGGGTCTGAGTTGTCTGCAACTATGCTGTTTAATGTAAGAGAAGCAATAGACAAAATTTTAAAAAGAGGTGCCTACATGTGGCCCAGGTGAAAGTTGCAGTTTTCAGACTTGTTTTAAGGAACAATAACTTGTTTCTTAGGTTTATTGGGGCTTGTACTATTGTGATTGTTTTTAATTTAAATTTTATTTTCCATATTGTTTACTATTGTCATTTAGCATTACATTGAAGTCGATAGTCTGACATCTGACATTTAACTGACATTAACTTAAATATTTCCATGTAACTTTGTATTTGGAAATATAATGGGCTGTACATTATAAGATGAATCTTCCCAATAGAAAAGCAGTTATCATAGAGAAGTTGAAGCATCCTGCATTCACAGGATTAATTTTATGTAGTGCTTACATTAATATAGTGGACAAAAATCAAGTTGAAAGTTCTTCCAAAAAAATTTTTTTAACATATCTTCCAATTTTGCTTCAAAAATCTATAA
Source organism: Ochotona princeps (assembly GCF_030435755.1). Classification (NCBI taxonomy): domain Eukaryota; kingdom Metazoa; phylum Chordata; class Mammalia; order Lagomorpha; family Ochotonidae; genus Ochotona; species Ochotona princeps. The sequence goes on from NC_080834.1 coordinate 53,183,022, forward strand.
AACTATCTCCCTGAGACTAACTCAAAATATATCTTTGATCTCTCATTGGAAACTTGAATATTCCCTTCTTAGCTGTACTTTTTCCACATTGTTTATCAAATTGCATATATATTATACCATTTAAGTTTTAAAGCCAGTCCTGATTTGTATGGAAATTAACAGAGAAAAATTTTCAAGTTTTTTAAGATTTTATTTTATTTTTATGGAACAGATATATACTGAGAGGAGAGACAGACAAGAAGATCTTCCATCCATTGATTTACTCCCAAAGAGGCCACAATGGCCTCAGTTGAGCCGATCTGAACCCAGGAGCCCAAAGCCTCCTCCTGGTTTCCCACATGGATACAGGGTCCCAAGGCTTTGGGCCGTCTTCTACTGCTTTCCCGGACCACAAGCAGGGAGCTGGATGGGAAGCGGGGCTGCTGGGATTAGAAACAGCACCCATATGGGTTCTAGGAATGTGTACAGTGAGGACTTTAGCCACTAGGCTACCGCACTGGGCCAGAATTTTTAAGTATTTTAAATTATCATTGAACCTTGATATTCAAAACTGTATATGGAACAAAATAGCAATTTAATGAATATTTATCATAAGACAAATGTCTATTGATAATCATGTTAGTTTTGGTCATATTTGATTATTTAAGAATTATAAAAAAACATTGTTGTGTGAAAATTTATATTATGATATAATGGCTGAAATTGTAGTTTTATTTTAGTAACTCAAGTAGACAAACTTTTAATTGGATATCTCATTTCACTCAACTACAAAGTGAAGATATTAGATTATGTTGTCACAGGGTGTGTTCTTGGTTCATATTCATGTTATTTGTTTTATTACCAGACCTAAGCTAATGAGTTGCTTTTGGAAAGGAGTGACAGCCAAGAAGAATTCTAAATACCACATAAGTAGGAGGAGCCAAACCCTCTAATCTTTGGCCATTCATCACCTCCCAGGCCACCAAAATATGTCTGTGTATCAACTCCATTCAAAAATACAGCTACAGAAAGATAGCGCAGAGTTTCTTTCCAATCATCTCCCTTCATATTATAGCTAGACACTCCAGAGATAATAAATGGAATCATAACACACTCTAAAGAGAGGAGAGCTCTAAAGAATCTAAAAATACCCAGTGCTGAACTCGCTGGGTTTCTTTTTCGTATCATTTATCTCAAACAGTGTAGTAGAGTAATGAACTTTTCAAAGGAAATAGGAAGGGGAAGAAACTTTCTTTCTTTGGCTAAGTGTTGGGAAAGAGAGAGTCCAGGAGAATCAGCATAAAGACCCACACATACTGAAACCAACAGTCCCACCTCTGTATGAAGTAGCAGCAACAAAGTGTCCCAGCCTGGTAGACCTATGCCACATACCAGACCCAGAGATAACATACAGATCCTCCCATCTACACTGCTGTTATTAACCTTTCACTCACAACAGGGGTTAAAATAGAATAAGATCTTTTTTTTTGGGGGGGGGGGGGTGTGCAGGAAAATCCTCAACACCATGGTGAAGAGTGACTAATCTTTGTGACCCACCCAGCGAGGCATGAGCCAATCCATGCCAGCTCTTTCCTGTCAGATTTCAAGTTCTACTTTCTGTTGTTTATTTATTTTAGTTTTTTTTTTTTTTTTCAGTTTGTAGGATTGTTTGCTGTGAGGGGTTTTCGAAGCGATCCCGATGGTCATTGCGAGGGAGGGGGGTCCAGAATGTTCTGTACCTAAAATGTCGACATATATCTTGTTAGAGTTACAAGCCAGTCTGGATTATCCTAAAATCTGCCAAGATCAGCAAAATTTTACTTCAACACAACAACTGGCTAAATACTAAGATGAAATGGACACAAAACAGCTGAATGGTGCCTTATGGCCATTTTAAGGTATAGAGCAGCTGGTCCTGTATATGAACTAAAATTGAAATGTCAATGAGCTAATCATAGGTTGTGGCTAGGACTTGTTTTCCTTTTTTTTTTTTTTTTTTTTTTAATACACTGGTCACTCAAAACCATGTCAATTCCATAACATTGCAAATTGCTGTTGATGTTATATTGGGACTCTTAATTGACTGTGATGATATTCTACCAGCTCTAACTTCAGACCGGAAATGGTCTCCCCAAGAAACTGTTCAACCCATCTGGACAATAAGTAGCTGGACTCTATGCTTGGAATATGTTTGCAAGGAAAGAATCTTGATTGAATTTGAACTGTAATACTGCATCAAGGTGGAGGAATCAACTGGGGGGAGGGGAGGGGGAGGGATGGGGGGATTCCCAGAACCTATGAAACTGTCACATAATGCAAAATAATTAACAATAAAAAAAAAATGTAAATGAAAAAAAAAATAGAATAAGATCTTCCATCTCTCACCTCAGAGCAATACCCCACCCATAACTTAGATTTTCTGGCCCCCGGATCGAAGGCATAGGTGTCTCAGACTGATGTCTCCCTACCTGGGAGGAAGGAATAGCATGTAGGAAATTGAAAGGCCCTGGGTACAGCAAAGCACACCAGAAGATACTCTCTGGATATCTCACAGCACATCTAACACTGGGCAGCCTGGAGAAGTGCATCCCATTCCCAGAGGTAGCACCACCAGAGAGCTAGCCTGAGTTGAAGTGAATAAAAGGAAGGAGACCAGAATATTAGTCTCAGAAATCTAAACTGCTTTGGGAACACAGGCCACAAAGGTAGGCTAGATACTACACATTACTGAAATCTAAACAGGGAGACTGCCTGCTAATACACAAGATGTAAATAAGATCAAGGGCCTCCTAAAATAACATATAAAAACACAGTCTGCAAATAAAATTCAAAGACCTATCAAGAACCAGTAATATCATAACTTGGATAATTAAAGACAATCAATCGACCACAATACTGAGTTGAATCAGATCCTCCAGCTATGCTAAAAAAAAAAAAAAAAAAAAAACTTTAACAAATATTTATCAGTTAACTTGCAAGAAATGAGAAAGTGAAAAATCTTGAAAAGAAAAATACTCTCTGGTGTGGAGAATATTCAGAAATCTGAAAATGGATGTACCATATGAACAAGCTATTGTACATTGGGAATTCACGTAAAGAAAAAAAAACTTAATGTAGGAAAGAGATGTTCATATTTTCATGTTATTGCGGCTGAATTCACAATAGCTGACATATGGAATCAGCCCAGATGTCCATCAGCTGACAACTTGATAAAGAAATCGTGGTAGTCTGTTTTTATTCTGGAATAGAGATGCATTTATGTAATCATATAGAAAACTTTGGAGCATGGAGAGGGGGAAATTCCTGAGCCTCTAGAATTACATCATGAAAAATTTTTAAAAATTAATTAAATTTTTAAAAAAAATTAATTGTGAGCTGCAAGTACATTTATGTGCCTCATGAAACACTATTCAGCTATTTTTTTTAAAAAAATGAAATTCTGTTTCAAAGAAAACAAAATAGATGCATGAAGACATTATTAAGATTAGTCACTCAAGCTTTAGGCAACTGCCTTGATTAACTTTGTTCTTAAGCAAGTGTTGCGCAGCTGGAGAAAAGCAGCCAATAATTGTCAGGGACTCTGGGCCTGGTTAATGCCAAATTTGTGTTAACTATATCAGTGTGCCAACATAGTTGCCTATTCCATGTGTTGTGGTTGTTTTGTTTGGTTATGTTTTGGTCTGGTTTTGGTTTTTTTGTTAAGGATTTGTGGAGAAGGCAGAGAACACCATACTAGGAGACTCAAACCTGGTTCCCAGGCAGGGAGCACTGTGCATTACCCAAGGAAGCAGGTCTGGGGACATACGGGAGTGAGAATTGATAGGGAAATGTTTGAGATGGCAAGAATGACTTCTGAGACCTTAAATGGACCAGATTGGGCTAGTGTACTTGCAGGTAAGCAAAGGAACTGAAACAGAGAGATTTAGAGGAGGTAAAAAACAAACAAACAAACAAACAAACAAACGGAGGGCATATCTGGATCAGGCCAAGGCACCTATCCACGTGAGAAACCTGGGCAGTGCTAAATACCATGACTCAACCACCTGCTGGTGCTCACCAAAAGCTGGGGCCTGGGAGCGCGCCTGTCTGGGCTGGGCTGTAACACACACTGGAGAGTATAGGAACAGAAGGTGGGCCACAGCAGGCTCAGCTGCAGCACCTGCTGGAACAAGTGAGAACTGGATCTGCAGCCAGATTCAATAAGGCTTTTATGGGTTCTTCTCTGGCACTGTAACATGCAAGGGTTCACACAGACAGCTTGTGAGGTGACAGGCTGATCCATTAGAAGCACAGAACTCTCCTGACATTTATGGGAGCTGGTACTAGGAGGAGGCCAGGTTAGGCCAGACTGCAGTACCAGCCAGCATATGCAAACATGACAACTAAGGACAGACTATGCCAAGCAGCACTGTGATCATTGCTGCTACATGTGAGATCCAGGCCTGGGAGTGGGCCTGGTAATGGAACTTGAGGAACACCCCTGCTACATCTTACTTTCCAGGGTTGGGGGATGGCCAGGCCAAGCAGGGATGTAGCACCCCTCAGCATTCGTTTGAGCCAAAGCTGTAGCCAAAATCCAGGGCTGGGAAAGGGCATGGAAGTGGAACTTTGGGGACTCCCCTGCTAGACTGCAGCACCTACTGGTGAGTGGGAGAGCTGGAGTTGTCAGTGGACTGGGATGTACAAGGCTTCAGCACCTATTTGCATGGATGCTGGGTTTGGAGGCAGGCCAAACTGGGCTGGGCCCTAGCACCCACTGACACTCAGAAGAGCCAGAATGGATGTAGACAGGTAGGGCTAGATTGCAGCATCTGCCAGCTGTGTAACTATATTTTTCAAATACAATAAATAATCTTTAAAGAAAATGGATAATGCATAAGTTTCATCATAAGTTTCTAAAATTGCAACTGATACTTGGAGCAAAAATCAAAACATCTGTTGTAATACTGAATGCATAAAGCAGAAACATTGGGAAAAAATACGTTTTAATCATGGAGAAATCTAAAAAGATGTAAATGGAAGTTTTAATATTTCATTCAAAATGGTAAACACTAATAAAAGTAGATTAGGAAGAGTTATGTAAATATTCCATAGCATATACAGCAACCATTCTGAAAGTCATGCAAAAATGCAGGGCAAAAAAGCAAAACAAAGCAGATGGAATTCTATACAATTTTTAAATAACCTACAGAAAGACAAGAAAAAAGAAAAACAGAAAAAAATTCAGCAAAAGCAATTAACTGGCAAACTTAAAACCTTAGCATATTGATAATTATTTTCAATATGCATGCCTGAAATATACCAATTAAACAGGTTTGAAACAGAAAATTAAGAAGTATGACAAAACTTTATGTTGCATATAAGAAGCTCACTATTAAGACAAGGTCACAGTGCAAGATGAGATGATGCAAAATGTTATATTTTGCTAACACTAATTATTAAAAAGCAAAAGTACCTACAGAAAAAGTAAAACTAAAAGATATTTTCAAGAACTCTTAAATTAATAAGTTATGGGCCTGGCGTAATAGCCTAGCAGCTAAAGTCCTCGCCTTGCATGTGCCGGGATCCCATATGAGTTTCAGTTTGTGTCCTGGCAGCCCAGCTTCCCATCCAGCTCTCTGCCCTTGGCCTGGGAAAGCAGTCAAAATGGCCCAAAACTTTGGGACCCTGCACCCATGCAGGAGACCCAGAAGAGGCTCCGGGCTCTTGGCTGCGGATTGCCTCAATTCCAACCATTGCAACCTCTTGGGGAGTGAATCAACAGACAGAAGATCCTCCTATCTGTCTCTTCTCCTCTCTGTATTTCTAACTGTCCAATAAAAATAAATCTTAAAAAATTAATAAACATTTATCAAGGCTGATGAGGAAAAAGCAGAAAAGAAGTGAGTTAGAAATATCATTAGTTAAGTGGTGGTGGGGAGGGGGTAGTATTACCACTGACTCTTTTCCTATTGTAAGACTAATAGGGAGAGCCAACACCATGGCCTAGTTGGTTGGCTTCCACCTGCCTTGTTGGCATTCCACATGGGTGCCAGTTCAAGTTTCAGTGCTACACCTCTAATCCAGCTCTCTGCTGGTGGCCTGGGAAAGCAGCAGAGCAGATCCCAGGGCCCTGCATCCATGTGGGAGACTCACAGGAGGATCTTGAGTTCTGGTTTCGGACTGGTCCACTTTTGTCTATTGCAGCCATTTGATGAATAATACCTTTCTCTATCTCTCCTTCTCTCTCTGTAAAATATGACTTTCAAGTAAAAGTAAATGTTAAAAAGCTTCTTTTTTTGTCTATCAATTTTATAAATTTGATTCTTCTCCTTAATTTCTGGTCAGTGGTATCTCTATAATTAAAAAGAAGAAGAAAGAGAAGGAAGAGGAGGAGGAGGAAGGGAAGGGGAGGAGGAAGGGGAGGAAGGGGAGGTAGGAGGTAGAGGGAGGGGGAGAAGGAAGAAAATAACAGGGCTAATATTTTTAGCCCAGCAGTTAGGCCGCTGATTGGGATGCCCCACTCTGCAATGAGAGTGCCTAGGTTTAAGCCCTGCCTTACATTTGATTTCCATTGGTGATGCTCACCTTTGGAGGGAGCGTAGCTGAGTGCCTTCCATTCACATGGCAGACTTAGCTTTAGTTTCCAGCTCCTGTTTTTGGCCTTGACCAGCCCTGGATGCAATAGCCATTGGGGAAGATAACCAGTAAAACAGGAGATATTCTCTCCATTTTACCCTCCCTTTCTCTCTCCCTCTCTCTGCTCTCCTGCCCACACCCTCCCTCTGCCTGTCCTTCTCCCTTTTAAATCACTCATAAAAACAAAAACAAGTTGAAGAGAAATGGACCAAAGAAATGAAAACACATTTCAAAAAAATATATATATATATACACACACACACATATATATATATATATATATATATATATATATATATGTGGAAAATAGGCACATGTAAAGAGATTCAATATCACTTCTTGTTAGGAAATACAAATCAAAGCCACAAGGGTACTGTACTAGGTACCTATACAAACAGCTAATATGTAAAATTATGAGGAAAAATGTCAATGAATATTCAGAAAACAAGACCACCCATACAATCTTTGTAGGAATTATTGTTAAAATGATAAAATGAATTATACAGTCACTCTGGAAACTGAAATATTACTTTTTTACATTGATAATAATTCTTTATTGTATGACTCAGCAATGGTATTCCTTAGGCATTTATCGCAGAGAATTCAAAACATATTTTCACATAAAGAGCGAAAACTATGTACATCTCAGAGGTCTTTCAATGAGTGAATGGTGTAATGAGCCAGAATGCATCAACACTATAGAAGACTCCTCATTAGCAAACAAAGAACAGGCTACAATTTGGCTCTATCTTCAGAAAATGACACTGAGTCAAAAAGCCAAACCAGAAAGATTGCACTGTATGATTCCATTATAGCGTGTTTTCAGCTGATGAAATTATAGAAAGGAAATATAGATAAGTGCTGCCAGTGATTCAGGGTGAGAATAGGTGAGCAGGGACGTGTGGTTTTAGAATGTAACAGGCAGGATCCTTCTGGTAATGCAACACTATTCTATTTTTACCATGGGAGTGAATGCATGAATTTACACCTATGAAAAAATAACATAAAACCAAATGGACACACAAACACAGATGAATGTGAGACTAAGTGGAGAAATCTGAGGAAAAAAATCAGCGGATGGCATCAATGTCAAAATTCTGGCATGGGACTTTGCTGGATGTTATTATAGAAGGAATAGTTAAGAAATTCCCTTTGAATAAGCTGTTACATCTGCATGTCAATTTCTAATGATCTTTTAAACAATTGTAAAAGTGCATCTATTGCTATATTTGGCTGCATACTATGACAACAGTTTGAAATGGTTAAACACATTTGTTAAGATTGGGTCTTAAGGCACAGCGGAGGATTGGGACACTGGTGTCCCATAACCAAGTGCCTGCTACTAAGCGTCACTTACGCAATCAAGCTTCATGTAATGCACACCCTAAGAGCAGCAGGTGCTGATTCAAGAACTTCGGTGCTTGTCACCTTTTTGGAAGATTTGGACGGAGTTCTGGGCCTCTACTTTTAACCTGGCCAGGCTCCAAATGCTACAGACATTTGCCAAATGTACCAGAGGTAGAAGTTTTCTCTCACTCTTCCTGTCTCTCTACCTTTCAAATAGATTAATAAACTTTTACAAAAACTAAATGCAGAAATGTTATTAACCAGCAGATAGAGGATTCTCTTTTTTTCTGTCAGCATACGAAATACACAAATATGGTAAAAATGAAAATAGTGTTAAAAATGTAGGCCAAACTTTCAAATGAATTTCAGTGTTTTGGCATAAAAAGAAGAGTACAAATTCACTCTAAATTCCAATTGTCTGCTAGAGCATATGACATAAAGACATTAACATGAAATCACAAAACAACTACATTTAAAAGTCTATTTAATGAAAGTTATGCAGACGTGTGATCTGTCCTGTGACGATACCTAGAATCAGAGAGGTATCTTGGACTACTCGGAGCCATTACTCAAACTTGAAGCCAAGCCCCATGCCCTTTGTAGTGTAGGAGTTTGAGGTTCTGAGCCGCAGTCTTGGAACCTTTTTACATGGAAGTCTGTTGCAATAGCACAAACATGTAATTCGTTGAGAAAATTAGCCAATACTTTGAAGTGATGGCTGGTGATCACAAAGGTAACTTTGATTTTGGATTCACTTTAATGCTCTTGTGTGTGTTGGAGATGAGGAAGGAGCATTGTCAGCAGCTAGTTTGTTACTAAGAAAATGCACTTAACTTTTGTATAACCTATAGCAACTTTCATCAATTCTACCTTTTCTTCCATCAAATCCTTTTACTTTCAAAAGTTGTTGTGGCACAATTTCTATCACTTTAATCCCATTGTTTTACATGTGTTATATTATCGAGATAACTGTACAATTCTGTATCTCATGTATATATATATATATATATTCATTGTTTTTAACACAAATCCTAGCTCTTCCATTTCATGCATATCTGTACATTATTAAGTGCATTCACAAAGGTGTCACTGCTTTTAACTTGATCTGTCAGCATATTACATACAGAAGTGAATCTTTTAGAAATATTTCATATTATTTCTATGAAATCATATGAAATTTTTATATGTCTGCCTTAAAGGATTGTGTTTTATTTTTCTATATGCTCCATAATTAATTTCTACTCAAATGCTCATAATTCTTTACTTTAAAAAAATGTTATTTCTATTATCTTCAACATTTACAAATAATCAACTTAAATGTAATTAAATGAGAACTAAATACATCAACCCTTTATTTTAAAATATCTTTGTTGTATTCTCAATATATCAGATGAATTTCCTTTTTTCCCAACTTTGAAATCATGCAAATTCTTTAAAGTACCACATATTTCACTCTCCTGAACATTTGCATTGTTAGAAATATATAACATAAAAAGAATCCAAATGCTATTAAGGTTTTTAAGCTGTCAACTGGATTCTACACACTACATTTATTCTGTTCCCATTTGCTACCAAAGAAAAGTGCAAAGTCAAATATGTTCTTACAAAAACCACTTTAAGTTGCATGTAAATGAGACCACTTTTCCTGAGGGTCTATCTTCAATTTGATAGTGCAGTTAAGTGCTCGCTTTCACTTAGAATGGACTGAAATACACAAATAGAAATTGAGAGCAGTGAGAATGCCATTTACCCAAGATTTTCTCCGGGAATAAAAGAAGAATCAAAACAGATTATTCTGTCTGTTTAAAACAACTATTTCATTAATTAAATAATTACTTTCTACAAAGAAACACAAATATTAAATGTAGTAACAAATGCTCCAGGCAATAACTGGCCAAAAGAACACACCAATTGGTGCTTTATTGAATAATATTGCTTTTAAGTAATGCAATGTTTTCTTTCTTTCTTTCTTCCTTCCTTTCTTTCTTTCTTTCTTTCTTTCTCTTTCTTTCTTTCTTCCTTCTCTCTCTCCTTCCCTCCATCCCTCCCTCTCTCTTTCTTCTAGTCCAAATATCACATTGATAACTGAAAAAAAAATTTGGATCCAGAGCTGTGGTTATTAACCATTTTCCAATGGCAGGAGTCTTGTAGCCATGTAAGACTGCTAATTCAGGCCAACAACAAGAAAATTCACATCATTCTTTCTGCTTCAATTTTTCATTTCTAGACAGATTCTAGGATTATGGTAGTGTTTGTGTCTGTTTAACATGTTTTTACATGTGATAAGTATTTGTACAATAGTTTTGTTACGGGAATCCATTTTGAATAGCTGTGACTTTGGAAGGTATGATTGTGATGTGGTGTAAAACTGAATTTCTATATTTAGATACACCTCAGTTTAGACCCTACTTTCCCTGAACAGCATAGAGAACACACCTGGATGTCATTCAGGGCTTATTTCTCTAGTTTGGAAGTGTACTAAGATATATCTATATCTTAGTATATTTTTGCTAATTTTTTTTTTATCAATGAACTCAGATGTTTAGGAGGGAAACACGATTGGCAGTAAAATTGCTAAGTATTGGTACTACTGTTGGGTATGAGACCCATGCCTTATCAGAAATACAACAATTAAATAGTAGAAATACTGCTACATATTTTAAGTTGCTATTTATCCTTATTTAATAAAAGTAATTATATTAATTCTGTTTCATTAAGTGTTTCAAGGAATAACAATATTTTAGCTATTTGTTTTATAGGATTCATACCATACCATAGGATTCATAGCAAGCCATATCAATACTTTAGTGGGAGGAAAAGACAGAAAGGTTGTATAAATCACTAAATTTGTAATATATTATGTATATCGAATAACTCATCAAAAAGTTTGTACACATTTTTTAAAAAAAGAATTTAGATGTGAGCACTATTAAAATAATATTTACTTTCTCATTACATAATTTATAATTGCCCAGTAAAGCACATAGGTTTTTTTTTTTTAGATTTATTTATTTCTATTGCAAAGTCAGATATACAGAGAGGAGGAGAGACAGAGAGGAAGATCTTCCGTCTGATGATTCGCTCCCCAAGTGACTGCAACGGTCAGTGCTGCGATGATCCGAAGCCAGGAGCCAAGAACGTCTGGGTCTCCCACAAGGATGCAGGGTCCAAAGGATTTGGGCCGTCCTTGATGGCTTTCCCAGGCCACAAGCAGGGAGCTGGATTGGAAGCGGGCCTGCTGGGATTAGAACTGGCATCCCTATGGGATCCTGGCACTTTCAAGGTGAGAACTTAAGGCGCTAGGCCACCTTGCTGGGCTCTAAGCACATAGTTTTTATATACATCATAATTTCTTGGTAAATAGTTGTTGACTGAAGGATAAAGAGATGTCTACTGGGTAAACAATAAACTAAATTTCAGTAACTCAACTTACCTTCTTTGTAAAATCATTGACCCAAATATTTAACAAGCAGAAGAGAAAATTCTCCTTTTGCAGTTATGCTAAAAAGTAACAAGCAAAACACTGTTGTCATTTCACTTACAGCACCGGACCCATAGTCTTCCATGGGCGTTTATCCTGCACTAAGTAAATCATTCCCCTCTCATTTTTCCCATTGATTTATGCATGAAGCTCCTCTCATTGGTTTTTCAAATCAGTAGATAAAAGTTTTATTTGAGTTTTAGGACATCCAGATATACCCTTTCTTGTTCTTGTTATCTGATAAACTCTTCTCCTTTGCAGTCACTGAACACTTTGGAGCCCATTAACAGCCTAAGAAACGTTTTTATTGCATCCTACAAAGATAAAATTATCTCTGTGCTATGACTGGAATATCAGTTCCAATGTTCAAGGTCACCCAAAAGTCCATGTCTTAAAAGTTTGCTTCATAATGTCTCGTATAAACTATACTAACAAAATGGAAACTTAATCCAAGTATGTTGCTTGGAGGAAAGGTTTCAGGGAGGTAACTGGATTGGATTAGGCCGTTAGTGTGGTGTTCCTTGTTTAAACGCTGGTGGCTTTGTAACACCAGATCAACAGTGATGTCCAGATACACAATCACTTTTGCCATGTAGTACTCTTCTTTTCAAGGCTCCGCCAGCAAGTACTCTAACACCACAGCATGAACCAGTAGGACTAGACCAATCTTAGACTGTTGATTTCCAAAAACAAACAAACAAACAAACAAAAAAAAAAAAACACATGTTCAAATAAATCTCATTTCCAGGTAAAACTGTTAGCTTTGGCTAACTACTAACAGTAGTTAAAAAAAAAAAGCAAAAAAGGCTTACTAATACACTGTATATTTACTGTCCAACAGACTCACTGTTGTATTCAATGTCTATTCCTACCCCCACTCAAGTTGATAGACTGAGATTTTAAGCTCTTCATGTGAGAGTATTCCGAACCAGGTGGGTGAGAGGCAATTGTACTCACGCCTTCAGAGTTCTCTCATGCCTTCTCTATGGGAAGTTACATGTGAACAAGGCCAAGGACCCCCAGCCGGGGCTGGACCTGCTGCCATTCTGATGTTGGGCTTCACAGCCTCCAGAACTGTGAAAAGTAAATGTTGCTTACAAGCTGCCCTATGTATGTCAGTTTAATTAACAGCCTGAATGGAACGCAACAATTTATCTGTTATTTATGAATCATAAATTAAGTGGTGGTACATTTGTTCTGTATTCACCAGGACCATCCACCATCATCTAGATGCTGATCTAAATCAAATTTGAAACTCAAGAACCCAGAAGCCCACCACCCGACCACAAATAATTTGTCTTTCATGCTCTCTGAAACTTCATCTGCGTTTCTTCAACTGAACTTAAAGAACGAAAAACAAAATCTATTTTGCTGGAAATGCAGATTTACAGAGAGAAGGAGAACCAGACAGGAAAGTCCTCCATCTGCTGGTTCACTCCCCAAGTGACCACAATGGCTGGAGCTAAACTGATCCGAAGCCAGGAACCAGGAGCGTCTTACAGATCTCTGAAAATGACGCAGGGTCCCAAGGCTTTAGGCCATCCTCTGCTGCTTTTCCAGGCCACAAGCAGGGAGCTGGATGGGAAGTGGAGCACACAGATATAAACGTGAGCCCATATGGGATCCCGGTGTGTGCAAGGCAAGGATTCAGGCACAGAGCCACAGCGCCGGAGCCTCTCCAATTGAACCTTGAATATGTAGAGATAGTTAGTGCCTCGATATTTCCATTTCATCTTCCTCTGTGAGCCTTTTATGTGTTCTGTGACTCACAGATTCATTTGTTTTATTTTGCCTCTATCTTGCTCGTACTCAGCATTCGGCTCAAAATGAATAATATGAAGTACAAATCAAACTACAAGCCCATGAGTGACAGGTTTCATTTTGCTTGTTTTGTTTTCTTTATGCCCTCTCTCTGCTCCTCTTCTCCTTCCTTTTCTTTCTCTTTCCTCTTTCCCCACCTAGAAAAATTGCAACAAAATCGGTTAGTGATTGCTAGAGGATTGGTGCATGCAGCCCTGACAAGATTTTCTAATCCCTAAGACTAGAAACATCCTACCAGTCTTACTGAGTGGCTCATTCTTTTCCATGCTGAGTGCTAATTTAGAGGATGAGAACAGTAGCTTTTAGTAGCTATCTCTGGCCAATAGCCATATGGTGGGAATTTATCTACAAGAGAGACAAAACTGAAAAGCGGAAGATGCAGAACTAAGAAAGTGAGAGCCCTAATTTGTACAGAAGTCCTAAAATCAACTACATTCAAAACCACTTGCATGTTGTACTCCATGGCTATAAAACTGAATATTTACTATATTTAAGTGAAACATTTTACCTGCTAAGAATTTAATTTTAAGGGCTCAGTGCAATGGCATAGTGACTAACTCCTTGTTTTGGATAAAATGAGATCCCATATGGTCACCAGTTTGTATCTTGACTGCTCCACTTCCCATCCAGCTCCCTGCTTGAGACTTGGGAAAGCACTAGAAGATACCCCAAAGCCTTGGGACTCTACACCTGCATTGAAGAGCCAGAAAAAGCTCCTGTCTCCTGGTTTCAGATTGACTCAGTTCTAGATCAGCTCAGTATCAGCTCTGGTTCAACTCTGGCCATTGCAGCCACTTGGGGAGTGAACTAGTGGATGGAAGATCTTTCTTTCTGCCCCTCCTTCTCTCTCTGTAGATCTGATGTTTCAGTAAAAATAAATAAATCTTCAAAAATAATTTAATTTTAAGTATTTAATTCTTTCATATATATATAAACATATTTATTATTTTTTTTAATCTAGAGAACCGTACATCACCAACATCATTTTCCCCATGTTGGGTGCCACCTGCCAGAGACGAGTTCCAGCCGAGTCTGGATCTGACAAAGAGTACGCGAGTCTGCGAGAAGAGGAAGACTTAGACATGGATGGCTACGATGTAGAGCTCATAATGGACAACTCAAAAAAAAAAAGCTGCCTTCTTGCCTTCTTTATTTATACAGAACTCATCACAAGCTTATGCACAAATATCCAACTGTTTCATTTTCCCTCACGGTTACAAGAATGGTTACAAAAACAGTCCTAAAAAACATTATTATCATTTCTACTTCAAAGAAAACATTCTTAGCAAGCCACTACTCATTCAAATCTGCAGTCACCAAGCTGAGACCAGGAACTCCACCATCAGCAGCATGTGTGGTTACATAGTGACAGGTGCTTTACTTATATGCAAAAGCGATTTTCACTAAAACCAATATTACTTTAAAAATCAAGAATATATATATGTATTTTAAAAATGGTTATAAATGAATGTAATTTATAAAGGTATATATCATAGATTCTTATTAAATCTTATAACCAATCACATACTAACTGCCATCACCTTCACCTTGTGCTGATTCAATTGTTTTTTGTTCTTTTGTAAAAGGGCAGTGGGAAGGATCAGGGTGGCTTGGCCGTTCTGTGAATGGAGGGCATTCACAAACACTTCTTTTTTTTCTTTTTCAAAATTATATATATACGTATATAATATATGCATATATATCATATTTATGTATATATTATGTATATGTATATATGTGTGTGTATGTATATATATGTGTATATATAATTTTGAAGTTTTGAATTATGTGTTACAATTTCGTATAGACTTGGATTTTTAGACTATTTTCATTCCCTAAATACAAGTGCCAATATAAGGTAGAAGTTTCAAACCATTTTTTCACCTAAGGGCTCACAACATTTATCTCCGTTTTAGAAGACACCCTATATACGTTCTGCTTTATGTGATGGGAAGCCAAAATGACTGTGTCATTCCATGTATTGCAGCAGTTCGGGTCTACATGATAAATAAATTCTTTGTACCTGCTTAATTGCCATCTGTTTCTAAGATATTATCAAGCCATTTCTTATGGAGAACATTATGCCTCTTAGGGTAAATTCCAGGGCAAAAGTGGGCCCATGATAAGACATTTGGGAACAATATAAGCTCCATTGTACCACTGTATGCTTTTAGCTGTGTCTCATTGTCTCATTGTCTTAAGTTACTAAAGACCCTTTTACCATAATGTGATTGATAAAATCTGGTTCATATATTATAGCAGTTACATAAATCATTGCAGAAAAACAACATCACTCTCAGGAGAATTCCAGAAAATATTAAAAAAAAAAAAAAAAAAAAAAAAGCACTTGAGGGTCCATACAATGGGGTGAGGCAGCAAAAAGGTGATTTCAGAGACATTCAGTCAGGCCTTGCCATTTAGCCAGATGCTCCTTGTAACCTTGCTAAAGGGAAGTGTCCTCCTTACACCCTTGCACTGATTGCTCCAGCTGCATGGCTGCCCACAGTCCAGAGTTATTCTTTCAAAACATGGGATTTAAATTGGAGTGATCATTACCTAAAAGACAGAAAATGACAATTTGATACAGAAACAATGGCATGACAACTCTCAGACTGTCTAGAGATGGTCCTCTTATCTTACTGATATTGCTAAGCTTCTGTTTACCACATGGAGACTGTCTATATGAAAATAAAACAAGGTACAGTCAGAGTCAAGAAATAAAACATAGAATCAGCTCATTCAAACTTAAATACAGTCATGCCAGAAACCAGCTTTGTACCATGGTGTTTGCTTTAACTTGTATATTGCTTCATTTTCCTTTTTAATTGATAACATTTCTGCCTCTCACCTGTGACTGAGAATCCTAAATAAGACACAAGAATCGCAAAATGAGGGGGATGGAAGTTAAAACATCAAGAAATGTCATACCACTGCCAGTGGAGGACAAAAATTTGGAGAATGTCTAAAGTAACCTATACAGAGCACACATAAAATAGACCAAGAGCTAAAAGAATAGCTGATCACTTAGAAAAAAACTACAGCATTGGATAACAGTTGGGGGTTTCAGGCATGAAGATAAGCAGTAAATTTGTAAGAAATACTTGCTGAGTTAACAAAATCTGGAGCCAAATTGAAAGGCCAGTCATCTTTATTTCTTTGAAAATTTTCAGACTGTTTACTCTGGATGAAAAGAAGATATGGTTAAGAGAGGAATAATATATCACACGATGTGATGTTCACAGTTTCAAGGGAGGTTACTTAGGTCAGTGCTGGAGGTACCAAGGAGACATCAAAGTCAAGTAAATACCTCATAATGAGTTATTGTTTTAGGAGAAGCGATGCTTGTCTTACATGAGGTTCTCTTGAGGAAAAAGAAGAGATGCAATGTGCAATTTATCTTTTGATAACCTTGCTATATTTTTAAGCTGAAGGATCAGATAGCTTCATAAAATACATCTAATCAGATTATCTACAGAAGCTAAACTCTAGACACAGACTGGGTCAAGGATAATCCTCCCAAGTGTCTTTTGTTTGAAGTTTCCTCTTTATAGCTTAAAAAAAAGAGGCATCCTTGCAGAATATATATAGTGCTTGATATAAATAAAGGCTGAAATAATCACAGTTAAAGGGAGGATCTGTGCTAGGCTGTCTGTTAGCATGAGTCTAGCCTGAAGTAACTCTCTTCCCCCTCCGCCCTCATCTACCTCTTCCTCATTCTGCATCTCATGAAATGGCACAATGGCATATGAGGTTCTAGGATTTAAATCCTGAAAATTAACTTATTTCCCTCTTTTCTTATATTTGCTTGCTATTTTGAGTTTTACACATTTCAATATAGTGTCACCAATGTACCACCTTCCAGTTTCTACTTTTAACACCTTAATTCTGATATCATCATCTCTTGCCTTTATTGAACATCACTTTCAGAGAAACAGACCAGCAGACGTGAGCACAGATGCTTATGATACAAGAGAGTAAAAAGTAAAGATGCAAACACTCAACAACAAAAATGTTTGTCCTAAAAGAAAATACATTGTCAATTGAAAAAGTAATAGTAATAAGAGGAAGCAACACCTTTTTAAAAAGATTCATTTATTTTTATTTGAAAGGCAGAGTATGCAGAAAGAGAAGGAGAAGCAAAAGGAGGCCTTCATTCCCCAGATGGCCACAACTGCCATGGCTAAGCTAATCCAAAGCTAGGATCCAAGAGCTTCTTGCAGGTATCCCATGTGGGTTCAGGGGCCGAAGAACCTGGAACTATCTCAATCTGCTTTTCTAAACTATAAACAGAGATCTGGATCAGAAGCACAACAGCCGGGACACAAACCGGCACCGCTTTGGGATGCCGGTATTCGCAGCTGGAGGATTAGATTGCTTTGCCACTACACTGCCCTGGAAATTATATTTTTGGTTTGGGTCTAAGCTTGCAGCATTGCTATAGGAAGGTAGGACTAAGCAGTTAGGAAAGAAGAAAGTAAACAAGGAGTAGCCTGTGCAAACCATACATGTAGATTGTTTGACGTAATTTTGGGGTAGCAAAGAATTGAGACTTGGAATTATTATGTGGTATATTAGCATATGCACACTCTATATGCTAAACCTCTTCTAGCAGTTTGGGTCAAATGGTCTTCCAAAATGCTAGAAATTGCTCCCCCCATGTCTAATGTATCCACATTTACTGAAATAATTTTTCCTGTTATTTCATCATATGTCTCTACTGATTACTGCTATTCAGTAGTTTTCTATTGTCCTTCAACATTTACAGTACCTCGGTTGGTATGAAACACTATACAAGAGATATATTAGTAGGAAAAATCCACCATGAGTTTATTTAAGTGTAAATTTCATACATATTCATGCATGGGAGATAGTCAGCTAATGAACAATTCTCTTAACAATGTCTGAATTACAGCTTATCAGGTAGCATCCCCCAGCCATAGGCAACTGCCTAGGTTGCCTTGTAACTAGACAAGTGTTACACTGCTAGGGAAAGAGCAGGCAATAGCTGGCAGGGACTCTAGGCCTGGTTAATGCCAAATTTGTGTTAAACGCCAATTTATTTATTTATTTGCTTATTTATTTGTTTACTTACATATGTGGAGAAGCCAGGGAGCACCAGACTGGGAGACCCTCACCTTGGCCCCCAGGCAGGGAGCACTGAAGATTGCCTAGGTGTGGGAAAGACCCCTACATCCACGGAAGGGGATCTGGGGACATATTGGAGTGAGAATCGCTGAGACCATGTTTGACAAGGCAAGAATGACTTCTGGCATCTTCCATGGACCAGACTGGGCCACTGTACTTGCAGGTAAGCAAGAGATCTGAGACAGAGGGATTTAGAGGAAGGGAAACCCAGAGGGCATGTCTGGGTCAGGCCAAAGCACCTGCTCACTGGGAGACTC
The DNA here is from genome assembly GCF_030435755.1 of Ochotona princeps. Taxonomy (NCBI): domain Eukaryota; kingdom Metazoa; phylum Chordata; class Mammalia; order Lagomorpha; family Ochotonidae; genus Ochotona; species Ochotona princeps. Next base: position 53,201,670 of record NC_080834.1, read on the forward strand.
GAGCTGTACTAAATAGCATCGCCCACTATCTGCTGGTGCTCACAAATGCTGGGGCTGGGGGGCATGCCTGATTGGGTCTGGCTACAGTGCTGACCAAGAGGGTCTCAGCATGGGGGTGGATCACCTCAGGCAGAACTTTCAAAACCACTGAAATAGCTCAGAACACTCTTCTCCACATCAAGATCTGTAAAGCATCGTCAAATGGCCATGCCCCATCCCTGGGCACTGAAACAATTTGACAGCAATGATCAGATCCCTTCCTCTCCTTCTTGCAAACACAGGAAGGAGAAAAAAAACAGCCAATAAACAGTTGTCCCACTCACCTTCCTCCACACCTGACCTTTCCCATGCCGATCAGAGGCCCACATGGGGATGCATCCCTCTCAATTATGTAAACAATACAAAAAAAGAAAATAAAAAATTTAAATTAAAAATATTGGAAAAGAGAGAGAGAGAGAGAGACTCTTTTAGAGAAGCAACAAGGCAAAGAACACTGAATCTCTGGAGGTAGCAACTGGGGGAAAGGAAAATAATTGGAAGGTTAAGGCTAAAGGGTGTATCTTGCTCACATAGACTCCTCGGGAACAATATATAGGCTAAAATGTGTCTAAAGCTGTCTTTGGCGATTTACTGTTTTTCTCCCTGATCAAGAAAGTGGTGGGAAGAGACCTTACATCTTTGTAAACCCATATCCTGCCTCTTGCTGCTTGCCAAACAACAACCAAATTGGTTGGAAGCATTCTTGTAGAACCCCCAAACTGAGCCCACTTGCCCAACACACAGAAAGCCAATCACTGAAATCGGGACAGTGGAACAAAGTAGATCTTTTTTGCAATGCACAGAGCAGAGAGCAGACAGCTTTTGTTTCATTCCCAGGTTCCTTAAGCAGTTCAGAGTGAAGGTTCTTATAGACAGAACACTGGGGCAGAGGTGTATGTGCATGCAAGGTTCCATACAAGCTTTCTAATTGATCAGCAATGCCATGATCTCTTAGGAGTTTGTGGTAGCCAGGTGGGCTACAGTTGGTGAATGCAGCACGTAACATTCTGCCTAGACCTGGAATTCACCTATGCGGATTATTCCCGGACTATACTGGCCATTGCGATTCTTATCTATTGGAGAAGAAAACGACTCCTTGACTTTAGTCATCAGAACCCTGCAAAGCCAGCTGGATCATTCCCTTTGGTGAGTGAATTCCTTTTGATAAAAAGCAAGCAAGGACACCCTGTTCTATGGGAGACAGGAGGTCAGATTCTGCTTTTCCATTATGGGGATTTGGTTTCACTGGGATCCAGAGCAGAGGCAAAGGATTGTTTTCTACCTCTGTTTCTGCCTAATTGCCCTCAGCTTGACAATGATTCTATTTGGGGGCAGCACATTCTAGTCTCCGAGAAAAGAAGACACAGTAAGGACTATCAAAAGCTTTTCATCATCCTTTAGTGTGTGGGGAACAGAATAGAAAACCCTGGCAATATCCAAGACAGTATGCCAAGTATCATCTGATTGCCTTATGTTCAGTTACAGTCAGTTTTTAGGTTAGCAAGTTTTAGAGAAAAACAACTGAACTTGATTGACTCCTGTACCAGTGCTGATGTATTAACATACTGCATCTCTTCTTTTTTTTTTTAAGATTTATTTATTTTTATTGGAAAGGCAGATATACAGAGAGGAGAAGAGACAGAGAGGAAGATCTTCCATCTGATGATTCACTCCTCCCCAAGTAAGCCGCAATGGCCGGTGCTGCGCCAAACTGAAGCCAGGAACCTGAACCTCCTCCAGGTCTCCCACACGGGTGCAGGGTCCCAATGCTTCGGGCCGTCCTCAACTGCTTTCCCAGGCCACAAGCAGGGAGCTGGATGGGAAGTGGAGCTGCCGGGTTTAGAACTGGCGCCCATATGGGATACTGGTGTGTTCAGGGCGAGGACTTTAGCCAGGAGGCCACGCCGCCGGGCCCACTGCATCTCTTCATATGCTTGATCAAAGCTCTGATTTTTCTGTCTTCTCCTGGCATTCTATGTTATTTGTGTTGATCTACTTAGGAAAGACCATGAGAGGGAATTAAGAATTAAGAATTCATTTAGCTTCCCTTCCCCCACCACTAAAAGCAGATTCTCTCCACAAAGAATCTGAAAGGATGGTGACTTTAGCAGCTGTATCCAAAACAATCATAAATGTTTTAAGTGTCTTTTTTTTTTTTTTGCGGGACCTTCTCCAGACTTATCAGAAGGGTGTAGCAGGTATTTTGTTCACCCCTGCCTCACTCAAATCATATTTCTGCTTTAAGCAGCTATAAATGGATTAGAGATCCAAGAAGGGAGAAAGTGGCTCAGCATCATTAGAAAGGTACATTCACTTAGGTTCATTCACTTAGGTACATTCACAATGACTCAGCAATTATAGCCTCCTAGTTCCTGAGAGAGCTGTCCTGTTCGCCCTGGTTGCCCATTTTGGAAAATCAGTTTCTACTCACAACTTGCTAAGGAGTCCACCTCAGCCAGAAGTCTTGTCTGCTGTAATTTCATGTCTGCTTTAACAGCTCACCTGGTTTTAATGTAAAGTCATGGAAAGGTCTCAACGGTGACAGTGCTAGCCACAAGAGATCATCTAGATTTAGTTGGTGCATTTCTCATTTTCACTGCAGGATCCTCAGAGTACTATGATTTTGTCCTCAGGAAGCATGCATCACCCATCCCAACAAAATCCCTTACAAAGGCCAAAGCTCCGGGACAGCAAACGACAAACATGTAAAAATTGACACAGAGAGGTTAAGGAAGACTTCCTGAGGAGGTTGTATTTTAGAAAGTGTAATTTTTTTTGAAACATTGCCTTTCGTCTTTAAAAAAATTATTAATAGAACAAGAATAGATCACAGGTATTCAAAGTTACAATTCTAAGAATATAGTGTTACTACTCTCCTCCTTCCTGCCTTGTTAAATCTTTCACAACAACACACTATTTACAATAGGCTTAATGTTCCACTAAACAAAGAGGTCAACAAGTTAAAACCTCCAAAAGCACTGTTCAGTAGGTATACAGACAACAGTTGTAAACCAATAATCAAGTCATATAGGTGATGTGGTGAATCAACATGCCAGTCCTCTACCTTGCAGCATTAGCATCCCATACAGATGCCATTTCTCATCCCGACTGTTCCACTTCTGATCCATTTCCTGTTTTATGGCCTAGGAAAACAGTGAAGGATGGATGGAGTCCTTGGGCTCTGTTCCCATGTGGGAGACCCAGGAGAATGTCCTGGCTCTGGGCTCTGACCGTTGTAACAATTTGGATAGTGAACCAGCTAATGGGAGAGCTCTCTATTTCTCCTTCTCTCAGTAAATCTGATTTTCAAATAAAAATAACAAAGCTTAGGGGAAAAAAGTAGTCCAGTTCCAAGATACCAATTTCACTCATATATATCAAATTTGTGTACTGTATATATTATCTACCACAATAGGAAAATGAACCATAAAACAACAACTACAGTGATCCTCTGTTAAGAAACTAAGAGATACATTTGAGAAGTAATGAAGAAATCAGTCTGGCTTCCATGGTATAAAGGAAAAGATTTGTGGTAGAAAATCATTATTTCTAACAGAATAATTAAAGAAAGAGTTGTTAGATAACACAATCATGCATCAAAAAATCTCAATGTTTTATGTTTTCCTGTGTTTGTTTCCAAATATTCTCTTCTATTCATGTTGTTTACTCTCTCCATCCCCCAAACTCATTTTCAAAAGTGTATTTGTTTGAGAGGCAGAGGCATCAAGATCCCCTATTTACTGATTCAAACCGCAAATGCCTAAAATGGCATTGGTTGGTACCTGAGTCAGGATCCCAGAACTTTATCCAGGTTTCCTCTTCATTGGGCAGCAGTTCAATTACAGGAACCATCCCCACCACCTTCCAACATTTGCGAAGTGGAAGATATGCCTCAAGAGCCAAAGCCACAGCCAGGTATCGAACCCAGGCACCTCCACATGGAATGCTGCCATCTAAGCCACTATGCTAAATGCCAAGACAAATGCTTGCCCCTTATCACTTTTTTTTTATGAGAGGCAATTTTTTTTATTCATTTTTTATTGGAAAGCCGGATATACATAGAGGAGGAGAGACAGAGAGGAAGATCTTCCATCCGATGTGTCACTCCCCAAGTGAGCCGCAATGGCCGGTGCGCGCAGATCCGAAGAACTTTTTCCAGGTCTCCCACGCAGGTGCAAGGACCCAAAGCTTTGGGCCGTCCTCAACTGCTTTCTCAGGCCACAAGCAGGGAGCTGGATGGGAAGTGGAGCTGCCGGGATTAGAACTGGCGCCCATATGGGATCCTGGCATGTTCAAGGTGAGGACTTTAGCTGCTAGGCCACAGTGCCAGGCCCTATGAGAGGCAATTTAAAGTCTTATCTGTCTTCCAAATTACATCATTGCAGTTATATCTTTTATTATTATTATTATTATTTTTAATTCATTAATTACCTTGTATTATGTGACACAGTTTCATAGATACTGCGATTCTCCCCACCCCTCCCCAAACCTTCCCACCATGGTGGATTCCTCCACCTTATTGCATAACCACAGCTCAAGTTCAGTTGAGATTCCCTCATTGCAAGCATATACCAAACATAGAGTCCAGCATCCTATTGTCCAGTCAAGTTCAATGGCTTCTTAGGTATACCCTCTCTGGTCTGAAGACAGAGCCAACAGAGTATCATCCCGATCAATTAAAAGCTCCAACATACCATCAGCAAAAATTTACATCATTATGGAATTAATTGACATAGTAATGAGTAACCAATATGTTAAAAGTAAATGCGAGTTCTTAACCACCTTCTGTGACCACCTCATTGACATTTCAATTTTAGTTTATACACAACATATAACATACATAACATAACATGTTATACATAACATCATATCATCTTAAATTAAGGCAAACATGTGGTATTTAACCTTTTGGGATTGGCTCATTTCCCTTAGCATTATGGTTTTCAGTTTGGCCCATTTGGCCACAAAGAACTCATTGCAGTTATATCTTAATGTTTAATTATCTATGAGGCATCCAGAGCCACATTTACTCACAGAATAATAAATACACTCTGTTCTAACGCTGAAACCAGAAAGAAAATCGTCTACCTCCTTTGGAAAGCATAGAAAGAGTTTTCAGGTTACGCGAGGGTTAACTTTGTGTGTGAAACAGGGGATGATTATATTGGCCGCTGAGTAAACAAAGAAGAGGAGAGACAGCTCCGCTCTCTTATTGTAATTGCAAATTTATTTTTCATAGTTTTTACAGTTTCTATTTTCCTTTAAACTGCCTTAATCTGTCTTCCTGCTGTGACCTATTTTCAGTAATGCATATTCAGTATAAAAATAGTAGATCAAATCATATCAGAACAGGAGTTACTCCTTGTCGAGCAGAAACAAGTACTTTCATACAACACTGAAATCAATTCCCCTCTACTAATTATTTAATTTCCATAATATACTGACAGTATTCTGGCATTATATATTCACATTTAAAACTTGTTTTAAATATTTGAATAGATCTTTAAAAAAAAACACAGTGAAGAAATATGCTCACTATTTTATAGATCAAGCAAATGAGCCAAATTTTAAATATTAATCCAATGTCATTCATTGGTGTTCTGGTTAGATTATAACTAGGGTGTCATTTGATCAAACTGATCATTTAGTTTAAATGAGCTTATTGAATGAAAAGCTCATTAAACTAAATAGGACCAACGTGATCAACTGATAAGATGATCACTTCAGATCAAACTCTGGCCGCATTGGTCATCACATTAAAATATCTCTTACGCTGATTAGCACTAAAAGTTGTTTTTCTCAACCCAATTCTAAAGACAAAAGATTCCTGACTATAGGAAGTCAGGACTTGGCATCTTAAATAAATATATGCCAATGATTTTGAGCAACGGTAAAGTCTGAAAAACGGTGGTAGGCCACGTTGGTGATATACAATCGGGATATTTCTTAATCTTATGGGAGAAGTAATATTATTATAAACTCTGAGATCCAGATTGAGACAAGTAAGAATTATTGCTGTTATAAAATAATAGATTGATGGCCTGGCATTATTGCATGCAGGTTAAACCCCTGTCTTTGAGGCAGCCATCCTATGTGGGTGCCAGTTTGTGTCTATGTTGCTCTACTTCCAATAATACTTTCCCATGCCTAGGAAAGCAGTGTGAGATCTGTCAGGTGCTTGGTTTTTTGCACCCATGCAGGAAACTTGCATAAAGCTTGCTCCTGGCTTCAGCCTGGCAAGGAGCCTTAGCCATTGCAGCCATTTGTTGAGTGAACCAGCAGTTGATAACTCTCTCTATCTCTCTCTCTCTCTCTTTCTCTTTCTTTCTCTTTCTGTAACTCTGCCTTTCAGTTGAAAATTAATAAACACATACATTGGCAAAGATCCCCCTTGAGTCTCCATCTGCTATTGGTGGATGTGGCTCACAGCTTAACTGCCCATGACCTGAGGCACAACTTCCAGTCTACTGCTGAGGTAAAATTGGAGACTTCCAAAGACACTGTCATTGTCTAGAAGGGATGTATATTCCCTTAGGCCCTCCAGTCATTTCAGAGACTGGAAGCTGTACCTCAGGTCACAGGCAGGTAAACTGTGAGCCACACCCACTAGATAGCCAACCGATATCCCAGGGATGATTTCCTACAGTCAATCAATCAATCGTTTTAGGATTTTTTTTATTCATTTTTATTACAAAGTCAGATATACAGAGAGAGGAGAGACAGAGAGGAAGATCTTCCGTCTGATGATTCACTCCCCAAGTGAGCCGCAACGGGCCGGTGCGCGCCGATCCAAAGCCAGGAACCAGGAACCTCTTCCAGGTCTCCCATGCGGGTGCAGGGTCCCAAAGCTTTGGGCCGTCCTCAACTGCTTTCCCAGGCCACAAGCAGGGAGCTGGACGGAAGCAGTACTACTGGAATCCCAGTGCGTGCAAGGCAAGGATTTCAGCCACTTAGGCTACCACACCAGGCCCTGAAGAAATAAATATTTTCACAACCTTGTAACACAGGGCCCAGCATGGTAGCCTGGTGGCTAAAGTCCTAGCCTTGCATGCATTAGGATCTCGTACAGGCACTGGTTTATGGCCTGGATGCTCCACTTCCCTTCTAATTCCCTACATATGGCATGGGAAAGCAGCAGAGGACAGCCCAAAGTCTTGGGACCCTGCACCACACATGGGAGATCCAGAAGAAGCTCCTGGCTCCTGGTCTCGGATTGGCTCAGCTCCAGTCATTGGAACCACTTAAAGAGTAAACCAGCAGATGGAAGGTCTTTCTCTCTGTCTCTCCTCTCTGTAAATCTTTTGAAATGAAAAGTAAATAAATCTTTTAACAAATTATAAAAGTTATGAAAATTTTGTCTGAGTACTTGTTTTGCCTATTTAAATAGAAATAGATGACTTATTTGGGTTATAACTTCCCCAGCTTGTTACGCTATATAACAGTCACCAAGACAAAGTAATTTTTAATGAATAGAAACATATCTTCTTATTGTTGTATAGACTCACAATAAAAAGGTCAAGGCAAGAACAGGCTTAGTGTTCCATAAAGTCTGTTCCCTGTTTCCAAGAGAGCACCTTATTGTTCTATCCTTTAGAGAACAGATGAAGAAGTTTCTAGTTCCTGACTTGACTGTTGTGGATATTTGGGGAGTGAAGTAGTTGACAGAAGATATTGCATTGGTTCTCTCTCTCTCTCTCTCTCTCTCTCTCTCTCTCTCTCTCTCTCCCTCTACCTCTCCCCCTCTGTCTCATGATTAAAAGAAAAAAGAATAAGAAGAAAAAAGAGAAAAGAAATAGTAATATCTGCGTCATAATTTTAAGGGCTTTACAGAAAAAATAGAATTAAATGATGTGAATTTTTCACAACTTTTCTGAAACCCTCAGGCCCTCTCTCCTACTTCCCTTGCAGCTCATCCTTCTCTGTTTTTCCTGTCTTTGAGATTGACCCACCTGCTCTGACAAGAGGAGGGGGTGTCCTTTCAGAAAGGCCTCTTCTATTGACCAACTGAAGTATAGACTTATTGCTGAAAAATGTGCATGGGCCTCACCCCCTGCACCTGCTTGTACCCAAAAGAGATGTCCAGAGCCAAGGTTCCCACATCCATTGGCCTGCTCTGTGCTCAAAGAGCCTCACTTCAGGAGGCCGAGATCTGAAGTCCAGGGGCAGATAATGGTCCCAGCCTTGGTCCCCTATCTCCCTCCTCCCAAAAAATAGCTCTGCACTTTGTCAGGGGTGGGGGCAGGAGGTGGGTCGACAAACACCAGCTCCCTGGACTATCTTCTGGAGGCACAGGAGCTGGGAAGAGAGAGGTTTAGCTTTGGAGCCAGCTGATAAGAGGGCGAATCCACAGGTGCTGATGCTTGGGTTTAGCCAGGCTCCTCCGAGCACCTCCTGCAATGCCCCAGCCCCATCCCGCCCTGCAGCCTGCAGGGCCAGCATGCAAATTCCCTTCACCAGCAGGGTTGGATTTTGCTGGCTTGAAGACACATGGTCTTAGAATCCTTTGAGACCCATAGCTTCATAGAGCTGCTCCAGCCCCACTTCCTAGCATCCTTAACTCTTCTGGGGCTAGCATGAGCATCTATAGACAATAGACAATTAAAACTAAATCACCTTTTAAAAACAGGAAAAGGAAGGCGTTTGATGAAGAATTTTTGCATAATGAGATAGAAATAATTTAAAATCAGTTAGTGTTTGTTCTGAATGTTGGTTGACCCTTCATAGCTTTGTTACAATGAAACCTTGAACTGAAAATATTTAATAAATAATCTTTAAACAGTCAAAAAATATTTTGAGTGCGTACTGTATGCCAGAGCCTATCCTAATATCTTTACATAATTACTATATATAAACATCATTTAATGACAGAATGCATTCTGAAAAATGCTACATCTTCCATTATAAATGCAATCCATTGTTGACTGACATGGTTTTATAAGGTACATGACTATAATCCTTAGAGCAATCAGTAAAATATTTGGTATCACCAAAATTTTGAATATGGTAAGCACTAAACTAGTATACATAACATTGCTAAGGACACACAGATGGTAAATGGCAAAGTTGGAAATTAAATTCAAGACCGTTTGACTCCAGTTTAAACCCTCACTCTAGCCCCCAAGTAATGCTTAAACTGAACTACCCTTCTTTGAATTGCTTGTGATGATTTACTCTTCAAATAATTTGTTCAATTAATTCATCCTAATAAAATAAAAGGCTGAAGCTAGCTTTGCTTTGTGAGTTAGTTTAATGAAGCAATAGCCTCTTGAAAATCCTCCAGGATTTAAATAACTCTAGGTCAAAAGCAGATAGATTAGCATAACATTCATATTAATGCCTCTCAAAGTGTGTTACAGAAGAAGTCAATGCTTTGGAATCCATGCAATGTCAAATATATTATTTTCAAAGGGACTTTGGTTACCCATTAGAGTGATGGATGACTATAATGAAAATATCAACATATGCCCAAGTCTTTCCTTCAATGTTTCTCTCATAAGTTTAGCATACTGACATAGACTGAAGATTATTTAATGAGACAGGCAGGGGGATCATTTGCAATAGTTTCAAGTACATTTGATTTTCAAATCATAGAGTATGTCATTCCTCATATTATCTACTGAATTTATTTGCCTTGGCAATTGTTACAATTTAGAATTCTATGAACAGACAATAACCATTTCAATGTTTTTCAGTCTATTCTCAACTATGCCTCATTTGTGATATAAATGCATACACTTAATGGAAAAACATTAAGAAGCATTGAACTAATGGCTTAGATACAGCAAGTAATCAGTATACGACATAAGTTAGAATAAAAAATACAACTTGTGATCAAAGTTGCTAATTTTTTCCCTTGATGTCTGAGATACATAAAACGAGAAAATGTGTACAGGAAAAAAAAAACAATTGATTTAAGAATATAAGAAAATGTATGGTAGATACAGTTTTTTTTTTTTTCAAGAGCGCTGTAGTTTAATTGACCAAACTTCATGCACATGTGGATTAAGATTGTAGGTATTAAATGCAGCTACTGATACCTGGGATTAGCAAAGTCATGCATATTTTACATTTACCATACATTAATACTGTTTCTTAGCGATTCTTGGAAATTATCAGTTCAAAGGGAGCTAAAGCAAGAGCTGGAAAGTAAAAGAATCAGCATTTACCTATGACATTTTGATGAGTAAGATGGGTTAACTAGTAGTTAATTAAGGTCCCTTCCAGAACGAAGAAGTGTCAGAGTCCCTTGGAGAGTGGACAAAGTACTTGCAACACTTAAATTTATTTAAGATTTATTTTTATTAAATAGATATACCCAGAGAAGGAGAAATAGGGAAGATCTTCTGACGATTTACTCAAGAGACTGCAACAGCTGGAGCTGTGCCAATCTGAAGCCAGGATCCTGGAGCCTCTTCCAGGCCTCCCAAGTAGGTACAGAGTGCCAAGGCTTTGGGCCATCTTCAATTGCTCTCCCAGGCCACAGGCAGGGAGCTGGATGGAAAGATCATCAGGGAATCATCAGGATTGGAACCAGCGTCCATATGGGATCCCAGTGCATGCAAGACAAGAACTTGAGCTAGTAGGTTTCTGCACTAGGCCCACAGCATTTAAAATTTTGTCATGAAAATAGCTAGACAGATTTACAGTTGCAAACCTCCAATAGTTTTGTCTTGGTCTCTGATGGGTTGTCATGCCAACACTCTAACCGGCTTTTCTCCCAGCCCTCTGATTATATGTTAGCTCTTATTCTGCTTCTCTGTGATTGGCTACACCTAGATAGTCACTTTTGTGTAACAAGGAACAAGTACTGTTAAGTTTCATAGACAACTCTTGCCTTGACTCTCCACCCCTCAATTGCTGTGGCAAGAGGCTTTGCATTGCTAGCAAACTCCAACTTCTAATTGGAATTTCGATTTTCGGTATCTTAGTTGTCTACAGAAAATAATCTGGGATATTACATTAAGAGAAAAACCAAACTACCTCCAGCTGAGACTCTTAATTTACAATCCTAGTCATAACAGAGTGGTTAGGATTTTTCTTGAAACTTTATTCTTGGAGTAATCAATTTACTACAACAGATTCAAAGAGCCATGCACTGATTCAGCTACAGTTACTGCCCTTCCACCTTCTATCTTGTTTTCACAAATAACTTACATTCTCTTATTTAATCCAAGCCCTATGCAAAGAATGTCTCATACTGATAAAAAGGACAGCCCCTTTTCCTGAAAGGGACTCAGTGCTAACAAGGCTGGCCTGGAAGTCATTTGAGATTTAGCCTGTGTTTCTATTCAGCCATATTCATATGTCTAATAACTGAAGGATACAATGATAAATATGATTCCCTTTTTCTAACCAAAGAAAGACAAGGTGAGAAACTATTCCAACTTAAATTATGACCCTCTGACACACTTTTGATAAAAGCATTTATAAGGCCAATGTTTGCTCCTTTAGGCACAAGCAGAACTACATCTAGCATAAATCTTTGAGATGTGTTAGTTGAAGAATTAATACTGGGAGCAATTCTCTTTGCCATTTTGATCCATGCTTCTATACAGTTGATATCTCTAAACAGGAAACAGCTGTTTAGCCAGGTTTTTCACAGCCTGTTTATTCACAACATGGAGCAAAAATAGAAAGTTTCTTCCCTATGGGAAGAAATGTTATATATAGTTACTGAGATGAGAACTAAATCAACACATTAATATATTTCATGTTCCATAATTTATAGAAAGATTTTTAAGCCTAAAGCAAATAATACATAAGTGAAATTAGAAAACTAATTATCATTATTTCAGGGCATTTTTCTCAGGACAATGTTTCTTCTCCCAGAAATCATGCTATTTTTAGTTTGAAATGTCTCTCTTTGATATCCTGATAATAATTTTAAATCTAAAGACTCTTTCTCAGCCCACACTCTTATTAATAGCACAATGGCTAATTTTATGACAATTTGCCAGGGCTCTGAAGCTCAGATTTGTGGCCAAAAATTATTCTAGGTGTGTCTGTGGAAGTGTTTTTAGGTGAGATTAACATCTGAATCTATACACTAAGACAAGCAGATTGTTTTCCCCAGTGCATGGTCTTATCCGATCAGTTGAAAAAAGACTGACTCCCCTAAGGAACAGGAGGGAACAAACATACTATTCAGCTACAGTATTGGCCTCCTTGTGCCTGTGGGCTTGAACTGAAACAGATTTTCTTGAAAGTCAAGTGGCTTCTCTGTATGGCTAGCTATATCATCTACTCTCCCAAGCTGGTGAACCATCATCTTGCCAATGGAAGACCTTACGATTCTGCAGCCTACACACACACATGAGCTAATGTCTTACAATGAAGAACCAAACAAGCAAACATCAAATTGGTTCTGTTTCTGTAGAGAACACTAAAAATAGAGTCAGATACAAACACATGGGCTACATAGTGGGATAACTTCCCTTTGTAACCTTAGGAAAGGATCCTCTGCTCCTCCTCCTTGTGAGTTATTTGCATTGGTATCCATTACTAGCATTTCTGTTCTGAATGGATACAATAATTTGGAAAATGTCAAAGCTACCTCTGCACAGAAAATTTCATTGAAAGATTGGCTTCTTTACCACCCACTTCAAACATGATTTCTCTCGCTCCTCTATCAAACATAGTGGTCTCCGGGGGGGTTACAACAGTGATTTTTGTTGCTAACTCAAGGAAAACAAAGCAAAAATTTTGTGCTGATGTAATTAAGATTTCAGAGGTGCTTTTTCTATTCTTAAATTCCTCTCCTTTCCTCTTTATTGTAGATTTATAACTATGATTTGATAAATAGTTATTGAACCCTCCTTAGATGTGACTTTCTATGGTAGGAAATGAGAAAATAAAGAGAAATAAGACAGAATTCCCATATTTTCTGTATACAAGTTTATTTTATTGATTGATTGATTGAGGATTTATGTATCTATCTGAAAGGAAAAATGGCAATGAGATAGGGGAGGGAGAAAGAAGGAAAAGAGGAGAGGAGAAAGAGAGAGAAAAAAATACAGGTCATCTCTCTATTGGTTCACACCCCCAATTAGCTACCAGTCAGGCCTGGGTCAGGCAGAATCACATGGGTGATGTGGGTTCAAGTACTTAGGCAACCATCTTCAGCTTTCCCAGACACATTGGCAGGAACCCGGATCAGATGTGTTACAACTAGGGCTACAACAGGCATTCTGACATGGAATATCAATGTTGCAAGTGGTTTTTTTATAATCAGCTATACCAGATGAGCTCCTATACTCAGACTTCTGAATTTCAAATAAGAATATCAGTATCATTGACCTGTTGGGATTGTCGCAAGGACTTTGTCCAGTAATGTTTTATAAAGTGGGAGCTAGATTCCAGTCATAAGCAGCTGTTAGGAGAAGTGAACTATGACGCAATGATAAAGGGTTCAGAGGTGAGCAGAAAGGTGGTATTGCTTCCGTAGCCGGATACTGTCTTTCCTCCATTGGAAATTTCATGCCCTGGATTTATTTCTACATTAAATCAACACATATGTTATAGAGTCAGATAATATGATCACTAAATGAGAGTCACTTTGTGGCTAAGATGGAAGGTACATTTAGAGCACCAAATTAACCTATTTTTTTGTGAAACATAGTTTAAAAATATTTTCAGCCTTTGTTAAATTCATTATCCAAAAAAAATGCTTCAGAGGGAAATTAATATATAAACATAAAACTGTCATTGTTTCCCAAAACCAGTACTTAATAAACGGAAATAGTAATAAAGAAGCATCTTAAAGGTTAGAAGAAGTCTAGCATCAACCACTAAAATGAACAAAATGATGTAGTTCTAAATAAAAGTTTCATGGCACCTAGTTCATGGAGACAATCAAGAAGGAAAGCCCCAACAGAAATCTGAGAAGCAAAGCAGAGGAAGCAATGGAATTTTTTTTAATCACATATCAGTTCTGACTCCTAGAATTGAATGGAAAAAAATGGATGACTTATTTTGTCAGCATCCCATTAAATGTGTCAGCTCTGGGCTGTGGATGGGTTTGGCGACAATGAATGGAATTCTCCTCAGGAGAAGGCTTTGGCTGTTAGAGCTGATGGTGCTTGGCTTTCTAGGTATTATGTTGCATGTTTCAGAATCACAGTGGGTAGGATGGGATTTGGGGCACTCAAACAGGTACACTGGAAATTAAAAAAAAGGAAGGCATGGGCATACAATAATTGAGGTAGCCAACTGGAAATCAGACAATCTAGAACATGCCAAAGACAAAGATTATTATAAAAGTTCCCATAGTTGATCTTACCAAAGCAATGCAACATAAAGATTCTTTTTTTCGTTTCCACACTCAGTTTCTACAATTACTGGGGAGAGATGGACGCTAATGGATACAAATGTCTTCTGGTACCAATGGAACTTGCAGTGAAATAATTTCTACCACTGGATTTTTCAGATGTGGGCTTCACCATAAAAGAAATTAATTAGCAAACAAGAGCAGGACTTCCATGACTGATGATCCCAGTGACCTTTTAAATCCTGACAATTTGCTCTTTTCTAGTATTTCCAATGGCACTATCAGTATTAATAACCCATTAGAGTCATGTTTTATACTTTATTCCTAGACTTTGTATCTGACATATTTCTCTTTAATTTCCAACCCAGAGAAGGCCCATAAAGAATGTCGTGAAAAAGTCAGTTCTCCTCTGAGACTTGGTATTGGAAAAAAGGTCTGTTTTCGGGTCAGCTGCTCAGGTGGAATTACTCTCCCAGGGCAGTGCCATTTCTCAGAGGGGAAGTACATCTTCCCCATGTAGTCCTTCACAAGACTAATGAGATACACCGGTCTTCAGAGCCCTGCACCTCCCGGACTCACCACCTAGTTTATCAAGGTAAAGTTGACTCTGGGAGTAACCACATAAAAGAAGTTAGTCTGATTTAGATGGTGCAGAAACACAATGGAGGACTTTTCCCTCCTGTCTCATTTGGTCATTTTTCATGCTTTTGCTCTGTTTGCAAAGGCTGCTTCATCTTTTCTCTTCTCTTACTCTTTGAATGTCCCCAGTTCTGACTGGAACTTACTTTTGAACAACAACAACAACAAAGGTTTGACTTTACTCTGGATTCCTTTCTTATCACTCTTATTTGTTCTCTGCTTAAACTATAAGATCTTTCATCTCGATATTGTGAGTTCTATGTCTGCTATAACCTACCCTCACCTCCTTCCCCTTACTCCATCAGGAAACAGGCAGAGTAACAAAAAGGGCATGATTTGGCTGATAGATTGTTGGCTGTGGAGCCTTGGCCACTGCCCCTCTGATTCCTTCTTCTTCTCCACCTCCCATGGCAGGTTTTTAGCTGCTGGAATTCCTTAACCACCAGTTCCCTGTGACTTCTATTGCCCTTCTTATATCACAGCACCCAGACATGGGTAATGGTAAAGCCAAAATCAGTGCTGAGTTGCAGGGAAGAACCTGGGCAGGTTTTGCAGTTGCCCAGCCAGTGATATTTACACCCAGGGAAACATGGTATTAATTACCAACCAAAATACTCTATATGGCAGCACAAAGGAAATACATAGAAGGAACCCTACATTTTTATATTATAGTAGTCCTCAAAATTGTGTAACTGTCAGCTCAGTTTGATGTTTCTCCAATTGAACACTTTTGATAGTCTTGGTTCACATACTTCTTTGCTGTTAAGGGTTGTCCTCCAAACTATAAAATATGTAGAAGCATCCCTCTTATCTATCAGATGCCAACAGCCAAAAAATATCTCTAGACACTGCAAATGTTCCCTGGGTGAGAAAGAAAACCGTCTCAGTAGGAAAGACTCATTTGATTTCTAGAAACACAATACTTTTTTTCGTAATGTTTCTGGTTTATGAAATCACTGAGCCTGAAGATTAAGTGCAGCTATTCTAACGATTTAATTTTGAATTATATTTCAGAGTCTAGCATCCATTATGGATTTAATACTCAAATTTACTGTGTCAAATGACCATGGACAAGAAATTCTTACAGTCTGTGTCTCTAATTTCAAAGGGAGGAAAATATCATTTTCCTCTATTCTTATAACATCAAGACCTCTATGATAAAAATGGTGTATTGACAAGAAAAAAGAATAAACACATATTTAGTGTAAGTCCACATGCCAAGGCCAGCTACATAAGGACATAAACACCAAAAGGAAAATTAAATTGCTAGGTTTTAAATGGCAGATTTAATGAGCAGATGAGAATTATGTACAGAGAAATAAGATAGCATAGTCAGCTCTAGGTAATTAGGTAGGAAAATTGAGCATGCTAGTATGTTCAAATTCTCCTGTTTCCCTCTGCCCTCAGAGAGAAGAATGCTCTTTCCTCCAAGTAAAGGAAGAGACCTGTCACATAAGGGGCGTGTGACCTGATTAAGGAAAGATGGAAAAATCTTTCCTATGTTTTGAAACTTGTTCATAAGAGAAGAAGAAGGTGAGCATCAGTAAATTTCTCGCTTCTGTAGTCTCAGATTCCTTCAGATCAAAATATTCAATGTGCCAGGTTGCATACTTTGGAGTAGGAAGTTCTGAGCCCCACTACTGCTTTCAATGGGAAATAATAATAAAATAACAACATCGGCAACACAAATTTTCTATTAAAATTAAATGATGCAATGCATGTATAATTCCTAGTGAAGTGTCTTGTGCTGGCACCAGTAAATAGTTAAGCACTAAAACAGATTGAGTAAACACAAACCAAAAATCTGAAGTCCAAAGTTTCCCTATATCTGAAATTTTCTGAGCTCTGAATTCACACTACAAGTAGAAAATTCCACACTTAACATCATGGGATGGTTCACAGGCAAATGTAGACACACTAAAAATACTGTCAGAAATTGTCTAAGACTTGAGTATAAAGTTTTCTGAAACATAAATAAATTTCTTGTTTCAACTTGGTTCTCACTAAAGTATGTATATACAAATATTTGAAAATCTAACCTCTGAAATCTGAAATATGTGTTGTTTCAAGTATTTTGGATTAGCAATATTCAACCTATGCTACAACTAGCATTATTTTTTTGTTATTATTAGTGCCAACTCCATCATTCCTAAAAAAACTGGAGTTTCCTTGGAAATGTGAATTTATTCCTTGCACTGATTTTCTTTCACAGTTTACTTGGAGTATAATTATAAATAGTCTTCTCCATAGCGAATGTCAGTGTTCTTTGTTGTTCTAGATCAACACCAGAGTGTTTTCTTAGGGCATCACATGAGGTCCTGTTTGTAGATACTGAATCAACATAAGCTCAATCTTCTCTTTCCTCAAAGGCTTCTCTGCACATTATTTTCCTTCAAACACCCTGACTGCTTACAGTGCAAGGATTTTCAGGTCTTAGGTCATTTATTTCCGGAGCAGGTACTAGATGAATCCAGTCTGGTAAAGTTCTTTCTAATTCATCCACTAACCTCTTGCACAGGATTTATTCAAATGTACCAGTAAAAAGACTTCTTGTAGAAAATAACAATTCAATAAATATGGAAGCCAATCAAGGAAAATGCTGATCTGCTCCCATGAATATGAATCAAGAAAATGAAGAAAGAACCTATAAGCACCAACGACACTTGTTGGCGAGGTTGCGGGGAAAAGGGAACCCTACTCCACTGCTGCAGGCTGGTACAGCCTCTATGGAAATCAGTATGGAGAACATTCAAACAACTCAAATTCAATATACCATATGATCCAGCAATAGCACTCCTAGGAATATATCCAGAACACTTGTTTTATGAGAAACCAACATGCACTCCTATGCTCATAGCAGCACAATCAGTAATTGCAAAAACATGGAAGCAACCAAAATGCCCATCAACAGAAGATTGGATAAGAAAGCTATGGTTCATCTACTCCATGGAATACTACTCAGCTATTAAAAAAAACAAAATGCAGTTCTTTGTGGCCAAATGGGCCAAACTGGAAACCATAATGCTAAGGGAAATGAGCCAATCCCAAAAGGTTAAATACCACATGTTTGCCTTAATTTAAGATGATATGATATTATGTATAACATGTTATGTTATGTATGTTATATGTTGTGTATAAACTAAAATTGAAATGTCAATGAGGTGGTCACAGAAGGTGGTTAAGAACTCGCATTTACTTTTACCATATTGGTTACTCATTACTATGTCAATTAATTCCATAATGATGTAAATTTTTGCTGATGGTATGTTGGAGCTTTCAATTAACTGGGATGATACTCTGCTGGCTCTGTCTTCAGACCAGAGAGGGTATACCTAAGAAGCCAATGAACTTGACGGGACAATAAGATACTGGACTCTATGTTTGGTATACGCTTGCAATGGGGAAATCTCAACTGAACTTGAGCTGTGGTTATGCAACAAGGTGGAGGAATCCACCATGGTGGGAGGGTTTGGGGAGGGGTGGGGAGAACCCAAGTATCTATGTAACTGTGTCACATAATACAATGTAATTACTGAAGTTAAATAATAAATAATTAAAAAAAAAAAAAAAAGAATCTATCATGAGAAAATCTTCTTACAAATGATATTATTTACAGATACATGTGTTCAGGAAGATAAAATTAACAATAGAGTAATATTTTTCAAATGAACATGCAATAACATATTATTTTATAGAAATGTGTATTATACTAAATATAGATGTATCAACCATACATACACTCAAATATGTATTTCATTAATCTATTTGACAGGCATCATTATTTAGACTAATACAATCAAATACTTGATTTTTTTTCCTGGTTTATAGATATGTTCATTTTTACTTTAAAAAACACAGCAAGAAACTGTTGAATTTATCTGGATAATAAGATGCTGGACTCTATGCTTGGTGTATGCTTGCAGTGAAAGAATCTTGACTGAATTTGAACTGTAATACTGCAACAAGGTGGAGGAATCCACCATGGGGGGAGGGTACGGGGCGGGGTTAGGGGAATCCCAGAGCCTATGAAACTGTGTCACATAATGCAATATAATTAAAAAAAAAAAAAAAAGCACAGCAATAGACAGAGATAAAGTATTTCATTTGCTGTTTCACTCCCAAAATGATTGCAAAAGTCAGGTCTTGACCAAGCTGAAACTAAGAGCTCTATTCTCCTCTCCCATACTGGTGGAGGCCCAGCAGTTACCCCATCTTCCATTGCCTCCCCAGGCACTACAGCAGGGAAATAAACTGGAAATGAAATGGCCAGAATTCAGACCAGCACTTAGATATGGAATACAAACGTTGTACACTGCACCTTAACTCACTAAACCACTAATCTGCCCCCCTCCTTGCTTAAATCCAAATCTGGGGTGAAGTCATTCAGACTCACCATGGCCTAAAGCCTTAATGGAACACCTTGGATTAAAAACTCATTTTCAACTTTCTTGCATATTCATTTAGCCAATAAAGTTTCTTTTTTTAAGTTGTCAATTCAACAGAACACATAGATTTGACTAAATAACAATTCACTAAGTGGTTGGTTTACTACAATCACAGAAATAACAGATTACGTTAACATATTGGTAGCTTAATTCAGCTTAAATTTGTGTGTCCATATGCTCAGTGTCTGACCTATTAACACAGTCACCAGTTTGTACTCTAATTATAGGATCACTGTCTATTCTCTGCAGTGGATTGTCAGCTGCTGGTGCCAACGAGTCTGCCAATAGTTAGGCACGAAAATGTATTCAATAATTTGTGAATTGTCTGTGCTTAAATAATTTCCATCTGGTTGAACATTTTTAAAAAGATACAAATGCAATTTTTTAAAGTGTGGAATATCAAAAGACAATTTACAAGACAGATGCCACCTCTTTTAAAAACTGCTTACAAACTCTTACTGACATGAGAATATGTGTTCAGGTTATTACAACACACTAAGACTCTTTTTCCAGAAAACAGAAGAAAATATTTTATAATAAACCAAAATAAAGTCATTTATGTGATGCTAAAGAATAAGCCTAAATTTCAAAAATTAGTACCTAAAGTTGGAAACCACTTATTATTTTTTAAAATTGCAATAATTTAGCTTATTTTTGGTAAGAACTTTTACCAAATGGATGACATACACTTCATAACCTAAAATATTTCATGCATATTCATTTAAATTCCAAAGAGGAACTCATTATCTCATCCAAAAAAGAATTAATGATCCTTAATAGTTTCCGATGACACTTTGTCTCTGTCCCTTTTTTTGCTGTACACATTTGACATTGAGCATACAAATGTTCATCCTTATGCTTTGACTTCTGATACTTTTCACATGATTAGAGGTTGGAGAAGAGTTCTTATTCTGTTAATTCTCTTTTACACACACAAAAGATATAACTAATTTAACTACATATTCACACAAAGGTTCCAGAATGTTTTGAAAAGTTGCCAAAATAAGCAGGAAGTAAATGTTGAGCACAACAATTAGGATGCCACTGAGCTATCTACATCTTCTGAGTGTCTAGATTCAAGCCTTGGCTCTGTTTCCTATCCAGCTTCCTGTTAATGTGAGCCTAGAAGGCAGCTCATCGTTTCTCAAATGCTCAAATTCCTGTCACCCTCATGCAAGACCCAGACTGAGTCCTGGATCCTGGGTTTAGTATTGAGAAGTAATCCAACAGACAGACATTCTCTCTCTCTCTCTCTCTCTCTCTCTCACTCTCCTTGCTTTTGAAATTTAAAATAAAATTATTTTTACGAAGAGGAACATTTTCATATCATGGGGAAAATCACCTCACCATGAAAGATG
This sequence comes from Ochotona princeps, assembly GCF_030435755.1. Classification (NCBI taxonomy): domain Eukaryota; kingdom Metazoa; phylum Chordata; class Mammalia; order Lagomorpha; family Ochotonidae; genus Ochotona; species Ochotona princeps. Next base: position 53,222,417 of record NC_080834.1, read on the forward strand.
AAATTAGTTACTATGGTATCTGACTTCTAATACATACACATATGTATGAATATGTCCAATCAATGGTTAAAATCTAATTCTAGACATAAAATGAACCAGTTTATTTTTTCTAGTAACCAACTTAGATTATATCATCAATTTCTCCTTTTTTATCTTTTAACAATGCTTTAGAGTCAGGAATTTGGGGCAATGGTTAAAATATCCTTCAGATGTCTGCATCCTCTAATAAAAAGGTTTAAGTTCCTAATCTGCTTCCAGTTCTAGGCCCTTTCTTACAGATAACAACTCAAGTAGCTGATTCCCTGACACCTTGTGTGAGAACTTGATTGAGTCCTTGGCTCTTGGCTGTGCCCTGACCCAGCAGCAATTTGTTTTTCAGATATTTGGGTGAACCAGAAGATGCAAGATCTCTACCTCTGTATCCCTCAGTTCTTTCTCTACGTGTGTGTAAATTTTCAGGTTTGCCTTTCAAATGAAGCTTAAAATTTTTAAAAACTTAAAGCTGTGAAGCAATTTCTTAGATTCAATTTCACCCTCATAATCTAAGATAATTTTGAAACTTTGTCACCTCACAACTATGTAGTTTTATCCAAACAAGCCAGTACAGAAGAGCATCATGAGCTAATAAACTCTGAAAGTCATTTATTGCTGGTCGTGAAGAATAGGCTCATGCCCCAAGGATTGCTTGGGCCTTCAAGTTCAAATTAGCAGGATTTATAAAGACATAAGCTTGGAAGAGCTAATACAGAATTACCTTAGCAATGAAAAAAAAATGATAACTTTGAAAGCTTCTATTGCTGAGATAGGTGAAACTTATTTTTCCCTAGTCATGCTAGGTCAGCCTAGTCAGGAATCCCAGTCAAACAGGATGTGGTTTTCTCGTCCAGGCAGCATTCTCACAGGTTGGGGGTGAGGAGTGCCTTACCTAAGATGGAACCCAGCTCAACATAGAGTTCCTAATGCCAGGCCTGTTATGTCAGTGACATTAAAATTAATTCAAACTACCTTGGCACTGTCGGTGGATGAGGATTTAAGGGAGCAGAAGGCATATTCTGCTATTATTCTTCCTCCATTCTTTTATCTTACAGGAGACAGTCTACCTGGATCTGATACTGAAATGAAGAAAATCTCTCTACATGAAGTCTAAATCTTTTGCTCTTGGCAGGCAGTATGATTGAATGCTTGCATAGCCTGGATTTTAATATGTTGGAGCCTGATCCCTAATGTGAGAGTACTGGAGATGGCAGTATGGGAAGCTACTGAGGACACAAGAATGCTGCACTAAGGCATGGGATGAGGGTCCTTATAAAAGAGACTGCAGTGAAGCCTTTTGCCTCTCCAGGCAGCAAGAGCTTTGATCTTGTATTTCTCACACTTTAGAAATATGATCAATAAACTTCTGTTGCTTAAAATCCATCTGGTCTATGGTATTTTGGTGGGAAAAAAAAAAGCTAAACAAGTCAGTAGAGAAGATGGATGTATGCTTACATTCCTGGGCACCTGTTTGGATTAGAACGGTATTCCTGGTCTCACACTCATTATTAATTGCAACTAGAGATTTCTGTCAGTATCATAGTGGCCTTTCGAGCACATGCTTTTTTTTTCTTGTGGTTGGTTCACCTTCATTCAGATCTCATTCAAAATTGAGAACTCCATCAGACCATAGACGTTCTATCACTGTGTGGTATGATCATGCTCAGGCCCCAATCACGCCATAGATACCCTTGTGTCTTTTTCTCCAGCTGTCACTGAAAAGCTCCAGTCTCCTCAACACGCTGTGCTCCTTACTGTAGGAAGATTCTCTTTGTTAGGAGCTTTTGAAGAAAATTGGTTTGTGGGAAAGGAAGTCTGTTCTTCCTGAGCATCCAACATCTAGCTATAAACAACTGGCGTAAAATTTCCTGAAACACTTACAGCTCTGAAATCTCCAAGCAAGAAACACAAACCATACTTTTGATTCAACCAACTCATGCACAAGAAAAGATGCTGAGTTTGTTCAAAAGCATGATCACCCTGTTCCTCTCTACTGTAAGCCAGGTGGGCTTGCAGACTGCCACACAGAATCAGGGATCAGTCTCCTTTTCTTGTATCAAACGCTAATCTCAACTGACTGCCTCTGAGTGTAGCTTTCCCTAACAAAAGGATAGGAGATATTATGTGCTTTTGTCATAAACAGTTCATTGTACTCAAAGTAGATGACCCGAGGATCTCTTACACACACACACACACACACACACACACTTGTACACAATAAAACTGGCAAAGACATTTTAGGGATTAAAGCATATAGCTAGGATCCATCTGTAACATTGTGTTCCCTTTTGCATGGTTAAAGGATGGACTCCGTGTTATAGAGGATATTTTCTTCATCACGTCATTGGCTTTGTTTGGGGAATCCTGCTGCTTACTCATTTAGTTGTTGGCATGGCTCCTGCTGAATGCTGGAGTTGTAGTGATGACAGAGATTTTACTGCCAAAATTGTTTTGTTATTAGGAATGCAGGCAAAATAAAATTGATTTCAAAATGTACACAAATATGCCATCATATCTCATTTTTCGTATTTCTTATCTTTGGGGCTTCTATTATTTAACTTCTCAATTAATATCTCAATTTCAAGATTCGAAGCTGTCACTGACAAACCATGTAAAAAAAACTTATACTTGTGTCTTACCCTTAGGCATTAAAAATTCCTGAGTGTTAGGCAAAGCCTTACTAGAATGATTTGCACAATGGGGGGTTCGGTTTTTAATAAAAGTGACTCTTATTTTTAATTATAGCAATTAAGATCTTCTTATTGGCAGGAAATCTGCTTTGCAATCTTGAGGCTTTGCTTCTGCCATTTCACTGGGCTTAGACTATAGCTTATGATTTCTATTGCAGTCATTTTCAGATCTCAAGATTGTTGAACATAGATAAGCAATATACAGAAGGCATAATTCTTGACAATATGTCTAACAAACTGTTTTTATCTAGATACATTCAGATTCTCATCATTTCTTAGAAAAGGAAGAGGGAAAATGCATAAGGAATGAATATATATGTTTGTACAAATATTGGTTCGAAATATTTTGTCACTGTAACATATTGTAAATGAATATATCCATTTTAGCTTGAGCACATACTTGAACAATATGTTTTAAACAAATGACATGTTCATTTTCTCTCCCTGTATATGAGCCTCTTAAACAAGAAGCCATACAGAAATTAAAACTGCCAGAATGCCAAGCTTGTAATGGTTCTATTTCTGTGGTAGACCTAATTAAACCTGGACTTTTTCAGTATTTTCACTGACATCATTTATGTTGTAATTAACACCTTTTACTGGTAAACATAGTCATATTTTCCTATGAAGTCTTTCATCTTGTTGTGGTTATAATCACAAATCTGAAATAATAAAATCATAATTATGAAAATTTCCTACTCACAAGCTTGCACATGAGACTGCCCTACATCTGAGCAAAAATAAAAGGTAATTAAATGCAGACACATGTAAGATTGCAAAATCATAGAGTGCAACTGCCTACTTGTTCTATCCTTCTGGTATATTTTAACAATATTTGCAACTTGGAAAACTATTTAGATGATGTTATTATTACAAACCTGTAAAAATTTACATTTGCTGCAGATGGAGCAACAAATTACAACATTGTCTATGACAAGAAGTCAGAGAACTATATATAAATATTGTGATGATACAAAGAAATCTGTAAAATTTGTATAAAGTAGCATAATGGAAACATGAATTTGTAGTCTTGACTGTCACACACACACACACACAAAGGAGCATTTCAAAATGTTCATTGAAAATCTGTACTATCTTTTAGCTCTATCTTATATAAAATTTTGAAATACATTCATATGCAACATATATTCATACTCTTGGATAAAAGTATTAGGCTAGAAAATAATAAAAGTATCAAAGATTAATTAGTTATGTCTTGATATTACATAATGCTTATTTTAAATTTTAATCAAATTTCAGCTACATATGATACAAAAATAGAATTCCATTTATAATAATTTTATTTTAGTTGAGAAATAGTTGGAATAAATATTTAAAATTGATGCTTCACCTTATTGGTCATCATGTAAAATGAAGAGAAAAAACGACATTACTATTATGGAAAGGTTTGATCAATTGCATTGATGGGCTGAGATGAAACTGCTAAGAACTGAACGTCAAGTTGGCACAGCTTGCTGAAAGCAAATTTGCTGTGAATGATGATAATTTGTACTGAAAGAAATTAGTGCCAATTTGATTAGGAATTGCCCTTCTGTTCAGATTTCAGTGGCTAATATATCCTGTCATGGTTACAGCTTTATCTGGGGATATGAGAATAAAACAATACTCGTTCGGAGAGGAAAATGAATGATTACAGGGACATTTGACTACTTTGATTTATATTTTCTTTGAGTCAAGACAAGAACACAAAGAGATGATATCATCACATTTTACATTTCATTAAAAAAAACTATTCATTAACACTACGTGCAAGTCATGATGATAATATCTGACGCTTGAGTGGTACATAAAACAAAGCCAGGTTTACCTTCTGTTTCCCTTTCATTCTACCTGTGCCAATAATTGATCTTCATTGAAAAAAAAACTGTATTTTATACAAAATACCTTGTAATTTGCAAGTGTTTTCATAACTTTCATTTTGCTGAATCTCCACAACAGCTAAAAGCCACAATAACATTAGGGTCCACATAACTGGAATAGGCATTTAATGTAGTAATTAAGATACCATGTCATATCTCAGAGTGCCTGATTTGATGTAGGGCTTCGACTATTCTTTCCAGCCCCCTGCAAATGTGCACCTCAGATGGTAGCAGGTAAAGGCTCAGGTGATTGCATCCCTGCCACCCACATGGAAGCATTTTACTGCATGCCTGCCTTCCACTTTCAAATCTGCCCAGCGCATGACGGTTCCAGGCTTTTGGAAGGATTAGATCAGCAGTGGGAGCTCCCTTTTTTACTGTATGTCTATCTACTTCTGCCTCTTCACATCTCAAATAAAAATATATCTCAAAAATGATTCACGGAATCCATGCTTTGAAGACAAATGCATTTTACCCTGCTAGACTACCAGGCATGTGTCCCACGAAGGAACTTATCACAAACTCTTTCATTCTATCAGTAAATCTCAGGTCTATTAAACTTTTAGAAGTTTATAAATACACCTTTCTCAATATTTTCTTAAGTGTAATTTGTCAATGACTTTAAGAAAAAAAACCTCTTGTTTCTTAAAGAGTGACTCACATTCCTTCTCCCTTGGATAAAATCCATTAAATTTTATGGAAACCTTCATATAAGCCAATGAACTAATCAGAAAATATCCTTTTAATTTTATGCAAGGAAAAAGGAGAGTAGATAATGAGGAAGAAGTGAAGTAATATACTGATCTGAGTATTTTCTAACGTTTATTTTCTGCATTAATGTCTCTTTTTCAAATATTACCTTTCCAGGTTCCTTCACTACCTCCTCACACATATACTCTGTCCTTTCTCTGTTCTGGTTTACTTTAGAGGAATTATCAATACATGTATGTTACTAATATTTGTTTATCTGCTTGTTTTATCTCTGTTAGAATGTAAGCTCTATTTTCCTTGGCCATTTTGTCCCCAGTCTACATAACGCCTGGCATATATCAGTAACAATACTCAGCACTTAGAGTGCTCTGTTCAGCTTCTTTCATGCACTTGGTGTTTCTATGAAATAGTTAGCCCGCACCTCTACCTGAGATAAAAGAAATCTGAAGCACAATGGAATCTGTCCTAGGTCACGTAACCAGGATATTGTAGAGTTAAAAATCTGTATTCGAAAGTACAGACACAGAATCTGTGCCTTAACCATTCTTCCTAAGTTGCGTAAGGAATGTGCTTGAGTTAGTAAGAAGCTGAATCAAAGAACTTTATTATAAGTTCAGAAAAATAGAAAACAAGCAGACTTTAGTGAAAAACCCTTTTGATTTTGATTTTTAAGCTTTGAAACTTTGAAGCATTGTCTTGGCCAAAAACCCTGTTAATTATTTGGGAACCTAAGAATTGATGAAAGTTTATTCAGATTTTTAGTTTGAAATTCTCCTAAGCCAAGAAAATTCAAGATCAAGAAAATTCATAAATATTGTTGGGATTTGATTTATGTTTTATTTTTTCTTTGTAAAATAATCTAATCCTCTATAAAATGAGAACCACTATTAGTCAAATTGCTAGTTAGTATCATTTTTACCCTTCTGGGAAGATAAAATAGTTACTTGGTGATTGAAGGCTATCGCTTCCCATAGTGAAAGTTTAATTCATTAAATTTCAAAGCTGGTCGAATCAACCAGCAATTCTTGCTCAATATTCATTGTCAACAGGGTAGAAACTGAAAACTTGGAAGAAATCACTAAATTTTCTACTAGTTGAAACACTGAGTCTGAAAATGAATTTGCAATCAGCATCCAAAGACAGAATAATGGATTTTTCCAATGGCTTCCTTCCACCTTGCAGAAATGTAGCAAACAGTGGCTTCTCTCTCCCCGCTTAGCTCTAGGACCTGAGGACCTACACCTGGGGCTGTTGGAGTAGGGTGGGCCTAAGGACTCTCACACGTGTTTTGACCACATGGGCAGGTGGATATGAGGAAAGAAAAGGTCCTGTGCAGGAATACTTGGAGTCTCACACAAGTGCTTGGGTTCAGGTGGGTGGAGGGGTAAGGATCCAGGCCAGCACACATGCCAAAGGACCGAGTCAAAGGACCTGTGCATGAGCTTGAGTATGTGACGGGCAGGCAGAGCTCCAGGTCAGCATGCCACCCTGCCGGAAGACTGGGGTCAGGAAGATTTAGCTAGGGAATCCATGTGTATCTAGATGTGGGGACTATGGATTGCTCAAGGAAAGGGGTATGAGGATGTGTGGGAGGACCGCTAAGGAAATATGTTGCAAGTGAGGAATGATTTCTGAGGGACATCCACTGACAAGACCACTGTACTTACAGATAAGCAAAGGGACTTTTGAAAGAGGGAAGCTTGAAGACCTTTCTGGACTGATATGTCCACCCACACAGGAGACCTGAGCTGGGCTAGTTAGCATCGACCACCACCAAGCAGCACCTGCCAGTGCACACTAAGCTAAGGCTGGGGGCCTACATGGTAGGACTAGACCACAGTACCCACCAGTGAGTGTCAGAATAGGGGATGGTTAATGTTAGGCTGGGCCATGACACTAAACAGCATGCAAGAGAACTAGGTCTCTGGGCAGATACTGTGTAGGATATGTGGACTCACTCCTGTGGGACTGCAATATCCACTGGTTTGCTCAAGGGCTGGGGTGCTGATGGGTTGAGTGAGGTATGACCATGGAGTCCCCCACACTCATGGGTTTGGGATTGGGAACAGGCCAGTCTGGTTCAGACTGCAACAACCATAGGCATACTTAAGAATTGGGTTTGGGGCAGACTGGGCCACAACATCCACCAGCATGCACAGAGGCCAGGACAGGTAACACCTGGCACCCAGTGGCACATATGAGATCCACATCTAGAAGTGGGCCTGGTGGAGAAACTTGGGAGACTCTCTTGGTGGACTGGAGCTCCCACTGGTGAGCCAGGGCTGGGTGTGGGCCTAGCCAAACAAGCCTTCTCCATTTGTTGGTAACTATGTGGGCTGGCTTGGGGGAGGGGTGTGGGAGGAAGCCAGGCAGAGCCAGGCCAAACCATAACACACTGGCATGCACAGGAGCCAGGATGGAGTGCAGACCATGTTTGGCAAGACTATCAAAACTATAGGTTTGCATGAAAGCCAGGTATGGAAGCAGACTGGGCACGGCTAGGCTGCAGCACCTACCCATGAGAGTTGGTATTGCAGATAGGGTTGGGTGGGCCAGCTCAGGTTGTAACTTCCAATGAAAAAGACCAAACTGGGGGCTAAGCCATGCAAGGCTGGGTTAGAGCAATCACCAGCAATGTGCTGTGGCTGGTAGAAAGCTTGGTCAGGGAGCTAAGGGGATACCCTGGCTGGGCTGTGGTTCCCATTGATGAGTGTTAGAGCCAGAATTGGAGCAGTGAACTGGGCTAGACATGGCTTCAGCATCCTTTGATGTGGGTGTAGACTGGGTCTGGGATGTGCCAAACTGGGCTAAGCTTCAGCACTTACTGGTGCTTGCAACAGCCAGGGTGAGTGTAGGACAGACTGGGCTATGTCTCAACACCCACTGAACCACATGAGAGTTAGGTCCAGGGGGTTGACCCAACAGGGCTGGGCTGTAACACACAATGGTTAATAAGCCAGAATGGGTATGGGCTGGTCAGACAAGGATAGAAGGTGAGCCAAGTCAGACTGGACCAAGAACCCACCTATGTGCACAAGATCTGTGACTGGGAGATGACCTGATAGAGAAATTTGGGGAATTCCACTGTCAGGAGTACCTGCTGTAATCAAGAACTGAGCCCGGGAGCAGCCCAGACTAGGTCAGGTTACAATACACCTGGCATACAAACTAGTGGGTCAGGTCTGGGGGCAGGCTTGTCTGAGCCAATTCATAGCACCCACTGACAGATGTGGAGGGTTTGGGGAGGGGTGGGGAGAGCCCAAGTATCTATGTAACTGTGTCACATAATACAATGTAATTACTGAAGTTAAATAATAAATAATTAAAAAAAAAAAAAAAAAAACAGGACTGGGTGTGGGACAGACCATGTTGAATAGAAAAATCAACCAGTTCACATTAAGTTTGGGACCTAGCACCCATGTCTTACACAGGAAGAAGCTCCTGGCTCCTGACTTTGAATCAGATCAGCTCTGGTCATTGTGGCGACTTAGGGAGTGAAACAACAGATGGAAGATCTTCCTCTCTGTCTCTCCTTCTTTTTATTAATCTTCCTTTCCAATAAAAATAAGTAAATCTTGACAAAAAAAAGTTTAAAGCGATTAAGACTTTCAAAAAGAAATGGATTGTTGTAAATATTAATAAAAATTAAGATAACTATTAGATTTTTATCTAATAATAAGCAATTTTAAAACATATTCAGGTTTCTTACCTACATCTGTATTTAAGTTGAATCTATACTTTTAGTTGAATCTCATCTTAGAAGGTTGCTTCTCTCCTTTGATTCTGCCTGATCCTTGTGAAGCTGCAATCTTTGTGTTGTATTTTTCAGGTTTTAACTCTGGTCTGTTCTACAGTCTGGAACAAGTGGAAAAATGAACTGCAACATATTTAAGAGTCAGGGCTACCTGCAGTTTTATTTATTCAATTGATAAGTCTAACCCAAAGGAAGGCCTTAAGGATTAGAATAATAAATAACCTTCAATTTTAATAAAAGTAGAATATGCCAGTTCTCCCCTTCCTAAGTCTCATTGCACCCATTATCTCCATAACAAGAGTTGCAAATGCTGCTGCTTTATGATGTGGCCTATGCAGACTGTAGAAATCCTATTATACTAGAAAAGTGAAATGATGGTTTAATATTTAATAGGAGATTATTTATTGAATTTTAACCAGTGTGTTCCTAATGTGTCTCTAGATGTAGGGGAAATGATGCACTGACTATAAGCATGAATAGATCATATGCACTCAATTTATACATTTTTCTAGTAACACAACTGCATTTTAAGCTGCATGCAAGGCAGAAAAATGAATACTTTGCCAAGTTATGACAAAATTATTCTCATCCTAGCCAGTTCATTAATGTGATGTTTAATTAAAATATTGAATATTTAATGAAAATGGAGTCAGAGAATGGCATTTAATAGGACCTAAATATATAGTTTGGAAATCAATTGGTTGAAAACACAAAATAACAAGATTTTTTAGTTCACAGTTAATTTCTTGTCACTGAAGGATACCAAATCTAGGGAAAATTCTCTGTTAGATTTATATAAACAGTATATATTAGAGTAGTGTCGACATACACCCTAAGAAAAAACAGGAGGCAGGAAAGTAACAAAAACTCTGAGCCAATTAAAACTTTAAACAACCTTAGTGCTGAATTTTGTTTCGTTTTCTTATAATCAAACATAGTACTCTGTGAAGGTGAGTTAGTATTGTATTTGAATTGTTCCTGAACCTACACAGTGTTTAATGTACAGGTCATTAATGACTTGGACACTTTCAGAAATACAGATTTTTCCTTTGAAACAAACTTAAACCTTTTAAACCAGTAGAAATTACCATATGAGTTAATTATAGATTCAGAAATATCACCTTTAGGATATAAGCTTAGGTGTATATACTTTTTTGTGCCCAGCTTACTTTTCTTAACTGTAACAACAATAAAACATCCTTTCCAACATTTTTTTCAGCAAATGTCAGAATTTCATTCTTTTTATGACTGAATAATATTCTGTTATTTAGATATGTGACATTGTCTTTGGGCACTAGTTCATGTCTCAGCTATCTTACCTACCAACCAGCTCCCAGTTTACGCCCTGGGAAAGCAGCCGAGGATGGTCCAATGACTTGGGACCCTACATCCATGTGGCACATCTAGAGGAGCCTCCTGGAACCTGGGTTTGGATAAGCTCAGCTCTGGCCGTTGTGGCGATTTGGGAAGTGAACCAGTGGATGGAGGTTCAATTTCTGCTTCTTTGTATAAATCTGCCTTTCAAACTGGGGACATGTGGCTTCTAGCAAAGAGTAACTAAGGGGGAGGGATAGGGAGAAGATAAAGGAAAAAGAACTGAAAATACAAAATAAAAGGAATTAGCTCAAAATATACTCAAGAGGGAACTCACGAGGAAAATCCTTAACAGTGTGTATGGAAACAATGCTAAGAGAAATTCCAGGGAAACTTGGGCTCATACCAATCTGAGGTAAAACTGGGGCAGGAGTTTGGAGAAGTTGTTAATATACTGCTTGGGTCACTTACAATCCATGTTACTGTGCCCAAGTTCAAGTCTTGGCTCTGCTTCTGACTATAGCTTCTTGCTACTGCACATTTAGAGGACAGTAGGTGATGGCTCACATAGTTGGGTCCTTGTCACTTATTTGGGGGTCCTGGCTCGAGTTCTTGCCTGCTGGCTTCAGCTTAGGCCAGTCTCAACTGGCCTAAGCATTGGAAAGTGAACCAGGAATAGAAGATTTCTTCTATCTCTGTCTGTCATGCTGAAAACAGTAGCAGCAATAAAACAGTAATAATTAGGACCATTCAGAGTAAGTGTTCATCATGCTCCCAGCTCTATCCACCAAGGTATACATGATTCATTCAGTATCTTTGAGTCACTAGTTCCAAGGTTTTCTACAGATCACAAATCATGATCAAATACAACAAGAAATTTTCCTGTGGAATGACTGAGGGACAAGCATTACCTTTCAGATATTACTGAAACTAACTTCAAACCTAATCATGAAGAAACGATCCCTAGGACTCTCATAAACAGCAACTTCAACAGAGAGATGAAACAGAAGCAAGACAGAAGGATGCTTCGTACTCACTGGGTAATAAAGGAAACCGACAAAAGATGATTCCCTTGAAAACTTTGAGAAGTGGTAGACACCAGCCAACGGCCACAGTAAGCTCAAAGACTGGTTTTCTTTCTCTCATTTGACTTATCTTTTATTATAGAAGATGTGCTCATATTTAAATAGATCATAGGAGAAAGTGAAACTACAGAACTGGTTAGAGATAAAAATGGAAGACTCAGAAAAGAAATGAAACTAAATGAATACTTCTTAAATGTACAGGAGAAGAAATCATTTTTTGACTGGGAGAAATACCTAATATAAAGACTCTTGGAAAATTTGAGTGAGGACTTCACACAGATTCAATTGGGTGTAGGCCCACATTGCTTTTTGGTGTTGTTGTTGTTCTGTGGGTTGGAAGACAAGGGCATCTGATAAGGAAGGGAGAGATGGGAATCAAGAAAAGTAGAAAATGTTGGGAACATCAAAATGTTGACGAGATAAACTAGAAAGAAAAGGCAAAAGAAAAGTGAAGCAATAACAAGTTGTATTAAAGTTGTATTTTGGATAAAATAATCCCATATTTCATATAGATTCATATTTATACCATTGTTTTATCACCTATTAAATAATGTGCTAGTATTATTTGGTAGTATATTTAATAGGCCACTGATCTGGGTCTAATAAAAATAGTAAAATAGATTACCTCCTTTCTATAATATAAATGTCAGGAAGGCTCTATAAGTATAAATGTCATCCTACTTAAAATGTCTTCATTAACAAGACATTCACAATGACAAGCTTTTCAGTTCTAAGAATGTTCTTCTAAAATTCCCAGGGAATTTTCCCACATTAGCAACTAAAGACAGGCTTCAGGGCAATGGGAAACTGTCATCTACAATAGGAGTTCAATCACCAGGCAGAGACCAGAGGGGTTATGCAGTAGGGTTTGCAGGTGCACACCCTGACAGTGGACAAGTCATTCAGTATTTTGATTATGGATTTTCTAGTTATAAAAATTTGATTACCCACTTTAATAACTGCTTTGCAGTTCCTATCTGAGAAATTTCTTTCCTGAATGATCATAAGTATGTTGTCCCGCAGTGTGCGTTACGATCATCTGATCCTTCTCTACAGGTGTCCTGGAATTATTTGTGTTAGTTTCTTGTGTCATAGAAAAGCAACTGAAAAGTGACTGAATCCCATCTGTACCTGTGTATAGACGCATGTAGATGTTTGCCTCGCCGAACCCACAAGGAAACAGGCATTGCTTTTTTTTTTTTTTTCAGAAAAGGCACTATGCTCTCAACAGAAATGATAACTTGCCATTTATTGTGAAATCTGACCTCTGTGTTATGGCAATGAAACTGCTGAAAATGATCAATGTGAAATGTTGGCGGGGGTAGAAGGAAAACACCATTTAAACCAAAGTTGATGAAGGTCATTCTGTCTTACAATTTTCTCCTGCATCATTTCTTGTCATGAGTAGGGAAGTTAGAAAGGAAAGTTCACCATTACTGTTTCCTTTATAAAATATAGTGGACTTGGGGGAGACCTGTTTCTTGAGCAGAGCACAACAATGAGTTTTTGGAAATACTCATTGATGTGCAAGAGGTGAGTGCTTTACATAATTAATTTGTAGCAGGTCCCTAAAGGGGGGCTTGAAAGATTTAAGGATGAGGTCAAGCACTGGGGCAGTGATCAAAGCAAATATGACTTATTACTTCTATGTTTGAGCATAACAACAAGCTCAAAGCACCCTGGAAGTTAAGGAGAAAGTCAAACAGAAAGTACTAAGAGTCAAAAACTCAAATCAAGGGGTATGCAACTCTAAAACATCCAAATGCATACATTTTTGAGGAGGGCCTTTCCACAGTACTGGGATTTTGGCTCAGCCCATTGTATGCAAGTGTCCTGGAAGATAGTTTCAAGGCACATCTAGGTCATCAATACAAATTATCAATAAAGTTCACTTAGTTTTAACATCAGTGCCTTGATGCCATTATAACTGACATATCTTATGATAATTTTTTATTTTAAGTTGCAGGGTTTTGTTGGTGTCACTATACCACAAAGCAACAATGTAAGGGAACAGTTTTGTGTCTCATCACTGCTTACAAAGTTACGTGGTTCTTTCATCACCACTGGGGTATCTAAGGTTGGGTACTTACAAAGGAAAGAAGTTCATGCAGCTCCCAGCTAAGGCATTTAAAGCACATGTGCTGTCATTGGCCCAGCTGTTCTGAAGGCCCCGTTGCCTGCCTTGCATCATGTGGGGGTTGGAGGGCACATGTGAGGGAGGCAATAATGAAACTGGGAGGTGACTGCAGGCACTTTTTGTTTGTTAATTAAAATTTTAACGTATTTATTTTAGGATTTACTTAATTATTTGAAAAGTAGAGTATTAGACAAAAGGACAGTGGAGAGAGAGAAAAAATAGATCAGGAAGAAATGGGAGGGGGTGTGGAGAGGAGAGAGAGAATAGGTATCTTCATTTATTGGTTCCCTGTCTAACTGACCACAGTTGCTGAGTCTGGACCAGACCAAATCCAGGATTCCAGGATTCCATACTAGTTTCCTATTTGGGTAACACAAATTTAAATAATTGGGCCATCTTTTGCTGTCTTCCCAGGTGTGTTACCAGGAAGCTGAACAAAAATTAGAGAGGCTGGGATTGAGACTGACTCTCAGATGTGCAACAAGTTGCTTAACTCTCTGTCACCAGGCCTGTCCTTGATTTACACCTAAATCATGAGAGCAAAGCAGTGCCTGAATCTTTTTGTGGCCACATTCTCTGATGACCAAAGGGCTGCCCACTTGGCCCCATTCCTAAAGGTCCAGCATCAGCCAACGTTGCCCCACGGAGGACTAAGCTTCCAACACTTACTCAGGCAGAGGACAAAGCACACCTAAATCATATAATTTCCCAACTCAACATTAATCTATGTGGCTATAGTATGGTTCCCCTTATAATGTCTAGTGAAAAAAAAAACAAGGTTTTTATGGAAAATCATGACTGTAAATATAAATATCTAAATCTATGTCTTATACAGACAATTTAATGATAGCTATTCATTGCTGGGCAATATGATGCATTATTAGAAATATGTGAAAAAATGAATTAAAAACTAGTCCTTATTTTATATATTTTTCAAAGTTTATTTTAAATTTTAAAACAATTTTATGTATTATTATTTTCACTGTTTGGATGGTAGAATGAAACACAGAAACATATTCCATTTACTGATTTATTCCTGAAATACCCACAAGCGGTGAGGCTGTGCCAAGCTGATTCTTGATTCAATCTGTGTATTCCCTGTAGACGGCAGGTATCCAATGCTTTCTACCACCCTGTGCTGCCTCCCAGGCTATACAAGCAGGAATCAGAAGAGGAGCTGGGACTGGAACCCACTCACTCCAATAGGAAATGCAGGTTTCCCAAATAGGGGCTTATGCTGTGCCAAAAATTTCTGTTCCCAGCAAAAGTTTTTAAATGGATATTAAATGTGGATTTCAACAGACTTGTTGTTGACATTTACCAATAGAGTAGGTTGTTCTACAAGACAATACATCTTAGGTAATTTAAAAAGTGAATGAGACCATAAACTAATATATTTACTAAGTGTTAATTTTTAATGGTCAGAGGGAAAAAATAAATTATTTTATACTGTGAAGTGTTAAAATCTGACAGATTAGTTGTGATTACTTGCACACATATTTCAAGAGGCTTTTTATTATACATTCCAATACACATTCTTATAGTTCTTTTAAAACTGATAGCATGAATATATATTTATGTTTAGTGCTAGATTTAACATTAGTCAAGTCCAAAAACACAGACCTAGTGGTTAGAAGGTTAAACAAAGAAAAATAATTCTTAAAAATAGTAGCATTTGTGTTTCCTTGATCTAATTTCTGTGAGGTTGATACCTCATTTGACCTTACAACTGCATTAGGTAATAATTGGAATTCTCCTGTTTGACAATGTGGAAAATGCTCTCTAATCTCTCAATGACTAGCTCTACTGCTCATGATGTTAAGTGTGAGATGATGCATCACATTTTTAAGATCACAGCTTTCTTAAATCTGTAGAGTTCCAATGCAGTGACTGGTACCTGGGAGATGTCCATTTCTGTGTAATGATTCTTGCACTAATATGTACACAGGGTACAAGACATAAAAACCCTTTAACCATTTCCTTAGAAGACCTTTATTCATTTGTTGAAGTGAAAATCAAATGACTCGGGAGCAAAGAGGTCACTAAGATGGCGACTAACAGTTCAGGTCACTGGCGGGCAAGATGGCGGCCAAGGACAGAGCCCTGGACGTGAACCAGGGCAGGAGTCACGCAGCTCCAAGGAAATACTGATTAACCAGGGCCATCTCGCTCACCTACCCCGGCCTGTGGGAGGTGGCTTCTGCAGCCATTCTCCTAGTAATTGACTCCTAGTTTCTCCCCTCCTGGAATTCCCCAAATTCCCGGCCTGAGGCTATCCCTTACCCTATATAAGAAATTGAATTTTCCCAATAAATCGGAACTGCTTAGACAGAACCCCTGTCCGTCTGTTTGTCTCTCGCGGGCCGGGAGGCTGGGTGGCGGGCAGCAGGCTCATCCTCTCCGGCAACGGGGTACTTAAGGAACCTGTGGGGGAGACCCCGCAAAATCTTACACCGATAAAGAAGGGGGGAAAAAGCATTAAGTCAATATTTGAGGAAGGAGGGTGAATACCAACTGCCAATTTGCTAATCAGCTCTCATCAATGTCCAAGATGACTGTCTTTCATGGAGAATGCATTTCAATCTTTGTTTATTAAATTTCAGATGGTTTACTAAAACTGCCAACAAGAGGACTAATTGATGCCAATTACAGGGGCTTTCTCTGAGGAATTGGAATGAGTCCACATGTTCATTTCACACACATGACTCATCTTCCTTTAGTCTAATCATGATGATTAGCCACCTTGATATGTTACAGATAAAAAATACAATCCCTGATTTGTCTAATCTTTCATTTGGTCTGAAGTTAAGATACTTTACTACCGGTGCTGGCTTTAAAAATTCCTAGCGTTTAATTTGATTTGCTCAATTTTACCATCTCTGTAGAAATGTAATATCCAGTTTCATAAGAAATAGAAATATTATTTTCATATATGGTTTAAATGTGACTCTTGAAAAAGTCTTTTTTTAGAAAATGCAAAAATAACACAAGCTGTGCTCCTCTGGCATGTGTCTAAATTGACAAACAACAAGCATAATTTTAGACAAATTCTGAATGACATTTGCTATTTGTGAAGCTGTTTTGTACATGTAAACAACTGATGATATCTACCGAAGCTAATGCCCTGGCTTTCCAATCCCATTGAAATACACGGTTCTGTTTAAAAGTGCTACACATTTCTACAGCATCTAAATGTTTTCATTCTTATTGGAGAAAACTGACATTCTTAGATTGCAACAAGAAAAATCTTTCTTTCACAATATTCATAATGAAACAATGGTAGAGTTATGCACTAAAATTAAATAGAAAAGCAAAGGATAAAAATCCTTTATATATTCTGGAATATGCCAGTCAAAGTGAGAATGATTTCATATGCAGGGTCTAATGTCTTCTTCAGAGCGGCTTCGTATTGCAGAGAGCATGCTCTCCCCCTCAGGATGAGTGACTAGAAACTCGGTTTTGATGTGAAGCAAAGGGTATTAGAGCAAGAGGTATGTGGAGACCAGAAGTGAAGAATTCTACCAATCACAGAGCTTCCATGGTAGATAGCTGCTCTGTGAGCAGCTCAAGATTTGTCTATAGATTAAAATAACTATATGCATATTTATGTAAATGTAATAAGTAAATTGAAATTTATGAGTTATTTAATAAAAAAAATGTACAAAGAGGAATTAGCATTGTGACACAGAAGGTCAAAGTTCACGTTGGGAAACTCATAGCTCTCTTGAGTACCAGTTTAAGTCCTGACTGTTCCACCTTTGATCCGGCTCCCCATCAATGTATATGAGAAAAGGAAAGTAGATTAGTGCTTCTACCATGCCTGTGGGATATCCGGATGGAGTTTCTTGTTGAAACTGGTCAGGCCATGACTGTTGCAGGCCTTTTGAGATTGAGCCAGCAGATGGAACGTATCTCTCTCTTTTTTGCATTTCCTTCCTCTCAGTCACCTATCAAGATTTTTTAAAGTATATGTCAATTGGGCTCGGCAGCGTGGCCTAGTGGCTAAGGTCCTCACCTTGATCCCATATGGCCGCTGGTTCTAATCCCAGCAGCTCCACTTCCTCTCTATCTCTCCTCCTCTCAGTATATCTGACTTTGTAATAAAAATAAAATAAATCTTAAAAAAAAAATAAAGTACATGTCAATTTGGTGGGCCTTGGCATAGTGGCCTAGCACCTAAAGTCCTCACCCTAAAAGTGCCCAGGATTCCTTATTGGTGCCAGTTCTAATCCTGGCAGCCCTGCCTTCTCTTCAGCTCCCTGCTTGTGGCCTGGGAAAGCAGTTGAGGACAGCCCCAAAGCCTTGGGACCCTACACCCACATGGGAGATCTGGAAGAGTCTCCGGGCTCCTGGTTTTGGATTGGCTCAGCTTCAGCCATTGCGGCCACTTGGGGAGTGAAATATCAGATGGAATATCTTCCCATATGTCTCTCCTCCTCTCTGCATATCTGCCTTTCTACTAAAAGTAAATAAATCTTTTTTAAAAATAAATAAAATACATGTTAATTTGAGAGGATTGAGAATATCCCTAAAGAGCACTAAGTGTTTGTGAGGGTCTCAGACACATTTCGGTTTATTCCAATCTATTTACTTCATCCTTTTAAAGTAGCTCCAAAATATTCTAATGATGTAAACACAAAGCCCATGCCATTGAATGTAGAAAAAGAAAAGCAATGCATAAGGAAAATGAGCAAAGAAATGTCTCACCAAGAACTAGGACATTGCAAACTCGGGGTGAGTGAAAAATCTGAATTATACTTTGAAAACTTAGCTGTTGTTCAGTTTCAGATTCCTCTGCTGCAGTAATTTTATAGGTTTAAATTTTTCACAGCAACAAAGCTGAAAAAGCAACAAAGCAGAAGTAAATGTCTTTGACTTTAAGTGAATTTAAAGACCTTTCTTTTATTCACAGAAACCTTTCACCCACTTTACCTTCAGCTTGTTTTTGGCAGGAATCTTTTTCCCCTTTGTGCCCACCTTTCTGTAAAATCACAGCTTAAAAGGAAGAAATCTGTTTGGCCTGAGACTAAGGCATGAGTGGACCGAATGAAAAAGGTACAGGAATACAGGAGGATTTATTTAACTAGGGTCTAATGAAATCTGATAAGCCTTCCCAGGAATTCCAAGACAATTTTCTCATTAATTAAAATCAAATATGGAAACAGGTGCTAAGGGATTTCTGCCGCTGTATTAATGAAGCCATGGAAATTTTTGATGTCTCTATAGATATGGAAAAATTATGTTATGGAGTAGAAGAGGGATTTTTTTTTTTACTTAACGGTACCACATTACCTAAGCAAAGTGAATTGGAAAATGCAGAAATAACTGAAGTGTATAGTAAGCATTGAGAAAGCAATTTTTTAAAATATCATATCAGAACTGAAGAGAATTATTTTTACCTAAGCCTATTTTCTAAAAGACAATATGGAAAATCATCTGTACATTGTATCCTCCAAACTTTAAAATTTTACAAACTGTAGAGCAGGGAGCCGAGCATGTTAGAAATCTTATTTTTAACTGTATAATTTATACACTGGGAATTAGACATAAAGGAAAAGATTTTACTGTTGCAGCAGAACATCATTTTGAATGTCAAAAATTCTCAGAGGACTTGGTAACAAGAGCTGTTGAGTACAAGATATTTCATGTACTGCGATATACTGAGAACTGTTCACTAATGAGAAGCAGAAAATAGTAAGGACCAAATGCAAGTGCCTAGAACATTTGCTGGTATTGTCAGAGGGATAAAGGGAAACTGAATCAGATGTTATGGGAATGAATGAGAAGATGCTTGTCAGAAAAAGTTTTATATCAGAATCAAAATATACACCTTCTCTGTCATTACTGCCTTGCATCTGGATTCATCAATAGATTGTTTCACTTTTAAACAATCTCAACAGGAGATAAACATTTATACCAATAAATACATAAGGCCTGAAACAATCACTCTTAGCTGGCTAAATCAATACAGATTTAGTTTAAATGAGGTAAGGATATCCAATGATTGTATATTACACTCTAGAAATTTGGCAGCTATTAGTAACTTAAATATCATAAACAAGAATAAGCCAACTAAATGAAGTGAATTCTAAACACATTTATTAGAAAACAGGTAGTTTAGTCTCAGGTAATGTTTCCATGATCAATACTCAATCTCTCTAAAATTCTAAATTAATTTACTCCTACTTTTTATGAAAAATGACATTCTTTCATCATAAAAATACGTTATGGGAGCAGCATTGTGATAAAGTTGGTTAAGCTCCTGTATGTCATAGCAGCACTTTAACTCACAGCGCTAGTTTGAATCTTGCCCATCCACTGCTAAACCAACTTTCTGCTATCTGGGAACAAATAGGTTAGTTCACAGGTCTAAGTCTTGTAGGGTACGGTTATAAGTAGATGTATAATTATTTTTTTTCATGATGTAGATATATGTGTATTTCTTTCAAATGGAGGTCCTACAAAAGGGCCATGTATATTGGAGGAAGAACAGAAACAGACAGAGTAAGGAGCAGAACCTACCACCCTCAAACATGCCTCTCTAGCATCGTGACTGTCATATAAATGAGAGTGATGGGTAACATGTATTGAATAATTATCGTAAGTCAACCTTGTTATATATATGACTTCCTTGACAAAAAAAGAAAAAAAGTGATGATGGATGTCCCTACATTACAGGTAAGAGATTACTGGCCCTGGGAATTTTGTTTCTAAATGACCTCAGTTCAAGGTTGATTTGCAGTGAACTCAGGACTGTCATACAGTCTAGCAATAATGTCGCTCACAACTATAGGAAAGGAAAAAAAATCACTTCTGTCCTTCTAGTCCTTTGGAAAAGAATCAAATTGACATGACAGATTCAAAGAATGAAGCTCGTCTTAATTACATGCATGTGAATGGGAGTTAAATAAAAATATGAGATTCCAGCTCGGCCTAGCAGCTAAAGCCTCACCTTGAACACGCCAGGATCCCATATGGGCGCCAGTTCTAATCCCAGCAGCCCTGCTTCCTATCCAGCTCCCTGCATGTGGTAGGAGAAAGCAGTCAAGGGTAGCCCAAAGTCTTGGGTTCCTACACCCACATGGGAGACCCGGAAGAAGCTCCTGGCTCCTGATTTCAGATTGGCTCAGCTCTGGCCATTGCAGTCACTTGAAGAGTAAATCATCAGGCAGAAAATTTTTCTCTCTGTCTCTCCTCCTCTCTGTATATCTGACTTTGCAATAAAAAATAAACCTTAAATAAAAAAGAGAAAGATTGAGGGCCTGGCGTGGTGGCCTACTGCCTAAAGTCCTCGCCTTGAACGTGCCAGGATCCCATATGGATGCCAGTTCTAATCCCGGAGGCTCTGCACTCGCGTGGGAGACCTGGAGGAAACTCCTGGCTCCTGGTTTCGGATTGGCTCAGCTTCGGCCGTTGTGGTCACTTGGGGAGTGATCCATCGGATCTTCCTGTCTCTTCTCCTCTCTGTATATCAGCCTTCCCAATAAAAATAAATCTTAAAAAAAAAGAGATCAAGATTCTCAAGTCATTGATAAATTCTAAAAAAAAAAAGAAAGAAAGAAAAAAAAAAGAAATTCCAGAAAAGGAGCCAAATGATTGAGATTACATTGGTGTTGATGAAGTCTGTGGTGATGAAGCACATCATGGAGGGCAACAAGAAGGGTCTGGAAAGACGAGACAGGAGAAGCACTAAAATGCAAAGGCAAGGCTTTGGTAAGCAAATTCTGATCTCTCATTTAGAGTTCATTGATTACAAATCTTTGACAATTTAATCATCCTTTCTTTTCTGATAATTTGCCGTAGATAGAAATTTTTCCTTTAAAAGGAAATTTTTCGAAGACATTTTTCTAACTGCAGATTTGCAAAGTAAGTAGTTCAAAATACTCAGTATGAAAAAGAAGCATATTTTAGGGAGACATATTCCAGTTTTCCACAGTTGTATTTTGGGATGTATCATAGGTCCCAACACAATCAATAAGCTCTATGTAAAATAATCTGTTTTGAAGAAACTCAGTAACAAAATCCCAGCCATTTGCTCATGGTGCATTGCTACTAAGAAACCGTGTAATTAAGTGGGTGCTTCCCTTAGTTGCTGAAGGCATGGGCTGTCCAGCAAGATAGGTAGGGAATGTGTGGTATTTCCCCTCACCTTGCAGGATGTTGTGAATTGCCCCTTTTCAAGCTATTGTGGACTGACTCTATAAAAACCCTATGAATGTTCTGTTTGGGGCCACACTGCAGGTAAGCGGCATTGGTCTCAGCCGGCCTGCTGGCCTTGGTCAGCCAGCTGCCTGCTCTCAATCAAGAACCCAGGCTCAGATGTACTGAGCTTGAATAAACCGTCCTTGTGCATTTGGATCGACTTCAGACTCCTGGTAATTTCTGGGGATCTCAAAATCTGGGCACAACAGTTTCAGAAGGTTAAACTGTCCTTTCCAAACACCAAAATTCTATTGATTTTGGTGGATATGAAAAATTAACAAAGAATTGACAACCCGCAAATGTGGGAAACATTTTAGTTCACAATCAAGATGTTTCACAAATACAAAGTTCTTTTTCTAATTATCATAAGTGAGAATGAAATCTTTCATGATTAAGAACTCTCATATGATACATTTTATTTCACTTATATAGAATAATTGTGAATCTCTTCTCCAATACAACACTTTTATTTTTCAATAGAATTTTATATGTAAATTGTGTCTCTTCCTAACAGCTTTCCTTCTATAATGACAGTATCACTTTTTTTTTTTGGTTACAGGTTTAAAATGTTTTATTATATTTTTGGCTTTTCTGTTATTTATAAGCCTCAGTCAATATTTACATGATTGAGAAATAATATATTCAGTGATAGTATGACTTTTCATCTGCAAGCACACACACACACACACACACACACACACACACTATTTGCAAACCAGTGAACCCGGGGCTACAGATGCCAAGGTCTGTTGGCTGCTGTTGATAGTTTGAGCCTCAATTCTGTGAGCTGACGGTGGAGAAGGAGGGAGGCTATCATTTTAACCTTCATTCATTTTCACTTTTGTCCTGTTAATTCATTAAGTGAGTGAAACCTGTATTTTAAAAGGAAAGTAAAGGGATAGCCTATTCACTCTAGGTGTATGCAAACCACTTGAAACCAATTAGGTGTCAACAGAATTGTTAATTATCCTGGGGTCAGCACCTTTTGTGAAGCTTTTCAGAGTGAAAGGAGGTGTGGCTTAGTTCACAGCAGGTTCAAACAGCTCTCTAATTGACGAATTCTCTGCTCAGCTGTTGGGTTGGCTGGAGAGGCTAAATCACGCTCTCACAAGGGAATGGGTGGATCCTTGTATTTATCACTCATTCATTCATGAAGCAAACACCCACTGATTCTCTCCTTTAAACACCATGGCTTAGTGACTCCGTGGGAAGTAAGAGAATTACGTGGGTTTCATTCTCTCTTTTGGGGATGGTATTCTCAGTTCCCAATTGTGAATTAGTAATTAAGAGGAATTAACAAGTATAGAGACTTCTAAAACCTGGGCTTTTTTTTTCTTTTTTTTTTTAATGTGGAAACGTTTGTGTAGTTAAGGCATGGTGCCTTCACATAGGCTATTGTAGAATATCTCCAAACCTGACTGGAGAAAATTGTCCCCCATAACTAGATCTGCTGGCCAACTACACACCAAGCTAATTACTGACACCAGGATGACAAAAGAAAGGAGTTATTTACAGCAAAGCATGGGGCAGGGCACCAGCCAGTTATCTTCTAATCTTTGGGTTTCATAGAGTTAAGGATAGACAGTCTTGTAACATTGAGTGGGGTAAAATGTGAATGAATGTTCAACTCAAGTTTCATGTTCGTGGTTGGCCTGTCGTGTTTACAGACCTCCTCTGATTGGTTGGTGATACTGTGTTTTCAGGGAATTTTATGACAAATTGGGCTCTAGTCAATTATGGAGATACAGGTAAATGACAGTTTCTTTTTGCATAGATTTCCTGAGAAAGAAATTCAAGATTCAACATCAATATGTTCTTTATATGATTAAGGAAATTTTGGGGCCAGTTGTACCATTACCTTAATTTAATGGCATAACTGTAATAAGAAGTTGATTTTCAATCATAAAAGCGGGACAAGAAAGCTTTAAGCTTAGGGAGTGAGGCTTTGAGAACACAAGAGACTAGAACCTGATCTCTAGTATCTGAATCCAAGTCACCGCATAGCGGCTAGGTCTCAAGGCAAGGAATTAACCTTCCTATAAATGCAACTTTTTTTTTTTGGATTAGTTGGACTAGTGAGGAGTCTATTTTGTTGATTTTCTCAAAGAACCAGCTCTTTGATTCATTGATCTTACGTATGGTTCTTTTGGTCTCTATTTGGTTTATTTCCTCCCTTATTTTGGTTATTTCTTTTTTCCGACTAATCTTTGGATTGCTTTGCTGTTGTTTTTCTAGTTCCTTCAACTGTAAGGTTAGTTCATTTGTTGGGAGAAAAGTTTTGCATACTACACAAGTGATAGGGGACTAATATCCATGGTCTACAAAGAGCTTCGGAAATCCAGAGACAGCAAAAAAAAAAAAAAAAAAAAAAAAAAAAAAAAAAAAAAAAAAAAAACCAACAACAAAAAACCCTGTAACAAAATGGACAAAAGAAATGAACAGACATTTCTCAAAAGAACAGGTTCAAATGGCTAACAGACATATGAAAAGATGCTCAGGCTCTCTTACCATCAGACCAATACAAATGAAAACCACCTTGAGGTACCACGTAACTCCAGTAAGACTGGCCTACATTCAGAACTCAAATAACAACACCTGCTGGCAAGGATGTGGGGAGAAAGGCACCCTCCTTTACAGCTGGTGAGAGTGTAGACTAGTCCAACCACTGTGGAAATCAGTATGGAGAGTGCTTGCAAAATTGCAAATAAACCTGCCATATGACCCAACAATCCTGCTCTTAGGAATATACCCAAAAGGAGTGAAATCTGCATATGAGAAGGGGATCTGTAATCCTATATTTACAGCAGCACAATCTACAATAGAAAAGACATGGAAACAAACCAGATGTGCATCCAAAGAAGAGTGGTTAAAGAAACTGTGGTACATCTACTCCATGGAATATTATTCAGCTATTAAGAAGATTGAAATTATTCTATTTAAAACCAGGTGGTCCCAACTAGAAACTATTATGCTCAGTGAAATGAGTCAATCACAAAAGAACAAATACCATATATTCTCCCTCATATAAGGAAGCCAACATGAAAAGTATAACTCAAACAGTCCAATCTATATGGTTTTCTTGATTGTCCGCTTTTTTGGCTGTATCCCATGTGTTTTGATGCTTTTATCTCAGTTTGGTTGCTTCCAAATAAGCTCTTTTCTCTAGTAGAATTCATCACGTGCTCATGAAGTATACGATGGCATCATTTTCCCCGAGACTTCTGTGTTTCCTTTTTGTCACGCATGTGTTGGTTATTCAGTGGCGTGTTATTTTTCAGGGTGCTATAATTTGTTGTTTATGTTGTTGTTGTTGTTATTGATATGGCTGTTATGAAATTATGTCAATCCGAAAAGCAGTAACATTATTTCAACCCCAAACAGCGTGTATCTCATGCAATAAGATATTGTGAAGTAACCAATGGACCAACTATTGATATGAGTCAAATTGCTTATGATCTACATCAAAGAATTATAAAACCTAAAAAAAAAGGTTAGTTCATTTGCTTGATGCTTTTCTAAGCTTCTCAACATAAGCAGTGATTGAGATGAACTTTCCTCTCAACACTGCCTTGATTGTGTCCCATAAGTTCTGATATGTTATGTTGATGCCTTCATTTGTTTCAAGCAAATTTTTAATCTCCCTTTTGATTTCCTAACTCAAAGCTCATTTAGTAGCATGTTATTTAATCTCCTTATGTTTGCATATCTTCTTGGGTGTTTTGACATTAAAAAAAAATAAGTACTTTAATGGTAATGAATATCAGGGCAGGTATGTGTCTTTTTGGGCAATATATTCTTCCTTTCATCCCACTTTCCCTTCCTTGCTTGCATCATTTTTTTTTCTTTTTCATGCCAACTTATAACATCATAATATAAGGCAGAACCAAATTACACATTCAAGTTAGAATGGGAATAGCATTTAAAGAGACTGAATTTCTTAAATAGGTAGTATTCGATTCTTCTCCAAATAGTCTTAACTATAATTTGACCTTTGCTTTTTTTGCATATTGGGATTACAGTGCTTTTACAGATTTATGCTTTGTGAAGACAGTTCTTATTCTGTAGCTTTTCTTCACATTTTTCTTAGCATTCTCTTTGCAATAATTTGTTTTAATTCTGATGAAGTTTAGCTTATTGATTACTTCTTCAATGGAACATGTGCTATATTTAAAATGCCATTTTCCTAACAAAGGTCATCCATATTTTCTACTATACTGTCTTCTAGTCATTTTTTAGCTTTATATTTCACATATACTCCCATTACATGTGTGATGAAATTTTTGTGAAGTGTGTAAAATCTCTGTGTGCACTCTTTTTGTACATGAAAAATTTCACTTTACTATAATGCTCTTTCTAAACAAAAAATCCAGTTATTTTAATTTAGTGAACCCTCAAAATTGATCTATTTATTCTGCTTGGTATTATCAGATGGCTGGATTTGTGGTTTAGTGTCTGACTTAATTTGGGGATAAATTTTCCTGCTTAACTATTTCTTCTATTTCTTTATTATTTTCTTCTGATAGTCTCATGATGTATAAGTTATAATTTTTCTGGTTGCTCCGCAAGTACTGAATATTCTTTGCTCTTCAACTTTATTTCTCTTGGATTTTCTATTTTTCGTTTTACTGTTTGTATGTTTCCGCATATCTGGATATAGTGTACTTTTGTAAAAGTAACTGCTATAAAATGGCCTGTAAATTATCTTTATATACTTTTTTATAGTTGAAGAACAAGAAGAGTATAAAGTGAAAAAGAGGTCGGTTCACTTTCCAACTGCCCCCATCATTGAGGATTGAGCTAGAATTAAAACTTGGAGCTGGGGATGCCATCCTGGTACTCTCACATGTGTGGCAGGAACCCAAAACCTCGGCCATCATCTGCTGTCTTTGGCTTTGGAGTGAGACTCAGGAATTGAACCCAGGCACTCCAGTGTAGGAAGCAGATCTATTAACCAGGCTCTTAAAACCAGGCCAACTGTCCCCTCCCGTAAATAGACCTTCAGTAATGTGCTGGTAATGAATGCGAAGAGAGGAAGTATTCTTAACCCGATGACTAAGTCTCAGTCCTTTTGTATGCCTCTGAACTACGGACTCCAGAGTGCTCCTCCCGCTTAACTGGAGTCAGAGGCGAGAAGAGACTGCAGTTGATTATGTTCTTCTCTCTAGGGAAGCTAGATTTTGATAAAACCTCAGCTAGCTAGACTCTGGCTCTTGTAAAATTTATCATAAGCTCAATACTTGTTAACAGAACTCCCAGGCATATATCAAAGTAATTCCTATTCTTACCCTCACCAGAAACACAAAGAGGTTTTCCCCCAGTACTGGGCACCATAATTTGATGTAGCTTCTGGCAAAGTTTATAAGGTGTCTGATTCTACCAAGAGTGGAACTCTTTGGAGTTTTCAAACTCAGATTTCCACACTGAACCTCTTTGCTGGAAGCTGTCAATCCCAGTTCAGTCTTACCTCCCTAACACTGGTTTCCAGGACCATTCATGTTCATTATTTATCTTACCTGTCTGTTCACTTTGGGTTTATCCTCATTCTTCTATGAAATGATAAAGAGCTGTTAATTTTTAAGTTTGTTTACCTTCTTGAATATTTTTAACACAGAATGAAGATAGCCAAGCATTGAAAAAGGTAATGTTTCTTTGTTTGAAAGGCAGTTACAGAGGAGGACACACCTTTACATGAGACACAGACTTAACCCACTGATCCAATTCCCAAATGGACACCAAGGCTAGAACTAGGTCAGGCTGAAGCGGCTTAGAACATCATCTGTGTCTCCTTTGGGGGGGCAGTGGTTAGCATTGCAGGCAACAGCTTAATCTGTTGCATATTAAAATTCCTGGGTCTGAGCTCTGGCTCCATACTTGATCCCAAATTATTGATTATGTACACCCAGGAAGTAACTGGCACAAAGCTCAGAGAGTTGTGGTGAGTTTTATGCTCCTGAGCCTACCCTGCTGTTGTGGGCATTTGAGAAGTTAACCAGCAGGTGGAAGATCATTATTTTTTCTTCTCTCTGTATTTCTGCCCTTCAAATAAAAATGAAGACATAAAAATTTAAATAAACTCATTTTGTTTTGCTCATGGGTATTAAATACAAGTACTTTCTACTTCTTCTTATAGCTTTCTAATTTTGAACCCATGATAAATTTCTACTGTTATTGAAAAGTGTTTGCTAAGCAACAGAAAGCCTAGCTGTGAAACTGAAATTCCTAATGCAATTCTAAAGACTCTTATAATTTAATCTCCATAATACAGAATAATGGCATACTGAAACTTCACTAAGCATGTCACCATTGAATTAACTTCAGAGTAAATGTTATGTGATTTCGATGACTTGTTCTTATGGGGGATTGGAGTGCCTTCAGAGTCTGAGAACTCTGAGGTCATCCACTCTCGCTTGGGTCTCCCACATAGGATGGAAGAAGTCCAACTCCTTCCTCGCAGGAGCCAATGTCATCAGAACAACAGCCAGGAACCCTGAGTGGTCTTCAGAAGCAGAAGAATAGTAAACTTCCTTTGGGAATCAGGAGAGGATCTTTCTCTGGTCCTTACCTAATTCCAACTTTGGATCCCCACCCTCTCTTGCAATGACCATCAGGGTCGCTCTAGAGCCCCCCGCCAAAAAAAAAGCTAGATTAGAAAGCAGAGAACAACAGGGAAAGCTCAGTACCAGAAAGGAAATTGTTAGCCTGGACTCACATATACCTTACTAGGTAGGACACAAAGGTAAGTTACTCCTCACTAAGGTATTGAAGATTTCTCTGCAAACCTCTCCTAAAACTGTTCTGCGCCTCAACTCTTGACAAATGCCTTATTAGAGTTATAAGCCAGCATGGATTATCCCAAAATCTACCAAGTTCAGTAAAAATTATGCTTCAACACTACAAACTACTAAACACAAAAATGAAAATAGACACGAGACAGCTGAATAGCACCCTACAGCCATTTTAAGGTATATAGTAGCCAGTTGTGTATATACTAAAATTGAAATGTCAATGAAGTAATCACAGGATGTGGATAAGAACTTGCATTTTCTAATCATATCGGATACTCAATACCATGTCAATTAAATTCATAAGGTTGAAAGCCATTGTTGATGCTATATTGTGCCTTTTAATGGATCAGGGCGATATTCTGTCATTTCTGCCTTCAGACCAGAGATGGTCTCCCCAAGAAACTGTTGAATTTAACTGGACAATAAAATGCTGGACACTATGCAAAGTACATGTTTGCAATGAAAGAATTATGACTGGATTTGAACTGTAATACTGCAATAAGGTGGAGAATTCCACCATGGGGTGAGGGTATGGGGTGCAGTTGGGGGAATCCCAGAGCCTATGAAACTGTGTCATAAAATCAAATATAATTAACAAAAGGAATCAAAAAAATGTCTTGGTCTCTCATTCTTGTCAATGTTTTTGTGTTTTTAGTGTAACTGTTCCAATATACAAGACACCTTCTCTAATTTAAAATATTCAGACACCTGCAATAATATAGTCATAAAATTCTTCACATCATGTTATTCTTCCCTTAACTTGTTTTCATTATTGGTTTATTGAAAGATTTCCACCCTTAGTACTATTCTATGAACTGTTAATTAAACTATTCTTGCCATTGAAATGTAGTATATAATTTCTATGAATTAGAAGATGCCAAATACTACCTTTTTCTTAGAGTATCTAGGCTTTGTTTCCTTAAATCATAATTCATACTTTCAGCAATATATAAAAATTGTTAATGCATAACTGAATGCAATTGTATAAAGAGTTCTACAATTTCAACTTAAAATGTAAGATCCAACCATGGAGCTTTGTATTTTCACTAGCTGAAACTTAAAATACTAGGTTCAATGTTCATTTACCTAATGTTCCCTAGTAATGAAGACATATCTATTAAGGACATCTGTTACAATTTGGGAACCTCTAATTTCTATGGGAGATAATAGAGTTGATGTCTGTAAGATTAGAGGTTATGGACTAGGGTTTTACACTGGATTGGCTTCCTTGCTGTTATGTTCTGCCAGCCAACATAATGGATTCACAAAAGGCCCTGAATCTTGATTCTGCAGTCCAAAAAGGAAAAAAAAAAGTTCCTATCTTGTCACTTTGATCATTGCCTTGTCGAATATCTGTCACCACCTGCTAGAAAATAATATTTTGTTTCTCCTTCTTAAAAGCACACGAAGAGACAAGAAACCAGTGAATAATTACAGAGTAGAGTGTACTGTGCCAACTAACTCTAAATGGGGAGGAAGAAGGCAAAGGAGAACAGAGGAGTGGAAGGAAAGTTGGAAAAGAAATCTCTGAGGCCCTGAGGAGGTGCCTCAGGACCCCCACAGAGCCACCAACTCTCACTGAAGTTTACATTTTCAACGTTTTTCTCGGTAGAGAATAAAGGATGGGGCTGAAAGGCAAAATTTTTTGCTTCATTTTTCCTCTCCTGAACTGACAACCTATAGATGAGAATAAAAAGAATGCATCTGAGAAAACAATTATATCTGCCGACTTCAGCAATGGAACAATAAAATCCTCAGTATTTTTTTTTTTTCTTATTGAAACCCAACTTCAGCATTTCTTTTGAATCCAAGTCCTTAGTGGCATTTATGACTCTCATGGGTATTTATTTTAGCTGAATATCTTGCATTCGCTAAGCCAAGAGCGATCAGAAGTGGAAAAAAAGGTTCTGTCACTTTATTCAGGCTTCAACAAAAAAGCGCACAAGCCAGTAAATCACTAAATGGAGCTACCTGCTTCCTATGACATGCATGAATAATGCCTTAGAAGTGTGCTCACTGGAAAGATTAAGAGGGGAGTGAGTAAAACCTGTAAAAATACACTTCACAAATTGAGCCTGGAATTCTTATCAACACTGATTTCTCCCATTCCATATCTAAGTAATTTGAAATATATTAAATAACAAGCAATGCATGCAAATGTCTTTCAACCTGTTTTCTGCAATAAAAGTTGCAATAACCAAACTCACCGTGAACTAGATGTCATCCAAGATCTAAGCATTAGGTCACTCTAGTGTAGAAAAAACAAAAATGACGGTAAAAATGCTATGTTGGAAACCTAGACTGACACAAATCATAGCAGTTGTGTTTCAAACAAATAGGTCTAGGAAAAACAGAAGTCCTTGACCAAGGTTTTTGGTGTTTTATTTATTTTTTTATCAGTGTATAAGACAAAAAGAGAAATTGCCCATCTACATTACCCTAAGATACTAACAAGATTATGGAATTTCAATATTTGTAACAATTTGATGAATATGTGTTTTATTAAGATCAGTCCTCTAATCATGGTCCTTCCCTACAAGTATATTCATCAACACCATTAGAAAAACACCATTAGAAAACCATAAGTACTTGTTATATGCTTTACATCCCTAAACGAGGAAGCACAAGGTACTTTAAATGCATTCATTTTGCCTGTTCTTCAGATTCTGATATCAGCTTCCTTTACTCTCTCAATGTAACAAGCACAGGGGTAGTATTACTTGATGTTGCTCAATGTATAAATACAAGCTTTCCATAATTCTAAATCAATTTCTAAGTTTGTGATTTGTTTTCCTCAAAAAATAGTTTGTACTTGATTATCATTCTTAACAATAATAACAAAGAAAACTTCAGATTCTACCACAAAACAGGAAGGAAGGAAGGAAGGAAAGAAGGAAGGAAGGAAGGAAGGAAGGAAGGAAGGAAGGAAGGAAAGAAGGAAAGAAAGAAAGAAAGAAAGAAAGAAAGAAAGAAAACAAAAAAGAAACATGTATGCATAGCAAATGAAACCCATTTCTATAGGATGCTTATCATTATTATTAGCATATATCCCAAATTATGTTACAAGATTTATTTATTTCAGAAAGTGACACAAAGAGAACACTCCCCATTTCTCCCATCTGCTCACTCCCCAAACATTTTCAACAATGGGTTCTGGGTCAGGCCCAAGTCAAGGGACTAGAGCACCATCTAGGACTCCCATGGTGGTGACAGGCACCCAGGTAAATGGAGCATCTTCCAATGCTTTCTCAAGCATATTAGCAGGGCGCACCTGGACTCGAAACAACATTCACATATGGCAGTCTGGCATTGCAGGCAGAAGCTTATTTCGCTGCACCACAATGCCAACCACAATCTCAAAGTATTTCTAAATCCTCCCCAAATTCTTGTGTCCTGTTGAGTTTATTTTAAAATGATTTAGTGGTAATAATAATGATCTAAAAACCTGGGATTTTAATATCTTACCAATTCTTATACTAAATATTTGGAAATTTTGATCCATAGCAAAAATACACAAATTTAAATTTTAAAATAGGAATGTTGGATCAGATGTTGTGGCCTAGTAAGTTAACCCTCTACTTGGGATGCCTGCATCCCATATCAGTGTTGATTCAAGCTTCAATTGCTCCAATTCTGATCCAGCTTTCAGATTATTCACCTGAAAAAGAGAGGATAATGGCTTAAGTGATTGTGTTACTGCCCTTTCCATGGGTGGAGTTCTTGGGTAACAGCCTCAGCCTGACCCAGCCCTGGCTGTTGAACTTATTACAGGAGTGAGTGAACTACAGAATGGAAGATCTCTGTCCGCGCTCTCTACCTGAGTCACTCTCCCTTTCAAATAAATAAGCTAATCCTTTAAAAATATTAACGTTAAGGCATCATTTTCTTCAGGCGTATGTGGTTCTTTTGGTGATTTATTAATAGGTTAATCAATCATCAGCAGAATTAAAGGCCATTTAAACTAAATAAAATGCTTATGGATACAGCAAATTGTGTTTTGAGATTTAGTGATAAGAGCTATAAATTGCTAGTGATGTTATTAGACAAATAAATCAGAGAGTTACTAAAAATTGATTAACTGACACCAATTTTTCTGGACATACTCTTTCTTAGGCTTATTATTTTACCTTGCTAGGCCAGGGCAGTTCAATATCGCACTGAGGGAGGCAATGCAATTTCTAGTAGTTAAGCCTAGCACTTAAATTTTCTGTTGTTGTTCTGTTTGATTTTATTTTTATTCTTTGAGAAACGTATTTTTGTATTTACATGAGTATTGGGGTATTACTGTTCATTCTATTTTTTCCAGTTTACTTTCTGCTATAGTATGAACGCTCAGAAAAATTCATATGTTGATATCCTATCCCCCAATGTGATAGTGTTAGGAGATGAGTCTTGGTGAAATAATTACTTCACAAGTGCCAGGTGCTATCAATGGGCACAATACTTTAGGAAACACATAAAGCAATGTGTCCTTTCTGTGTGTGAGATTATGGCTGACAATCAACCATCCGGGAAGTAGGCCTTTGTCAGTACTTGATCGTGCTTGCAGCCTGATCACAGACTTCCAGAAATAGTTTAGTATTGCTTACCAAACCCACAGTCTATATTTTGTTAAAGCAGCCTGAGCAGATTAAGACAGTATCTGAGTATAATTGAATGAACAAGGACGTAATTCTTAAAACCATTTTACCTGAATTCAGAACAAATCCACCAATTAACTCCTTGGCCCCTGTATTCTTTCTTAAAAAAAAAAAGAAAAGCTCATGGTTTCCCACCTCATCCCCTGCATTCTTTTCCAAGTGACAAGCCAATCTAGTTTGCAAAGTCCCTTGACAGCTAACTCAGTTCTGCCCTATCCTCATATTCCTTCCTGGCTTATGCTAAACAAACTCAGAACACAATTACATTCTTGCTTTCTGCATGTACTTGCTCTTCATGCACACTAGCAGTTAACCAACCACTCCTGTGGATTTCTTTCCATTGAGTGAATTTATTTTGGCTATGAGTTCATATCAAACCTTCTTTCTGTTCTTTCTTTGCTTACAATAATTAACCTTATATATGTGAACTTGTATATTTTAAGAAATAATTACAAAATCCTTCTTGAATTTAATGATGGACCCGTATCAGAACAAATCCAAAAGGTTCCTTCTTCCTCCTACATTTTCTTACTCTCCTAATCAATAACCTACTTCTAAGAAAAGAGAGCTCACTAAAGGGAAGGACATGTATTATGTCTATTGGTGTAGTTATAGTGATTGAAGCTCAAAAGACAAAACCTGAAAATATGGCACTTTGGCAGGCTGAGCACTTTGAGATTAAGGGCATTGAAAGGCTCCTAAGCAACCATCTCAGAGCCAAGGTCTCTTCGCCTTTCTTCTTCCCACTTGTCTCACCTATTATTTGTTCCCAGTGTGAGTCATAGAAACTAGAATTCCTTTTCCCCAACATAGCTTATAAAAGTTAGAGCCCCTTTTCTTCAATGGCAATTTTAAGCCCTAGGATTATTACTGCAAAACATATCCTGTCTATTTAACAGCTCACCAGTAAGAAAATTTCTTACCTCTCCTTATCATATACACGGCCATAAGACCCCCAGTTCCAGAGAGGGTGTGCCACATACCTAGGAGAAAGAAATGCTACCAAATGGAATCCAAGAGGAATATGGAAAGGTCTTGCATGTTTTCCCAATCTAGTCTATTACTAGTACACCATACATCTACATTGTTGTTCGTGCTTCACTATATCTAAGCATAAGACAGTTCTCTCTGTGTCTTTGGTGCTCCAATCTTCATGCTCCCACGTGACATTAAACTACTGTTAAATACATTTGCTATATTTTCTCTTGTTAAACATTTTTTTTATCACAGGATGGGTAGAAAAATGTATCATCTCTTTCTGCCCTTTCAATGGCCTTTATGGCAATAAGTTATAATTTAAACTATATAATATTGATTTTTTTAAAAAGCATGCATGTTGATTGCTTTCTGAATGAGAAATTGATTTAGAAGAATATTCTGAACATAGATTCTTCTTCTAAATTAGTATGGTAATCCCTCTTATACTTGTCTTCTCTTATCTTGGTATACCCTATCCAAAGTTACTAGAACATACTTACATATGCTTTCATCTTTTTATTCTGTGTGGAATTTGCAATGGTTTCTCCATTATCTTTAGTATAATTTTCAAGAAACCTATGTCCTTAAATTAGTCTCCACAAATCCTATCATCTGTCCATTGAAAAACCATCCATTACCTAAATGCTTCATATCTGTTACTGCTTGTGCTGCTGAGAATAGAGATTTCCATGTATGTTTACTACTATCATTGGTACCATAGGCACTCTTCACAGTTTAGCCACCTGAAATTTCCAGATGCTCTTCCCCATCCCCTTGGAAAGCAATTCAAATAAAATTAGCTCACATCACATGTGTGTATTTTTATTCATTTATTTATCTGTTGTACTCCATTTTTAAGTTTATTTTATAAAAACCTGTTTTCTTTTTGATTATCTGTAACAGACATATGGTCAGTCTGGGCAAAGCATTAGTTACAGCATCTTATTTCAACATTACAGCAATAATATCCTTATAGAACAAACAAATGTCATGACCAAAGCACTTACTAGAAATCTATAATGCACAATTATCAAATGAATGAATTTAGAAACAAATATACATCAAATTAACTTGTAGTATATTACAAAATCCCTTACTGAGTCCACAAACTTAAAAACTTGAAATGAAAAGGGGTTGATAAGAAATGGAGGAACTCAGTATCGAACTGCCAAATTTGCAATTCTAACATTAACAATTATTTTGCAAGGAATATAATTTTTTAAAGGGACACTAGAATAACCCATTGTTTTTGCTTTTTCTAAGACCAATTCTAGATTCTTATTAGTTCACAGATGACACCAAAACAGAGTATCTAACAAAATTACTAATCTGGCTTTATGTCTTATTAGCGCCTTCCATAATTTGCAGCCGAGCCCTAAAAACTCAAAGCCCTTTTCCTTTGTCTTGTCACTTTACAAAATTATTCTCTTTTTTAAGTTGCAATGGGAGCTCAAGTTCTAACAGCCCTTTTCAGTTGCTCTACACTGAGCATCAACTACGCACACATAAAACAGACGTTAGTAATCTTCTGTTGCTTTTACTCTTGTTAGTCTGTCTTTAGTCAGTCAAATTTACAGAACTGCAGCCAATGAGCCTGAGTTGAGTAAAGAAAAAGCAAACTCCTTCCACCTCAGAAATGAGCTGCTAATTTGAAGACTATTGAGACACATTTGTAGTTTCAATACAGAGAGTAAGATAAAAAGAATTGAAATTGGGAAAAAAAGTACTCCATGTTCAAATTTTGTCCCTTTCCTACTGTTAAGTTATAATGTAAAAAACACTAGCTAAAAATACGATTAGTGGATTCATGTATATGTAAAATCATAACTTTGCCCCTTAATTTTTCAAATATATCTAAAACCCATGCTCCCAAAGAAGTGTGTGTGTGTGTGTGTGTGTGTGTGTGCGTGTGAGAAAAAGATGTAAAGCAGAATGCTAGCATTGTTTCTTGCATAGTCACCAAGTATTTAGTCATCACAAATGTCATGACTTGTGTTTATGCATGCAAAGTCAAGTTTAGAACAGACATATGCATCTCACTAATTTTGCTATAACAGAACAAATTCAGTGTCTAAAGGGAGGGTTGTTAGTTGCCTATGTTTGTTCTGCTTCACTTGGACTGTTTGCTCTTATAATTATTTTAATTAATCTGAACTCTCACCTTTGAGCATATAAAAATGTCCAAAGAGAACACTCAATTTTATGCAAACCTAAGATATGAAATATAAATAATAGTAATACACATATTTTTGCTTTCCTATCCCTTGGTTGCAGAGTAACATCTGATCTTTGTACAGAATGTTCGGGCGGTGGGAGGTTGACAGGAGTAAGAGTTATTTTTTAAATAATGCTATGAGTACTGTCATTACTTTCTACTAAACAAAGGCTTTTTCAAAGTTCTGTTATGGCTACATGTCAAACGTGCTGGTAAATGGTCTGAGAGTTTCTCTACCCCACACACCACCCTGTCCCGCTCCTCCCTTGCAAGCCCTCTCCTTCCTTTCCCTGTCCACCTTTCTTTTCCTCTTTTTTCTTTTTTTTTCTTTAATCCACAGTCAGTTCCCCATAGGTGCACTACTTCAGATGAACTACTTTTCTAATGAAATGGAAAGTTCTTTTGGCTCAGGGGAGTGGGGGTGGAAGGAAGGTGTTGTTATTCTAAGACATTGTACCAATGCTTAGTTTAGTTACAATGGAATTGTTTTTGCAGTTACCATCTGAGGAGAAAATCCCTTCAAAACTGGAGGAGAAAATTCCTTTAAAACTGTATGTTTTTAATGATAAGCATGTATTTGAGGAGCAATAAACCCATGATAATGACAATAATTATTTTCAACTATAATAAGTTAGACTGCTATCTTCTATCACCTATTAAATATTTCCTTTTTTTTTCTTCTATTTTGAACAGTTGATTAAGTGGTCAGAATATTTTGGCAGCATACAATATATCAAAACTAAATGTAGCCATTAGTACTTGGCAACCAAGGTGTGAATGCTCTAACAAATTCCTGGAAATCAAAGAAAGGAAATTTTAGACTATCTACATTGAACTTGACTGTGGCTAACAAAGATTCAGAGTACAGCTAATCCACTGATGACACAGGAAGATAAAGTCACAGACACAGAGCAGTTTCCTTAGGATACTCATCAAATTGGCCTCAGTGAATGAACATAAATGTAAGCAACCTTTGCAGCTACCACAGC
The DNA here is from genome assembly GCF_030435755.1 of Ochotona princeps. Taxonomy (NCBI): domain Eukaryota; kingdom Metazoa; phylum Chordata; class Mammalia; order Lagomorpha; family Ochotonidae; genus Ochotona; species Ochotona princeps. The sequence continues at coordinate 53,259,830 of NC_080834.1, forward strand.
ACACTAAGCCACAATCATTTTTGTCTATTCACAAAAGTTTCTCTCTTTGATGATTTAGTGTTATTTGGTGTACAAGTGGAAAGGTGTGATATTTTCCTCACCCATCACAGGAATCATAGCTGATAACCCTCTAACAAAAGACAAGTAAACAAGAGAAGTGCAAAGGAAACTTATATGATCAAAAGTTTCCATGATACAAGAGATTTCAGAAATGAAGAGTAAAAGGCACAGTGAAAATTGGTCAGTTTGTATGCTTAGATTGGGTGAGACATGCATAGTCAAGTAGCTTTGTGACTGCTAAAAAGAATATAGTCTGGTGGGTAAGATGGCCCTAGAGTCAGGGTCCAGAGGCTCAGGCCCATCTGCCTGCCACATGCTTGAGGCAGAGGGGTCGGCTAGTCCCAGGGCAGGATCCCGTGCAAAGGGTCTCGGGTTGGGTGGCCCAGGCACCAGTAGTACCAGGTGAAGCCCTCAGGCTGCCTAATGATGTGGTCTGTAGAGTACAACTCATTTGCTGGGAAGTAGGTGAGTAGAAGAACGAAGGCAAGAACCAGTCCAGACCAGGCCAGGTTACAGTAACAACTGGCATACATGTGGCTCAGTTCTAGGGGCAGGCCAGGCTGTGCTAGTCCATAATGCCCACTGCAGATCTGAGAACCAGCATAGAGTGCAGGACAGGCCAGGTCAGGCTGCAGCAACAGCCAGTTCACATTAGGATCGGGACTGGGGCATGACTGCAACTAATTGGGTGGTAGCACCCAACAGCATGAGCCAGAACAGAGGGCAGACCTGGCTTGCCCAGGTTACAGCACTCACTGGCAAAGAACAAGCTGAGGAGGTCCATACTAGACTTGGTGGCAGCATACACCAGTGAATGCAACAAGGGTGGTGCGAAACCGATAGAGGAGCAATGGGAACTCCCCTGCTGGGCCACTGCTTCCACTGGTGAGTGTGAGAGCTGGTACTGGGGGCAGGACAAGTCAGGAAGGGATACAACATCTGTTGGGCTACGTGTGAACTTTGTAGGGGGAGAGCCAGGCTGGGCTGATTGTATCCACTGGTGCAGGTATGAGCCAGGTTCAGGGCAGATGGGTTGGGATTTGCTGCAGTATCATTTGGCAAGTACTAGGACTGGGGACAAGTTCTGTCAAGCTACACTGTAGAACTACCTGGAGAGTGGAAGATTCTGGGCAAGAAATGGGTCCACTGCAGAGGCTGTGGGCGCCTTTCTGAAGGGCTGCAACTCCCATTGGTGAGCATGAGAACCAGGACTGGGAAGAACCTGGTTGGAAAAATAGTGCTCTAATTTCCAGAATCTACTTTGGGGAATTGGAATTTGGTTTCTGGGACTTAGGATATAGGAAGGAAAAAGGACATGATAGAAATATGGGGGCAGAAGAGCTTGCTTGGGGTCTCCCAATATACTTTATTTGAAGGAGCAACAGATGCCAAAGCACATCACATTTGAAATGGTGTGCTCTGAATCCAATATTCGTTTAATGCTCCCCTTTTTTTTTAATGTTCGTTCTTCTGAATGAGTCTCTCACCCAACTTATGGTTAATATTAAGATAGACTTTATAGAAGATAAAAATTTATATTGTCAACTGTGTGAAACAGGTAGGGCTCTAGATATTTGGTTTGGATTAACACATTGAACAGAGGTCGTCGGATCATAAATCTACTTTCTTCCAAAGGTTCCAAATCGACACACTTATGCAATTTAGCAGTTACAGAAATGATTAATAGGTTTCTTCAGTGCTAACCTAATTGCTATGACACTACAGACAAGAACATTACAGAAGATAAAGCATTAAGATCAGAATTACCTCCCTTCTAGGTGGCAATCAGCTCTAAAAGGCAATTCTCAAGCTCCTTTGAGCAACAAACAAATTACTGTTGCCAAGTATGGCTTTCGCCTTGCTGGCAGTTACTAGAGGACATTCTCATTAACAAATTTTCACACTCAGCTGACTGCTTTCCGTCTTATCCACAGCTTCTGTTATCAAATTTTTCAAAGCAGAATGTCCTTTTAAAAAATTCTGGTTAGTTTCTTCTTTATTTCACTTCCATATAGTAGCATATTTCCACATCACAGTTTTATTTTGTAAATGCTCATTTATTTGTTTTCATTTATTTGCAAGGCAAAGCAACTGATAAGAGAATGAGAAAGAGAGAGACCTACTTATTGGTTTATTCTCCAGCACCTATGGCAGCTAGGCCTAGGCTAGGCCAAAGTCAGATGCCCAGAACAACATCTGAGTCTCCCTGTGACTGACAGGAAACCACATGTTTGAAGATTATTTGCTGTCTCCCAGCCTGCTTATTTTGAAGTGCACTAAGAAGCTAGCACTCAGTCCAGGGGTTGCAATGCAGACTATGTTAGGCTGAACAGAGCAGGATGCTGGCCTGAGGCAGAGTGAGAAGAGTCCACAATGACTCTTCCCCCTCCTCATCTTCTTAGGAACCTCCCAGGGCCTTACTCAGCCCACCAAGTTGAGAATCCTGTGCTACAGGTCATTTGTTACTTGTGTCAACCAAGGACAAACTGAGGAATTGATACCTTTTCCCATCGCCCTTACATAAGGTGTAAAAGGTCCAGTACAGTACACCTTGGGCAGTCATTTTCCTCGTGTGATCACCCTGCCTTCTAGAAGTTGGTCCTGGGCTACCTGTTGCCAGGAAGCAGTCCATTAGACTTTTCCCTAATAAAACTCTTTCGGAACTGAAAGTCCTTCACTTAACTGCCTCTTAACCTAAAGCACTATAGATGATGCGAGTGGTGCCTTAATCAGCTGTGGCACAATGCAATGCTTCAAGTTTAAAATTGTTGCTTATAGAGCATCATTCACTTAATATCAACAGAAAGAGCAACTTTACTAGTTGGAAAAAATAATTTAAAAATATAAGCATCACTTCCATTTGTGTCAATCGTGTTTCTAACAAAAATGCTTCACTAGACAAATACCCAGGTTTTCTCTCTGTCTTTCCTGGTTTAGATAACATAACCACAAAATATTCCCCGGGTGCACAACATCATCAACACATACTGATAATTGGACTATCACAGAATATATTAACGTTTCACATGTTTTTGTTTTCATGTTGTTAAATGTCTCTCAACTCTTCATATGTGAGTTTGGGTCCATGACATGAGTATGTTTTCCTCTCACAGCAAGTTGGGCTCTTCCTGCACTATATCGTCCATTAAAAACCCAAGTTCTTCAGCAAGTTCAAGAAAGGGGAGATAAAAAATAAGTTTATCTTGGTGCAAAAATGTTGGAAACCATGTAGGATCTTTCAAACACTCACCCAAAATGTATTTTCTGATAAAACTAAGCCTGGGATTCAAAAATGTTTTCATAAAGATAAACTTAACTGAATTGAGGTCATCCAATCCCACTAAAAACTTGGCTATGCATTCAAGTGAGTGACATGGGGCTTGTCCAACCATTTCCTAGTTGGTTGAGAGAACACCAATGGGGAATGTCTTTCCCACAGGTACCCACCCCTGACAAGAATCAGAGAATCCTGAAAACCAAGGAGACTTCTTTAAACCTCCTCTTTCTCCCTTTCTCCTTTCAAGAGGCGCCCCAGCTCCTGGATCCCTCCCAGGAAGTGGTTTTCCCTTCCTGCTCCTTTCCCTTCACCCGGTCACTTGTTAAAAAAAAAAATCTCTCTTAGGGCATTGGTTCCTGGCTCATTATTTCTATGCTAAGCTGAGGAAAGAACCTCTATAGCTTTGCTAGTAGCATGAATTCCACTTTCCATGAATCTTTTGACTTTTGTGCTTCAAACATTTTGTTTTGAAGTCCCTACACACCAGAGATGGAAACATGTTCTCCTCAATTTGAAAGCCATGCCTGGGTTGGCTTTCTTGTCTACATGTTCAATTCTATCATCTTAATATAACCCGCAATACCTGTAATTTCTTACCAAAATAGAGTTTGTCAGCTAAAGAAAATATTTTCCCTGCTTATTAAGCGGTTTTTTTTTTTTGTAAGACTTTTTAGCTTTCTTTAGGTTCTTTACTTAGTGGCATTGCCCCTACTGAGTTTTTATTATGCAAATTATTGCAATCTGGTTAGCTCCTTCCTTTTTTCTTAACAAAAGGGGTCTGCAAGTGCTAATCAAAATGTTGCAATTTACATATTAATGAAGTTTTTATAATGACACTTCCTTCACACACTGGGTGATCAAAAGAGAGATTTTTTATCCCTTTTGAGAAAGCAACCACTAAATTTTGATCTCATGTAGCATCTTTGAGAATCTTTCCAAAGCTACTTGGAATAGCATTTATGTGTTTTAATCAGATACAGAATGCAAGCAAAAGGTATGAGGTGCACATGTGTGGTTTTGATGTTTATAAGCAACAATTATCATATACATTCTTGAACTTGTAATTACAGGAAATGCTAAGGACACATTTGGCAGTGTGAATGCTGTACACAATCAAGTCCTAATGATTTACAGGAAAAGAAAAAAATCTTGTAAAAATGAGGAAAAGTGAAGTGTAAATGTGAAAAAAAAGTCCAGCTTTTTTCAAAAAACAGGTGATTTCCCGGTGCTTGCATAAGCCAGAAGACACACTGTATCAACTAGAATTGTTTATGATTGCAAACAAGTCCAAGCATGACAGCTTACCAAAACAGGACAAGTAGATGATAGTAGGTAAACATTCTTCTTAATAATGAGATACTCTGATGAGTACAGTGCTTTGTCTGTTCAGAATGTGTCACTAGAAATCAAGCTGAAGGACACATTGACAGTCCATTCCTAGAATGTGGTCTCCCACAGACAGTAGGCTGCTAAGTGAGAAGAGAGAGATCCCAGCACCAATGACGGCTCAGTTGGCGACGTTATGGGGAAATCCATGCAAGCAAACAACTTTAGTTTCTTCAGCTATCAAAAGAGCAAATAGACATTGTTAGGTGAAATTGCACCAAAATAGACTACTGAGACCAGAACAATGATAAAATCAGGCTTTATTGGGTTCTGCTCCTGGGAGAGATTCACTGGTCCACAAGAGAGTGGGCTAGCAAAGCTGCACCTGGACTGAGGTGTACCTAGCTCAAAGCAGTGGTGATTAGCAGTGATGACAGGAGGGGTGGAGCTTGAGGTACAGGTATGTGTAGTCTTCTAATTGGTTGGCTCCATTTGAATGAATTCCAGGCAGCTGTTCTCAGCGGGAACTTTTGATGCCATCCAGGGACTTGCCACCTGCCCCTTTGGTCTAACAGACATCATATTCATAATTGGAACTATTTTTCAATCAGTAAGATTCCAAAAGATTATATATAATGTGTATATATATGTGTGTGTGTGTGTGTGTTTCCTACTCCATAGAGGAGTAAAAAAAAGTGAACAAGAAAAAACTAGCTGCTTTTTATGTGAATTTCTAATTGTGTTATATAAAGTATGTGAAAAAATTGTTGTCATCACCTATCTTGAAAAATATCAGTGCTTTTTTCTACTTGCTTTTTCCACCAGAAATTTGTTAGGCAAATTAGGAATTTATCAGGTATTCCCATGCATACAAACATAAGAGCTGATAAGTTTCCTATAAATGAGTTCATGCTATAAAGGTGACATTTGGGGACCAGAATTGTGGCATGACAGGTAAAGCTGCTTCCCACAGCATCAGCATCAGCATCAGAAAGCCAGTTTGAGTCCCTGATGCCTAACTCTTGATGGACTTCCTTATTAATGGCCGGTGAAAAACAGTAGAGGATAGTCCAAGTGCTTGGAATCTTGCTACTCATTTGGGGCACTTGGATGAAGCAGCTAACTTTCAGCTTCAGCCTGGCCTATCCCTGATCATCTTGACCAGTGAGAGAGTGAACCAGCAGATGGACTCAAATGTATAGCTCAATATGACTTGCCTTCAATATAATAATCATATGTACAAATCAATTTATGTTGATGCTGTTATTTCTTTAGAATATAATAATTGTTGAGAACAATTACTGTTTTAGATTTAAGGAAAGATATTTCATAAACGAAATAATAAATGTAGCCTTGCTTTTTTTCACAGCAGCACAAGAATATCCATTCAGCTAGATTAGGTGATATCATACAAAGAGCCATTAATTCAATCGCTGACTTGAACTTGCAATTGCAACCATTTTAGACACATGAAATCACTTCCAGTCACAACTAGCCACTTGGGCATGGAGTTTCTGTCTAAGTATGCTGTGAAAAAAGCAAATATCCCTGTGCAAATTGTTTACTTCAAACCCTTTAATATTGCAGAGTTAACTTTAAGATTTGAGAATCCTCAAAAAAAAAAAATTTTCTGCTGTGCAGCAATGCAGAAAGTTTGTTATTCTTTCTCTTCTTCACTTCAGTGGTTTGGTTTCTGAATTGTTTCATTTTAGCTCCAGGCCTTTGAACTGTTGATTGTTCATGTTCAGGCATTGATTTCAGGTTGCACAAATTCATTGAAATTGTACTTAATTTCAAAGGACTTTCATCACTTGCTGGAAGATCAGTTTGTGTGGAAGTGGATAAATGACTTCCCTCCCGGGAGTCTGACCTCTTCTAACCACAGGTAAAGGCCTTCCAATGACAGAGAGTGATTGTTCTAATCTTTTGTTGGTTATCCCCACCCCTTTACGCCCCATAGATATCATGGTTGTTGAGTCTCCAGACTCAAAAGATATTTTACTTAATTTTATTTACTGGTTTTTTTTTTTTTTTTGCCCATTGCATTTTAGTTAGTTAAGTTAAAAATAAGCTAAATGCAAATAGTTGGATCATTCAAATGTGAACTCTGAAGAGCGGGATTACGTACAATGACTAGTTGTCCACATTTGTTTCTAGCATAGCTTTACCCAGAATTAAAATCACTGATACAATGCACACACATATTTATACACATACACATACACTCAAAAGTAACATCCATATTGCGGAGAATATTGAGAGTCATTTGCTCTCTGATTCTTTACAATCATCAAATTCTGAGCGACTCCTTATTTACTGAATTAGCTCTTTTTATGAAGCATCGCTGTTACTTTTCAGTTTGCCTCCATATACTGTGCTTATTTCAGAGAGTTCTTGATCAAATACACAAAGCAGTGTAAGTGATCGATTAAATACATTTTTTCTAAAGAAGTATCCTTTGTGATTCTGTGTTTTTAGCTTGATTCAAAATTAACGTGGTTTTATACTCTTATTTTCATCCTAAAACAGTGAACTAACACCTGCCATCCACAGACTTTTTGCCAGGTTAATGCTTTATACTCATGGTATGTTACAGCATGTATAAAACAAATGAACAAACAAATCAAAAAACCTCTGTTATGTCAATATTCATGGAAGCAGTATCACAAATGACAAAACGCAGTTAAAACTTTGGTTGATCATCTTGTTCGACATTGCATATTTTTCTTTATTGCTGAGTTCATGACTGAGACCCCTGTAATGAGAGATTGGTTAACAAGAGAAATGTAAGAGGCCAGGTGCATGGCTCAGTGGCTAAGTCCTCACCTTGCACATGCTGGCATCCCATATTGGCTCCACTTTTTCTCCTACCTGCCCCACGTCCCTTCCAGCTACCGACCTGTCACATGGAAGAGCAGTAGAGGATGGCTCAAAGCCTTGGGACCCTGCTCCCATATGAGAGACCCAGAAGAAGTTCCTGGTTTTTTCCGGCTGTTGTGGACACTTAGGGAGTTAAACAGCAAATGGAAGATCTTTTTCTCCATTTTCCCCCTTGTAAATCTGCCTTTCTAATAAAAAGAGACAAATCGTCAGGAGAAAGAGAGAGAGAGAGAGAGAGAGAGAGAGAGAGATGTATACAAATGTATTGCGTATTGTTTTTATGTCATACCTGTAGAGATGAAGAGTACAAGAAACAGAAAAACCTAGGTATTTTTTATGTTCAGTTTGAGGAAGAAAAGTTGTGAAAGAGTGGTACTTGGCAAAGGATTATGACCCATTAGTAATCAGTCATTGGGTTTAGCAAGCCTTGGGGTTTGTGATTTCCCTGTGTGTCTCTTAATCGTCTAAGCTTATTCCTTCTCTTTGGGTAAGGAGTGAGCAGTGTTCACAGGAGAGTCTTAGACTCTACCAGGAGAAAAATCCTAAAATTCCTTTAGCATCTGCTTCAAGCAAGACAGTGGAATATATTCCAAGAGAGATTTTTGCCCTCCTTTGAGGTAACATATTCTAACATTGTATTTTGTAGTCGCATTTTTTTATGTTTAAGTAAAAATGTTTTAAAATATCTGATACAGAGGCTTTGCAATTTTCCCAAGCAGTACTGGGAAATAATAAAAGTATTCATCTTGAATAAATGTATCCTTATCAGGAAGACATGAAGGCAGTTCTTCATGAATAACAATATAATCAGAAGAAAAAGTGTACCAGGAAATAGAGGTGGGAAGCTCTTTTGTTTCTCTATTTCCTTTCTTGCTTTTCATCTTTTAATTTTGCTTTTCTTCCTCTTCTTTTCTTTTCTTTCTTTCTTTATTATTATTATTATTTTTTTACAATCTTTACTTAATTAGGGAAAAAAGGTTCAAGCACTACAGGAAGATGCGCAAGACAATTAGTTCCATATTGTTTCCTTAATTTATCTGATGTAAAAGGGGATTTTAAGGGAGAAGCCTCACCCAGTCTCCCACTGACCTCAGGTCCTAGATGTGGGGCATGTTCCGAGGGTCTTGTTCAAGTGTTTTGATAGTTCAACAGTTCTGAATTGCTGCCACTCTCACCACTCCAAGCACGATGAGGTCGTTGGAGAATCCACTGATTGACATAGTCCATCATAGAGTCTCCGTTTGCCTAGTATTTCGCTGCCAACACACAGCTGAGGTGGTTGATGGACTTGTTCTGTCCTCTGCCTTTTTTTGGTTAGGGTTCCGAGTCTGGAAGCTCGATTGGGGGGATTCCCAAAGAAACTTTGTCTGAGGTGTTCCCAGACCAGATTCTTGCAGGTACTAGCAAGTACAGGGCCCAGCACAGTCCATTGCCCCATAAGCTGATGGTTGTAATTGCTGGGTTGGTTCTGTTTTCAGCCCGAGTTCCACTGGAACCAATGGGTGTTTGCAGTCCAGCCTGGTTCTGCCCAGCACATACTCAGCCCTCACACAAAATAGTATGGGTTGCAGCCTAGTCAGAGCAACCCACAATAACCCCCACCAGGCGTGCCCCCTGCTCTGGTTTGCCAGTATGTGTAGCAGACTATTCCAGTCTGTCCCACATCCCCTTCTGCTCTCATACATGTCAATGGGTATTAAAGCTTAGTTCCATCTAACCAGCTCAACTATCCATCCCTCACGGATGTTGTTAGGTGTTTCTCTATCTAACCACCCAGCCCCTGTCCCAGTTTTTGTGCTGTCCTGTGGGGGTGGTAACCCAAGAGGGAGAAGCCCACTATTTCCCTCCCAGGCCTCTCCACTCCCAGATTATGCACTCTCCAGGCGGTTCTGCAGTTTGACTTGACAGAATTAGCCCCCAGTGCCATCTTCTGCCAGCTGATGCTGCAGCTAAGCCGCAACAACCCTCACCCACTCTAATTGTAGATTGCATCAGTAGGAACAATCAGCCCAGCCTGGCTTTTCCCTGATCTAGCCCACATAAGGTGCACAGGTGTTGTAGCCCTGCTTAGTTTGGTCTACCCCATCCCAGCCCACGCTCTCCAGTGGGAATAGCTGTCCAGCAAGGGAACCACCCTCTCATATTCTCCCTGCCGGCTCTGTCCCTTCCCTTCCTGGTTCTCACGCATGCTGGTTGGGCGTTGCGGTCAGCTCTGGCACAGGTAACCTCACCTTGGCATTCCGTGTTGTGTACTGCTTTTGTTGCAACCGAATCTGGTTCGACCCACACTCTGTTCTGGTGTTCAAATTTGCCAGTGGATGATGAGAATTGATTCAGCCTGGTCTGCACCCAACCCATGCCAAATGTATGCCAGTGGGACACTTTCCATGGCCTATTCTGGGATGTTTCCTATCATGTTTCTTGGTGCTTACCTGCAGGGTCTGTGTCCTGCCAGAGGAGTTGCCCAGGCTCCTGCATCAGAACACCTCCCAATGCCAGATTTTGCGCATACCGGGGGGTCCATGAGCCAGCCCTACTCAGTTTACCTCCTGTCCTAGCAGGAACAGTGACTTTTCCTAACTGGCCTTCAACCCAATCTGGTTCTTACTGTTGGATGTTTCAGCCCAGCCATGGCTCGTCCATTCCCACATACAGCTCACACATGGCTCAGTAGGGGTTAAGACCTAGCCTAGTCTGTCCCACATCTATCCTGGTCCTCCAGAACACCAGACGGTGTTGGAGTCTGGCGCGACCTGGTGCGTCCAGTCCCAGTCCACACTTGTACCAAGGGAGACTACAACTGTATCCTGATCAGAATGCAGTCCCCATTCCAGCTTGTGCTCCCCTTAGTGGGAACCTTCAACAAGCTAGGGTGTCCCCTTAGCTCCCCTACCAGGCCTATTCCCAGCCAGTTTTCAGCATGCCAGTGGTTGTTCTGAGTTAGCTTGGCACAGTCCCTCACCTGTTGCGACCCCTGCCTTAGACACTGTGGCTTACGCAGACCAGTAGGTGCAAGAACCTAGCTGGGCATGTCTTGTGCTCCATCCTGGTTTCTAATTTTACTTATGGGCTAAGGTTTGCTCTGTTCTGCCCAGCACACCCGTTCCATTGCCATTTCATACATTGGACAATCATTGAAGCTACTTTGCCCAGCTTGTCCAACCCCTAGGTCTGGACCACATGTTCACCAGCGGGAGCTATGACTCGCCAGGGGAGTTTCCCAACTTCCTCCCCTTGATTCACTCCCAGACCCAGTTCTCACACATGCCATTGGGTTTTAGGCCAGTGCCCAGCGTAGTCTGGCCTTCCTTTTGGCCTTGCATGAGCTGGTGAACGTTGAAGTGCAGCTATTTTCTCTTAAAAATTATTGTCATAGTAAAGCTAAGCCACACAGAGAAAGAGTGTTGTAAGTTTCTGTTCTTCCTTGCTGTTGGACCGGCTCCCTCTGGTCTCTGAGTTGAAATCCCAAAACTGTCGTAAAGAAGCATTGGAGAGTCATAGGTTGTCCCAGCTACAGCTTTCTTTCTGTAGCTCCTTTTCCTAGATGAGAAGATATGTCCTGCTTTCCCAGGGAGAGAAAAACTTTATTTCACTTCTTCCCATCACACACACACACACACACACACACACACACACACACACACACACACTTCTTATGGTTGGAAACCTTGGCACAGGATCCTGGAAGTGATCATAGTTTGAAGCACTCATTTACCTCTTCCAGCACCAGGTGTAGCAATAAATATTAAAACTTGGGCCCGGCGGCGTGGCCTAGCGGCTAAAGTCCTCGCCTTGAAAGCCCCGGGATCCCATATGGGTGCCGGTTCTAATCCCGGCAGCTCCACTTCCCATCCAGCTCCCTGCTTGTGGCCTGGGAAAGCAGTTGAGGACGGCCCAATGCATTGGGACCCTGCACCCGCGTGGGAGACCTGGAAGAGGTTCCTGGTTCCCGGCTTCGGATCGGCGCGTACCGGCCTGTTGCGGCTCACTTGGGGAGTGAATCATCGGACAGAAGATCTTCCTCTCTGTCTCTCCTCCTCTGTGTATATCTGGCTGTAATAAAAAAAATGAATAAATCTTTAAAAATAAATAAATAAATAAATATTAAAACGACTAAAAATAAAAAGTTTGTCTAAATAAAAGTAGGAATCACTTATTAGATAAATTATTTAATACACATGATTTCTATTATTTATTATAGGTTTGTGACAGTCTTAATTTAGACATATAGGTTGTATTGAGGCATATCCAATATTTTATTAAACTATATCTTTGCCTAACTAAAATATTTCATTTACCAGCCAAAATATCCATTCTTATTAGCCTTTGACTTCTCAATGAAAGATACTCTCACATCACTTGGCTTTCTCTTTAATCTATTCTTTTTTTTTTAAAGATTTATTTTTATTGGAAAGTCAGATATACAGAGAGGAGGAGAGACTGAGAGGAAGATCTTCCATCCGATGGTTCACTCCCTAAGCGGCCGCAACAGCTGGAGCTGAGCCAATCCGAAGCCAGGAGCCTGGAGTTTCTTCTGGGTCTCCCACATGAGTGCAGGGTCCCAAGGCTTTGGGCCCTCCTTGACTGCTTTCCCAGGCCACAAGCAGGGAACTGGATGGGAAGCAGGACTGCGGGGATTAGAACCGGCGCCCATATGGGATCCTGGGCATGCAAGGCAAGGACCTTAACCTTCATGCTATCGTGCTGGGCCCTCTTTCATCTATTTTTTAACCTATGACTCTAAAAATATAATTGATTAGGACTCAAGCAGCAGCCTATTTTTGCAGGTGTAGTATAAATTTATGCACAATTTCTGTTGCTTAGACCCTTACTCACAAGAGCGTTTTCAAATGGAGGATAGTGATAAAGATATTACAGAATCATTTTAAATTTTTTGTTTCAAAAAGAAAAAAGAGAATTAAAAAATAAGATTATTCATCCCACTGCCGCCAATTACCAGTATTATGTCAGTGTGATTTTGGCCCCACTATTCTGGCCTGGTACTTCCGAAAGCACTATACTTTACCACATCAGATATCCTTTTATTTTTATTGTTTCCTTTTTAAAAATATTTAAAAAGTTAATTAATTAAATAATATATTAATTCAGTTTATGATATAGCTCCATAGGCCCTGGAATTTTCCTCCCTTTTCTCCAAGACCCCTCACCCCACTTTTTTCCCCTATATTATTATAATATTGTAATCTTTCAAAAACAGTCATAAATCCATCATTCTGCTTCTTAAGTGTATCCTGACGTTGTAGGTATGGGCAATGATACAAAGTCCAGCATCTCATTGTCAAGGTATGTTAACAGTTTCGTTGGGATCCATCTTCATTGTTTTTTTTTTTTTAATTTTATTTGGAATAGAAATGCATACTGTGCTGCAGCTTCACATCTAAACATACGTACAAGCATGCTTACCTATAGGTCTATTGATCCTGTATTTTGCATGAAGATTTCCTCATATCAGAGATAATATATGATATATGCACTTATTTTTTTTTTTTTTACCATTTTTGATGTTGTTTACATAGTTGACAAAGAAGCACCCCTTTGAGGACCTCTGATTAAGATGGAGAGGGTCAAGGCATCAGAGAAAGTGGGTAGACAAATGTTTCTGACTTCCTTTTCCTTTCCTTTCCTCCTATATCTAGGTGGGAGGGAAGGGTGGGTGAGGCAGGTCCCAGGTACCAAACTACATCAGTACCCAAGGACAGGTGATGTCAACTTGATGTCATTTTAGAAACCACAAGGTGAAGACTGCTCCAAGAGTATTGCTTGGGTGGTTTTGACAGTTCTGAGATACTGTTGGCTTTATTGCTCCAAGGTTGAGAAAATTCTTCCAAGGTCGTTTGGCTGACAGAGTCTACCCCATTGCTTCTATTCACACAGACACTAGCAGCCATAGCTTAGTTTCCAATTCTTTCTGTTCTCCATCTTCTAATGTGGTACTTGATGTCCTCTGCAGGTCCAAATGAGCTGGCCATCTTATCCCCATATGCACCTGTGCATGCCATCCACGGCATAAGCATCAGCAATTGAGCAGACCCAGTCCCAACGCATGAATTTCAAGATTGGACCATGAATCTTATAATTCTCCCTCAGATTGGAGTTTTGAGTCCAGAGACCCTGTTTGGTGGTCCCCCAAGGTGACTGCAGACCTGACTGCTCCAGGAGCCAGCCAGTATAGGATCTGGTTCAGTCCGTCACCCTCATCAGTTTATGCACACACTGGTGATTGCAGTTGCCTGATCAGTTCCACCCCCTGCGCCTTGTTATATACAAACTTATGGATGCTGTGGTCCAGCCCAAACCAGTCTACCACCAAGTTGGCCCTTAAGCACATCAGCAGGAACTGCAGCCTAGTTGGGACGTCCACAAATAACCCCCACTAGGCCTACCCTCAGTCTCAGTTCCTGCTTGTGCCAGTGTATACATAGGTTAGCCTGGTCTGTGCACCATCCCAATTGGGCTCTCATGTACAACTATGGGTGTTGCAGCTTAGTTCAGCTCACTCTAACCCACAATCCAGTACACACATATGCTGACGGATGCTGGCACCTTGTCAAGTCTAGTCTGTCCCCCATGCTGGGCTTTTATACACATCAGCAGGAGCTGCAGCTTGGCAGAATAGCTCCCACAGTTCCTTACTAGGCCCAGTCCCCGTTCTAGACCTTGCACTTTTCAGGGAAAACTGCAGTCAAATCTGATAGGACTTGCACCCTATCCCAGACTAGCCAGTAAGCATTTATCCTGACTTTTTCATGGGCCAGCAGATGCATGGCATTGGCCAGCTTGGCCTTCCACCCAGCTTACATGTTGGCCAAGAGTTTGTTACAGCCCTTCTCAGCCTGGACCAAACCCACACCCAACTCTCAAGCTCTCCAGTGGGAGTAGTGTCCCAGCAGGGGGTCTCTTGTAGCCCCCCCCCCCCAATAGATTCGTTCCCAGCCTGAGATTTTTATGTGTTTGTGGATAATGTGGCCCAGTCTGTCACAGCCTGTCTCTCTTTGGCCTTTGCTGGTGAGTGCTGCAGCCTGACTTTGCCCAGCCCATCCCCAGTTCCTGCTCATGCTATGAGTGTTGCAGCTTCTCCAAGACAAGGAAGCCCTCAGTTCTGGCCCTAATGTGAACTGGTGAGTGTTGCTTCCCAAACCAACCTGGGCTACACCACATCCTAATTCTCCATTTTCTAAAATGTGCTGCATACTGGCCCAGGCTGGCCAAGCTAGTTTCCTATCTGGTATAGCCATTCCCAAGTCTCTGCCTTTGGGTGTGCTGGTGGATGTTGCAACTAAACCTACCCCATACCCAATTCTTAGGTATGCCTGTGGGAGCTGCAACCTGGGCCTGCCCAGCCTGTTCCTAACCCCAGATTCCATGTCAGTACCCCTACCCCCACATTCCATATGCCCTACCTTGAGCAATCTACAGGTTCCATACCTGCGAGCATGTGTGTTCCCAAGCCCAGACAGCTAGCAGGGCAGTGTGCTGACCCGGATCTCTGCCTGGCTGTCTAAAACCCAGTGTACACATGGGTTCCCAGGCCCATACTGTTGGCATGCCACACCACCATGCTGGCCTGGAGCCCTATGTACCTGCCCATGACCCATACAAATATATAAATCCTTAGGTCGAGTCTACCAGTACATGCATTATTTTTCCCTTTTTTCTTTTAACTTTATTTGAAATCCCCCCCAACTCCTACCCCCGACAGATTTTCCCCATGTTGCTACAATAGTATAGTCCTTCATAAGGAGTCATAATTCCATCAGCCCCTTATTTAAATGTGCCCCGACATTACTGGTACAGACATACACTCGTTATTTTTAACTGATAATTAATAAACAACTGCTTAGGCATTTTTTGTCTTAAAGCACACCAAATATTCCTAGAGGTAGACATCTGACTTAGCAGTTAAGAAATCTGCATCCTACAGCAGATTACCTGAATTAATATCTCAGCTCTGTTTCTTGATTCCAGCTTTCCAACAGGGCACACTGGGAGAAGGAACAGATGGTGCAGTAAGTAATCTGTGTACCAGCCACCCATGTGGAAGACCTGGATTGAATTCCTGGTTTCTTTCTCTTGGCCCAACTTCAGATGTAATCGGCATTTCAGTTGTGAATCAGTGGTTGGGAGTCCTCTCTCTCTCTCTCTCTTTCTCTCTCATCTTTCCCTTGCAAACAATTTTCAAAAACCCAATGTTCATTCTTAAATTTTTCTGGCTGTTCTCTACTTACTTACCTAAACTTAAAAACTAAGTATATTGAACTCTTGAATGTAATAGTTTTATAAAACCACTCTTCTATTGAAAACCTCCCTCACCTATAGTAGCAGGTCCCTGAAACCTCAATATTTTGTGAGGTATTAACACATAGTCCATGAAAGAGACTTATTCTTTTAACAGTTTTTGGTAGGAAATTATTCATGTTAGAACACATATGTTACTATGATACATTTCACCTCAGGAGATGGTTTTCCTGAATAGAAAACACCAGGAAATTGCATGAGAGATCATTTTATGTTTGAATATATATATCCAATGCGTAACCAATAGCTGAGGCAATGATGTCTCACTAATTGTCATACACAAAATTGCTTATTTGATTATAGCTGCTTACATAATGTACCTTAATATTTCAAAAATATCAGGCACAGTAAAGAAAATACAACATACTCTCATTAACATGTAAAAGATATAAAGTTCATCTGGAAGAGCCAGAGAAGAGAATTATAATTACAAGACTGTAAGAAGGATATGGGTACAAGAGGACTGAGGAAAGATTAGTTCATATGTATGCAGGAATAGTTCCATAGGGGGGATAAATTGCACAGACAATGTGTTCATAGTAAACTTATATTTTCAAATAAAGAGTTGTGGAGTAGACATTTAGTTTAGCAGTTAAGATAACCCATGCAGTATATTGGAGGGCCTGGATTTAATACAAAATTCTGTCATCCTCTTTTGGCATCTTGCTAATGCAGACCCTGGGAGGCAGACATGATGGCTCAAGAAACCAAATTCCTGTCACCCATATGTTAGATCTGGAAAATGTTCAAGGTTCCCTCTCAGCCCATATCTGTCCATTATGGGCATGGACCAAGTAAATGAGTCTACAGCAGCTTCAATATATTTGCTTTTAAATACATTTTATTATTGTTGTTATTATTTTATGATGCAGTTTTATGATACAGTTTCAGACCCAGATGAAGCTCCTGGCTCCTGGTTTCTGCCTGGCTTTTCCAGGTCATTGTTGTCCTTTGGGAAGTGAACCAGTGGATGGAAGTTCTGTCCTTCTGTCTTTCATGTCTCTGTAAATTTACCTGTTAAATAAGGAAATCTACATATACACACACACACACACATATGTATGTATATATACATATTTGTTTATATCTATTATATATATCACATTCAAAAACCTAGTAGTGGCTTTAAATGTACCCAAGATAAAGAAATGATCAATATCTGAGGTAACAGATAGACCAGTTACATTGTTATTAGTACACATTATTTACATGAATTTAAATGTTACGTCTTTCCCAACAAAATGAATGTTAATCAGAAATTTCATAGCAAATGTAATTTAAAGTGTTATTTCATTGGAAAATAGATTCAAAATTATACATAGGTGGATCCTCCCAAATATTTATGGAAAATGTGTATTATAAAAAAACCTGTGCCTGCATTTAAAAATATGCTTTTAACTAAAATTGTGTTTTAATGTTTTAATACATGTTTTCATTTCATTTCCCATAACTTTATGGAGTACACTTACATATGATTCTTATGTTTCAATTTTGAAAATCAAAAGTTATTTCAAGTTTCATTGTTTTTGAAAGCATATGATTCAAATATTTATTATTTCTCAAGGAAAGTAATTAGTCATGAAGACCCTTTATTTTGTTGTCTACTGTCATCCAAATATGTATATTATCCCATATGTTGGTTTTCTTCCAAGCTGTTGTGATTTTTGAAAACACAAATATTTCAGTGATCAAATGGGTTTCATACTGTTGTCTTACCATATGGAATCCCAGCTCCTTATTCTTTGTTTGCCTTCCTTAACAGCCAGACTTCTCACACTTGCCTCTCTTATAATATCCCATTCATTCACACTTATATATATATGTATGTATATGACATTATATATATATGCTTATATATATATAAGTATATGACATCATATAAGTATATGACATATAGTATATGACATTCCGTCTACTTGGTATCACCGGGTAATCTGACCCTTTTGTCTAGTTTGTTATACCTGTTTATACCATTCTAACTTTTAATCCTGTTGCATATAGCATATAACCAAATTGGCTGTTCAATGAATGCTAGTTGAAATGGATTTGATGTTTTATACTCCTACAATTCACAGAATAAATTCTTAACCCTCCTTCAAGTGATAGTAATATGACATGGAACTTTAGAAAACAATTAGTTGCTCATGAGTGTGGAACACTCATGAACGGGATTAGTGTAATTATTAAAAGGGTTTCAGAGAGCTTGCTCACCTTCTTTCTCCGAAATGAAGTCACAAGAGACAAGCAACAGTCTGCAAACCAGAAGGGGACCTTCACTGCAAACGCACCACTCTGGTATCCTGATCTCAAACCTTCTGCTTCTAGAACTAGATAACACAAATATATGCTGTTCATAGGCACATGGTCCTTTGTAAAATG
Organism: Ochotona princeps; assembly: GCF_030435755.1. NCBI lineage: Eukaryota > Metazoa > Chordata > Mammalia > Lagomorpha > Ochotonidae > Ochotona > Ochotona princeps. Next base: position 53,278,068 of record NC_080834.1, read on the forward strand.
TACAGATTAAGGTAATGGGCAAGTGAACATAATACATTGATTTGCTTTTGAGCACAATTCCACCTTTAATGACTGAATTTATTTACTTTTTAAAAGGTATTTCTCCAATCATTTTTTATTTGATAGAGAAGGAAATAAACAGAGGGAGAAAGAAGACATAAAGCTTCTGTATAGCTTGCCTTATACATGGTTCATTCCCAACTGCCTGCAAAACCTAGAATTCAGGCCATGCTGAAACCAGGAATCAGGAATTGCATGAGTCTCAATATGGATGCCAGGGATTAAGTCCCAGATCTATGTGTGCTGCCTTCTAGGCAATTAGTAAGAAGCTGTAAGGGAATTAGAGGCAGAGACAGGATTGGATCTCTAGCACCAGTAGCTGTGATACAGGTATCTCAACAGATAACTCAACATTGCACCACAATGCTTGTCCTACTTATTTTTTTAAAAATGAACTTATTATATTGGAGCCATCATTGTGCTATAACAGTTAAATTAACTGCCTTTGATACCAGCGTCTCACATAGGCCCATGTTCAAGATATGGCTGATCCACTCCTGATGCAATTCTCTGCTAGTGTGCCTGAGACAGCAATGGAAGATGACCCAAATGCTTGACTTCCTCCACCCACCAAAGAGATCTGGAGGAGCTTGTGAATGCCTGTTTTCAGCCTAGCAGTGAGTGTTATTTTAAAAGTTTAGTATCGAGTTATAAACCAAAGTACAAATCAACATATGCTGAGTTATCTTACATAAATTTCAAAAAAATTATCAAAGAAAACTGGCAGCACAAACCAGAACACTAAACTAAGAAATTCACATAAATTTCCTTTTCAGTTTGATAATCCTGATTAATTTTCTCCCTGGATTCTTTGCATGTTAATATGGGTTATGGGCCCAACCTAGTAGCTTAAGTCCTCACCTGTACACACTGGGATTCCATATGGGTGCAAGTTCTAATCCCAGAAGTTCTGTTTCCCATTTAGCTCCCTGCTTGTGGCCTGGGAAAGCAGTCGAGGATGGCCCAAAGTCTTGGGACACTGCCCCCATGTGGGAGGCCCAGAAAAGGCTCAGGCTCTTGGCTTTAGATTGTCTCAGTTCCAGCCATTGTGGACACTTGGGGAGTGGATCATCAGACAGAAGGTCTTCCTTTCTGTCTTCCGTCCTCTATATGTATCTGATTTTCCTATATAAAATAAAATAAAAGCTTAAAAAAAACTGGGCTATGAAACCCTTTGGAGATCTGTGGGAAGGTAAGCCATAGCTTATGACCCTTGCATTTCATATGAGCACTGGTTTGAGTCCCAATAACTCCACTTCTAATCCAGCTTCCTGTTAATGCACATGGGAAAGCATCAGAAGGTGGTCTAATTACCTGTGCTCCTGAAATACTTCTGGGAGTTCCACAGGGAGTTCCAGGATGCTGGTTTTAGCCTAGCCCAGTCCCAGCTATTGTCACAATTTGGAGAGTGACTCGATAATGGAACGTATTTGCTTCCTCTATCTGCTTCACTGTCTTTCTCTCTCTCCTCTGTGTATGCAGTCCTACCTTTCAGACAAATAAAGAAAATAGATAAAACAAATGAATAATATAGTATTTTGTTAACTGAAAAAAATGTGCATAAACAGAAATTGCAATGACTGGTCCTAAGAGCTGACTACTGTGTGTAGTTTTAATTTAAACTAATTATTATATGTAATTTATTTCTTAGAGAAATAAAGAATTCTTATCCACTACTTCACTCCCCCAAATGCCTTCAATATTTTGGGAAACAGAGGCAGGAGCCAAGAACTGAATCCATGCCTTCCCCATGTGTAGTAAGCACTCCATGAGCCATAACTTGTTATCATCGAAAGTCTGTATTAACAGGAAGCTGCAGTAAAACACAAGAAACAGAAACTGAACCCAGGTAATATGATGAACCCAGGTAATACAATGTAGCTGTCCTTAAAGGCTTTTTAATAACTGAGTCAAATACCCAATCTGATTATATGTAGTTTTTAATTTAAAAGTCACTTTCTAAATAAAGATATAAATGAGAATATTTCACAAAGCAATCTGATAAAAAGAAAGCACGATTTTTAAAACAAAAAATTCAACTTGCATACCACAGTGAAAGCTCCAACCTCCCCTGAGACACACAAAGGTGTAGAATTTTGTGAAATGCTTCTCATCTTCACCTGGAATACTAATAAAGTGACACTACAGGTGGAACAGACTAGGTTACAAGACAGATTTATCTGGAATGTGGAATAGTGCGGGAATAACATATGTACGTAGATGTAATATTTTACTCCTTTTTCTATGTTTTGATAAAGCATTTTTATCAGATCTTATAATTTGTCACAATTCTTTATATTTCACATTTATTATCAAGAGGGCTAATGTTTTTGGTGCAACAGTAACGAGCTAGCAAGTTCGTATTCTTATGTAGAAAAAGATAAGAATATCTCTGGGAATAGCTAGAAAGTAGAGATGGCTGTCTCTATCGAAGCATCAATCAAGGAGTATGACATTCAGCATCTCACAGCTCCGGTGCACAAAATAACAACAGTTGTTCTTTATGGCCCACACATAATTAGTTATTTCCCTTCTGAGATGCCAAGCAAGGTGACTTGGCTTCCAGAGTCACCTTCTATACAAAACGCATCTTGGTGACATATTTGCTAAAGCTATTAACTCACAGCAGACAAAAGCTGTGCGTTAATATAAAAGCACAAAGCCTTGGAAAAGCTTTCAGTTTGGGACAGTCACAATTGAGTTCTTTGGATAGGCATAAACATTTATCAAAGACCACACATTTCTCACAGTAGCACAGTGCCAATGAGTTTAATGGTTGTTAAATCTGAATAACAAGAATGTTACTAGCAATTCTTGTGAATTTGCTTTCTTTATTGTTTGCAAAAAGTGTGCTCAGAATTCAACTGGATAATAATTTAGAGGAGAGAGTCTGAAAAACAGATTGTGAATTAGTCATTTTTAGCAGGAGAAAGTATATACACATTTAGTAAAAGCTAACTAGGGACCAGTTTTGCCCCTTGATCTCACATACTAGGTTATAAGAAACCTTTAATCTCGCATTGGAAATGAGAGCAATTAGCAAGTAATTCTTTATTTGCCTACTCAAAACAGTAAATCTATTTCTTTCCTCTTTTTCTCTTACTGTAGTTATGAATCGAAGAAATGATCTTTCACTTATCAAAGATTCTCTGAATCTCATCTCTCACAGCTCTCAACAGTCATCATCAACCATCCTAAGTCATAGCTCAGCCTTATTGTTTTAAGAACAAATATTTCAAATGTGTAAATGTCCCCATTTTTCTGTTTACTTAGAATTATTAAGCCTCATGAGAACAGGGTTCTGTCTGATATTTCTATGCCCTCTCGTATACTGTGCCTGCTTGGTACTTTGGAGGCATTCACTTTTATTAGTGGATAGATGATTGTCCAGGATGTTTTCTATTAAAGAAAATATAAATTGTTTTACCAATCAGTGCCAGCACTGTCGCCAGGATTAAGTAACTAAACAGGTGTAAAACATTTAGAATAATGTTCTATCAGTACTAGCTCTAGTGAACTGGTACCCAGGTTATTTGCATGAGTTAATGAGCTAGGTTTTAACAACCTGGATATGGAACAGCATTCTGAGAATTAATATGGAAGCACTAAAGCGTAAGATCTTCAAAAAGCTTGTGGAAGGTGTACATTATGATAAAGATATGCATGGACTTAACATCTTTTACACCAGAAAAAAATTATCTTCTAATTCCATTTTCCACAAACTTTCTGAACAATCCTGCTGTTGCCTCATGAAATGACTTTCAAACATCTTTGCAGTTTAGCTGTTGAACCAACAGATTCAACGACTTCTCTTTGCCTCTCCTGTCTCCTCCCCTCCCATTCCCATTGGTCTCTCTCTTACATGTGTAATTTTTTTTTTATCAGTGTTCAGTGCCTGACTCTCTTTGCTTTCTTGAAAACAGTTGATTTGGTGATGGGATAAAAAATATGGTACATTTACACTATAGAATATTATTCAGCCATAAAAAAAGAATAAAATATTGCCTTTTGTAGCTAAGTGGATGAGAATGAAAATAGTTAAGTTCAGTGAAATAAACTAATCCAAAGAGGACAAACACACATATTCTACCCAGTCTGTGATAACTAATACAGTGTTTAAAAAAAAATGCAATCTCTGGGCCCAGCATGGTGGCCTAGCCGCTAAAGTGCTCACCCTGAATGCGCCTGGATCCCATATGGGTGCAGGTTTTAATCCCAGTAGTCCTGCTTCCTATCCAGCTCACTGCTTATGGCCTGGAAAAACAGTCAAGGATGACCCAAGGTTTTGGGTTCCTGCACCCTTGTGGGAGACTTGGAAGAGGCTCTGGGCCCCTGGCTTCGGATCAGTGCATCTCCAGCCATTGTGGTCACTTGGCAAGTGAATCATCGCAGGGAAGATCTTCCTCTCTGTTTCTCCTCCTCTCTATATATCTGACTTTGCAATAAAAATAAATAAATCCTTAAAAAAATGTAATCTCCTAGTGAGAAAGTCACACTCAGGGAATTGGTTATGTGTACAGCCTTTGTTTCTAGTACTGAGAAATAATCGGTTTTTAAATTTGTGTTTGCTTATTTTTTCTTTTGTTTTTGTTATTATTATCAATTTCTATTTGCCATTTTTGATATTGTTACCTAAGGGAGTGTTAAACAAGTGAAATATATATATGTATATACAATTGACTTCAATATTCCATTCCTAATTGCTAATTACCAGAGATAGTTAGAGAGAGAGAGAGAAAGAAAGAGAGAGAGAGTACAGAAAGAGAGACAGACAGAGAGAGAGAGTAGAGAAAAATCTTTCATTCACTGGTTCATTTCCTAGATGGTAACAACAGTCAATCTTGGGCATTGTGGAAGCCAATATCCAACCAAGAGTTCCGTCTGGAACTCTCACGCAGTTGGCAGGGGACCAAATATTTGGGCCATCTTGTGCTGCTTTTCCCAAGCTACTTGCAGGTAGCCGAATGGAAAGCGGAGCATCCAAGACTGACATGGTACCAATTTAGGATGCCAGGCACCACAGATGGCAGTTATGCTGTGCTGTGCCACAAAGTCTGCCCCCCTCCTCCCGGAATCATGACATGCCTCTAAACACTTCCTCTTCAACAACCTGAAGTAGTGCTTTCTCAAAACACTATTTGCTTTGTGTGCAAGAGACTGTGTTTCCTGGCTCTACCTTGCTCAATAATTCTTGTCTTTCAGTCACTTCTGTCTCCTTCTGCCAAAAAAATAAATATTTAGGAGCCACTGAGCAACCATCTGCCTGTGAGGCATGCTCCTAGATAATCCTATGCAACTTCATGGGCCTAATGGTACCTCCATCTTGTAACTAAACATGTAATTGAAACTCTTACTGCAGTTAAGCAATTTCCAGAGGTCAGCAGGCAGAACCTCACTTATCAATAAAGTAGAAACCCCAACCTTTAAGTGTCCAAGACACAATACAACAAACTTACCTCCTGGATTGTCCCCAAAGAAACAAATTATATCAGCTTTGGTCAAACTCCTTTGGTTAAACATGAAAGAATGGTGTAACATGCACTGGGATTGCTCTTGGGTTATGAGTTTCTGAGGGGAAAATACTTTAGTCATCTCTGCATTCATTTAAAATCCAAGAGATTCTGTGACCACAAGGGAGGCAAGAACAGATCACTGATGAAAGTGATCAGTAGTGGGGAGGCTGCTGGGGGCTGCAGGAGGGAGCGTCTTGCTCGGATCCCAATCCCAGCCACCATGTGCCACTTGGCGCCAGACTGTGTTTGCTGGCTGCCCGGCAGGGGAGCTCTGGGGTATTGGTTGTCCAAATCGCTGCTTTGGTAGCTCCAGGCTGACCCCACTGTTTCTGGGATCTGAGTCAATCTTAAAGATTTCAAATGCCAGTAACTCTTTCGTTGAAGAACTTCTAATCACTTAACAATGCTGAGCTGTGAACACCTATCATGCAAAAGATAAGCTCAGGCTTGTCTAGCAGGATATTGTTTTGCCTGACATGATGATGGTTCAGGAGACTGGTCACATTAGGCAGGGCCATAATATCAACTGGCACTCTAGAACCTTATCCTGGGGTGGATTCTGTGCAGGATGTGTGGGCCACACCCTGTAGAAAGTTTAGCCCCACTGGTAAACCTAAAAGTTTGAGTGGTTATGGACTAAGCTAGGTGTGACCAAGGAGCCTGCCATCAATCACAGGTAAAGGGACCCACGACAGACTGGACTGGGCAAGGCAGCAGCACCCAAATGTGCATCCTGAATAGGGTGTGGGGTGGGCTGGACTGCAACACTCACCAGCTCATACAAGGCCAAATGGGAGGCCAGAGTACACTGGGCACTGGCCTAAAACCCAACGGCATGTATGAGAACTGTGTCTGGGAGTGGATCAAGTGGAGGAACTTGGGAAACTCCCCTGGCGAGTCATAGCTCTCTCTGGTGAACACGTGGTCCAGATCTGGGGGTCGGATAAGCAGGGCATAGTAGCTCCAAGATGTGTAAATTGGTAATGGAATGGGATGTATTGGGCAGGACTGAGCAAGCCTTAGCCTACAAGCAAAACTAGAAACCAGCATGGAGCACAGGTCATACCGAGCTAGGCTCTTGCACCCACTGGTCCTCAGAGCAACCATGGGCAGGTGCGTGATTTACGGCTAGGAACAGGCCCAATTGGGAAGGTAAGGGGACACCCTAACTGGGTTGAGGTTCTCACCAAGGGGCACGTGTGCTGGAATGGGGGCTGCATTCTTTCTAGGAAACAGTTGTAGTCACCCGAGGCACTAGTGTGGGCTGGGATTGGATGCACCAGGCCAGTTCAGACCCCAACACCATCTGGTGTCATGGAGAACCAGGGTAGATGTGGAACTGACTAGGCTGGGTCTCAACCCCCTACTGAGCCATGTGTGAGCTGTATGTGGGTATGGACGAGCCATGGCTGGGCTGAAACATCCAACAACAAGAACCAGAATGGGGTGAAAGCCAGCCAGAAAAGCCACTGTTCCTGCTAAGACAGGAGATGAACTGAGTAGGGTTGGCTCAAGGACCTCCTGGTATGCGCAAAATCTGGCATTGGGAGGGGTTCTGATGGAGGAGCCTGGGCAACTCCTCTGGCAGGACACAGTCTCTGCAGGTAAGCGCAAAAAGCATGATAGGAAACAGCCCAGAATAGGCCATGGAAAGTTTCCCACTGGCACACATTCGACATGGGTCAGGGGCAGACCAGTTTGAATTAGTCATGTCATTCAATGGCAAATCCGAGCACCAGAATAGAGTGTGGGATGAGCCAGGTTTGGTCGCGACAAAAACCAGTGCACATTATGGAATGCCAGGGTGAGGTTGCCTGTACTGGACTTGACTGCAGCACCCAACCAGCACACGTGAGATCCAGGAAGGGAAGGGCAGAGCTGGCAGGGGCATTAAGGGGCTGGTCCCCTTGCTGGACAGCTACTCCCACTGGAGAGTGTGGGCTGGGATGGGGACAGACCAGACTAAGCAGGGCTACAACACCTGTGTCCCTCATGTGGACTAAATCAGGGAAAAGCCAGGCTGGGCTGATTGCTCCTACTGGTGCAAGCATAAATTAGAGTGGGTGAGGGTTGTTAGGGCTTAGCTGCAGCATCAGCTGGCAGAAGTTGGCACTGGGGGCTAATTCTGTCAAGTCAAACCACGGAACCACCCGAAGAGTGCATCAACCCGGAGAGAGAGAGACCCGGGAGGGAAATAGTGGGTTCCCCCCTCTTAGGTTACTACTCCCACGGGAAGGCATGAAAACTAGGATGGGGGCTGGGATGGCTAGACAGAGAGGCACTCAACAACATCCGTGAGGGCTGGATGGTTGAGTTGGTTAGATGGAACTAAGCTTTAATACCCATTGACAAGTACCAGAGCCAAATGGGATGGGGGACAGACTGGTCTACTGCTACACTTACTGGCAAGCCAGGGTAGGGGGCGGGCCTGGTGGGGGTTATTGTGGGTCATCCCAACTAGGCTGCAGCTCCCACTGGTTGATGTAAGGGCCAAACCAGACTGGACTGCAACACCCATTGGTTCCAGTGCAACTCGGGACTGAAAACAGAACCAACCCAGCAATTGAAACCACCAGCTGATTGTGGTAATGGACTGTGCTGGGCCCTGTGCTTGCTAGAACATACAAGAATCTGGTCTGGGAATACCTCACAGTTTCTTTGGGGATCTCCCCAATTGAACTGCTGGACTCAGAACTCTAACCAAGAAAAGACAGAAGAAAGAACAAGTCAAACATTCATCTCAGCTATATGTTGGCAGCAAAATATGGGGCAAACGGAGACCTTATGATGGACCATATCAATCAATGGATGATCTCATTGAGCGAAACTGGCAGCGATTCATAACTGGTGAAGTATTAAAACCACTTGAGCAAATATCTCAGAGCATGCCCCACATCCGGGACTTGGGGTGGGCGGGAAACCGGGTGGGGCTTCTCCCTCAATATCCCCCTTTACCTCAGATACACGATGGAAACAATATGGACACAATAGTATTGCCCACTTCCCTATACCCCCTGAACCTTTTTTTGTTAACCATAATTAACTATGTAAAGATTGTCAACAACAATACAATAAAATAAAATAAATTTAAAAAGAAAAAGAAAAAAGAAAGTGATCAGTAGTGTTTGCTCAAATGAAGAATAATTTGACAAAATGGTAAAACTTGAGATTTTCCTTTTACAAACAGTATGATTAATTAAGCAAAATTAGCATAGCCCCAAATTTTATTTTGGAAGTCACATTTATAGTGTAAGATGTCTTATCCAGACCATGAGATATAACAAAATATTTTTACTATTATCATGGTATAATAGATAGTTCCTTATTTTTTGTACAAAAACAAAAACCAAACTTATATCTGTTGGTTTAACAGAGCAAGTGTAATGTTTTCTTGACACATTCATCAGCTTAAAATATTTAGGGATTGTCAAAAACAATGTTCAACATTAAAATATGACTACTGAAATACAGTATTTGCCATTTCTATGAAGTAACTCTATAAAGCTATCTAGAGCAACCTTATTTCCATCTTCAGCTCCACAGGAAAACAAACAAATAAAAAACAAAACTAGAAAGCAAAGACACTAGACCTCACAATGCTTAAAACTCACATACAAGAAGCAAACATTCTGGGTTTAGAATCAGTATTTTCCTGACTTCAGATTAAATCATGGAGTATGTGACCCCATATATCTGTTCACTCTGTTCCTACAGTTTCACATTTTTCTATCTGGAGTTGAAAAATGTATAACTATAATAGAAGCAATAATAACCAAGGAATCCTGTCTTAGGAGTCAAACAGAAGTTTGGGTTCAGCCTTAACTCAAGGACCTTTGATTGACATTTCCATTGCCAGAGTTAGTATAAGTCATTTCAGGATCCAGCTGAATTTCATTTTGCCTTATCTGCAGGTTATGACTTTCGCAAGTAACGTTTCATCCTGGCAGGATCTTGACTTAAGGCTTTAAGATTCAGCAAGGCTCAAAGAGATTGTACAAGGTCACAAACAGTGTAGGTGTGTTTCGTTAATACAAAACAAGGATCTGTAATGCCAATTTCAGAAAGTTCTCTGTGGTGGTCCGACATGTCACAAGCTGGACACTCATTCAAAATCATAACACCTTTTTTAAATTGTCCATTCCATAGTTTTCTTCCATGGCCTGGTTTCAGTACTTCTTCCGGATACATACATCTCGCTAACTATGTTTCTCTGTTAGATATATCTTTACAATAGTATGATAAACCTTCTACCATTGTGTGTGCCTGCAATGTCAGGATACACTTAAATAGCGGAATGACAGACTTAGGACTGTTTGGGAAAGACTAGACTGTTGTAATCATATGAGGAGAGTCAATGGAGGGGACAGATTCAGGGAGGGTGAAGTCAAATCCCAGAGCCCATGGAACTGCATCATAAACTAATAATAATAACAACAAAAACAACATATATTAAAATAACACTGTTTCTTTCCTACTTGTTCATCTCAGAAGAGGCTTGTTAGGAAAGATTATAGTCTAATTGCATATTTTCTTTATTAGCTTTCACCCAGATAGATTTATCCCCATAAAGCATGGGTTTGAGTCTTGTAACAATGTAGAGAAGCATCTGCAGATAAGTAAGCAAGTCTAGATAAATAAACAGAATATATAAGTCAATATTATGGATAGATATAGAAACGAAAGTACCTATTGACCTACAGGAGAGATTAGTAAGGAGGGTACAGCTTAGAAAAGTAACAATGGTATTGCTATCCACAGAGATCTTCCATCTGCTGACTCATTTCACAATGACCACAATGGCCACAATGGCCAGGATTGAGACAAGGCAAAGCCAGGATCCAGAAGCTTTTTCTGGGTATCCCATATGAGTGACAGAGGACCAAGTATTTTTCCTAGATCATTTAGCAGGGAACTGGATCAGAAGTGAGGAAGTTGGAACTTGCGCAGGTGACAATAATGGGATACAAGCATCACAGGAAATAGTTTAACCTGCTATGTCACAATTCCAACCTCTAGTATTTGCTGTTTTTTTTTCAGACGTTACATATTTATTTTATTTTTTAAATTAATTTATTCATTAATTACATTGTATTACGTGACACAGTTTCATAGGTTCAACCTCTAGTATTTGCTGTTACAGACACTGGAAATAGTATGAGGAATATTTTGGAAGCCATACTGGAATGAACAACTGAGATCATTCATGTGGAGGTGATATGTAGGCTGAAATTTGCAATCATATTTCTCCCATGCAAGTATGTCACTCAGCTACTTTTGTTACAGTTTTGTACAATGCATCTGTATACAATGATAGTCTTTTTCAATTTCAAGTCGTGTGATATATTATTTTGAACTGTTTTAAATTCATATCCATGCTGTTCAAGAATGTTTAAAATTATATCCCTGTTTCACCTGCTACAGTTAGCTAACGACCTAGACATGTATATAAAGAAACAATAAGAACTCATGTTCTTGTTGTTTAGACACTATAACAATGGAACAACACACATTTGGAGTTTGTCTCCAGGTAAGGCCTATTGGCATGCATTAACACAACAATTTTGCATATATTCCATAAGAATTTGAGGGTAAATATTCTTGTTTAGAAAACAAGAATAGAATGAGTGACATAGCATACAAGGCGTGCTGCCTGGACTCTCATCTCACCTCAGAGTGTCTCACTTGAGTGCTAACACTGCTTCCCATCTACCTTCCTGCTAATGTACACCATGTAAAGAAAGATGATAGATGCTGGCCTAAGTTCCTGGGCTGCTGACACCAGCATGTAAAACCAGCATGGATTTCTAAGCTCATGGCTCCAGCCTGGCCCAGACTAGGCTGTGGCAGGAATTTGAGAACTGAACTGGCTGATGAAACATCTTTATCTCACTGTATGCAGTTTTTAAAGTGTTTTTAAAGATGAAAAAATGAAGATAAGAGTTCCTCATAAATTATTTTGAAGAATAAACATAAGGGATGCATTTAGTATAGTCACCATGGGTGACTGACTCAGAGGAAGTCCTGGTTTCCAGTTACAGCTCAGCTCCCTGGCTCAGCTGTTCACACATTTTGAGAGTGAGTCAGTAGATGGGGAATCTATTTCTATTCCTGCACTTTTTCAATCAATTAATTAATTAATTTGGAAAATATTGAATAAATTAGCATAATTTATACTGATAAATGCAGATATTTGTAAATTTCTGACAGATCTTAATAATTGCATAGGTGTAGCCTAGAGCAATATCAACCTTACTAGTGCATTGTTGGTTTTGGGAGGAGGATTGCAGGTCATTTGCTGTTAAAGTTAACAGTACTAAAGTTTACAAATGCAGAGAGTTGAACAAAGTTGAGAAATGAAGGTCATAATCCCCCAAACTCACTAAGAAGTGGGAATCAGAATATGTTGTTGGGAAAGAGAAGGTATTGTCAATGCACATTGCATGTCCTTGAGGTCATGCTTGATTTGATGCTAATTCTTGGAATTTATTGCTCCTACTCTATGACCACAATCAGCAGTTTTTTTAAATTCATTAATTACATTGTATTATGTGTAACAGTTTCATAGGTACTGGGATTCGCCCCACCCCTCCCCAAACCCTCCCACCATGGTGGATTCCTCCACCTTGTTGCATAACCACAGCTCAAGTTCAGTTGAGAGTCCCTCATTGCAAGCATATACCAAACATAGAGTCCAGCATCTTATTGTCCAGTCAAGTTCAATGGCTTCTTAGGTATACCCTCTCTGGTCTGAAGACATAGCCAACAGAGTATCATCCCGATCAATTAAAAGCTCCAACATACCATCAATAAAAATTTACATCATTATAGAATTAATTGACATAGTAATGAGTAACCAATATGTTAAAAGTAAATGCGAGTTCTTAACCACCTTCTGTGACCATCTCATTGACATTTCAATTTTAGTTTTTACACAACATATAACATACATAACATAACTTGTTATACATAACATCATATCATCTTAAATTAAGGCAAACATGTGGTATTTAACCTTTTGGGATTGGCTCATTTCCCTTAGCATTATGGTTTCCAGTTTGGCCCATTTGGCCACAAAGAACTGCATTTTGTTTTGTTTAATAGCTGAGTAGTATTCCATGGAGTAGATGAACCATAGCTTTCTTATCCAATCCTCTGCTGATGGGCATTTTGGCTGCTTCCATGTTTTTGCAATTACTGATTATGCTGCTATGAACATAGGAGTGCATGTTGGTTTCTCATAGAACAAGTGTTCTGGATATATTCCTAGGAGTGCTATTGCTGGATCATACGGCATGTTGAATTTGAGTTGTTTGAATGTTCTCCATACACAATCAGTAGTTGTACAATGTCCTTAAATCATTCACCAATATGTTTATTCCTCTATGGGCAATCACACAGAAAAGCAAGGTTGAAGCCACATTATGGGGGTGCCGGTCATCATCACATGAATAGGATACTTTCTACTGCATGATTCTGTCCCAGTGCATGAAAAATGTATAGGTGGCTGTAGGAGGGTAACAAATAAAATCAAACTAATTAGACTCTTCCCCTAAATCTTTAACTACAAATGAGTAACAAAAATAGCCCAGAATTATCACCATAGTATGAGAAAACAGGGAGGTTAGGGGAAAAGTGTGAATGATGAGAGACAGAGAAGAAGGTAGAAATGAACACAGGAGCAACTAGAGTGGTGGGAGAGGCCTGGTAATGTCCTGTGCCCATCCACAGCCCACCAGAGCTTGCTTCAGACTTGTCCTTGCGCACCTTTTCTCAGGGAATCCGGTATGTTTGTCCAAAGCAAAGTCATTTTTGCTTTGCTAGACATAATTTGTGTCCATCTTTGTCTTGAATAATAGAAGCACTTAAAAGCTACTGAAAGGCCTTTCTTCATGAGCATTTTTTCCCAATAGCAATTGTGTCCATTCTATGACTTGAAGAGATCTATAAAAACTTCATTTCAAACTAACTGCTGTGTGAACAGCTTCACTTCATATTTTTTTCCTGCTAACTCAAAGTACTATATTTCTATTTTAGGGCAATCCAGTTCACCTATTCTTGTAAGTCTGAAGATAGGATCTCCTCCAAATCTCTTTTTTCCCCTGAGAGAAATTTATATTTAATGCATTCTCTTAAATTTAAAAGTAAAGAATGAACTTACTGAGTGAGTAATTCAAAGGGTCATCTTTCCATTTGATTCCTTTCACAGCCCCTGTTTATATTGCTGCTATACTAGGGGCATTTTGCTTGTTGAACTGTGTATTTAGTGCAGCATTATGATTTTGACTGTTATGTAAGTTAAAAGCCTATATCTCAAAAGGGAAAACATTAAAGGAAAAATGAAAGGAATGAAGGAAGGAAGGAAGGAGAGAAGGAAGCAAGGAAAGAAGGAAGCAAGGAAAGAAGGAAGCAAGGAAGGAAGGAAAGAAAACTCATATGAATTGTGCTGTAGTATGTTTCATACATTTTCTGCATTGCTGAGAAACTAATGTGTTAAAAAAAAAAATCCTTAAAAAAAAAGCAATGAGGGACTGACACTTTGGTTCAATTGGCTAATCATTTTCCTGAAAGCAGATGAGCAACTGCTCATGTCCCAACTGCTCCACTTGCCATCCAGCTCCCTGTTTGTGTCCTGGAGAAGGAGTAGAGAATGGCCCAAAGCCCTGGGACCCTGCACCTGTCTGGGAGACCTGGAAGAAGTTCCTGGTTCTTGGTTTTGGATCGGCCCAGCTCTGGCCATTGCAGCCACTTTGGGAGTGAATCAGCTGACAGATCTTTCTGTCTCTCCTTCTCTCTGTAAATCTGCCTTTCCAAATAAATAAATAAGTAAATAATTTAAAAAATAATTAGGAATTATAAACCTTGTGATATAGAAAATATTAATGGTTTAAATAAAAACATCTAGTAGTGTTGTGTAGGGCCAATTTAACAACTGGTAATCAGAGCTATAAAAGGTGCTGTTTACAGTATCACTGCTTGTCCCCAGTACTCCTTAAGACTGAATGAGGAATGTTCTAGCAATAGATCTTAGCTTTATGCCACTGTTTTCAGGTAGAGTTGCTTCGTGAAAATTTAAAAATTGTTAGCATGTATTGATTTCTAAGTTTGCTGGTCAGGAAATGTTACTAAGTATAAATTAGGCAAAGGTAAATGAAATGAATGTTTCCTACTCTCTTAAATTCTATGAAAAAAAAAACCAATTTGGTTTTGTTTAAAAAAATATGCTCCTATAAACTGGCCAAATACGAGAAATGATTGACAACTACTTAAAGAAACTATGTTTGATATCTGATATGCTTTTATTTAGGAAAAGTCCTAATTTGGAGAGTTTTAAAGGATTATCTCAAAATGAAAATTGAGGAAATTAAATTAGCAGATGGAAAATGGTTGCAAGCCTGAAAATGTGTTCTTGATGATGAAAGTTATGAAAGGATAACTTAAAAAGAAATGGAATAGCATTGCTTGAAAAATATTTTGTCCTACAAGAGAATGATTATCACAGAATGGAAAGGGAAAGACAGGGCAAAATATTTAAAGGTTCAAGCATGTTGAAGAAAGGGTGAAGAAGTCACAGAAAATTTGAGAGGAAAGCATTTTGTAAGTATTATGTGTAATATAACTGGGTA
This sequence comes from Ochotona princeps, assembly GCF_030435755.1. NCBI lineage: Eukaryota > Metazoa > Chordata > Mammalia > Lagomorpha > Ochotonidae > Ochotona > Ochotona princeps. The sequence continues at coordinate 53,293,264 of NC_080834.1, forward strand.
TAATATTCAATGTATTATTACAGCATTATGTAAAATTTAGTGTTAATATCTAATGTTTGCTAACATAGAACCAGAATCTAATTTGTTTGCTACAAAGTTTATGAAATGTACATATATAGGAACACCAGCAAATTTCTGAAGAAATGAGATCTCTAATTTTGAAATGTTAAGAGAATATCCACAGAAACAGAACAGTAAACTTCCTTCGGGACTAGGGAGAGGAGCTTTCTCTGGGCCTTACCTGCTTCCAACTTTGGGTCCCCACCTCTCTCTTGTAATGACCATCAGGATCACTCCAGAAACCCCTCAAAACAAACAAACAAGCAAACAAACTAGAATACATAGAGAACAACAAGGAAAGCTTAGAAACAGACAGGAAACGGTCAGCGGGGGATGCACTTATAACTCACTGGGTAGGACGCAAAGATTAGTTACTCCTCACTGGGGTATTGAAGATTTCTCTGCACTCCCCTCCTAAAACTGTTCACCTAAACTGTTGACATATGTCTTGTTAGAGTTATAGAGTTAGACTACCTGAAAAACAGCCAGGTTCAGCCAAATCATGCTTCAACGCTATAAACTGCTAAATACTAAAATTAAAATAGACACGAGACAGCTGAATGGCAATAGCCATTTTAAGGTGTATAGAACCCGGTTGTATATAAACTAATAATTGATATCTCAATGAAGAAGTCACAGGATGTGGTTCAGAACTTACATTCTTTTTTTTTTTTTCTTTTTATTTTTCTCTTTTAACATATTGGCTACTCAATACCATGTCAATTAATTCCATAACATTATAAATTGTTGCTGATGTAATGTTGGGGCTTTTAATTGATCGGTATGATACTCTGCTGGCTCTGCCTTCAGACCAGAGATGGTCTCCCCAAGAAACCGTTGAACTTATCTGGACAATAAGATGCTGAACTTTATGCTTGGTAGATGCTTGCAATGAAAGAATCTCAACTGAATTTGAACTGTGGTAATGCAACGAGATGGAGGAATCCACCATGGGGGGGGGGGGTTTGGGGAGGGACGGGGAGGGAATCCCAGTGCCTATAAAACTGTGTCACATAATGCAATGTAATCAATTAAAAAAATAAATCAATAATTAAAAAAAAAAAGAAATGTTAAGAGAATTAAAAAAATGGAAACACCCCCTCTAAACAGTTTCTGCTTTACTGATGACTCTGTCAATTGTCTAGCCTGTTTAAGTAAGCTCCATGCTCGTTCCAACCTTTGAATTTATCAAATTACTGAAAGTTATGAGATTATTTCATGTACTCATTCTTCTACTTAAGATTTATTTTCCCTTTTGATCACCAACAAAAGAATAAAGAAATGCACAATTTGCCTTTCAGTAAGACAAACACTTGCATTCTCTATTTTCTTTGTTAAATCCTCATGGTTTGAAAAGAGTTGTGTTTTAAAGTGGCAAAGGGTGTTTTCTGATATGTCTTTATTTTGAAATAGTATGAACATAATTAAAATAATGATTAATTAACTTAAATGAAAAAAACATTTTATTTGTTGTGGGGTAGGCAGCTAGCTCAGGGTCAGGAGCTTGGAAGCCACTCCCCGCCACCACCTGCATGTTCCCTCCTGCCCACCTGTGATGCTCACCTATCATCACCTGGAACCAGATAGGGGGCAGTATTGCATTCTTGTGTAATCACTCCCCACACAAGCTCCCTTAGGAGCCCATGATAAGGAGGCAGGGGGCTCTCTCTCTTCGTTGTGTGCTTCCATTGCTCTGGCATTCCAATTCTTGACCTTCCCAGTTCCTGCTTGCTCTCTGGCTTCCCACGGACAGACTGAGGACTGGTATCCCCTGAGCATGGCCCCTGTGTGTCTGTATTCCTCACCTCTGTCCACTGCTTGGGTGGGACAGTGAAAATAGCAATACTAAGATACTTTGTATTTCTAATTTTTGTACTATCAGGAGTTCCTGGAGAGGTGAGGCCTAGAAGTAATGGAACGTGGGCAGAAAAGCTAGGGAAAGGTGATTGTCTGCAGCTTTGTAATTGTACCCAGGTTTTTCACTGTATGTCTCTTAGGATAACTTATATTACCGGGGAAACTGGGACATAGGCTTTCCGCTTAACAGATGGACTTCAGGATAATGCCCATTTGTTCCTCCTGGGGTTTTGATTATATGGACTCGTGATTTGTTATTTCTAATGGGCACTATCATCACCAAAATTGGTAGATAAATACTCCCTAATTAAACCTAGACTTGTCTGGTGTGATCTCACACACACCCTGCAACAGTTATTGTTTGAATCATTATGGATGATGATATTCCATGATGAGGAGGAATTTTTCTTTGATCAGGCCCTTTTAAAGCTTCTTGAACTATTTAATAGGTTTAACTCTTCTGATTTTGAAATTTCCAAAAGGACCCCTTGGGGTTTTAAAATGAAAATAATGTATGTCAAAAGTTTTATCTTTCTTCTGGTAAAGGTAATAACTAATTTGGCTGTTTGGAACATATGCAAAATACTGTCAAGATGTGAAATTATTAGATCCCAGACTACAGCCACCGCGTGCATGTGTGAGCGGTCCCCGGGCTGCCAGTGCACCCTTTGCTGGCTGGCTGGCCAGGAGTTCTGGGGTTTTGATCTTTGAATCGCTGCTTAGGTAACTCCAGGTTGAGCCCACTGTGCTTCTGGGATGTGAATCGATACTAAAGATTTCCAATGACAGTAACTCTTCCTCTGAAGAACTTGTAATTACTAAACAATGCTGAACACCGAACACCAGTTAGTGCAAAAGCTAAGACTCGGGGCTTGTCCAGCAGGATCATATCCTATTACCTGACATGATGATGGATCAGGAGATGGGTCACCTTAGACAGGGCCATGACAATAATTAGCATTTGAGAACCTTATCCGGGGATAGATTCTGTGGGAGATGTGTGGGCCAAACCCTGGGGAAATACTAGTCTCACTGGTTAGCTCAAGAGTTGGGATGGAGATGGACTAAGCTAGGTGTGACCAAGGAACCTGCCATCAATCACAGATAAAGGAACCGACAACAGTCTGGACTGGTTAAGGCAGTAGCATCCAAATGTGCATCCTGAATAGGGTGTGGGGTGGGCCAGGCTGCAACATTCACCAGCTCATGCAAGGCCAAAAGGAAGGCCAGACTGCCCCGGACACTGGCCTAAAACCCAACGGCATGTGTGAGAACTGGGTCTAGGAGTGGATGAAGTGGAGAAACTTGGGAAACTGCCCTGGCGAGCCATAGCTCCCGCTGGTGAACATGTGGTCCAGACCTAGGGGTTGGACAAGCTGGGCAAAGTAGCTTCAACGATTGTCCAATGTATGAAATGGCAATGGAATGGGGTGTACCAGGCAGGACTGAGCAAACCTTAGCCCACAAGCGAAACTAGAAACCAGGATGGAGCACAAGACATGCCCAGCTAGGTTCTTGCACCTACTGGTCTGTGTGAGCTAGGAACGCTAAACCACAGTGTCTAAGGCAGGGGTCGCAACAGGTGAGGGACTGTGCCAAGCTAACTCAGAACAACCACTGGCATGCTGAAAACTGGCTGGGAATAGGCCTGATAGGGGAGCTAAGGGGATACCCTAGCTTGTTGGAGGTTCCCACTAAGGGGAGAACAAGCTGGAATGGGGACTGCATTCTGATCAGGATACAGTTGTAGTCTCCCTTGGTACAAGTGTGGACTGGGACTGGACGCACCAGGTCGCGCCAGACTCCAACACCGTCTGGTGTTCTGGAGGACCAGGATAGATGTGGGAAGACTAGGCTAGGTCTCAACCCCTACTGAGCCATGTGTGAGCTGTATGTGGGAATGGACGAGCCATGGCTGGGCTGAAACATCCAACAGTAAGAACCAGATTGGGTTGAAGGCCAGTTACAAAAAGCCACTGTTCTTGCTAGGACAGGAGGTAAACTGAGTAGGGCTGGCTCATGGACTTCCTGGTATGCGCAAAATCTGGCATTGGGAGAGGTTCTGATGGAGGAGCCTGGGCAACTCCTCTGGCAGGACACAGACCCTGCAGGTAAGCACCAAGAAACATGATAGGAAACATCCCAGAATAGGCCATGGAAAGTGCCCCACTGGCATACATTTGGCATGGGTTGGGTGCAGACCAGTTTGAATTAGTCATGTCATTCAATGGCAAATCTGAGTACCAGAATAGAGTGTGGGTCGAGTCAGGTTCAGTTGCGAGAAAAAACAGTGCACAATACAGAATGCCAAGGTGACGTTGCCTGTACCAAATGTGACCACAACGCCCAACCAGCATGTGTGAGAACCAGAAAAGGGAGGGGGCAGAACTGGCAGGGGAATAAGGGGTGGTTCCCTTGCTGGACAGCTACTCCCACTGGAGAGTGTGGGCTGGGATGGGGTAGACCAGACTAAGCAGGGCTACAACACCTGTGTGCCTCATGTGGACTGAATCAGGGAAAAACCAGGCTGGGCTGATTGATCCTACTAGTGCAAACTACAATTAGAGTGGGTGAAGGTTGTTGGGGCTTAGCTGCAGCATCAGCTGGCAGAAGATGGCACTGGGGGCTAATGCTGTCAAGTCAAACTGCAGAACCGCCTGGAGAGTGCATAATCTGGGAGTGGAGAGGCCTGGGAGGGAAATAGTGGGCTTCTCCCTCTTGGGTTACCACCCCCACGGGACAGCACAAAAACTGGGACAGGGGCTGGGTTGGCTTGACAGTGACACCCAATAGCATCTGTTTGGGCTGCATTGTGGAGCTGGTTAGATGGAACTTAGCTTTAATACCCATTGACATGTATGAGAGCAGAAGGGAATGTGGGACAGACTGGAATAGTCTGCTACACATACTGGCAAGCCAGGGTAGGGGGCACGCCTGGTGGGGGTTATTGTGGGTCACTCTGACTAGGCTGCAAGCCATACTATTTTGTGTGAGGGCCGAGTATGTGCTGGGCAGAACCAGGCTGGACTGCGGCACCCATTGGTTCCAGTGGAACTCGGGCTGAAAACAGAACCAACCCAGCAATTACAACCACCAGCTGATCAGGTGAATGGACTGTGCTGGGCCCTGTGCTTGCTAGTACCTGCAAGAATCTGGTCTGGGAACACCTCAGACAAAATTTCTTTTGAGATCCCCCCAATCGAGCTTCCAGACTCAGAACCCTAACCAAAAAAAGACAGAAGATAGAACAAGTCCATCAACCACCTCAGCTGTGTGTTGGCAGCGAAATACTAGGCAAACGGAGACTCTATGATGGACTATGTCAATCAGTAGATTTTTCAACGACCTCATCGTGCTTGGAGTGGTGAGATTGGCAGTTTTTCAGAACTGTTGAACTATCAAAACACTTGAGCAAGAATCTCGGAACATGCCCCACGTCAGGGACCTGGGGTGGGTGGGAAACTGGGTGGGGCTTCTCCCTCAATATCCCCCTTTACCTCAGATACATGAAGGAAACAATATGGAAATAATAGTCTTACCCACTTTCCTATAGACCTTGAACCTTTTTACCCTAATTAGCTATGTAAAGATTGTAAAAATATAACAAAAATGAAAAAAATAATAAAAAATATGTGAAATTATCTGAATTTAAAATCATGTTAATATAGAAATGTAATTGATATAAATGTACTAGAAATTTTAAAAACGTTGGTGAAGTCACAACATGCTGAACTTTGTCCTCACCCTCCATTTTCTTCTCCAAAAAAATTGTGCTTGTAAGACCGAATCCTCTTTTCCAGTCTTCCTTTCTTGGAAACCACCCTCGTTATTGATGCAGCATGAAGTTTCTGTCTTTCTCGTGGTTTGCTTGCATTGAAATTCTTTCATTTGAGACCAGAATGAAGATCACTTCTTCCTTCGCACTGATTTCTCTGTAACAGCAGACAGCTGGATGGGAAGCAGAGGGGAGGTGTGCACTTTAACACTCTAATGTAGGCCCTCAAGCAGTGTTATTTTTTTTAAGATTAATTTTTTTTTCTATTGGAAAGGCAGATATACAGAGGAGGAGAGACAGATAAGAGTATCTTCCATGAATTGATTCACTCCCCAACTGATTGCAACAGCTGGAGTTGAGCCAATCCAAAGCCAGGAGCCAGGAGCTCTTCCGGGTCTCCCACACAATTGTAGGGTCCCAAGGCTTTGGGCTGTCCTCCATTGCTTTCCATGCCAGGGAGCTGGATGGGCAGCAGGGCTGCTAGTATTACAACTGACACCCATATGGGATCACGGCTTGAGCAAGGCAAGGATTTTAGCTGCTAGGCTATTGCACCTGGCCCTCAAGCAGTATTTTAATCATTGCACTAATTAGCCCCACACACCCACCCTTATCTCCTTTTTTTTTTATGTACAATATTTTTGACCATAGTATTTCTTTTTTTTTTTAAAGATTTATTCATTTTATTACAGCCAGAATTACACAGAGGAGGAGAGACAGAGAGGAAGATCTTCCGTCCGATGATTCACTCCCCAAGTGAGAGGCAACGGGCCGGTGCGCGCCGATCCGAAGCCGGGAACCTGGAACCTCTTCCAGGTCTCCCACAAGGGTGCAGGGTCCCAAGGCATTGGGCCGTCCTCGACTGCTTTCCCAGGCCACAAGCAGGGAGCTGGATGGGAAGTGGAGCTGCCGGGATTAGAACCGGCGTCCATATGGGATCCCGGGGCTTTCAAGGTGAAGACTTTAGCTGCTAGGCCACGCCTCTGGGCCCGGTCATAGTATTTCTTTTCAGTCCCTCCCCTACAAGCTATCTATTAAGCACTTTCTTTACACAGCTCACATTGTTTAGTCCCAGGAAGATAGGAATTAAATAGTATTACTCTTTTAGCCTCTATCTAAACTCTGTTATACACTCTTCCTTTTAGCATAACATACTTCTCCCCTGGAGTATCTCAATGTCTCCCTCTATCTTAAGTTACTGATGACTTCCAAAGTGAGGATATGATCCCGCTTTCTGGATGTCACTTAGACACAGCCAATTGCAACTAAGCTGTGAAACATACAATTCACGTTCAATGTGTCCAAAAACGATTTTATCTGTCTCTAAATTGCATCTTTTTCAAGATCATTTCTATTTCAGAAAATTGTGTGACAGTTCGATGGGCTAATAGGTAGTCAGGGTCACATCTCTGTTGGGATGAGGAAAGGGGGAGTCTCTCAAAAGGTTTACAAAATGATGGCTTCTGCCCAGAAGTTATTTTTAGCAAAAAAGTGCTTCCCACTCTTTTGAGTTTGTAGCTTACCATGAGAGTGGAAAGAAGTTACCAGTCATCCTTTCGATGGCTTTTTGTTTTATCAAGATCGAGCTAGATAGCATTACAACTGTGACCTTCTGATGGGCTTTGTCCCTGCCATTTTGTTAGCCCTTGTTCTGCTCACCAGAATTGTGCTTAAAATACACCACGTTCCCCATCCTCTCTTGGAGCCCACATGCTGATGCTGGGCAGGAGATTTCCATGTTTAATATCTTTAATACATCTTCTTTTACGCTCTAAAAATTGACCATATAAAAATTCTTCTTTCCTGTGAGACAAGAACAGAGGCTGCATTCATTTTCTCTTTTAAAATTCCCTGAAACAATTGCACATCCGTTTGTTTAAGAATGAATCCTGAAAATTAGCATTCGCCCTTCCCTCTGTGTCAAGTCTTGTGCTGTTGTACAAAATCAAGCACCCTGAAGAGACTCCAGGATTATGTTGGAATCGTCAAGTTGTTGTAGGTTGTGAGAGATCATGCCAGATAAGTCTAGGACATATGAAGGAGTCTTTATTAACCAAGCTTGTCAATGGCAAGACCCAATAGAAATGAGCAAATGACAAGTCCACATGCTAATCCAATATGAATCAAAACCTTGAGAGGAACAAATAGCCACTACTGTGAAGTCCATCGATTCCACTGAAGCCCTATGTTCCAGCTTCCTTAGCAATATAAATTATGCTGAGACATGCATAGAACAACCAGGATGCATGAACAAGACTGCAACGTTCACCTTTTTTGGCTTCTGTGTCCACATTCCATGATTCCCAGAACTCTTGAAAGTAGACAAATTAGAAATAAGCATTTTAGCTTTAGCACATTCACTGAATCACTCAAATAGCAAACAGAGGCCGAGGAATACAAACACAACAGCCAAACTCAAGAGCTGTTTGTCCTCACAGTCTATCCGTGGGAAGCCAGAGAGCAAGGATGTACTAGGGAAGCCAAGGGTCAGAGTGACAGAGCAATGGAAGCACACAACCAAGAGAGTGAGCCTTTCCCTATCATGGGCATTTATAGTGGCTTATGCACGGAGTGGTTACACAAAAGCAGAATACTGTTCCCTCTCTGGTTCCAGGTGATGATAGCTGAGCACCATAGGAGGGCAGAAGGGATTACATAATGAGCGGGGTTTGTAGGGGAAGTGGCTTCCAAGCTCCTGACCATGAACTAGCTGCCTAAGACCACAACAAAATTTTATATCTGACTCATTGCCTTGGTCAAGGATGCCATTGCCTGACCATGAACTAGCTGCCTAAGACCACAACAAAATTTTATATCTAACTCATTGCCTTGGTCAAGGATGCCATTGCCAATGCTGATGTTGGCATGGAGGGAGTAATTCCTTCCCATTGTCATGCCCCAACAGCGCTGCTAGCACCACCAGCACTAATGCTGCCAATGCCTTAAACTCTTCATATCCCACAGCAATTATGGAGTAATAGCTTTTGTAACTGGCACTTTTCAATTAATGTTTCAGCCCTCTGGTCGAAGGATGTGTATGAGAGATAATGAGATCTGGGCCGGTAACAAATCTTAGGGAGACAAACCATCATCGGAATCATCCTTTTTTTCTGTGTTCAATATTTGCCAACAATCCCACCAAACTTATTCATCTTGACCTTCTTTTCCCCCAGGATGAATTCTTATTTTTCTGGGAGGTTTTTTTATCCTCCTTGTAAACACACCCCTAGTGGCTCTTCCCGTTTTTCAGATTATGTCTGAGCACGTGTGACTCTGACAGCAAACAAAATGTAGGTGCAGGCAACACTCACTGTCACGCAAGCATTTGTTAGCCAAGGAATAGTTGTTGAAAGCATAAGACAATGAATTCATTTATTGCTATGTTAGGTTTTCATATTCCAAAATACTCTTATGTTTCTGACAGATTTTTTATTTTTACTGAGCTAAAAAAAACACTCTTAAAGAGACAAGAATCTCTAAAGCACAGCTACCTTTTTAATGCTATGCAAATTCAGTTCGTAAATAAATGCTACTATCCTTACTAAGTTCCAGGAATATGGCTTGTTTCACTTTGTTTCACTATGTTGTAGTTAATGTGCTAAAGCTGGAAAAAATGTAAGATAGGATATCCAGTCCTCTGTAGGGCAAGTCTTATGCATATCCAGTTGCCAACACACTATTTGGTATTTGACTTTAGGCTCCCAAGGCATATCTGTGAAGTTCCCCTGAAAAGACTGACATCTTGCAGCTTGGCCTCTCTTGGAGGTCTCATGAATGTGCTTATTTGCAGTGATGTGGTCCTATGTCCATCCTGATTACCTAGAGGGCTTTCTAAACATGTGGCTCTCCAGAGGCACTGGAGCCCAGCCATCTGAAATTCATCAGCACTTCAGATAGTCAGATACCTACTAAGTTTAAAAGCTACTGTTTCAAGAAATTGATAATGACAGTATAGATTGTATGAATTTACCAGGCTAAACTTGGAGAGATTCACTTAATTATATTGTGAAGTGTACTTTCTACCAAAAACAGGATTGAGTGAAGCACAAAACATAAATAAAAATTAAGAATTTTTGCCTGTGACATTGTGCTTTGTCATCTGCTTCTGTCTTATGTCATGCCTCTTCCTTTTCACTTGAATTAAAATTCCATTTTATGCCTTACCTAAAACTTTTTTATGACTTTAATTACTTTCTAGAGATAGTATTCATCACAATGTCAAAATCAACATTTGCTTGATACAATCCAGATGAGATAGAACTGATATTTATAGGTAGAAGGTAGTTGAAATAAGTGATTTGTTAGAACCACTACCTTTGATTACTTAGGAAATTCTTTGGGATACCACGTCACAAGATATTTTCCCCTTTCTGTGCAAGGAAAAGAATTTCACACAACCTTCACCAACCTTGACTAAATTCTCTTAGCCAAGTTGCCTTTGCCCCCTTTACTTTGAGAACATTTAATACATTTGTCCTTATTTCTTTGCTTGTTGGGATAGACAACACATAGCCAACCTGCACTTAGAAAATATATGAGCTACTCATCTGAAAAAGAAGCCTGGGCAACTAACCATTTCTTTTCTTTCTTTGTCGGATATTAGTGTACTTTCTAATGAGCCCAGTCTCCTGGGGAGTGTTTTAATGATTTTTTTCCACCTCCCCTGATGACCATGTTTATGCTAAGTTTTGATACAGTGTACAGGACTGTGCAGTAATTAGCATTCAAATGGACTGGTGATTTCCCTTTCACTGAGTGGGTTGTCTATTTCTAGGCTCGGAAATGGAATTCAATGCATTAGAGCTTGTAATAATCAAGACATATTAACAATTCAAATTCTAAATAAAATATCCAGGATGCAGAGTGCAAAAGGAAGCATTTTTCCTGTCACAGGCTTGCTACAAAACCAAAACGGAGTAAAAATCTGAAAAGCATGAACTATTATAACTAATGGTCTGTCAGTAGTGGGGGGAAATACACGACATGATACTGAATGATAAAATATTTTGCTTTCTAAGGTTTTTTTTTTAACATTTTAACATTTAACATTTCAATAAGGTCCTTGATAACATTAAGCTTGATAGATATTTTAGGGTTTATCAAATAAAATCTGGATGAATTGCTGGCAATTAATTATCCCAGAGAAAGCTTGGAAATCAAAATTATTTTGCAGTCTTCCTAAAACATATAACATATTTTTGTTCAAACAACTGAATAATCTACTTTGTTTTTGTTCTGTCACTTAGTAATTTATTGCACGTATCTTTCAGAGTTTTGTCTCACAGTCTTTCTTAAAATGGAGGCTGGTATCTTTTTACTGTGGTATCTTAGTATACTTTTCAATAGAGAGAAAATCATGGATTACATTTAAAAAGTCAAGCAAATGATAGAATGAAGTATGCTTCCGTTCTTCATATGGATAATGGTCGTATAATTCAAATGCATATTTTGGGTACAATTATGATTTTCTTTTATTTGTGGTCTATATCTATAATTGGCTAAAAAGTAAAAACAGCAACATAGATTTTGAGTAAAAAAATGTAAGTAAAGTTAATTTCAATAAGTCTCTCTGAAACATTTACAAAATAGCAAGAAGATTGCAGTTTACTGAAAATGACTTATCAGGTTTATAAAAGAGCGGCATAATCATCATCATCCATATCTACAAGCTAGTGGAAAAAATAAATGAAATCAAACTAGCATAAACCACTTGTGTTTTATTCAATGAAAGCACTTTATTATTATTATTTTTTAATTTTGAATTTTATAGTACAATTTCATAGCATCTGGAATTTCTCCCCCTCCCACCCCGCCCCCAAAATTTCTACTCCCTGACTGACTTTTCCCATGTTATTACAATAGTTTAGCCATTCATAAGGAGTCTTAATTCCATCAGTCTCTTATTTAAGTGTGCCCCGACATTGCTGGTACAGATAATGCCAGACAGTCCAGTATGTCCAACAGTTTCATTGGAAGTCCATCTTTGATTTGGAAGTAGGGCTGCATATTGCATTGTACAGTAGAAGCACTTCTTCTACATTTATGTTCCACACAAACAGCATGAATATATTTTTAGCACAATTAACCAAATATCGCTGAGCATTCTTTTCCGTTTAAGGCTTTCGGCTGCTTAATGTGAAATTAAACTTGTGCTATGCTTCTCAATGTTAGTAACGTGTAAAATATACACTATATTGGATTTACCCAATGTGCAGTAGCATTGAATTACTATAAAACTCTAGAAAATAATGCCTAATAATTTATAGTAAAAGGAAGAAATGATGGGGTTACTTATGAGGGCTAGAGCCATGCCAAAAATATCAGGTAGAAGTGTCCAAGGAAGACTAATAAGGTAGCAAGTAAGAAGAAAGTGTTAAATGAATTAGAAATTAGGAAGTGCCTTTCCTTAGAAATCCCAGCTATGAATCCAAAAGTTATATGGTGAAGTGCCTTTAAATGCAGCTCTTAACAATGTCCATTCTGATCTTAGAAATTGTCTCTTCTAATTGTCTCTAATCTTGTAATTCTCTATGATCACAGTAGCTAAAATTTAGAGTTTCTCCTTTGTGTAGGCATTCTCTAAGCTACAACAAAATGCAGATCAAATATTTAGGGGACACAATGAAACCATTTGGGTGGTCAATCTGGGATATACCTAGTTTCTCTAAAAGAAAATTAGCGGCACACAGAAACAACTTTCAAATGCACAGTAGGTGATAAGGAAAATGGGTGTGGCATACAATTTGTATTCTAAGTGTGTAAGGCTATTACATTGGGAGAAAATCCTACAAAACATTTAATGGATTAACCTTGAGAAGGAGTAATGATGTGAAAAAACACATAGGAGAAGGAGCAAATTGTATGCAATAAGGCAGAAAATAAAATTCAGGGAGATTCAGGTTTCTACAAAGACAGCTCCAACAAGCAGCTCAGTTTGTATCCTCTGAAAATTCATAATAGAGCTACAGAAAGGCAATAAAGTTTGAATAACTTGATCTTGTAAAATTTAAAATATGTATATGTGCATTGTGTGTATCTATACCATTTAGCTTATTGATCTTGAAAGCCATATTTTAACCACATACCGCATTTGGAAAGAACACAAAGCAAATAGAATAGCAATTCATTTACCATAGTTCACAGCTGTCCTATTATTCTATGATGAGCTCAATATGCCAAGCAAAATACAAAAATGTTCTTCAAAATCTAAAATATTATGTAAATTTAATGTACCTAGCAAATGGAATATTTTATATGGGAAAGGTGAAAAAAAAGTAATGCATTGTGAAAGTCATATGAATATACATTTATGTAAAAATGGATGTGTTATTTTTTGTATATGAACATGATAATATGAAATCAAATATAATAGAGTGAATGTTCTGAATTATTAATAATGGGAGATATTTCAACTAGAAATAACATAATGAAAAAAATCTTAGAGAGCAATTTGTATTTAGGTTGACTTTATGTAAAGGACAAGGACTTGAGTGACCATCAGGGTAGCTTGGTGGCAAATGTCCTCACCTTGCAAGCGCCAGGATCCCATAGGGGTGCTATTTTATGTCCCAGATGTTCCACTTCCCAACCAGATTCCTGCCTATGGCCTGGGAAAGCAGTTGAGGATGTCCCAAAGCCTTGGGACCCTGCAACTGTGTGGGAGACCAGGAGGAATCTCCTGGCTCCTGGCTTTGGATTGACTCAGCTCCAGCCGTTGCAGCCACTTGGGGAGTGAGCCAATGGACAGAAAGTGTCTCTCTCTGTATCTCCTTCTCTCTGTGTATCTGACATTCCAATAAAAACAAATAAATCTTAAAAAAAAAAAAAGACAAGGACTTGGGGAAATAGGGAAAAAAATTTAAATGAACTTTACTTTCTGGTTAAAAACAAATTCTAACTTCTTTTATCATAGTACTAAATTTTCTCCATGACTTGTAACACTGCAGCCTAACCTGCTTAAAGAAGATATTGAAAAGCATGCTACTGGAAACTTTAAGAAATACAAAAAACACAACCAAGAATATATGCTCAAGAATTTTCAAGCAAATAAATTGATTGGAAAATTTTTCTTTATTGATAATTAGAAAAATAATGTGCTATCATAAGACATTTAGTACATAACAAACTCGACTATTTTTATCATCATAACTATTCATATGTTTAAAATATTGGACACATTATTTTATATGTAACTGCATAACAATCCCATCATTCCCTAGCTTAATGAACAATTTAAATGTTCAAATATCTTTTAACATTATAATCAGTCTCTACAGGACCAAGTATATATTTAGCCAACACTGATTATTTCCATTTCTGATCAGTTGAATCACCTTCCTTTAATGTATTAAGACTTAATTATACATATTAAGAGATGAAGAGTCTAGGTTCTAGTTCCACAATTTAATAGGAGAAATTTGCATAAATAATACTGGCAAGCCATAAACTATCCTTTATTTCTTTTTTTTTAAGATTTATTTATTTTTATTACAAAGTCAGATATACACAGAGGAGAAGATATAGAGAGGAAGATCTTCCATCCGATGATTCACTCCCCAAGTGACTGCAACGGCCAGTGCTGAGCCGATCTAAAAATGTTCATTTATTACTCATCTTTATCTACTTGAAAAGCAGGGTAACAGAATAAAGAGGGAGATAGAGAGAGACAAAGGGAGAGAAAGAGAGACAGACAGACAGAGAGAATGAGAGAGAGACTGAGATTTTCTTTCTCTTAACTTAACCCCCAAATTCCTGTATCAACCAGGGTTTGGTCAGCCCAAAGCCAGGAGGCAGGAACTCCAGCGTGGTCTCTCTTGTGGGTGGAAGGAGCCCAAGCACTGGGGTCATCATCTTCTGCCTCACACAGGAAGCTAGCTTACAGAGGAGAAACCAGGACAGGAACTACCAGAGAGGGGGCGCAGACATCTTAAGTGGCAGCTGAAATTCCCTGTGCCACAATGCCTATCCAATATACTAACCCTTGAAAGAAAAGACAAACATTTCATAGCATAATTTTTTTTTCTAAACAAACATAGTAAAGTACATAAAAATTGGGAAAAATAGTTTACGATGCCATCAGTAATGCTTATAAAATTTATTGAGCTTGGTCATTTGTTAAAGAACCTATACAAATGTGACAGAATGATCAAACTCACTAAAGCGGGGAAAATATGGGGGTGACGTGGTGGTACAACATGTTACATCATCATTTGCAGTGAGGTCATCCTGCATAGGCACTGGTTTGAGTTCTGGCTGTTCCATTTCTGAACCCATGTGGGATGTGGCAGAAGTTGGCCTAAGTGCTTGGGCCCCTGCATCCAAACGGGAGACACACAGTAAGCTCATGGATTCTGGATTTGAACTGGACCAGCCTGCTCCATTGTAGCCATTTGGAAGAGCAACTGGAAGATCTCTATCTGTAATTCTTTCAAATAAATTTATAAATAGATATTTGGAAAAATAAATCAATAAAATTTGTGAAAATATCAATTAAATCATGAGATTAAATAGGCAATCACCTCATGCCTTAATTTGATGAATTTTTTTTCCTTCATTGCATTGCATTTAAGATTATCTGAGAGATAAGTATCAGCCTATTAAATTTTGTACCTTGCTCCTAGAGTGTAAGCCTGTGTCTTATTGATTGCCTTAATCCAATAGCTAGAAAAATGAGTGAAATGCAAGAGAAACAAAAGAAATCTGAACATGAAAACATCATTTTACCGTTGCCAACTGGTTAATTTTTTTTTAAAAGAATGTCTTTGTTACTGACTATAACACAAGTATAGTGCCATTTTCAAACTGCTAGAAAAAAGTGAATTATTATAGCCATTTTTGAAATCAGTTTTGTAAGTTAGTGAAATTGGACACCATTGAATGAGTGTTTCACTTAGTGGTTTACAAACTAACATGTCTATGTGCCTTAGCAGCATGTCTGCATTTGCTATTTAATTCCTGTTCCTGAAGCCAGTTAATACAAACCCTTGGAGGCAGCAGTGATAGTTCAAGTGGCTGGGTTCCTGATATCTATCAGAGAGGCTTAGAATAAGTCGCTGGCTCCCAATCTGAGCTACTCCAGCTTTGGTCATTATAGGCATTCTCAAAGAAAACTAGCAGAAGAGCCCGGCGCAAGGGCCTAGTGCCTAAAGTCCTCACCTTGAATGCACCAGAATCCCATATGGGCGCTGATTCTAACCCTGGCAGCCCCACTTCCCATCCAGCTCCCTGCTTGTGGCCTGGGAAAGTAGTCGAGGACGGCCCAAAGCCTTAGGATCCTACACCTATGTGGAAGACCTGGAGGAAGTTCCTGGCTCCTGACTTCAGATTGGCACAGCACTGGCCATTATGGCCACCTGGGGGAGTGAATCATCGAAGATCTTCCTCTCTGTCTCTCCTCCTCTCTGTATATCTGACTTTGCAATAAAAAAAAAATCTTTAATAAAAATAACTAGCAGAAAACATTTCTATTTTTCGCCCCGCTTCATTAATTATTAATGAAGAAATTAGCTGCTATGATCTTACTTCAGATTTCTCTCCTGGATACATGAAAGCATCATTTGTGAAAATATGTATATCAGGTCAGTGTTGATTGCATTGACCCTGATAAATGCATCGTACAATCTTTTTTTTTTTAATCTATTTTATTGTATTGTTGTTGACAATCTTTACATAGTTAATTACAGTTAAAGGAAAAAGAAGAAAAAAAAGGTTCAGGGGGATAGGGAAGTGGGTAATGCTATTATGTCCATAAAAGGTGAACGTCAATAGGGAGTAGTGGTGCATGTCTGTGTATCAATATTTTGGAATTTTATGCAAAAAATACAGGTCACTGTCTCCTAACTTCCAAAGTGTGGTTAAGTCACTCCGTGCACTTTATCTTTTCCTCTTTTTCTGAAGGTGACACCTGACAATCTAACCAGGTAAGTCACACTGTTTAGTTAGGAACAGAAGTCACTGAACCCTTTTTGGAGTTCTCAAAAACAACACCAATCAGAACTGAACAGCTTCTCACCCCCCAAAACACATCAGCCTTACGGTTAACAGTCTCAGCTCAGCTGTAATCTGGGCTGAACCTGCCTGATCCCAGCCTCCCCAGGATAGAATAGACCTCCTACTTTTAGTCTCTTGTCCTTGTTTAGTGAACAGAAATAAGACTGAACACGGAGTGTGCATCAGATCAACACAGCTGGCTCAGACATACCCATACATCATATTCTGAATTTGAAATGTGTATAAATAAATTAGGCTGTCAGATGAAAAAAAATGAATGGATTTGTTCACAATTTTAAAGAGAACAAATTTTCCTGTGTTTCAAAACTGCAATATAATCTCACATAGGAAAAATGATTCTGAGAAGTTTGTGCACATTTATGTATTCACATGTGTTCTGGAATTACCCCTGCTCTAAGCAAATAGTTTGTTCTTTCAATTTACATAGTTTAAGTCGATATCACTTCTTAAACTAAGATTTCATGCAGAATCAACTTCACAATTTTTTAGAAAGATTTTTTAAAATTTATTTTTATTTTGATTGGAAAGGCGGAAATACAGAGTGGAGGAGAGACAGAGAAAGATCTTCCATCTGATGGTTCACTCCCCAAGCGACCACAACGTCTGGAGCTGAGCCAATCTGAAGTCAGGAGCCAGGAGCTCTTTCGTGTCTCCCACGAGAGTGCAGGGTCCCAAGGCTTTGGGCTGTCCTCGACTGCTTTCCCAGGCCACAAGCAGGGAGCTGGATGGGAATTGGGGCTGCCGGGATTAGAACCGTGCCCATATGGGATCCCGGGTGCGTTCAAGGCGATGACTTTAGCCACCACGTTATCGCACCAGGCTAGACAGATTTTCTAAATTTATTTAATAAGTAGAGAAAAATATACAGTTAATCAGATACACACAGCAAGAGACAGAGCAAGTTTCATTTGCTTGTTCACTCTCCAAATGCCCAGAATAGCTGCAGCTGGCTAACTGCTGCCCAGAATGTAACCCAGTCCTCCCACATCAATGGAGGAAACCCAGTTATCTGAGTCATCACTACATCTTCCCAGTGACTTTATCAGGAGAAAGCCATGGAACCGGAACAGAAATTTGAACCAGGTACTCCAATGCGAGATACTGAAATCCAACAACTTGGCCAAAGGTGAACTCCAAGCTTCACAACTTTTAGTGTCTGAAGAGTGGTATTAACTCAGGTGTGTATGTTGTGAATCTACAAGTCTTATTTTTGTGAGACTGGCATGGCTGTTTTATTAAATAGATAAAAGCATTAGGTACAATTGTTCACTTCAACCAAATCTTTCATCACTATTCATTCTCAAAGACATTTGAGATCATCTCCTTTATTTTTTTGGGGGGGGTCGCTCCATTGAAATAGGAATATAATCAACTCATTTTGATATTTTTTGCCTTGTCTTTTCAAAGTAGTTCAATGACAAGTAATAGGCACTTTTCTATTTCAATTTTGAGAATTTGGGGTTATTGAAACTATTTTTAGTTGAGGCTAAGAAGTACTGGAAGTATAGATTTCCTTTTGAAGCACGGCTTTGGATGAAGATGGGGTCATATAATCCACTCACAGCCTTGCTTTATGCTCTCTTTTGTTTCAAGACTTTCAAAATATCAATTAAAAGTTGATCGGATTGCGCTAAAGCCAATTATCCTTTGGGCTGAGATGCTGAGTGCACATTATTGAAGTTTCAAATACATTTCAACAATTCAGGTAGCAGCATTATCTTAATTTACAAGCACTAATACTGCAAAATATCTGACTTATTTTAAATGCTCACTCACAAAAGAAAAAAATAACAAAAAAACTAAAAAATTAAAAATTTTAAGAATTTAAAAAGAACAAAAACAAAATAAAATGAAATGCACACTTTTGCCACACTACAGTATCAGTATTTTCTTTTTCTGTCCATATTTTCTCCAAAATGTATTTTTAGCCTATACTAGTGAGCAATTATGCATAATTTTGTGGATCTTGAACAGGCTATTCTAGCTGAAATTTAAACTCTAGGCATTTTATTGGGTTTATATCATATTTCCTTTTCCCAGCTGATGAACCCCTGTAACCTGGTTGTCATTTCAATCTTAGAATATGGAGGACAGATGACTTAAGGGACTCTCGTCCTCTAACCTTTAAATCCATTTCCTTGTCATTGTAACATAACTGTCCCATTCTCCATAAACACATTTAATTTTTCTTCTTCCAATATATGCACATACACACACAGACACAATATAGGATTTACTAAAGTTAGAGGCAAAGATGAAGTCACTTGTATAGAATGGCTTTAATTTTAATATAATCCCAAAGAGTGGAAAGAAAGAGAAGAAAAGAAATATTTGACAACAAAAGCTAGCAATTTGAAACCCTTATCCTTGCATAGCAGCTATGCCAAAATTTTTACTGTAATCCTTCAGTTTGAACGATGAGACACAAAAGGTCAGCGACTAGTTTTTAGGTGAGAATTTTTATCTAGGAAGTCTGATTTCAAAATCTGTCACTACATTGCAATCCTTAGTCATGTAAGAAAGGCAACTTTTCCCCAATACAAGATTGAAGGAAATGACACAAAAGGAATTACATGACATTTTCATTTAAGACCTCTCGTTTCCAAGAATAATAAGCCATCCACCTAAGTTTCTATAATATGAAAATACTTTGTCAATGAAGATTCATGAATAATTTTAGGAAGAAATGAAATCTATATACACTTTAGTTACAATTTCTCATTTGTATTTGTTTGTTTCCTCTACTTGAAAGGCAGACCAACAGAGAGAAAGAGAGAGAGAGAGAGAGAGAGAGAGAGAGAGAGAGAAAGAGAGAGAGAGAGAGAGAGAGAGAGAGAGAGAGAGAGAGAGAGAGAGAAAGCGAGCAATGTCTTCCATTCTTCCATTGCCTCAGGGCAAGGGACTGAAAACTCAATCCAGATCTCCCTTATGAATGGCAGAAACCAAATCACTTAAGCCATGAATAGCGCCTCCCAGGGTACCCATAAAGAGGATGGTAGTCAGGAACGGTAGCTTCAAATTGAACTCAGGTACACCAGTATGGGACACTAAGTCTAGCATGCATCGTGGTGCAATGTGAATATTCAGAAACGAGTCCCTTGCTAGAACCTACATGACATACAGACACTATCTATGGGAGTTGACATAGGCTTCCACGACTTTGATTCTCAGTTTGTGGCTTAAGCATCACCTTCTAAGACCTCAGGAAATATTTCTCTACTTGTTTAATAATTGATATTTTGAGCAATGGCCAATTCAGTCTATGAACTTATATGAGATACTCCCTGCAACCCTGCCACATGACCTTGTTAGGTGCTCATTCATATTTAAGAATCGAAGTGGCAGCCAACGAAGCAAAGATATAATACAACGAAATTTCATTAAAAATCTTTTCTTTCAAGCACTTTGTGGTGCTACACAGTAGATTTACCAGGTTAGTTTTGCTTCCCTTAGCTTCTTTCCTTTTCTTTCTAATTAAGTAACTATTTAGAAGGGCATAACTTAAGAGAGAAAAAGAGAGGAAGGAACAGAGAGACATAACCTCCTACTCACTGCGGCACTCCCCAAATGATTGCAATGCCCAGGCATGGGCCAGGCCAAAGCCTGCATCCGGGGACTCCACCTTGCCTATGTGGTGTCAGGAACCCAAGTCCTCATGTCCTCATCCACTGCCTTCCAAAGCACAACAGCAGAGATCTGGGTGGAAGCTGAGGGTTAAGCTGCAGCTTGGGAAGTCAGCATCCCATACCACACAGTCGGTTCAATTTCTGGCTGCTCCATGTCTAAAGCTCCTTGCTAATGTACCAGAATCAGAAGAGAACAGCCAGAATTGTGTTGGAGGGTTTTCTTATTATCTACATAAACATTTCTGACAATATGTTGAGAAAAGAGAAAAACTTTGCTCCAATGAATCACTCCAATTTCACAGTTCTTTGTCTATACAATACTGACATAATTCCAATAAATCTCCTACATGTTAAAGACAGAACAGATAATTTGCATAAACATTATTGTCTTCCAAAGAATGGGAAAAAGAAACAGTGCCTAGCTTTTCCCGCTTACAATCTGATTTTTTCTCCACATGTATCTCTACTTGCACATATGCTAGGATTGCTTGAATTGTTCAGCTGCTTCTGGTTTGCCTAGAACTTTCTTCTCCAGGCTGCCTGAAAATTGCATCAGTGTGCTATTTCTGCTCAGTAATGAAAATGTCCAAGATCAAACAGGAAAATGTTAAATAAAACTGAGCCAATCAGTCCCCCACTGTTGTTCATTTTGAGGCAACTTGATTCAAAGGCTGCTTTAGTTCCCATTGTTACTTGCTAGCTAAGCCTGTAATTGGCAGTAAACACTATCAAACAGCCTTGGGGACTGTCAGTATGAAAAGATGCTCTTGACTATGATCAAAAGTTACCAATCAGAAGTGAGATTAGGCAAATATTATTACTTCAGACTATCAACCAGAGAAGTGTTCGAAATCGCTCCTACCTGGCAGGTGCATTGGGTGCAGCAGTTAAGTCTTCCCTTGGAACATTGCCATCCCCCATGAGAGGGCTTCGTTTGAGTCCCTGTTCCAGTGCTTACACTTACGTGCAACCTGGGATGCAGCAGGTGACAGATGAAGCAACAGTTGGGCATCCTCCATCACACAGGAGAGGAGTTCCTGGTTTCTGGATTTAACCTAACTGAGCCCTAACTGTTGGGACAACACATGAGTGATCCAACAGAACAGAGGGTTTTTTTGATGTGTGTGTTTGTTTTGTCAACTCTCTTCCTCTCTGGCTTTCAAGTAAACAAAATAAATTATAGAAACCACAACAATCAAAATGTTTTAAAATTAAATCACCCAAAGGCTATACACCCAAATCACCCTCTCAAACACCTTATTCTGAAGGATCCATTTTAAACAGAATATGTATATGGACACCAACAGGAAAATAACTAAAAACTTAAAAGTAAGTTTCCCAGCTTTAAGGAATATGAAACGGCACTTTAAAGAACTTGGTAATCTAGGAAAACACACCAATGGGGAGAGCTGCTGTATTTTTTTTCAGGCATGTTCATAAATTTAGATTACACAAAATTATATGTTGTGTCCTTATTTTATTACTTGACATATATACCTTGAGCTAATCCTCAGAAAGTTGTAATCTATATGTCTCAAGATGCCTACAAAGTGGGAAAACATAAAGAAACCTTGTTTTCTAAGAATGTGTAAGTTATATTTTAAAATGATTCTCCACGTGTATCCAGATTTAGTGCCTCCAGATGTACAGTCATGTGTCCAATTGTGAACTGAAAGCAGTATAATGAAGAGAGTGTTGGAAGTATTTGCAAGATATAGGGAAAAAAGGATTCAACTATTGTATTTTTCAGGTTAATCCTTATACCTGCTACTACAAATATAAGATAATTTATGCGAAAACCTGACATTAAACAAACATATTTTCCACATGCTATTTAAAAATACAGTGAGTTTTTCTTAATTATTGGAAAGGCAAAATTAGACTAAGAGAGAGAGATAGAGAGAGATCCTCCAACTGCTGGCTCACCCCCAGAAATGGATGTGACCCTCCAAATTGGGCTTAGTTAAATGCGGGCACTTCATCTGGATCTCCTACCAGTGTACAGTGTCCCAAGGATTTGAGCCATCTTTTGCTGCTTTCCCAGGTAAAATAGCAGGGAACTGGATAGGAAGTGGAACAGTCAGAATTTGAATTAGTGCTCACATGCCATGACAGACTTGCAGTGTGTAGCTTAAGTTGCTGTGCCACAATGCAAATAAATTTATTTGATTTCCCTCAAAGAGTTTCTTCAGTTAAAATGATGTAAAATACAAATATCCACAGTTGACTATCAGTTTTTGGTGTCTCTTCCTTTTACTAGGAAGACACATTGTCATTTGCTTTATTAATTTTGTATCTGGTCTATTTTTACACTAGGGATTAAATATTGACATTGACAAACCTCAACTGTGTACAAATTCTGATTTTTTTTCTATTATCTCTCACGAATCAACTCTACCTAAATACAAAGTCGTATTTGAACCACATCCTCAGAACTCACATGACTATCATTAAGCTGTTCATTTCAGTCTTTGATTTTGAACTTTTCAACAATACTCCCAAAGATGGGAAGCACAAGCATTAATCGAAACCATGATTAATGTTTATATTTGGCCATCTGATGGGCAAGTTTTCATATTAAGAACAGGCTTTTTCTAAAAAGAACCAAGATGGGATATAAACAAGTTGTTTTCTTTGACCATTAAATACATCACCCAGGGGCTGGTGCTATGGCAAAGCAGGCTAAGCCTCAGCCCATGGGGCTGGCATCCCATATGTATGTTAGTTTGAGACCTGGCTGTTCTACTTCCAAGATAGCTACCTGCTAATGGCCTGGGAAAAACAGCAGAAGATGCCCTGAGTCATTGAAACTTGGAAGAAACTCCAGGTCTGGACAGGCCCAGCTCTGACCTCTGCAGTCATTGGAGGAATGAGCTAGCACATGAAACATCTTTCTGTCTCTGTCTCCTTCTCTCTCTGTAAATCTGCCTTTCAGATAAAAATTAACATATATATATATAATATATATATATTTAAGATTGATATTGGAGCGGAAGTCATATGAACAAAAGGAGCAGTCCAAGTAGACTCCTGAGAAGTGATAAGAAAGGACAGCCAGATCACGGAAGGGGAACAACCTGAGGCGGGTATACAGACTACTGGGGGCAATACGACAAACCCAGGGAAGGCAGGGAAAGTGTGACTATTCTCAGCAAGAGTTTTGTAGTATCAATAGAATTGCCAAGCTCATGATAGGTGGCCAGAAAGACGGTTGTTTCATAGGTAGTATGTCAGGAGCCGTGCACTATAGCCACACTGAAGCCATTTTGAATATAGACCTATGGGACAGTGGAAAACCCCCGGTTGGCTAGATGCTTGGGAAAGAAGTTATGAAACTAATCACACACTTAGCTTCAATTGTTCCTAGCAACTGTTTCAGAATGTGATTGATGCTGTACTTACCAACATCTTGTTACTGATTACCTATGCTATTGTCGATATGTTGGTTACTATTGTTGATTTGGTGGCTGCTCAAGAACAATCGGTCTTGAGACCATGGCTTGCATCCCAGCTTCTCTTTCCCTGAGCCTTAGTTACTGAAGAATATAAAAACCCTCAGTTGAAATCAATAAACTGACAGCTTGATCAGACCTACTGTCTTGCTGTCCATTCTTTGTGTCTCTTGTTCCTTCATTCTCTCCTAGGTGGCTGCGACCCCGTTGACTGTCCTGCTGGACAGGACAGTAGTAGGGATCCTATAAAAATGACTAAGGATGACACAGAAAAGTCATTCAGTGTGAGGCCAGTGATGTGGCATAGTGGATTCGGTGGCCTTTTATGATGCTATTATCCCATAAGGTCAATAATTTGTGCTCCAGCTACTCTACTTCTGACCCAGCTCCTTCCCAAGGCACCAGGAAAAGCAGTAGAGAATGTCCCAAGCACAGATTTGGTAGATCCAGAGGACGCTCTTAGTTCCCGACTTTAGCCTGCCCCAGCCATGGTCGTTGCAACCCTGGTCATTGCAGCCATCTGAGGAATGAACTAGCAGACAGAGGATCCCCTATTTTGTCTCTTCATTTTTCGGCAGCTCTGCCTCTCAAAAAAAAAAATCAAGTTCTTTTTTTTTTTAAATAAAAGAACACTCATTGTTCAGTATTTTGTTTTTACATGTTTGGCAACATGTATAGCAAATGCATGAAGCATTTTTTCTATTTTATTTCTATGTGAATTGCCATCAAGGGAGATCTGATATGTGCCAATAAAATATTTGAACCATGACTGTATTTTTGGTCTTAGAAAATTTTCCAAGCAAACATATTTGTATAGCTGCATCTAGATGCTAAAATTTTTATAGGTTTCTGTGAGATTTACCCTCTTCTTAATAGATAAAAGCAAAACAGAGTGAACCTGTTTCGTAGAGAATTTATCCTGGACTGCTGTAGGAATCACTTTCACAATTAACCCACAAGCCACTACTTCAAATCTAGGTCACAACATAGTTCAATGCGAGTGAAAAGGGGAAGTATATATTATTAGACAAAGTTTTACATAGAAGCACAAAGTTCACATACATAAAAAAAAAACAAAGAAAAGAAAAAACAAAACAAAACAAAAAACCCAAACCATTGTAGTTGGAATATTCAGGCTGTGTTTCAATTAATTTGCCTTTTGAATGTGCCTTCAATCTAAAAGCTAATCAAAGGGAGCCAACAGAATTGTGTTTTAATTGGAAAGGCAGATACACAGAGAAAAGGAGAGACAAAAATCCCACCACTGGTTCGTTCTCCAAGAGGCCACAAGAGCCGGAACTGAGGCAATCCCTTACCAGGAGCTAGAAGATTCTTCTAAGTCTCCAACATGGGTGCA
Source organism: Ochotona princeps (assembly GCF_030435755.1). Classification (NCBI taxonomy): domain Eukaryota; kingdom Metazoa; phylum Chordata; class Mammalia; order Lagomorpha; family Ochotonidae; genus Ochotona; species Ochotona princeps. Next base: position 53,318,401 of record NC_080834.1, read on the forward strand.
GGCAAGCCAGGCTCTGGGCCATCCTCCACTGCTTTCCCAGGCTACAAGTAGGGAGCTGGATGGAAAGTGGAGTAGCTGGGATACAAACTGATGCCCATATGGGATCCTGGCACATGTAAGGTGAGGATTTAGCCACTAGTATACCACACCAGGCCAGCAAACAGAATTCTTATGGAAAATCTTATGTCCTAAACATTCCCTGTTCTAGACCCATAGTGCAGGATCATTATTCCCCAGGGAAAATGACAGTGCATGAGGCACCCTGTCAAGAGCTCACCATGGTCTGTTAATCACGCCTTTAAGTCTTGTCATACTATTTGTTACCTCATCTTTCAGAAAAGTCAAGAAAGAGCTTTCCACAGAAACTCTTTGTGCACTGTTTGTTCATGTGTTTGTGTGAGCATGTTAAGTGCACACACATGTACATATACACATATAAGCTTTGAACACCCCAAGAAGGACACACCTCTACCATTGCTATTCATTTATCTTCTTTTTAAAATATTTATTTATTTTTATTGGAAAGGCAGATACACAAAGAAGAGAGATACAAAGAGGGAGATCTTCCATCTGCTGATTCACTCCCCAAGCAGCCATAACGGCAGGAGCTGTGCCGAACTAAAGCCAGGAGCCCGAAACCCCTTTTGGGTCTCTCACACAGATGCAGGGTCACAAGGCTTTGGGCCGTCTTCTACTGCTTTCCCAGGCCACAAGCAGGGAGCTGGATGGTTGTGGGGCTGCCAGGATTAGAACTGGTGCCCATACGGGATCCTGATTAATGCAAGGCAAGGACTAGCTGCTAGGCTACCGCATCAGGCCCTATTAATTTATTTTCAAACTACAAAATCTATGTAAAGCATTTCAGATGTTGCCTCAATTAGGATTTTGTAGACTTTTTTAAAAAAAATGTAATGTACTTGTTTCTTTCCTGATCTCTCAGGAGTATTTTTAAAGGTCGTTACGAGTATAGTGTGAGATAGTAACTTTTTGCTATTTTAGCCCTATTTCTGTTACTCAGAGTCATTTCTAGGCTATTGTCTAAAATAGCCTCTAACCACCAAAGCTTTCAATGAAGTGTATCAGAAAACAATCCTCGAAATAGCTCTCAAAATATGTTCTCTTCCTTCATTTGAACATAGTTGCATGTCAATCAACAGCAAAGCAATTAAAATCCTGCCAGGATCAAAGAACAGACGTTGCTGCAACCTTTGGCAATCTATAAAAACAGTTCCTTACCTTCTTTTTTAAAGGCCCTAGTGACCTACATCACAGCAGCATCCTAGAATCTACCTACGTGCTTTACGGTTTTTAATTTATCTGTCAATGAGTTTCTTGTTGCAAAAAGCAAGCTGGCAGTTTCCAATATTCCCCACCCAGGATTTTTCTATCTTCTATTTCTCCACGTTTTTGTAAAGCAACTGTCGTTAACACCTTCAATACGCCACCTTTCGTCTTGCCTGTGCCCACGTTTCATTTTAACACTCTCATTAAAGTTACACTGTTGATGGACTTGTCCTGGACTGCTAGCTAGAGTGAATATCAGTTTTATTTATGTGTTCTCTGTCTGCTAATAAGGAAACTCTTCTGCAGATTTCCAGTGCAATCCATTGAATCCGAGTACACTCAGCTAGCAGCTTTGAGTTCATCAGAGGGCATGCTGCAGTGGGAGGTAGATAGTCCCATTGTGGATTATTTCATCTTCGCATCAGTAATCAAAAGGACAAGCTAAGCATTTTTATTGCTCTCTCCTCATCCTCCTGCATTGCCCTGTGTGCAGCTTATATTCAACTTGCCAGCAGCAGCATTTTGCTAAGAAGGTAAAAATTTTGAGGTGCAGAGAACACTATTTTTTGAGAGAGCATCAAGAAGCAAGCCAAAATATCTCTGTGAATCCAAAGCTGCCCGTGAGTAGAGAGACACAGAAACTCCTGCAATATTAATGTGGATTATGCAACGCAAAAGTATGTCGGCTGGAAAACAGGTCTTCGAGGCACAGCACGTTTTGAGCTAAAATCCAATGAGTGATTTTCTGCATGCCCCACAACAACTCTAGGTACTTTGTGTATGAAGTCCTTTAGCCACATCAGTTTTGGGTTAACCCTATCATACCAGCATTATGTTAGAATTCCGATGTGTTTCCAATCATTGTTTCTCAGCTTCACTCTAGCCTGTTTGTCTAAAATTTAGTCTTGCTCATTTACAGAGTTAATCACATATGGTGCCACAAAGTGTGGTTAATCCTTTAATTCTTTTTAAGATAATAAACTTTTGAAAACTAATTTTAATTAATTAATTTGATTTGAGAGTGGGAGAGAGAACATTTCTGTATGCTAGTTCATTCCAAAAACATCCTCAATGGCTGGGAAGTGGGAGAGGAAGGGGCATGAAACCAGGATACAGGAATTAAATCTGGTTCTCGCACTTGTACGACAGAAGCCTTGAACCGTCATTGCTGTCTTCAGGGTGTGTACGGATCAGCAGGCAAGTGGGACAAGAATCATGAGCTGCAAGTAGGAGCCAGGTAATTTGTTGTGGGATACATGTATCTTAACTAGTAGATTAATTACCAGTCTTTAGAATGTTTTCAGAAATATTTTTCTAATTTCTTCTTAATTCTGCAAATCTGAGACTGCATGTGTTTTTGGCATGTTGTTCCATATTGCCATTAATATAGATAAAATTCCACCTTACTTATTTTTTCCTTCTTACTATAAAGTCATTCTGATTCCCATCCTGTTATGCTTCATATCTCCTGTAAGAGTAGGAGAGAGGAAATTTGAGGCACCTGGCCTGGTAGTTCTCAAACATGGGTGGACTTGGAGGTCCTTGACTATGGGAGCATTGGTTGCTCAGTGGATTGGGAATATGGTCACTTTTAGCACAATATTAATTATGATTTTTCCATTTGAAATGTTAAAACAAAAACATGCACCTGGGAAAATTTAAACAGCTTCAGATTGAATCAGAGGTTGGATCTCTCCTATTCATTTTATGGACAAAGTCTTACAGAAGTGCCACAGCCCGATGTTGTATTGTCTTCTGCTTGTTCCTCAAATATTTTCTTCATAGAAGGTCAATTCTTTCAAAATTATATTTCTTGAGAACAGTTTCTTTGTCAAATCCATTCTGAACCTGTGACATGAGTTTTTCTCAGTGGCTGCCATTTCTTAGAAGCTAAAAATAGCTCTGTGTCATATCATTCATGACCCTTTCAGGTCCACGTTGTCATTTTTGAAAACCGCAAACAACCCAATAAACAAATAAACAATAAACAAATGCTCCTGTCAACAATATTCACACAATTTTCAGAAAACTTAAGCCTCCCTTTAAAAACCTATTACAGTCCAGTATACCATAGTTTTTTAAATCGTGTGGTCATATTATACTTCTATCAATCCTTTCTTGTTCTATCTAAAATTAACCCAAAATTTCCATTTTTTTTCCTCTGTACTTATATAAGAATAGCAAAATAAAGTTATTTATGCTTCACAAATTACCTTTGTAAAAAAGTTTATTTTTCATTGAAAGACAAATTTACAGAGAGTTACATAGAGAAGGAGAAACCAAGGGAAAGATCTTCCATGTGTTGTTTCATTCTCCAAGTGGTCACAGCAGCCACAGCTGAGCCTATCCTAGCCAGCAGCTTCAGTCGCAGGATCTCCCACATGGGCGTGTGCTCCCCAAAGTTCGGATCATCCTCCATAGGTTTCCCAGGCCAGGAGCAGTGAATGATTTTATGGGTGGGAAATGAAGCATCCAGGACACAAACCAGTGCCCATATGAGATGCTAGTGCTTGCAAGGGGGAGGATTAAGCAATTGAGCCATCACTCCAGGCTCCACAATTTACTCTTAAGACTTATCTTTATTATTTTAATGAGTAAATTAAGAGTAGCAATATAATGTAATAGATTCCATTGATAAAATATATTCAATGAAAATTATCATTAATATACAGATACCTGGAAAATACCACTATATAAAACATTAGGAATTGATAAAATGTCTTTGTATAATGATAGCATAAATACTACTCAAAAGGCTTTCCACTAATTAAAAAATATTTTGAATTGTTTTTACTGAATAATTACACACATGATATATGATGCTCTGTCATGGATTTTATTACTTTTCCCTCATTGTGGTAGCTAACATGTTATGCATATGACAGATACTGATACATATATTTAAGATTTTTATTTATTTTATTGCAAAGTCTGATATACAGAGAGGAGACAGAGGGATATACAGAGCGGAGACAGAGAGGAAGATCTTCCTTCCGATGATTCACTCCCAGGTGACCGCAATGGTTGGTGCTGTGCCAATCTGAAGTCAGGAGCCAGGAACTTCCTCCAGGTCTCCCACATGAGTGTAGGGTCCTAAGGCTTTGGGCCGTCCTTGACTACTTTCCCAGGCCACAAGCAAGGAGCTGAATGGGAAGTGGAGCTGTCTGGATTAGAACCGGCACCCATATGGGATTCTGGCATGTTCAAGGTGAGGAATTTAGACAATAGGCCATTGTGCCAGGCCCCATTGATATATATATATATATATATATATATATATATATATATATATATTTTTTTTTTTTTTAAGAGATCTTTTTTTTTTAAAGATTTATTTTTTATTACAAAGTCAGATATACAGAGAGGAGGAGAGACAGAGAGGAAGATCTTCCGTCCGATGATTCACTCCCCAAGTGAGCTGCAACGGGCCGGTGTGCGCCGATCCGAAGCCGGGAACCAGGAACCTCTTCCAGGTCTCCCACACGGGTGCAGGGTCCCAATGCATTGGGCCGTCCTCGACTGCTTTCCCAGGCCACAAGCAGGGAGCTGGATGGGAAGTGGAGCTGCCAGGATTAGAACTGGCGCCCATATGGGATCCCAGGGCTTTCAAGGTGAGGACTTTAGCTGCTAGGCCACGCCGCCGGGCCCCCATTGATATATTTTTAAAGGCTTTTTAAATTTTTTATTTGAAAGGCAGACTTACAGAGAGAAAAGAGACAGAGAAAAAAATCTTCCTTCTTTCTCTCTCTGAAGAGACACAATGGCCAGGGTTAGACCAGCAGAGGCGAGGATCCAGGACCTTTAAGCACCAGTATCCCATGTGTCCTGTCTGCTCCATTTACAGCCCAGATTCCTCTGGTCCAGGTCCTTGGATCCCTGCATCCACATGTTAGACTTAGAGTAGGATCCTGGCTCCTGGCACGAGATTAGCTCAGCTCTGGGCATTGCAGCCATTTGGGGAGTGAACCAGTGGATGAAAGATCTTTCTCTCTTCTCTCTGTAACTCTTATTTTTTAAATTAAAATAAAAGGAATCAAGAGAGATAGAGAAATATAGGGAAGGAAGGAAGGAAGGAAGGAAGGAAGGAAGGAAGGAAGGAAGGAAGGAAGGAAGGAAGGAGGGAGGGAGGGAAGGAAATGATGTTTGAATCACAGAATGCTCAGTCCTGTGGAGACCTGAAGTGGAATAGACACTATAATTAGCCAAATAATTATTTAATTCAAAGATCTTGAGGCAGATCTTGAGAGCATGTTGGCAAGCAAGTAGCATTAAACTATATTATTTCTGGGTAAATTGTGGACTGGGAGGTCAGAGTATGTATTTCCCATAGCCAGCAGCAAGTTTATATGAATAAGAACCTAAAAGCTAACTAGAGAGTAGGAAACAAATATGTTAGCAATATCACAGTTACACTTACATGCCCTTTGATCTGGAAACATGTGATTTTATTCGTATATATATGAATGAAATTCCACCAGGATTATTTATTGTAGTATGTATGCAACAGATTAAAAGCAACTAACATGTACATTAATAGGGACTTGATCAAATAAATTAGCCAAGCACAGGTGAATACCACACAGCTATGCTCAAGATTGCAAAGCCCTCTGTGTACTGATGAGTAACTACTCCCAAGAAATGATGTCCAATGAACAAAAAGGCAGCACTGAAGTAGAATAATACTGGGTGTCTCTCTCCCTCCTCCTTCGAGAGGCACCTCACCTCCCGGCTTTCTCTCCGGAGGTGCTTTCTCCTTTCCTCTCCTTTCTCTGCTCACCTGGTCCCTTTGCAAATAAATTTTTCTGTCTGCAACAGAAAAAAAAAAATAGGGTAATATAATCATTCTTTCTGGAGTAAAAGGAAAAAAAATAAAAACATTGCGCCCATTTTCTTACTTGCATAGAGATGATTACAAACTCAGCAGTACAAATCAACTTATGCTTTCATGACTGCTTTTGTGTGAGAACAAACCTTTGGAAAAAAGATAGAAGCAGAACAACAGTGGCTATCTTGGCAAGCAGGGAGAGGAGGGGACGTTGCGAAAATGCGAGATGGAAAGGTTTTGTTTACTTTTTCCTTTTTAAAGGTTTATTGCCATTATTATTTTGCTACTATAAAAAGTAGAGAAGACACAGAGAATTTTCCATTTGCTGGTTTCCTTCCCAAATGTTTTTAGTGGCCAGGTGGGAGTCAGGAGCCCAAAGCTTCCTTTCTGCCTCCCACAAGGGTACAGGAGCACACATACTCGGGTCATGTTCTGCTGCTTTCCCAGGTGCATTAGTAGGGAGTCAAATCAGATGTGGAAGAGCTGGGACTTGAGCTGGCCGCAATAAGGGATGGAAGAGGCTTCTAATGCTACACCAGAATACTAGCCCCAAAAGAAAAAAAAAATTAAATATATGCTTTGTTTAGTCTAGTCGCTAAAGTCCTTGCCTTGTAAGCACTGAGATCCCTAATGGGTGCCAGTTCTAATCCCGGCAGCCCCACTTCCCATTCAGCTCCCTGCTCGTAGTCTAGGAAAGCAGTAGAGGACGGCCTAAAGCCTTGGGACCTGTACCTGCATGGGAGACCCAGAAGAGGTTCCTGGCTCCTGGCTTTGGATTGAGTGTAGCTCCAGCTGTTGTGACCACTTGGGAAGTGAATCAACATATGGAAGATCTTCTCTACCTCTCCTCCTCTCTGTATATCTGACTTTCCAATAAATAAATAAATCTTTAAATAATATATATCTTTCATTTCACATTTCAACCATGAAAAATATGAATAATTTAACATTATGGATTTTTAATGTGCACAGTTACATTGTATTGAAAACATTTCATTTTGTTATATACATACATGTGTGCACATGTATGTATGTATGTTTGTATGTTTGTTTGTGTATATATATATATATATATACAAATATATATATAAATGCCATTTCCCAGAAGGCATGCTATATATCTGGGCCCGATTTCAGGGCAATGGGTAGGTACACAATAAGGTGTCCAGAAATGGTATGGGCTTAATTGTACTCCCATGTGTAAATTGTCAAAGGTCCACTCACCAAGACATTATCAGTGACGTTAACTTTCAAGCTCACATCGGTTGCAAAAACCGTCTCACAGGGGCAAACAACGCCTCAATAGATTACAGAATACTTAGTGGAATGTTTGAGTGTGCATGCAACCAGGGAGTGAAACAGCATCAAGGTGGTCAGAGAGATTTCCGCCGGGCCTTGCCTAACAGCTGGAAGCTCCTCCGGGCCTTGCCACACAGGGAAGTTGTTTTCTTCACACCTTTGTGTCATTCACACCTGCTGCACGGACCCCAGCATACTGAGATACCTGGCACAAATGTTTCAAGTTTGATTTACTTTTATAAATAGTATTTTGTGTTATGGCTTAAGTTTATAATTTTTCTTAAACTTGTGCAAAATACTCCTTGTATATCATGTTACCCTTTCATTTGACTTCAGTTTTGAATAAACCAATATTTTTAATATTAATATTGACTGCTGTTTTCTATTTTACTCCTGAAAATTACAATCATGATGATAATGATTAAACATATAAAAACGGACAAAAAGGTGACTACAAATATATACATACAATTATTTCATCATATGCTTATATAAAGATTAATCTACAAAACTGAAGTTTTTCAGAGGCCCATATTAGCCTGTTTTCCATATTGTTTAATCTTGAATAACTGAGAGCTACTTGGCAGGGGGCAGGTGTATTTAGAGTCATGGTTTAAAGGTTCACACAAGCAGGTGGCCCCAATGTCCTAGCAGCTGATTAGACATTAGTATGCTGGAGCTTGGATGAAGAGACGCAAGAAGCACACACTCTTTCTCCTAGCAGACAGACCTTCTTTTATAAAGCCATCATGATTCAAATACGGGGCTCCACTTTTGGGATCTAAGTCAACGCAGTAACTTCTTAAAGACCCCGCTTTCAAATATCACAACTACACTGAGCCACCGTCCTTAGTCCATCAACACGTGCTTTAAGCTATTAATATGAGAGTTGGGAGTTTGAATGCATGTCAGTTTTTCTGCCAAATCCTTTCATACGACAAGAGTTTTCGTACCCTGAGAATTTGCTCAAAACCCTGTGAAGTTAGTGAACCTCAGGCTGAAGATTGTTTACCTCAATGACATCAAACAGGAAATGCTCACATCATAGAATTACCAATCCCTTCCAATAGCCAAGTCTGTCAATACTGCTCAGAGCCACCCCCTCATTGTTGCATCATGAGACATGCTGACCACATCCCGCTGGAAATTGCCTGTTGCGAGAAGGTGTCATTCATCTTGCTGAGCTTATCAGGAACCCAGAGCTCTGACCACTCTCTACCAGAGCCATTCCTTAGCTTTATTTATTTCCCCTTTTTAAAAGATTTATATATATTTATTAGAAAGTCAGATTTACATAGAGGAGACAGACCAAGAGAAAGATGTTACATCCACTGGCTCACTCCCTAAATGGCCGCAATGACTGGGGCAGGTCTACCAAGCAGGATGCAGAGTGCCAAGGCTTTGGGCCATTCTCTACTGTTTTCCCAGGCCATCAACAGGGAGCTAGATGGAAGCAGAGCAGCTGGGACACAAAACGACATCCACAAGGGATCCTGTGGCATGCAAAGCAAGGACCTAAGTGACTAGGCTACTGTGTCAGACCCTCCTTAGCTTTCTATTTGCAGTCTCAAGGATGGGGTAATATCTTCTCTTTGGATTAAAGTAATAACGACAACAACAACAATAGGTGTGCTTACAGGCTACTCTAAAGTGTAAAATTTCCTAGGTTCAGTGCCCCTCGCCTGTAAGGCAGTCCATCACATGCTCAGACATGCAGCTAGGCTCACTCGAATCACCCCCATGGTACCTGAAGATGAGAGAACTGACATGACCACAGAGACAACCTGGCTGCTGCTTTTGATGTGAGTAGCAGAGTCTTTCATCCCTGACCTAGAAGTCGTTTGTCTCCTGTTAGCAGCTAGAAAATAGTGTAAGGTTAGCTTATTACCTGGTAAGTAAGGTAAAAGTGTCAGACGCTTCACAGTTCTTGCCACCCTCTTAACACATTTCAATGAAAAGGCACCTTTCTTAGTTTTCACTTATCCTTGACTGTACCTCCCTTCTCCTTTTCTTCCGACCTTCCCCAGCTCTCTCTGAAGTGTTGAGCCAGTCCAGGGATCTGTCCATGGTCCTGTTTTATTTCACGCACTCCTGTTGACAAATTTCATATGGTCTATTTTTTTTTTAACTCAGATGGATATAAGTAAATATTTCCCAACCTTTTACTTAAGGATCCTTTTTTTCTATATCTTCACTAGATATTGTCAATCTAATATGCTGTAGACTCTTCAAATATTAATGGATGTAATATAATAACAATTAACCCATATTCCTAAATAGAAAGTATTAATATTCAACCTCCCTGGCAACTTTAATGACAAAGCTAAATGTCTTGAAATACAAATTTCTTTCCATACCCATCCATTTTTTACCTGACATATTAACTCCTGAGCAGTTTTCCTAGCTTAATTCATTTTCCTCTATAATTCATGTTATAGGTTGTTAAAATTGGATTTTTATCCACAAATTTGAATATACAATCTTAGATCTCACTTTTGCCCATAAACAAAAATGGCCTTGGATTGGAAACCTAGATGCTTCAAACATCCCCTAATTGCATATTCCAATTTTGCTTGAAATCAGTTTGACATTTTGAGCATACCAGTTGATGCATACACAGCCATAATATATGCACATGCACATTCTTGCACTATAAATCACACCCTCACAACCACCATGATTCTAACTTTAGTCTCTTCTCTCCTTTGTGTACATGTTGCTGCCTTTATCAAAATTGTATCAACTATTGAATAATTGTTATCCAGCCTTTAGATACTAGTGGAGTACACATTTTGTCTTTCTGTTTGTCTTAGTATTTGCATTCTACCTCAGGTTCACATGATATCCAAGTGACTTCAGAATCTACACGGATAATATTTTGTCCGAAATTTAGCCTCATAATTTAATGACTCCCTCACTCAGCAGGCTTGCTATCCCTGTTATACACCTTATCATGCTGTTGGCTTTTTGTGTTGTTTAACACATTGTTATTTTATGGTACTACAAGACACTTTCACTTCTTGTCCTACTGTAACATTAGTTTTGCCAGGATATCTGGTTCTTTCATTGAAGAACGTTATCAGAAGCAAAGATTTAGTGTTCAGTATGTTAAATATGCTCAATGGTTTTTTTAACATTCTCTATCTCCGTGCATATTATTAATATAGCAATTTAATGATATTTTTAACTAATCAATAGAATTGTGAGAATAATGCATGTTAAATATAATTGTAGTTCTATTAGAAAAATTGACAAAATTGAGATGCTACTTTAGAACTGCCTTGGCGCTGGCATAGCAAGTCAAGCTGCTGCCTACAGTGCCAAATATCCAGTATGAGCACCAGTTTAAGTTCCTGCTGTTCCATTTCCAATCCAGCTTGATGCTAATGTGCCTGGGGGATGGAAAAGCAGAGGATGAGCCAAATACATAAGCCCCAGAAAGAGCCCCAGGGAAAGGCAGAAGAAGCCCCTGACTCCTAGCTTCTGACTTGCTTTCAGCTGTTATGCCCATTTAAGGACTGAACCAATAGACTAGAGATCTCTCTCTCCTCTCTCACTCTTAGCCTGTTCTAATCTCTTCCCTTCTTCTCTCCTCCATTGCTTCCTCTCTCCTCTGTCCCTCCTACGGCTCTTTGTAACTCATTCAAATACATAAATAAATATTTTTTATATAAAAAAATAAAGTTGCCCAAACACAGCCTACCAATTTCTGATGTTTACATCTAACATCCAAATATTACACAATTCATGTTTACCTTGGGTCAAAAGTAGGCAACCTCAAAATGTGTCAAAATACGGGCATAATTCTTTATATCAATAAAATTGATTTGATGTTTATATGTAGAGGAGAAGAGGATGAGAGAGACAGAGACAAACATGGAAAGAGCTTCCTTCTCCAGGCTCAATCTCCAGGTGCCCAAGGATGAGCCCCATCAAAATCCTGAACTGAGAACCCAGTCTACGTCTCCCACGTGGGAGCAAATTAGGCTGTAACCTGATGCCTTGCAGGGCATGTTATCAAGAAGTTGGAGTCAGATTTAGATCCTACTCTTAATCCAAGTTCAACCACATGGGGAGCAAGTAATTCTTAAACACCTGACCGAATTTCTCTCCCTATGTGCAATTCTTCTGCTAGATTTAGGTAAACTATTTGTTCAAAAAAGTCTCTTTTTCCACATTATAATTTACTTTATACTGTCTTGCCATGGAGAGAAAATTTTTGATCTAAAATAGAATATTGTTACTATGTTGAAAGCTTCTTCTCTGATTCAGAAACAACACTAAGTAATCTATGCACACACAAAGATGTGTGATCTTTTCCATATTATACAGATTTGTGCTGATCTTGACTTACTTTTTAAAAATTTTTATTTTTGATGTTTACATTGGGTTGAAAGGGTCAAGGATTAGGGGAAAGTGGGTAATATCGTTGTTTCCACATTTTCTTTTCCTTTTTCCTGTGTCTAGGGAAAGGAAGGAGACAAGGGAAGAAGTCACACCCAGACTCCCAACCACCTCAAGATTCCTGGATGGAGAACGGCCACCCAATGTAATCCCAAGGTTCCAGAAGTAGAGCATGTTCTGGGGGGTCTACTTAAATGGTTTCCATAGTTTTGAAATGCTGTCAATCTTCCCAATCCAAGGATAAGGAAATCCTTCCAAGGTCTATCTTGGCATCTCTGTTCACCCAGACATTTACTGTCAACACTTGGCTGGGGTAGTTGACCAATTGGTTGTGCCCTTCTTCCGTTGCTATGGTACAAGATGTCTTTTGCAGGTCCTGTGGACTGTCAAATTCTCCATGTGCATCTGACTATGCTGTCAACTACTCTGAGTTACTGAGGAAGCCCAGTTCTGACACATGCACTCCACTGTCAGAGCACAGGACCTGCCACTCTCCCTATGGTTGCAGTTCTGAGTCCAGCAGTTTATTAGGGGAGACCGTCAAAAAGATTTCATCTGAGATGTTCCCAGACCTGATATTTGTATGTGCCTGCTGCTATGGGGTCCAGCTCATTTCTGTCACCCACATCAGCCTACACACACATTGGTATATGCCATTGCTATATGAGATCTATCTTCAGCTCCTTCTATTATGCAAACCCATAATGTGCTGTGGCCCATCTCTGCCTACCACCCTTGACCCTCACTTACACCATCAAGAGCTGCAACCCAGTCAGGGCAACCCCCAGCAGCCCCTTCTGGACCTGCCCTCAGCCCTGGTTCCTATGCCTGCCAGCATGTGCAGTGGACAGGTCCAGTCTCTCCCACGTCACATTCAGTCTCATCCCTGCACCGATGGATACAGTCAGTTGGCCCAGCCTGGCTCCCTGCCCCCAAACCCAGTCACAGTCAAGGAAATGGTTGTTGTAGCCCTGCCCACCCTGGTCTACCCACAGTTCCAAGTTTTGTGCTCACCAGCAAGAGCAGTGGCCCAGCAGGGGAGTCTCCACTGCTCCCCCACTTGACGTACTTTTATCATCTAAAATGGTCTCCTGTTGGGCTATTCTCTGTCTTTGTACAGCACAAAGATTTATTTTGTAAAATAAGGCCAACTGATACTAGCTTCAAGCATGAGGAAAATATGTTGTTAGAGGGTAATTGACTTACCCAATATTAAGTTATAAAATGTTACATTGTAAGTAAGGAGCAAGGTTATTATTTTGCTTCTTTAGTATGGTTATTTTAGTCATAGCAAAAGAGAGATTTTCCATCAACTGATTCATTTGTGCATAACAGCCAGAGCTGATCCAGGACAAAGCCAGGAGATAAAACTCAGTCCAGATCTCCCACACGGATGACAGAAATCAAACTACTTAAACTGTCACCTGCTGTCTTTCAAAGTTGACACTAGCAAGTTGCAATCAGGAACCCCAGTATTCCAGTATGTGGTGCAGTTTTCCCAAGAGATTCCCTAATTAGTTAGCCAAACAGCTGCTCCAGATGTGGTTTTCAATATAAGGACTTCTGATTTATGTTCTTGACTATTAGGCTACACTATCTCAGCAAATGGAAGAGTTAATCATTCATTCATATGTGAGTTAAAATCTGCTTGACTACATAATGAAAAGCCCAGTCAGTCAGCAGTAACACAAAGTACATGTTTTTGTAAAGGAAAAATTAGGTTTTAATTCTATTTTGCATGAACTTTTAAAGTACCCTTGTATACAAGAAAAAAGAAACAGCATTTTAGCATTTGGAGGTTTTAATAATTTCAGATAATAATTTCATGGTTTAGTTTTACTTTTCATTCTCACTGATAAAAACTTAGAGATAAAAGAAGGAAAAATAATGTGAGGTTAATGCTGAAGAAAAATTACTCATGTTACAGAAATATTATTCATTTGCTTCTGGCAAAAATTAAAGGAAGACACCATATATTTATGTCACAACATAATAGCATACTTTAGGCTATTTCTATATGCATTCTCATTCAAGACTAATTTGTCAATTGTTGGCAAATTTAGCATCTTGCACATCCAGATAAATGTAGATTTGTTTATCAGTTGACAGTAAACACACGCAGCCGCTCCATGACAGGCGGCAGATAGATGTGTGTGGGAAGATGCCTGTCTTGCTGAGTGTGTTGTAATAAAATCAGCTACTCTGTAGAAGATGTATGTGGAATGTTTTAGACAATATAGTCAAGGTCTGGGATCTTCTCACCAGTCCTGTTATGATTCTTTTCATGCTTAACGTAGTTTCCTGAATTGACGAGGCCAGGAAGACTTAACCAAGAGTAAGAGACAGAGGAATCAGGTCCCCATGGAAATGGCTCTATTCTTTGCTTTCATGAGTTTTGTGTCCTGTTTTGAGTCTCAAATTGTTTTGGACCAAAATGGAAAACAAATAAATAGCTAAATGAAGCAAAAGTGTAACAAATACTTTGATTTATTATCACATTGATATATGGTACAGTGAACATTTGTTAGTCATCTAAAAATTTTATAATGGAAAGATCAGAAAAGAGGTAAGTATTTGTAAAACAGAAACAACAGCAGAAACAATTTAAAATGTAATCCCTGTGGCTGGTGCAATGGCTCAAATGACTAACCCTCTACTTTCAAGCACCAGTGTCCCATATGGGTACCCATATGAGCATCCCCTTTGTCCCAGCTGCTCCAATTCCCATCCACCTCCATGTTTGTGGCCTGGGATAGCAGTAGAAGATGGCTCAAATTCTTGGGACCCAGCAATCATGTGACAGACCTGGAAGAAGCTTCTGGCACATGGATTTGGACAGGCCCAGCTCTGGCTATAGTGATCATTTGGGAAGTCAACCAGCAGATAGAGGATCTCTCTTTCTCTCTGGAAATTAGTGCCTTTCCAATAAAAATAAATAAATAAATCTTTAAAAAATTGGAGTCTTTTAACGATTAATGGGTTTCTCTGCATTTTATATTTACATAAAAATAATATTATAAAATATGGAAGTTTGGGGGCTCAATAATGCTTGAAATAAAGTCAAAGGAAATTCACGTGGCAGTCCAGTGGTTCTCCCAGTGTAGCACAACTCATCACCAGCATCATCAGTAATATTTAACAAATATTTGAGTCCCAATTCAAGCTTACCGAATTTGAAACTCAGGGGATAGAACAGAGCAATCAGCATTTTAAACAGACCTCCAGATGATGCTACACAAGACTCATTGGTAAAATTACCTTCACTAAAGTTCTGAAAAGTAGAGGAAGTCCCTGCATTCATCCAACAGAACAACAAAGAAGGACTTGGGAATGAACCCCTGAGCCCTACCTGAGTTTTCTATGAAAATTATTATCCCTCAGCTGGAGCTTTTATTCAACAAATTTTGTGTCCGATCTTTTAAATACATTTAGGGAGAAATACTTTACATCTATTCTGAAGTGATTTCAGATATTTTTCCTGCTGAGTCTCATCTGTTTCTGATTTTTAATGGCTGTTAAGATGATCCAGGTAGATATGCAAAGAACCTAACATCTGAACATCTGGCCTTCCGAAATTAACAACCCTGAAGGGAAATGGAGGAACTTTGAATGTGTGGCTTATATTTCCTGGGTTAGTTCTAGCAGAATTGACTTCAGCAGTATTAAAGGGTAAGTTTCGATAGATTAATTAAGTGACAAATGTGGAAAACCCATTGTGGACTATGACACCAGTGACTCCATTCCTTAAGTTGCCGGCCATTTCATTTATACAAGGAAAATTTTAGGGGAGATATACTTCAACAACCAGTGTCCCATGGATGGAATATTATCTAAGCTTTTTAAAAAAAATTCATCTTTTTAAAAATTTATTTTTGGTGCTCACAACCTCTAAAATTAGAGCTACCCATGTGGAAAAGCCAGATAGAGTTCCTTACTCTCGATTTCAGTTTGGCAAATCCCCAGAATTTGGAGAGTGAACCATTGGATAGAAGATGCACCCTCCCACTTTTTTTTCTCTCTCTCACCTTTTCAAATAAAAAAGGATTCAATAATAACTAACTTTAAGAAAGTTTCCTCTATGAGCATAGCTAATAGAGCTTCTTTCATGAAGAAATGTTGAATGTGAATCACCTCATTTCAACCAGGTGAACCATTCCTCCTACCCCCAAGGCTCTGTTTTCCAGCCTATCTGCTAGACTGCTTATCTATGTACCTATCTGTTGCCTAAGTATCTACTGAGCATTCTCATTTAGAAGTGAGTGTATTTATATTGTTTGAAAATAATTTCAGACTTCATCTCATAGAAATTTTGATATGGGTGATGGGTTAGGGTTAGAGAATTCAGTTGGGACAGACAATTGGTACAGGTGTTAAGATGCCACTTGGAAAGCCTACATCCCACATTGGAGTACCTGACTTGGAGTCGTGAGTCACACTTATGATTTTGGTCTATTGTGACATGTACACTTGAGATAATATAGACAGTGATTCTAGTGTTTTTGTTCCTATTGCTCATATGGAAGATTTGGATTGATTCCTGGCTTCTAGCTTTGACCAGGCCCATTCCTGGCTGCAGACAAGTAAACCAGTGTAAAGGACTGACGTCTCTATATCTGTTGGTCATTCTGCTACATGAAGAACTGTGTCAGCAAATGGAAAGTGAGGAGAACGTTTTTCTTTTAGTTTACAGCAAAGATATGTCTTTAAACTAAATCACTTACTCTAAAGTATAATGATTTACAAATAAATTAAAATATATATATGATATATTCTTAAATGTATCTTTTAAAACTAATGTACTGTAAATTTATTCTCAATCAATGTCAATTTGAATATATATAATAGATATAATTCTGAAGCAGCATAGTAAATGTCAATAGTATTTATGGTATATCATATATAACAAATATTATATTGTAATATAAAAACATATTAATAAATAACA
The DNA here is from genome assembly GCF_030435755.1 of Ochotona princeps. Taxonomy (NCBI): domain Eukaryota; kingdom Metazoa; phylum Chordata; class Mammalia; order Lagomorpha; family Ochotonidae; genus Ochotona; species Ochotona princeps. Next base: position 53,335,158 of record NC_080834.1, read on the forward strand.
TGACATGTTATGTATATATTTATTATACATATTACATAAATATTCTAAAATATGATCACCATTTGCAATATATAATATATATTATGTAGTTATGCGATGCATATATTATATATGTAATATCATACATATTGTATACATTATACATATGTATATACATGCAGGTGTATATATTATGTACGTATATACATATGATATATAGTATAAATGTATATAATGTGTATAATAGAATATATAATAATTATATATTGCAAATGGTAATTATTCTTTGGAAATTCATTAAACACTTGAACCAAAACCTCTGCTGGCAAAATGGATATACTTACGTAGTGAAATGAATTGGATGACTACCTTTATCGTATAAAAAGTTTAACTCTAGATTGCTTAATAATGTAAATGTAAGAACTGAAATATGAAATTTCTATAAGAAAATACAGAGGATACACTTTAAGACAGAGGAAGTACATTTTTCAAGATCTCCAAAGTACAGGAAACAAATGTGAAACGAGACAATTGAGGTTGTATCAAACTCAGACACTTCTAAGCAATCACTAGTGTGAAGAGACTTATGACAGAATGGCAGGAAATATTAGCAAGTTATTTTTCTGGCCAAAGACCAATATGCAGAATATTTGAGAAAGTTATAACCAGAAATGCATGAAATCTGTTTTTTAGTATTAATAAAAATATTAAAAGAATAAAATAAGGAAAAAGCAAAAAAAAAAAACCCTTAAAAAGTAAATAACAAAAATACAAATAACCCAGTTAAGAAATAAATGGACACAGGACCAGAAGTGATAGTTGCCAAAACAGGAGCTACGAATGACCAATACATACCTGATGCTATCACTGGTCATTAGAGAAATGGGAATCAAAGCTACAATGAGATATCACCTCACTCCTCATGGAATGGCTACTAATAGAAGGACAGAGAATAACAAATACCAATGAAGATGTTGAAAAGGAGAAATCTACATTGTTGATGGAATATGAATTAGCACAACCAACATGGATAACAGCATTATTTCATCAAAACCTAGAAATAGATCTGCCATTTGATTCAGCATTGCGAATACTACACATACATCTAAAAGCTATGAGCATTGTATCAGTGAGATATCTGCTCTGCCATGTGGTGGAAGCACTCTTCCTGATTGCCAAGATATAGAATCAACCAAGGTGTTTATTTTCAGATGGGTGGATAAAGAAAGTGTGGTTGCATGTACACAATGGAATTGTATTCATCGGTAAAATGAAATCCTGCCATTTACAGAAAAGTAGATTTAATGGGAAGATGTCATGTTAAGCGAAATAAGTCAAGCAGAAAAAAATATTGCAAATTCTCTCTCTCATACGTGGGAACTAAAAAAAAATTACTTAATCTGAAGACAGAATGTTACTCGAGGCTGGGGATAGGGATGCTAAACAAAGTTTGGATAACAGATATGGAAAACTGGGAATTGCTCAAGAATTGTGACAAATATACTAATGTGAGACATTAATAACATGGGAAGCTGGTTATGAGTTACAGATGGTAACAAATAGATCATGCTAACATAAAAATGTTAACACCAGGAAAGCTGGGCATGGGATATATGGAAGTTTTTTTCATTGCATTTTTTAATTTAAAATTATTCTGAAGTTAAAAGTTTTTTTTTTTTTAAGGACTATTTCCATTAATACTAAGTCCTATCTCTGCTGTGATAGGCCAACATTAGAATCTGGTCAAATCCTCTTTCCCAACTTGTTACCTCCTCTTTCTTATCTTCTTACCCGACTCCCTATAGTCTTGGCCATATGGAATGCTTTGATTTCAAAGAATAATATTGTTGTATATTCCTTCTGCACATACAATTTTTTTCACTGTCTTAAAGGCATTCCTCTCTTCTTTACCTTGTGCCTTTCCAAAGTCTTCTTGATATCCATTTGGTTCTCCTTCTTCGTTCTCTTTGTGGAGACTCACACTCTGTCAGTTACTCTAATGTGATTATTAGCTTAACGTTGTATTTCTCTTCCTCATTGTACCCCCATGAAGGCAGAAAATTCATGTGTAACAGAAAACTGTAATAATTGCCAGCATGGCAAATGCGGAATCTCAGTAGAAAAATGAGACTGCTCCTGTAATTTTACCCTCAAGATATTTGTAAATTGTCACTGCACAGCTAGCTCTCTCTTCCCAGCCCCCCACACACAGTATGCTAATAATTATCCTAGTATTCCTTCTATTCCAGGATCTACACACCTGTTTGCTATCTTTCTTTACAAAAACACATAACTTTGAGATTGCTAAAAAGTATATATATAGTCCAATATTTATTGCAGTGATTAGTGTCTGCCTTGTTTCTGACATAGTTTCTGAATTTAGAAGGGATCTCCCTTTTAAAATAAACTATTTCTAGTGTACACTTTGCTTTGTATATTTCCCGGTATGTTTTTCTTTTCTTTCTTTTTTAAATGATTTATTTTATTTTTATCGCAAAGTCAGATATACAGAGGAGGAGAGACAGAGAGGAAGATCTTCCGTCCAATGATTCACTTCCCAAGTGACCGCAACAGCTGGTGCTATGCCAATCCAAAGCCAGGATCCAGGAACTTCCTCAAGGTCTCCCAAGCAGGTACAGGGTCCCAAGACTTTTGGCTGTCTTCGACTGCTTTCCCAGGCCCCAAGCAGGGAGCTGGATGGGGAACAGGGCTGCTGGGATTAGAACTGGCGCCCACATGGGATTCCGGGCACATGCAAGGGGAGGACTTTAGGTGCTAGGCCATCACGCTGGGACCCCCAGTATGTCTATTTCCTGTTTACTGACACAAATAACATAAATATTTGGATACCAAAATATTTTGTGTGAAATGTTTCTACGATTATCAAAAATTTTAACTTTAGCAATGCCATGACCTAAAAAAATTAATGTTTTATTACAAATCATCACTGTATTTATAGAATGCAGTTTGTAGCTCACTTGTTATTATTATTTTATTATCTATTGAATATTTTGCTACCATGAATTCTAATTTATTATATTTTTGCTTATGTTTATATTTGGGGAATCAATGTATCTTGATTTCCTTTTATATTTTTTATATTTATCAGGAAGGGAGCACAATACGTATTTCCTGAGTACACTGATACATTCGATGTTGGCATCTGCTATTTTTATTTGTACACAACTTCCTTCAACAAATCAATGTATTTATTCAGTATCCTTGCATCTGTATCTTGTTTCACTTATTCATTTATTTGTTCAACAGGTGTTCACTAGTAGCCTATTTTGTGCTAAGTCTTTTGCAAGGATCTTGTTCTTCGACGGTTATATGAAGCCAGTTTAGTCTTGTTCTTTGCTCAGCTTTCAGTCTAGTGTCTATAAGGGCGTCAAATCGTAAAGACCTGAGAAACTTCGTATTTAAGCTCACAGGTAACATTGGCTTATTTATTGCCATAGAAGCTAAAAAATAAAGCAAAATTCTAAATCAGGGTACAAAAATGCTTCACTAGAATGCCAGGTCAGCATATAATAATTACAATGCTACTTTTTGCTGTCCTATATGATTGTTGCTACAGAACAATGACCAATTGAAGATTCCTCAAGGTGTTTAATCAACTTTGTGTAGCACTCATTGGAAAGACACATAAGTGGAAGGGTTGGCTTATGAGAAAAGTGAGAGGATCAAGATTCTGATTTGATAATGGGAGACTATGATCAGTTTCCAAATAACCCTTCAAGGTTCGTTTGAAAGAGTTGACTGATTCTCCTAAATCTCTGTTAAGTGTAAAATTCCTATGACATTTCAGCCCATAAAATATTTCACTTATTGCATATAAACATACATCTACACATATTCACTTACGTACGTATGCATACCAATATCTACAGATATGTCTGAATGGTGAAACCTTGAAATATGGTATCCAGAGGCAAAAATGTGATAATAATGCTACTGCCCTAAATAGTCAAATTGTATTAGTATGGTGCCATCTGATATATATCAAAGATGGAATAATGATTTTCTGAAGGAAGTAATAATATGAAAATGTTATTAATAATTGATGTCTATGAAGAGCTTGTAGCTGTAAATCCTATGCTTAGATTTTTCTGCCTGTTTTTTCACTTAATGTGTTAAGGACTATTTTTACTAAGTTGAACGTATGTTCTGGTTACCATTGCCCTGAACATATTTATACCTGTTTTGCTAGAGAAATTACCATTAGTCTTCTCTACCATTCACAAAACTGTGTCTTTGGAAAATAAATTATGTAGCTAGCAGTTAATGTATAGTTTTCAGCATAAAATTTTGTAAATTTAACAACTTGCTAGGCTTATGCAGTCAATGATTAGAAAGCTATAGCTTATTAAATTGCTGCTTATTAAACCTCTGCATTTAAGACTGAAAAATCCAACAAGATACAACATCTGGCTTTCTGGAATATATTAAACAAGTCACACTTCATCTATGAATGAATATGACACAGAAAATTCTATGTACAAGTAGTGAGGTAGACAAATATTTCAGAAAAGAGCTAAAGTAATATTTATACTATATTAAAAACAGTGTTTCTTAGTCCTCATAGGACATGTTCTTTAAGGATATATTAGAAGTATGGTATTTGGAAACTGGAATAGAAAAATATCTTTACCTTGGAAGAAAAACACCAGAGTGTGACCTTGAAATACGGACAAATGGAATGTTTTGTAAAAAGAACAGCATGGAGGAGAAAAAAAAAATCAGTAAGTATACTCTAGGGATGAAAAAGGAGCTTTGCTGAAGGCCATCAGCCTTGTTCTAGTTACCCTTAGCCATTTTTAAAAGAGCAACAGAAAATCTGCAAATACAAATTCCAGTAACTTCTAAAAGCAACCTATTTTCTTCATCATTTAAAAACTTTTTACTGCCTATATAATGTGACTTCTTTCCCCACTCTCATATCCAATGCGTTCAAAAATTAACAATGAATAGGAAGAAGAAGATGTTTTCAGAATGTTGTTCTAGGCTTATTCATTGTATGTTATGTTTAGTATACTTGACTTCAGACTTTTGAAATTAATGAAATATGAATTATAGTCAAATGACTTTAGGAATTCATGGAAATGCGTATTATGAAAAAGCATGCATTTCAAAATACTTTTGCAACTAAATAAAATTGTTACTTTAATTCCATTTTTTTTACCATGACCTTTTTGACATAGCCTAGTTTCCTCATCAGATTTTAGGAAGGGACAGTCAGTTAAAACAGGAAGTCTACCATTCTTGTTTCATGTTGCCACTTGGGTCTCTTGTCACCAATACTGACTGAGGAGCTATTAAGTTTCAGGCATTACACCAAACACTGAGGATACAGAATGAAAATGCCGTGTCTCTTTCTTGAAGGGGATTTTAGTCAAATGAGGGCAATGTTTGTGTAAACACACAAATGTAACATAGCTGGTTCTGCTGTTTCCAGTAGTTTATTTGGTAAAATTGCTTTGATGGATGAATTAGAAAATCCCAAGCCATTGCTTACAGAGGAAGATCAACTTCAGTTTTTTGATACTTTCTGGTCGCAACATTTTTGTCAACTGATTTTCAATGTGTTTCTGTTTACACCCTTTTTATACATATTGTTGATTAATTAACATTGAACTCATGACCAACAATACTTTAAATTCATGCCTAAATGAAGCATATCGAACACATTTATTTTCTTCATAATCCACATCACAGGTTTCTTGCACTTCAGAGTATTGCACAACACATCAACACCCTGTTTAAATATTTTTTTTAAATAACAAAATCAGCAAGAAAAGGAGCAGTCATGCAGAAAACATACTATGAAATGTAAATTATACATACACACTACGGGAACTATACCAAGAAGACAGAACTTCACCCTTTAGGCCAAAGCCAAGAATGTACAACTTGAACGACAAAATGTTTTTCCTCAGTTTGTTCAAAATGAATGCAAATGTGCTGTTAGGGACAATGTTGAGATTGCAAACTTATTATAGGGAGTCAGCAAGTTACAGTAAAAAAATTCACAGATCATGAGGGATTAACTATGGAGGTAAAACAGTTTGGGTGAATATATAACAAGAAAGTCTCTTCTTTTTTAGATTTTTTTAATTTTTCAATTTCACTGTTAGTATTATTATTGTTACTTTATGATACCATTTTATAGGCTCTGGGATTTGTCTGTCTGTCTCCAGGTGCCCCTCTGTTGTAAGCCTGTCCTCTCCTATATATTCTGGAATGTGCCCTGTGTGCTTCACCCTGGCTAGTGATTCTCTGTTTGTTTAAACATGTCCTTACCCTATTCCACCATCTTGATTCGCCCAAGATAGCCTCTTTTAACTTCGGGTGTTGTAGGGTTTAAAGTGCTCTTTGGAAAATTCATCTTCTTTCTTAGACTGGATTTCATCAATTCTTCGTGTTGTAATGACTTGCTTACATGACCATTTGATTTTGAAATGATGACAAAAAATTTTTTTTTAAGTTTGGGAGTGCATAATATAAATATGAATATAAAACATTTTGTTTATCTGTCAGATATAGTCCAAAATGAAAAAGAAAAATACAGCCCATTAATTTATTGAAATTAAATGTATTAGTTAGCATAAGTGCTCACTCATATTTTATGCATTTTCATCCAGTACACATTCCTCTTCTGCCTCCCTACTTCTCTTTCTGTGATCAGTAGATGTGATGCAATGATTGCCCATTTAGCTTTCATGTTTTGCATCTGGGATTCCTCTATGTTGGTGCTTATGAGGATTCCTCCTTGTTGATTACAGCCTTTTTCCTAATATTCTTATTCTTCAGCAAACACCCCGAGATGCTTTCCGATAGCAAAACTAGATGGAGTTGGGAGACAGAGCTGGTAAAGTTTAGGGATTGTCTTTATAAATCAATTGAAGTAATCAAAAAATAAAAGCCACATGATAAATAAAAAAAATGAGGAATCACAAATTGTCACCAAATCAAAAAAAAAAAAAAAAAGCAACAAGATTGTATTAACTTCTTCATTGTTTTTAATTTCAGTGCCTAAGGGCTCAGGGGAGAACCCCAGAGAGAAAAAGAGAATATGAGAGAGAAAGAAATTCAAGTGAGGCAATGAAGGCTTCACTCAGAAAATAATGTATCAGAAACAGTAAATATCATTTATAACAGTATATACATATAGATGTATATATGTCACATACAGCCGTATACAGCATTCATTCATTCACTCAACAATGATTTAGGAATAGCAAACCTGATGGACAGAACTACCAAGACATGATTCCTTAGTATGAAGTATTATTCCCCAGTATAGAACAGAAGCATTTACAGAAGTAAGTATAAAAATGGATTGCACAACTGTGATTCGCAGAAGATACAAAAGAAGGAAATACCAACTCCCTTTGGGAAGTGGAGCTGACTGACCTCAGTGAGGTAAAATGACGATGAGATACATGACATAACTAATCTTTCAAAGAGAAAGCCTGCTAAAATATTTTAAAACTTCCCCTTTAAATATTACATTATTTAGGAAAAGGACAAAGAAATAAAAATGGAAATATTGGAGGCTGGGTCATCCAGTGATGTTAGTATATATTAACATATAATCATAATTCCCCTCAAATTACATTTGGTGCAGTTGTTTGGTAGAGACTAAGGCACTCGGGATGCCCAGAGTTTGTACTGGAATCCTCAGGTGCAGGTGCTGGCCCTGCTCCTCAGTCCAGCTCTCTGGAAATTGCACTTCTGGTATACGACGGTTTAAGATTTTGGTCCTGCTGACCACATGGAAGGTAAGCGTGGTGCTGCGGGATTCTGGCTTCAGGTTGCCTCAGACTCAGCCGAGGGTATTTGGGGAATAAAGCAGTGCGTGAAAAACATCTCTCTCTCTCTCTCTCTCTCTCTCATTTCTGTTTTTAAGTTTTAAAAAATTAATAAATAAATAAAATTTATGTATCAGAAGCTGAGATATGATGTATTGGGCATGACTGTTCAGTTCTTACCGTAACTGATGCAGCTCATCGAAGAAGGAAACTATTAGACCATCCAGTCAGCCAAACTTCTTGGGAATAGTGTACTGGTATCAGTGAACAAACAAAACTGTAAAGAATCCTTCTTGTGGGCAAGTATGGTCTACTTCTCTGCAGTGTTCTCAGCAGACATTTCTGTGTGCTATTTCTCTCTGTGATTTTCAGCCTGTGAGATTGCCTGGCATATGCGTTTTGCAAAACCAAAATTATGTGAAAAACATTATGAAAGAATAAAAAATTTCTCCAATGAAAATATGGCATGACAATTCATAATTTTAAAAACCCTAGCTTTTCATCTATTGCAATTGATTGGCTCTTCTTATTCAACATGTTTAACATTTTAAGCTACGTGTATGTGAAACAAATTCTTTCTATGCAGTGAAATCATCTGAGATGTATACCATTATCATTATAGCTATTACTTTTTAGATCCAACCTAATTCAAGGCTATTTGAGAGTTAACACTTGACAAGATTCAAAAATTGGCTTGCACACATTCATAGGGAATAGAATATGATTATATTTTTCTAAAAGAGGCATTATATGTTATACTGCAATTTTATAAGACTGACATCTTATATTTTCAAGGTACTGTAGGCTGCTAATGAATCAGGACAAAATTGTGATTAGATGTTTTAAGCTTCTAGTTAAAATATGCTTTTGACCGCATCACTGCAGAAAATGTGATTTCACAGCAATACATGATACTTTATAGATACTTAGCATAATTTAATTCATAAGACCATGAACATTTTTGCTAAGGAAAAACTGTGTTTGGTATTTTATAACCAGCCCTGCTTCTCATTCTTTTACTAACAAATCTTTTGAGAGTTCACCCTGATTTGTGATATCATTCACATATTTCCTACATATTGTTATTAAAAACCTCTGGAGTTCTTTGTGCTTTAGATTTGCATGTTGTCCAGTAGAACTTTCTGTGTTAGAAATACACTGTCAATGTGGTAGCCACATGGAGCTATTGAGAATTGAAAATGTGGTTTATGCACTAAGGAACAATATTTTTAATAGTTAATTTTCATGGATTTAGCTGTCATTTGAACAGCCACACTTGCTTTGTAGGTACTGTATTGCAGTACAGGGTAAAGCTGCACATTAATAACTGCTTTTGCATACTTGTATCAAATTAAGCACAACATTTTTTTAAAATGCATTTTTTTTCTTTTATTTTTTTCATTTTACTTTATTTTTTTAATAATCTTTCTTAGTTACTTAGGGTACAAAGGGTCAAGGGCTACAGGAAAGTGGGTAAGACCACTGTTTTCACACTAATCATCATTTTTTTTCTGAATCTGGGGTCAGGGGAGAAACAAAGGGAAAAGCCTCACCCAGCCTCCCTCCCATCCCAGGTCCCCAATGCGAGGCACTCTCCAACGGTCCTGCTCAAGCAGTTTTGATAGCTCAGCAGTTCTGAATTGCTGCCAATCTCGCCGTTCCAAGCACAATGAAATCTATTCAGAATCAAGTGGCTGACATAGTCCCTTCGTGGTTGGGGTTCTAAGATCAGCAATTTAGTTGGAGGGATCTCCAAAGAAACTTTGTCTGAGGTGATCCCACACCTGATTCTTGTGTATGCTTGCCAGTACGAGGTCCAGCACAGTCCGTCGCCCCAATTAGCTTATGCTGTTCATTGCAATTGCTGGGTCAGTTCTATTTCTAGTCCTGTCTTCCATGTGAACCGATGGGTGTTGTAGCTCTATCCTGTCCACTTCTTACTCGGACCTCACATAAACCACTGGGAGCTGCAGCCTAGTTGGGACGACTCCCCATAAGCCCCAACAGGCCTGCTCCCTACCCTGGTTTCCATGCTTAGAGTATGTACCGCAGACTTGTTCAGTCTCTCCCATGTCCCATTTAGCTCTCATACATGTCAATGGGAATTGAAGCCTAGTTCAACCCAACCTACCCTACTATCTAGCCCACATACATACTGGCGGGTGCCTTTCTCTCTAGCCTTGTTCCTGTCCTGGTTTTCGTGCTCTCCAGTGGGAGTGGTAAACCAAGAGGGAGATGCCCACTATCTCCTTACTAGGCCACTCCCACTTCCAGATTGTGCACTCTCTAGGTGGTTCTGGAGTTTAATTTGACAGATTAAGCTTTCAATGCCAGCCTCTGCCATTTGATGCTGCAGCAAAGCCCAACCAACCCTCACTCACTCTAATCTTCTCTTGCACCAGTGGGAACAGTCAGCCCAACCTGGCCCTTCACTGATCTAGCTCACCTTAGACCCATAGGTGTTGTAGCCCTGCCTGGTCTGGTCTGCCCTCATCCCAACTCATGCTCTCCAGTGGGAGTGGCTGTCCTGCAGGGGAGCCCACATTTCCCCTGCTGGCTCTGCCCCTTCCCTCTTAGTTCTTACATGTGCTGTTTGGGCGCTGCAACCACATCTGGTACGGCTCACCCCACCCTGGCATTCCTTCACGCTTGTGCCAAGGGAGATTGCAGCCATATCCAGACCAGAACACAGCCCCCACTCTGGCCCCTGCACTCTCCGATGGAAACATCAACTCAGCAAGGGTGTACCATCACAGCTCCCCAAGCGAGTCTATTCCCAGCCCTAGATTATGCGCCTGTCAATGATTATTCTGACCCAATTGGCTAAGACCCCCACCTGTCCAAATTTGCCTATGATGCTGTGGCCTAGTACCCTGGCTTTTGCAGACCAGTCAGTGTAAGAGCCTAGTTTGGCATGATATGTGCTCCATCCTGATTTCTATTCTTTCTTGTGTGTTGGGATTTGCTTGGTCCTGCTCAGTCTCCCCCTTTCCAGTTGCAGCCCAGCCTACTCCACATCCTGTTTTAGGATGCACCTTTTGGTGCTTCTGCCTTGACCTGCCATGACTGCAATTGCTTCCTTTACCCGAAAATGATGGCAGATGCCATGGTCACACCTAGCTCAGCCCATCACCACCCCAGCTTGTGAGCTAACTTGTATTTCCACAGGGTTGAGCCCACACTTCACCCACAGAGTTTACCCCCAGTCCGAGTTCTTTCGTGTGCTGGTTAGTGTCTTGATCTGCCAAGTATAACCAGTCCACTATTCCACTACCTAGTCAGGTAGTGGTACCTAGCCTGCCAGACAGGCCCCCATCCATATCTTCGATGTGGACTGGTGTGTGGCAGTCAGTTATGCTCCATGCTAACAGGCCTTCTCAGGATTGCTAATTAGGTGGGTGAATCAGTCTGGCCCTAATAGATCCTATGGACACTCCTCTTCAAACCATCAGGTCTCAGTCCCCACACTCGCCTGAAAGTTTCATGACCCCGTTACTGGGAATCACCTAGAATTTATCTCTCATCTACACTAACATTGTCCTTATTCATGGATGACCCTAGGCAGCAATTACATATCATAAAAACCCCAGAGCTTGCCGCTGGGTGGTCAGCTGGCAGAGCCTGGCACCATTTGGTGCACTGGACGTCCAAAGCCAAGGAATCGTTCACTGCGTTTCAGCAGTGGCTTTGGCCTGAGTCCCCAGCTTTGGGTCCAGCCCGTCATGGGTACCCTCCATAGCTGCCACACTGTCAGGAGCTGCTTTTGCCTCCAAACCCAAGGCCCGAACCAATAAATCTTTTTCTGAAAGATTTATTTATTTTTATTGGATAATCAGATCTACAGAGAGGAAGAAAGACAGAGAAGAATGTCTTCCATCTGTTGATTCACTCCCCAAGTTTCCAAAATAGCAAGAGCGACACCAATATGAAGCCAAGAGCCTGGAGATTCTTCCAGGTCTTCTACGCAGGTGCAGGGTCCCAAGGCTTTGGGTCATCCTCAACTGCTTTTTCAGATTGCAAACAGGGAGCTGGATAGGAAGCGGGGCTGCCGGGATTAGAACCAGCACCATATGGAATGCCAGCGTGTGCAAGGTGGGGACTTTAGGTGTTAGACTACCATGCTGGACCCAAGCATGATTTTTAAAGTCTTAGTACAAAAATTAGAAAAAAAAAGGTACAAATATGCTTGGCATTGAGAAATTTGTATAATGAGGAAAACTTTATTTTCTATTTCTTAATAGACTCATGGACACACTTTGCGTCTCTGATTTTCTATGTTCCATTGATAAAACATTACCTCTCATCTACTTAATGAAAATTTCAACATAAGCACTGTGTGTTACAGAATCGTAAAGTCACACTGAGATCCAGGAGATGGACAATCAATTTGGTTGAGGTGCATCACAGAGTCTAGAACTAATAAAAAGTGCATATTAAGTGTTATGCTAACTCAAACAGAAAAGGTTAATTTCATTATTGTGTAAGAATTCCATGTGAAAATACTGAAGTATAGCTTTGTCTTTGAAGTAAGAAGCTCTTACTTTTTGTGCTTGTTTATGTGTGTTGTTATGGAATTCTACTTACTGTTCTACTGATAGAAGTTATTTTTTTTCAAAATGTAACCACTAAATTCAGTGAAAATCATTCTCTTAAGACCCATTAATCCTCACCTTGCAAGCTCCAGGGACCCCATATGGGCATCCCATATGGCTAAGAGTTTGTGTCCCAACTCTTCTTCTTCCCATCCAGCTCCCTGCTTGTGGTCTGGAAAAGCAGTAGAGGATGGCTCAAAGCCTTGGGACCCTGCACTCACGTTGGAGACCCAGAAGAAGTTCCTGGCTTTTGGTTTCGAACTGATTCAGCTCTAGCAATTGCACATTTGGGGAGTGAACAATCGGATGGAAGATCTTTCTCTCTGTCTCTCCTTCTCTCTGTAAATCTGATCTGCCTTTCCAATAAAAATAATAAATTTAAGAAAAACCCTGCTAGGTACCCAAGTGACCTCATATAAATAGTTATGTTTGCTGTCTTGTGGGAGTTGCATGTATAGGTTGTTAGGGACTCTCTTCACATGTAAAGTAAAACATAACAACTATGTAAGGGCAGTGGGTAATGCACTGAAACCTGGCTGGATGGTTTGTGCTCTCAATTTGACATAAGGCATGAACTAGCAAATTAATGTAGTTACAAAAAGTTTAGGTGGCAAGCTTCCAGAGATTCTGAAAGATATAGAAATAGCAGAATCGGACAAAGAGCTGGTTTGTAGAGAAAGCTGATATGAAGCAATGGTGACATCAAAGGGACATGTTGGCAAATGAATTCTGAATCTAGGGAGTGTATTATTTAAAAGTAGGTGACAGTGAAAAAGAAAGGTAGGACAATAATGCTATAAAAACTAAAAATAGGGAATAGTTACAGGGAGAAGTTTAGTGGAACAACTTGAATGTCTCTTATTGACACGAAGATACAAGATTAGGTGCAGGCATTTGCAGAGTGGTCAACAGGTCATTGAGATAGTCATGTGGCAAGTCAGAGCACTTGGCTTTGAGTCCCAGCTGTGTTCCATATTCCAGATTCCTGCTATTATGTATCCCACGAGGGATGCAGGCAATGATTCCAGCATTTGGGTCCCTACTATCTATGAGTTGCCTGAATAACTTCCTAACTTCCAGTAGGCATTTGCAGTGAACCAGCATAAGGGACAGCTGTCTCCCACCTTTCAAAATAAGTAAATGTTTTTAGAAGAAGGTGAAGACTGGAGTAGAAGTTCACTGATGTGCTGTTAATGCTCATTGTGTTGATTTATGATCTCATACTACCTTCACATCTAAAATAAGAGTTGGTTTCAAACACATCATGTAAGGGAAACCTGCAAAGCATTAACTGAATTTGGTTGTGCAGAGATAAAGGCAATGCATTTTGGGGAGGAGACAGAAGCAGTCATACTTTACTCAACTAAACATGACTACCCTAGTGCTACATTTTTTTAAAGGGCCTTACGTAAAATTTTCCTGTGGAGTTTTGTATTAATTTTTTTAGTATGTTACTTAAACATTGACTGATTACTATGGTTTTTTATTTTAAGCTGACTTAAAAAATGTTGAAAGAATACAAAGAATTCCTGTATAATAATACCTTTTTACTCAATATGTCCAAATATTAACACATTATGTAATCATACCTAGTTATTAAAATCAATGAATTACTATTGATACAATATTGTCAATTAATCTACAAGATATATTCAAATTTTATACATGTTTTAAAAATGTCTAGGTCTCTGATTTAGGATGTAGTCTACATATTGAATTTGTTTATTTTCATGCAAGTTTCCTCTCTTCTGTGTGACAATCTTTCAGTAACTGAAAAGTACTAGAAGCCGTGTTGTTGAATTTCCCTCAATTTGTCCTTGTCAAGGTTTCCACATGATGTACAGCATAATATTCTGTTTTTGACAATAATATCATGAAATGGTGTTTTGTCTTCGTTGTCTCAAATCTCAAAGTTCTTAGTGTTGAAATGACCCTTTACTGAGAATGCTAACCCTAAATCCTAGTGAAAGTGGTATCTGCAAAATTTCTCTACTATATTTTGTCCCATGTTACAAATGTTTACTTGAATATATGTTGAGACTATACAAATACTGAATCTTGTTTTCTTTTATATGATAGTTTTACTATTATTGATAAGTCTAAATTGTAAAATTAGTGTAATCACTATTTGATAGGGTTTTCTAAGGAGTAAATTTCCGCATGCAACATTTGTTCTACATCTGTTAAACAAAATTTTCTGTAAAGAAGCACTTTTATTTATTATCTATTTATTTCATCCAGATAGATCTATTTTATCCTAGGGATAATAGCCTATGAAAATAAACATTTATTTTTAGTGTGTCATGCTCAACTTACTCCAGATTTGGCCACTGGGAATTCCTTCATCTGGCTCCTATTTCCTTTAGACATACATCATCTATTTTTTTCCTCCTTTTAGAATGTATTTATTTCCTAAACACTCACTATGTCAAGAAATACAATTTAATGTGTGCTTATTAATTTTTATGATAAAATCACTGTACACTACAAAAAATACCAGTTGTTTCTATGCAAATCAGCAATATATGGCTCTGTAAGATCTGGTCTGGTTTTCCTTTTCTTCCACTTATTTATACATTGTCTATACAAAAGTGCTTTGAGTTAATGCAAATTACTAACTGTATCTAATGAATAAAAGCAAATTTCTGTTGTTTTAAATGTATTTTAATTGACTATTTCAGTTTGCTAATTTTCAAATATTTCCGATGACCTTATTTATGAATCAAATGCCTGTATATCTGTCGATGATACAGTATTTAGAATAAGAGGCTCAAATGGTTTGTATTTTATTTCAAAGCAACCAGTATATAAGAAGTTTCTGTGTATAATTTGGATTGACTTGATATATGACACTTTTTCACAAACCCATATAAATCATTTTTTCCAATGAGTTATTGATGAGGTAATATCTCAGGAGTGGTAGAGCAAAGCAAAGTCAGAAAATCATGATGAAAGGTCATCAATACCTTTGTGAATATATTCATAGTCTGCCAATTGAATATATTGCTTATGCAACACTGGTTTCAATACACATTAATGTCATAGTTTCAGGATTGCTGGAGCTTCATTTCACTTGAATTGGAGGAATATGTTTTAAGAAATTACATCCAACTGTTTAAGTGACTGGACATCGTGCTTGAAAATACTATTTCTGTGCAAAAAAATTTTCAAACCTGCAATATTGAGACTTTCCAGTGGTACTATGGAATTCTGTAGGATACAGATGAGTTTGTTTTATATGTGATTGTGTTGTGTGTGATATAAAGTTGAAAATCACAATAAAGTTACCCATTTTGATTTTGCACAGCAAGAAATTTTCTGACAACTAGTATTTCCTGTTATTTTACAATAGACAATAATCTTAATACTAACCTACAGAAAGAACATAATCTCAGAATGTTTCTCTCATAGTCACTTATTTGTATAGCAATCAGGTTACTTGCTACTTTTTTTTTCCATTTCACCATGACTGCTAAACAACATAAATGAAATATTTTTATACGAATCACAATATTAGCTGATGAGAATTCTGTAGTAGCGATGGAGTTTGATTCTGGGAGATCCCTCACTCAGAAAATCATGACCACCCAGGCAGCTGGGTTGTGTTCTTGGCATTGGTTAGAAACAACTACATGCTGTATTGTCTTTATACAAGATACTTCTAGGATATGTTCCTGTGCAATTGACCAAGTGAGATTGGATTAAGACATAAAAGGAAATTTGTGCTTCATAAAATTGAAAAAGGTTAGAGTAGCTTGAAAATATGGCTTAAAAAGTTACTGCCATCTAAAGGAGATAGAGCAGGAAACAGTACCCTCACCTACTACTCCCACCTATAATTATTACAGGTACCTTTTAGGACTATTCAAGCTATTTATAGTAACAAAAGCAAAAACAAAAACAAAACCTGTTATATGAGTGACTTTGAAACTTGGAATAATCCAGTTTAAAGATGGAAAAAGCAGCCAGTGTTGTGGTGCAGTGAGTTATGCCAACACTCACAGTGCCGGCACCCCATACCATATGGACACCGTTTTGGGTCCCTGCTGCTCCATTTCCAATTCAACTCCCTACTAATATGCCTAGCTGAGCAGCCAGGACTCGAAACAGCACCTAGATGTGATGCAGAAGCTGGGGATGGAGGCTTAACCTGAAAGGATATCAGCTCCCACACTTGACCTTGAAGAGACAAATGCAGTTACAGGTGAGTTTCCCATCAGTAATACAGTGTTTGTTCTAGCATTTGCAATTGAGAGGCATGTATCACTTGGAACTTCCGGGAACAGACAAAATAGAGTCTTACCAGATCTCGCAATCTGTGCATCAGATCTGACAATGGCTATTTCTCATGATGGAACTTCTGTGTTTCCTTCACAACTTTCCTGATCCTCTGGACGTGCAGTCTGGTTCAGATGCCATCTTATGGCATCTTATCTGCATCCTATTATTTACAGTATTATTTCAAAAGTATTGACTAACCTCTCTTCCTCACTGGCAGCATGCTCCCTTACAGGCAGTCTCACTTAGCTCTGTATCCTTGTCCTTAACTCAGGACCTGGAATAAATACTTCTTGTGTTTACTGCATAAATGAATGTACCCAAGACACAACTAAGGTAGGAACATTCAGTAACATAGGTTATAGGTTTTTTTTCTAAAAAAAGAGTCAGGTATAGCTGGAATTGGGGTCCAAGTAATCTAATCAGAACTGAATCTTTCATGCTTAAGAGTTCTGCAGTGTCTGCTCTAATAATTCATTGTGAGATTAGTCTGTAATTTCCCCAAAATATTTACAAAACTATGTCCCAGTGGCTTAGATTTAATTACAGGCTTAAGCCAAGAATTGAAGGTGACCTTGGCATACTGACTGGTCAGGATTATTTCAATATTTTCTACCTTTAGAACATAGACATGAAATACATGAGTAAAACAGGGGAGCTGTTTTAATTCCAGAGATTCCTGATAATAATTCTGAAGTGTATTGGATTGAAGCGAATGTTATAAATAGAAAATAACCTGAAATCAATGAAATAATAACATGGTCTGATAAATGATAATCATTAGACTTGAATTATGAAATGGGGTATGCTCTGCAAAACTGAAGTTCAGTCAGCAACTCTTTCCCTGAAATTGTCTGATTCTCCTGGGGGAGGGGTAATCTATTAAAATGCTGTCATTTTCTTGCCTTTTTAATTTTCTGAACAAATAATATTTCTAGTAAGAACTTAAATCTAATGCCTTATATTTTTCTCAGTCTACATCAGTAAAAACGATGTATGTATGGAAGTACAAATAGTGTACTGCTTTCAGCAAAGCATTGGAAATACAAATGGTTTATTGCTGTCACCAAGGAATAGATGGGAAGTGACTGTCCTTGATAAATTCAAAATATATAAAATAATTTCATTTTAAAATAAGCAAAACTTCACTATCTGAAGTCCATGTTCATAGATGTGCACTTGATCCATCTTACATGTTCCTCCAAGTAATCCATGACTTTTTCAGTTGTTCATTCCCTGTGCTCGTTTTAAAACTGTTGATTGTGAGGCTCATAAGCAGCTGTTGTTTAAAATACAGTATACACGATATAACCTTTGCTCTGCAGATGTTTAAAATGTAGTTAAAATTTTCAACATTATCGAAGGACTGGCCAAGAAGACAGCTGGAGATTTCTGGAAGTGCTCAAGGACTCTCTTTAGGTAGGGCTTCTTCATGTCAGCTGATTTCATCCTTGCAATGGAGTGGCATAAAATTAAGTTACCTGAGTATTCTATTTAAAATTTCCAAACCATGTGTGTAATTATCAACCTCAATACCAGAGAAAATTGCAGTCAATAAAACCTCATAAAGAGTTGAGGCATTGGCCCAGCATGATAGTGTAGTGGTTAAGGTCCTCACCTTGAACGTACCTGGATCCCATATGGGCACCAGTTCTAATCCCGGCAGTTCCACTTCCCATTCAGCTCCCTGCTTGTGGCCTGGGAAAGCAGTTGAGGACAGCCAAAAAGCCTTGGGACCCTGCACTCACCTGGGAGACCTGGAAGAGCTCCTGGCTCCTGGCGTCAGATTGGCTTGGCTCCAGCCATTGGGGCTGCTTAGGGAATGAACCATCGGATGGAAGATCTTCCTCTCAGTCTCTTCTCCTCTCTGTATATCCACTTTTCCAATAAAAATAAACAAATCTGAAAAAAAGAGTTTAGGCATGACATAAAATAAGATTGTAGCGGAATGAATAATTAGAGTTCCAAGTCACGAACACTTTCAACACAGGATATGACTGTAGTTTCCATAGTAAAGAGATTAGTGATTAAGTTATGTTCCACTGTTTCAGACTGACTTTCCAACTCTTTATTCTGCTTCAGAATTTCTATATCAAACATGTTGTGTATGTCAGAAGTTGACATCATCACTAAAGCTTTCATGTTCCTATCATTTACGATGGTCCCCAAAGTCTTAAGCTTGCAGTCACTCCCTTTAATTGCTTCTCCTAGTCTCACCTGTCATTAATCATCTGAGAAAAGATCATGCAAATTCACTGTTTTCAAGGTCAGGAAAAAAGAAGTGAGACTTCAGATGACGTTGATTTTCTTAGCTTACCTGGCTTCAACTGGGGAAAATATTGAACTTTCCTTAAAATACGATCACCGATCCAACTGCAATCTTGATGAAAAAAACAAGTCTGAGTTTGAAAGATTGTATTTTCCACTCACAATCTTACTTATTTTTTAATCAGCTTTAAAATACACTTTAAGGATTTGTTGATTTTACTGAAAAGAATTACAGAGAGAGAGAAAGAGGGAGGAAGAGCCAGAAAGAGATTTTTTATCTGCTGATTCATTCTCCAAATGGCTACTAAGGCCAGAGTTGGGTCAGCCTGAAACTGGGACCCAGGAGCTCTTCTGGGTCTCTCACTAGGGTTCAGGGAGCCAGGAATTTGGGTCATTTTCTAATGCTTTTGCATGCCATTATTAGGGAACTGGATTGGAAGTGCAACAGCTGGGACATAAATAGGCACCCATGTGGGTTGTTGGCACCTGAGGCAGAGGATTAACCTGATTCCGCTACTCAGGCCCCAGCTTTAAAATAGTTTTAATAAAGGCACAGAATAACAACAACAACAAGAGCAGCAGCAGCAAGCAAATGTATAACTTTGTTCTGCCAACTGTCTCTTGTCAGATAAAGTTTTAAAGTAAGTGTTCAGGTGCTACAAACATGACTTTTAGTATTTTATATAACTGAAGTTGAAATTTGTATGTATTTTTTTGACATGTCATCAAATACATTCTCTATGTCTTTTCTAATATGGTTAGAATCATTCAGAACTAATGTATATAATAGTTGGTTCAATATTCAGGAACTTCACCTTAGGAGTTTTGTTGTTGCTGTTGTTGTTGTTTCCGAAGGACAGCTAAAGAGAGGGAGATCTTGAGGGAAAGATACCTTCTTTCTGCTGGTTCACTCCCTAAATGGCTGCAGTGGCCAGAGCTATGCCAGGCTAAAGCCAGGATCCTGAAATTTGATCCTAGACTCCATGTGGATGACAGGGCCCCAAGTGCTTGAGCTATAATCTGCTGTTTTTCTAGACACATTAGCAGTGGCTGGCTAGGAAGCATAGTGGATGGGGCCCAAACTGGTAATCTGATATGAGATGTCATTATAATCAGTGGCAACTTAAAAGACAAAATTCAATCCCTCCAACTTCCAAGTCAGTTTTTCAATAAACACTTTTAAATAAAATTTTTACCTATTTCTGAACCTAATGCCATTAGAATCCATAAGGAGTTACCTTTACTATAGCTGAGGCTTAAAACTTTATTTAAGTCATCCACTATTTACTCAACACACACCGTTTTTTAAAATTCTATTTTGCTATTATTATCGTAAATTGTTTTGTTGCCAGAAGTACAATCCCTAGCTGCTGCTCAGAATAGACAGAGATGCTAATCACGGTGGCTTTCAGAATTCCCCCGGCTACTTGCACTGAAACAACCAGCTTGTAGAAGTCTACTGATGCTATGTAAATTTTTATCAAAACACAGAGAAATAAATAAATAAATGAAATGAAGAAACCCAAACATTGCATGGCTAAAAAAAAATTCCAAGAATAGATACTGAGAGAAATCAAACTGAAATATTAGAGGTGAAGAATTCAAAATGTCAGATGAAATATAAGGACAAGCTTTTATAACATGTTTGATGAGCCAGAAGAATTTTCAAGCCATAAGACAAATCCTTGCAAATATCTCAGTCGCACTTAGTAAAAAGAGGGAAAAAATAGACAAATTCAAAACAGTGTTTGCAATTTATGGGATATTATAAAGTATGTATCTAGGAAGTTCCTGAACAGAAAAGATGTTCACCATGTCACACTGTAGTTAATTTTTCAACAGTAAAACATAAAAAAATAAGTTTCCAAAATGTGTACAACAGAGTGTCAGATTAGCAAACAATAGGCATATTTATTGGAAAATGGCAGGACCAAGTCATCATATATTGTAATTACTTTAAATGCAAATGGCATAAATTCTTCATTTAAAAGACACAGACAACATCAGGATTGCTGACAAAACAAGCAAGTAACCAACCAAAGAAACAAAAAATCTAGAATAGACAGAGAACAACAAAGAAAGCCTAGAAACAGACAGGAAACAATCAGCGTGGATTCACTTATATCTTACTAGGTGGGACACCAAGATTAGTTACTCCTCACTAGGGCACTGAAGATTTCTCTGCACAACCCTCCTTAAAACTGTTCTACACCTAAACTGTTGACATATGTCTTGTTAGAGTTATAAGCCAGTCTAGACTTCTTGAAAAAAAAAAGCCAGGTTCAGCAAAATTAGGCTTCAACGCTATAAAAAGCTAAATACTACAATGAAAATAAACACGAGACAGCTGAATAGTAATCTATAGCCATTTTAAGGTGTATAGAACCCAGTTGTACATAAACTAATAATTGAAATCTCAATGTAGAAGTCACAGGATGTGGTTCAGAACTCGCATTTTTTTTAACATACTCAATACTATGTCAACTAATTCCATAATGTTATAAATTGTTGCTGATGTTATGTCGGGGCTTTTAATTGATCGGCATAATACCTTCATACCAGAGATGGTTTCCCCAAGAAGCCATTGAACTTATCTGGACAATAAGATGCTGGACTCGATACTTGGTATATGCTTGCAATGAAAGAATCTCAATGGAACTTGAACTGTGGCAATGCAACAAGGTGGAGGAATCCACCATAGGTAGAGGGTTTGGGGAGGAGTGGGGGGAATCCTTGTACCTATAAAACTGTGTCACATAATGCAATGTAATTAATAAAATATAATTATAAAAGACACAGACTCACTGAAAGGCTTAAAAAACAAGACCCTTCCGTTTTCTGCCTATGAAAAACATGCCATATTAACAAATATTCATAAACATTTAAAGTAAAAGGATGAAAAAGATATTTTATGATAATGGAAGGGAAATTTGAGCAGGTATAGTCATCCTAATATCAAACAAAACAATACAAACACAAAAATTGTTAAGAGAGTTAAGGGCATTCTGAAACCATTAAGGGAAGATATGACTGTCATAAATGTAAGTGCACCTAATGCCAGGGCTCCTGACTATTTAACATAAATGTTGGTGAATGTACAGAGAGACAGACTATAGTATAATAACAATGGGGGACATTAACACCCTGCTTCCAGCTCAATAGATAGATATACAAGACAAGTAATGCAAAAATAAACAAAAAACTAATCATTATATGGATCAAATGGTCTCAATTGATATCTACCTAAAATTTCATCCTATAGATGCAAAATACAAATTCTTTTTGTCCGTGCCTGAAGCCTTATGATACAACATTTTCTTTATTATTGTTATTATTATTTTCATTTTGAAGGGTCAAGGGCTACAGAAAAATGAGTAAGAATATTCTTTGCAGATTCTCTTTTTCCCATCCTGTATCTGGAGAAAGGGGGGAGATAAAGGCAGAAGCCATATCTAGCCTCCCAACCGTCCCAGGGATGGATCCCATATGACACCAGCCACTTGATTTTTAAGAATTTAACCAAATGATATGAAATCTGCAAATGAAAATGTTACATGTGCAAACCATGTTACAAAAATAGAAAGCGGAACTGCTTCTGAGTGTTAAGCTGAGACAAATATTTCAGGACTTTGAATGTCATATATGATTAATATTTATCTTTTTTTTTTTAGAAGAGTAAAATTATACTGTAGAGTTTTGCTTGTTTACTCTCACGATCACAGGAAAGACCAGCAGTTGGACCTTGCAAAGTTATCAGGAAATCTCTTACTAGGAAAAAAAAATTCCAAACTCAAAAATCAATTTTTACTGAATATAAGTATTTCAAACCATCATAAAGTTAAAAATTGTAAATAAAGCTATTGTAAATTGGAATAACATATATATACTATAATATGATATATACATATATCAAAATCTGGGATTATCTATATCTATGTATCTTTCACACAATATATATTAATATGTCCAGATAAATGAGAGAACTTCAAAAAGTTTGTGGCAACTGGGATTAAAAATAATGCACATTTTCTGTGGGCTTTTTGAAAACTCCATGTGCCTGTGTATTTATGTATATTTGTATACTGTATTTATTTATGGAATGAATATTAACATGCAATTACAAATTTAAAATGTACAACTTACAAAGAACAAAGTAATTTGATGGATAGTACTATGCAACACAGATATGATTAAAAGATTGACACTTGGCATGTGGTCACATATGAATTTTCTCAAAGGTATTCTGCCACACCTACTTTTGGATAGTGAAGCTTGGAGTAATTTTAAACAATATGGTAATTTTTTGTTGATTTTTTTATTTTAAGAAAATGACTCAGTAGAGAAGTGGTTTAATATTGAAAGTACATAGGCAAATGGGATCAAGTGTTTTAAGAAAAATAAATTGAAAGGTTAAAGGATTACCCAGACAGCACAGGTGAATTGTGATCATGAAGGAAAAGGTAATATGGAAAGTTTTGGTCAGTGTGTAGTTGAATTCAAGAATTTAAACTAAGAAAACTATGAGAGAAAAAAAATGTTACATGTTACAATCACATTGGATTTCTCAATATGAGTGAGGGAGTTATTAAATTACTGCCAAAAAATAACACATGGCAAAACTGAAGCAATTTGAGAAGAATAAATAAATAAATGAAATGTTATTGTATTACAATCCAAATAAATGAGTTTATATTAACATAAGCAAGTAAAGTACATACGAACATGGAAAGAAGGCTTCGCAGGCAATAGCGCAGCCACAGCACAGGACCACAATTAGTGGAAAGTGGTGCGCAAGGAATGAGGGCTGCAGGGACTATGAGGGACTATGGTGGAAGCCTAGCACAAGAGCCCAAGACTGGAACTCACTGGAGGGAGTGGCACAGGTGACTGCAAATGAAAAACTGGGTGGGGAACATGACCAGTAAAAGTAACCTGTAGACCAGTGGGCAACAAAGCTAAAAACCTCTGCTAAGAAGAAAAATCAGCTAACCAGAAGTGACAGTACCAAGAGCAATAGAAGAGTCAGAGGCACAATGAATATTACTACTGCCTCCCCTGCAAAGGAGCAAAAGTCTGTCAACCTCAGCATCAACTGAGAAAAACATTGAGAAACATGGAAGAAAGATGTGGAAGAAAGAATCTCAGAATTGGAATACATTTCCTTCAACAACTGGGGAAAAATTTAAAAACTAGAAGAGGAATTGAATAAAGCTAGGAACATATTCAAAAATTTAAGAACACCAAAGGCCAAATATAAGATTTATGGAAGTTCCAGAAGGCACAGAAAGAGAAGCTGAGTTTGAAAATTTATCCAATGAAATAATAAAAGAAAATTCCCTTAATCTGAAGAAACAGTTGGGAAACAGAATATGGAAAAGGCACAGAACTCCCTAGTGGGTGATCGAAAGCAGTCTTCCTCATGACACATGAAAATCACTCTCTTCAGTCAAACATAAGCAAAAGATCTTTAAATGTGAACATGACCAAAAAAAATTAAAATATAGAGGAACACAAATCAGACTCATAGACAACCTCTCAAGAAACTCTATAGGCCAGCAGAGAAGGTAGCAACATATTCTAGATTCTAACGGAAAAAAAAAATTCTCAGTCCAAAATAACACCCAGCAAAGTTTTTCTTTGTCTTTGAAAACGAAATGAAATTCTTCCACAGCAAAGAAAAGCTTAGAGATTACGCCTCTTCCAGACCTGCTCTGCATGTGATACTAAAGATATTCCACTGACAGAGAAAAGGAATAGCACCCTCCAAAACCAAAGGCAAATGTGAAGAACATCCAAGTGAAACAACAGAAGAGTAAATCAAAGAACAACCCATTACAAAAATGACAAAAGCAAATCAATACCTATCAATATTAACACCGATTGTAAATGGCTTAAATCATCAATCAAGTATCATAGAATAGCAGACTGGATCAAAAAGCAAAATGTATCTATCTATTGCTTATCAGAGACACATCTCAACAACAAAGATCGGTAGAAACTAAAAGTGAAAGTATAAACAAAGATATTCCAGGCTAATGGAAAAGAAAAATGAGGTGGTATAGCCATTCTTATATCAGATATTGTAGACATTGATGTGGAAAAATATTAAAACTGATAAAGAGGAACATCACATAATGATCAAAGGATCTATTCAGCAAGAAAAGATCACTTTTCTCAATTCTTAAGATGTTTTCTTTTTCCTCTTTAATCTTACTTAGTTTTTCTCACTTGTTTTTCTTTGCTAGTCTGGCTAAAAGTTTGTTTTGCTCATCTCATTAAAAAAAGGCTCTTTCTCATTGCAATTTTTAGATTTCTCAGCTTCAATTCCATTTAGTTTTGCTGTGATTTTTATCATTCGTTGCTTCATGTTTATTTTTTATTTTTTGTTCAGTCCTTGAGATGCATTATTAGATCATTTATTGGAGATAATTTTTGAAGCAATTAATTTTATAAATGCTCCCTTTTAATAATGTTTTTGCTACATATCATGGATTTTGATGTTTTTTGTTCAAAAAAGTTTTTTTTTTCTTATCAATTTCTTCAGTGACATGTGGGTAGCATAATGTTTTCAAGAAGGTTTTTTTCTCTTTCATTTTTTTAGTGACATATTGGTCATTCAGTAGATGTTACTTGACTTCTTGTTGTAAATTTTCTATTTTTCTCTATGTTGTTGGTTTTGTTTTATGGCTTTTCGTTTAAGGGGAGGTATAGTAACTCTGTAGTAGAGACTGTCACATACAGATGTGAAGATACAGTGTAGTATGTATCTCTACTTCCAAATCAAAGATGGACTCCCAAACTGTTAGATACATCTTCATAATAGGATGCATTACTCTGCCATTGTGCCTACCTGCAATGTTAGGATACACTTAAACAGCAGAATAATGAACTCAGAACTATTTATGAAGGACTATACTATTGTAGTAATATGGAGGAAATCAATGGGGGCAGGCAACATAGGGAGGGGGTCTGGGAAACAGCTTCTGGAACTGCATCATAAAATAATATAATAAATTAATCAAAGACTAAAATTTTAAAAATCTGAAAACAGAATGTTTACTACTAGAGGCTGAGTGTGGGTATGAGGAAATAAAAGGAGTTTACATTCAAAACAGAGGAATCAGACTATATATCACTGATTGCAACAAATCTATCGAATCACTACAGTAGGACAAGATGGGTGTAGGGTGTTTGTAAACTTTTCCTCCCATTTTTTTTTGTTTTGTTTGTAGGTTTAAACCTATTCTGAAATAAAATGTTAAAAACTGTTATAAAAAAGAAGGAAATTCTCACAAACTGTCACAGACAATGGATCCCTCCTGAACCTTGATTACTAAAGTAATGTTGTATTTGGATGGGACCTTGAGAGAGACAAGGGGCTATTGAGGTTAACCAAGTAAATCTGGATAAACCATAGAATAATATGTCACTATTCTTTAAGGATTTGTGACCATATTAAAGACATGTGTTAGCAAAAGGGAAAGGAGGTCCCTATAATATGTTCATGTGATCCTATAAATTAAAATGTCCGAAACTAAAGATTCTTTTTAAAATGTCCATTTTAGTCATGGTTGAGCAATGTATTGTGAAGTGTGCAAAATTCATCAGTTTTCACTTTAAGCTCTTTTAGTTGAGCAAAAATGTTCTTCGTTTTCTAAAATCACAAAGTATATGTTTAGTATTCATTTTCATGTATTGACTTCATGACACAGTTATTTTAAAAATTATTTGAATGTGTCATAACTGAACAGAAATGGTGGTGGTAGCTGCAATTTTAAGTATCACAAATAAAACTACAGTTGATTTTCAGTATTTCTCTGAACACAGTAGGTAATTGTTCTGAGAGAATACTAAAGACCAACAGACCTAACACATTGTTGATATTGCGAGGGAGAAATTCAGCCTTCTAATCAGAGATAATTCATTTTTCCTTACTCCCCAGGTATTTCCTTATTTATGTTGAAGTCAAATGCCAAGAAAGTAAGCTGCCCTAAATATAAATGAGTTAAGAAACCATCCATAATAATTCTCTTAACACAAACCTGCGTTTTCTACATTATTCATTATCTTGGAGTATTTTCTCTCCCAATTTGTTTAACTGACATGATGGTGAAGGTTATGCCTATAAAGCAAAACTAAATTAAATGATAATGAAGTAATCCATCAGGTACAGTGGGGCTACTGATGGGTCCCCGATGGCTTAATATGAAAATATTTTGTTGCATTAATATATACTTAATGCTATGTATCCATCATTATAGCAGGAAAATAAATAAAGTATCATTTTAGTTACTATCTCACTTTCAATATATGGACATTTCATCATTAAAAGGATTATCTTTTTGCCTGGTCATGAAGGAGGACTATTGTACTTAAAAGTCCCTTTTAGAAGTATTTCAGATTTCAAATTCACAGCAATAGTAAATGACAAAAAAGGATTCCTTTGAACTTAGTATCTGTTACAAAACAACTGTTTATGATCAAATATAGTACTAGATTCACATTTCTTTTTTTCCTATTAGTTTTTTCAATATTTTTATATTGTGTGTTTGCATAGATGAAATTATTTCATCTATGTTTTCCCATTGAAACTAAACACTCATTTCATCTGATGTGTATTTAATAATTTAAAAAAAAAACATCTACTCAGCATAACTAAAATAGTTTCACCTACTATCTATAATTCCTGAGAAGTTTCAAGAACATAAATTGTCTTAAAATATTTTTGGGGGGGGTGTGGAAGCTTCAACACTTCAAGCCACATTTTATTAGTTGTGTTAAATTTCCTGCAGAATTCAAATGGGGATACACCAAATAGCAAACCATATGGTCGACTCCATATTTAGAAATTCCCTTCCTTCATTTCTAGAAGAATTTTTCCTCATTAAAAATGGGCGGAAGTATCAAAAAGTACTTGCTGAAGATGGAAAAGACAAAGTGGTGTTCCTGCATCCTTCCTTAGCCACAAGGCTGTGGAGCGCAGGTGGAAAGCCAGGAGTACATGACACGTCCTGCTCAGTTCTTCCCTTGGTTTACGGTCAGCTTTTACAGAGTCCTCTCAGACAGGAAGAGACGTGTTCAGAATAAAAAGGTCGTATTGGCCCTCCCTCTGTGAACCCCCTCATGGATCACTTACAATGAAATGAAAGGAAAGCCTTTTCTTTCTTAATTGAAGAACACAAAATGAGGAGAGGAGACACAAGAAAAATGAGCACCATGAAAAAGAAGTTAAAATGATTTTATTGAACTGGCTGCATTCCTAGCCACCTAGTGCATGAAGTAATAACAATCAGTCACATTATTGCACATGATTAACACTTGGGGCCAGTACTAACACTCCCCATCATCCATCCACCAGCATCTCAAGGAGGCATTATTCATATTGCTTCTCAGCACAGCTCCCTTCCACTGCAACACGGACAAGTCACCCCTCTAATATCGAGCATTGCACAAGGCAGAACTGCCATCAGTTAAGTGTGGTAAAATTATCATGTAATAATTTTATTTTTCAAAGTTGTGAGATAGAACTCTAGAGGTTTTCTATGCTCTAATTCCCTTCCCAAATGTAAATATAAATTGGGGTTGGGCAGGTCAGATTCAGGAGCGTGGAATTCTTGAATGACTATTTGTTGCCTTCCCAGGTTGCGGATTATTTCTAACCTGGATCAGAAAAGTAGAGAAACTGCAAATCAAGCCAGGTATTCTGATATAAGATACAGATGTCTCACTGTTAACAGGTGTCCACCTCAAATACGGTTATTTTTATACAGCATGTCTACCTCTTTAAGAGATTGTATAATCAAATCAATGGTGAATTCTAATGTTTTTATGACGAATATCTAAATATTTAAAAGCAGTTATAATTTATCCTGAAAGAACAGGTTGAGAAAAAATGTTTTTAAATACAAATAATCTTCCCTAAGCTCTCCTAAATCACTCTTGTCCTACATGTAGTAAGTTTCCATTTCCAGCAAAGTAGGGAAAGGCTTGCAGGAGCTTCAGAGCTAGGGTTGCAGCATCCCTCATGTAGTAACCTTTAACATCAGAGTAATAATAGCCAGAAGCAATGGGAATAATATTATATTTCATTTGTATAATGTTTAGTTTCACAATACTTGGGTGCATATTTTCAACTTTTCTTGATAGGCTTCATTTTACTCATTTAAAATAAAAAGAGACTGAACTGGAAAGATTATACAATAGAAAAAGCACATGATTACCCTAGATCCAAATACTGGCTATGATTTTTTTTTAACTTCAGATTTTCTATGCACTGGTTGGCATTAATTATAATTCCATAAGTGTCTGCATTTTACAAAGAAATATTTGCCATAGAGAAAGAGTAAGATCCAAAAATGAACACAGTGTATAATATTTGCACATCAAGTGAATTAGGGCACACTCCAACTGCTTTTAAGAAATGCCCCACTCCATGACTAGAAACAGAAGTTATGACAGAAGAAGGACAATCACACAGCTTGGTTTCCATGCTAATTCTGGTTTTCTATCACAGAGCATGAATTTCTGCAAATGTTAGGATAGTACTGAATCCTGCTCTCATTCCCTCCCAAAGAACCATGGCTTACAGCAAGCCCTTCTCA
Organism: Ochotona princeps; assembly: GCF_030435755.1. NCBI lineage: Eukaryota > Metazoa > Chordata > Mammalia > Lagomorpha > Ochotonidae > Ochotona > Ochotona princeps. The sequence continues at coordinate 53,364,687 of NC_080834.1, forward strand.
ACTCCCAGAGAGCTGCTCAGGAGCAGTGGTGCCAGTTAGAAGCAAGATGATAGCAGAAGTCCTGTATTTTTGGCACTTGCGGAAGTTGTATCTACAAATAAACATTTGCAATTAAAGCAAAATCTTCCCAGACTTTTGTTTACACAAAAAACCAAAATACCACTTCTAATCTTTATCCCATTTGCCACCACTCAAAGAGTTGAATCCTCATTTCTTCCATTGATGATTTTACCTTCAACTGAATCAAACTTCACTGTTCAGAGTGCAGAAAAAGTGTCAGAAGTCACGTTTCTTCTGTTTGAATTTATTTATCTATACCTGCTATATTACAATGCCAGCTGCTAGAAGTCACTTTTCTGTGTCACTGTTTCCTTTTGTAAGCTGTATAAAGTCACACAGAACGCAGTGTAGTACCACCACTTCTGGTTTTGACAACATGGAATAATAAACTTGAGAAAAAATTTCATCTTTGGTCTGTGGTTTTCTGAGATCAGACCAGAAAAACCATTAAGTTAGAAGTCTTGGAAGAAATAAGCAATAAATAAATAAATAATAAAACAAAAACAAAAACAAGCAAAAAAATCTATTTTCTTCCCTGGCTATAAATTTTATTATAATTCAGTGGAGGCATCAATTTTACTCTCTAAAATAAATGTAATAATGTTTACAACAACTCATAATTTCTGAGAGAATGTTGTATTTGTATTAAGTATAGACAGTCTACTTAACATAGCCAGAAAAAAAAAAAACACATTTTCTTCAAAGTTCTTCCTTCCTTTGGTTCTCAACAGAGAACAGAAGAATGTATTTCACTTGGATTGCATGCAGATGTTGCAATTAGATAGAATTAAAATAAATTAAAATAGCATGCAAAATCGCACCATCCTAGATGCTGAGTGGTTCAGCCAACTAATTACAACTACCAATGTGAGCGTAGGCTGATATGGGTGGTGGACTGTGCAGACTCTGTACTTATAAGCACACACAAGAGTCAGGTCTGAGATCATGTCAAATGGGGTTCCCTTGGGGATTCTCCAAAATTTCACTGCTGGACTCAGAACTCCAGAAGGAGAATCACAGGATTGGTACTCTGACCGTGGAGTTCATGTGTCAAAACTGGGCCTCCTCAGTGACTAACAACAGTGGATTGAATGTTCAGATAGACCTAGAGGATATGGCAGTCCATTGGGGCCTGCAGAGCACTTCCAGTGCCATAGCAGAGGAAGGAGGGCAGAACAAGTGGATCAACTACCTCAGTCAAGCATTGACAGCAAAAATCTGGGTGAATGGAGACTCAGAGGTGGACAATGTCAGCTGATGGAGCTTGCAAGGATTTCCTCATCCTAAGATCAGCAAGAACAATAGCATATCAGAACTATTGAAATCATTTGCACAGAACCCTCAGAGCATGCTCCACATCACAGACCTTGGGATATTATTGTTTCGCCATTCTCCATCCCTGGGTTACGAAGCTGTTTGGGAGGATGGGTGCATCTTTTTCGTTTGTCTCTCCTCTTACCCCAGATGCAGAGGAAGAAAAAGAAAAGTTGGAAACAATGATTTCACCCACTTTCCCCTAATCCTTGACCTTCCCCGCCCTAATCAACTATATAAACATCATAAAAATAAAAATAAAATAATCAGTCTCTCCTCTCTGTATACCTTTCAATTAAATAAAATAAATCTTTAAAAAATAAAATAAAATAGAATAGAATAAAATTACATGAAAAAGAAGCATTGAAACAGGATCTTCCTTTCTTCTGTTTTCAATTTACTTTTCATATCTATACCTTGCTAATAATTTATAATTTAGCTTTCCTAATAGATGCTAAATTCATAATAGAAACACTATCATGGTGCTTCCAAAGTCTCATGAAGAAGACCTGTTAGTTAAGCTGCTTCTTAGCATGTTCATGTCTCACATTGCAGTGTTCACAACTCCTGCCAATGCAACCCTGAAATCCACGCACTCAGGGAACCTTAAAAGTTCATAAAAGTTCTTATTATGGAAAAAATGTGCATGGATTTCAGTTTTTTGGCAACTAAAATATATTTAAATCCCATCTTCCCTGAATCTTTTGAAGTTCAATCATATAAAATACAACTATTTTAACCATTTGCATTACATCTCATATTGTTATCGCTATCACTGTCACCAAAAATATTATTATCAAACTAGTAACTCTTTCTGTTTGCCACACACTCTTTTTTTCAAGTTGGTAATTTCACTTCATGCAATTCAGTCTGACTTGGCTCCTGCTTTATTCTAAAATGTGAATGCTTGTAACAGTCTGTGGTGATATATCTGCAAGAGGTATTTTGTCATCCCAGCTCACCCATGAAATTTGGACAATTTTCTTGTTGGGTTCACAGTATTACCTTCATATAGAATATGACAGATAGAATAGAATACAGTAGAATTTGACAAATAAAAATCAAATAACAAATATTTCATCTTCATTGCCTATGAAGAAATTATATTAATTTAAGTATATTTGCTTTTTTTGGTTTGTTACCAAAAGAAAATTCTTCCTAATACTTTCTGAAACCTTTTTTCTGTTTTTTATTTTTAATACAATGCAGAGAACAGTTGTCATGTATTGCATAGTTGCAATTCTAAGATAACCAAAGTTCCCTTCCTTTCTTCCTCCCCCTAGCTCTCCCTCTTCCTTTCTTCTTTGCTTCAGGTTTTCCAAAAACATAATTTCAAGCCAGTCTATAATCACAGACTTAATGCATCACTAACTATCATGAAATTAATTTCATCATCTGAGAGAGGACACAGAGAGAATGAGCTTGCATTCAATTGTTTACACCCCCCCCCCCCCAACGACCACCAACTGGGGAATCAATCTGGGTTTCCCAGACAGGAGGCAAGAAACAGTTCGTGAGTTACCACCTGCTGCCTCGCAAGTTGTGCATTAGCAGGAAGCAAGAATCTATAGTAGAGCCAGAATGTGAATCACAGCATTTTGATATGAGATGTATGTATCCAAAGCAGCAATTTAATAATTCAAATGTCCATTATTACTTTAAATTAAAAATAAACAATATTTGAAAAGCAGGGATGTAGTCATTCACTGTTTCTTCCCCCACTCATTTGCAATGGTCAAAGTGAGGCCAGAATCCACGAATTCAATCCACATCTCCCATTTGAATACCAACTTACAGCATCACTACAGTCTCCTAGGATCTGTTGGTAGGAAGGTGTAGTGAGGAGGCTTATAAGACTGGCTATCAAAATCAGATACACTCATGCTGGATGTAGTTATTTTAACCAATGGCAGTCAGGAGGTTAAATACTGCCCATTTTCTATTTTTTTCAATAGTTGGCTAACATTATTACATTACACATGTGGTTCCCACTATATTTCTGATGATTATCTCTAATTTAGAGTATGGTCATACAAGTGTTCTTCAATATGGATTACCTGATGCAAATCTAAAATTTTATTTGTCAGCTAAAAAATGAAAAAGATCAACTAAAAGTTCACAAATCACACACAGCACTATGAGTGAAGCTTAAGAAACCTGAGTTAAAAACAGAAGTCACAAAGATCAAATGTTATATGATTCTACTTATATGAGAAATCTAGAGTGATCAAAACTCTGCAGACAGACAAAGTATAATGGGGATATCTGAGAGTCAGAAGAAAAAATGAAGAGCTCCAATTTTACAAGATAAATCAATTCTATAGATAAATTATACATCTGTGACCATTGTTAAGAATTCTGAAGTTAAAATTTGCAAACAGCAAATGTTAAATTATATATTTTCATTGAAACTTAAAATGTTTAAATAGAATACAAACATAAAGAGAGTGCAGAATGTTTTGCTAGCTTTTCAAAAATAGGGCAAATTTCCTGAGGTGTAATTAATACATCTTAAATGTTTTGCTTAACATCATCATGGTAATGGTAGATTTGAACCTAGCTACTTCCAGCACTGGAGATTTCATGAGAATGGAATGTAATAAAAAATATTCCAGTCTATTTAAAAAGAAAGCAACAGTGACTTTTTCATAGGAATTATTCAAAAAAAGTTTTCATAGACCCTTCAGTTCAGTGAGGTTACGTTTTCACCTAAATGTTCCCATTATGTGCAAAAGTCAGCTGTTATAAGCAGCCATATATTTTCCTTGTGGGCTCACAAGTTATAATTTATTAGAAGAAAATAGAACACCATACTTTCCTGATGAAATAGTTCAATTCCAGTATAATGCTTTCTTAAAAACTACAGTTTCGGGCCCGGCGGCGTGGCCTAGCGGCTAAAGTCCTCGCCTTGAAAGCCCCGGGATCCCATATGGGTGCCGGTTCTAATCCCGGCAGCTCCACTTCCCATCCAGCTCCCTGCTTGTGGCCTGGGATGGCAGTTGAGGACGGCCCAAAGCTTTGGGACACTGCACCCGCGTGGGAGACCCGGAAGAGGTTCCTGGTTCCCGGCATCGGATCGGCGCGTACCGGCCCGTTGCGGCTCACTTGGGGAGTGAAACATCGGATGGAAGATCTTCCTCTCTGTCTCTCCTCCTCTCTGTATATCCGGCTTTCCAATAACAATAAAATCTTTAAAAAAAAAAAAAAACAAACTACAGTTTCAAAGTGAAAATTAATAAACCTGACCACATTAATCCTTATGAAATTCAACTTACATATAACTTTTTAAAATTTGTTCATTCATTACATTGTATTAGGTGAGACAGTTTTATAATAATTGAAATTATTATACTCTGATTAAGGTGCAGAAAATAATGTCTGCATGAATCATGAACAAAATCTGTGTTTACAAAATGAAAATCATACAATATAGGAAAAATGTATGTCTTTTCTAAACCTATTAGTATAGTTAATGCATCCTGTCTTTAGAACATGAATAATAATTTGAAATATATAAGGAATCCTGGATCGACAAACTATCTTCAGTATTATGACTAAATAATATTTAAAAAGATGTATGCAAATAAATGTCATTGATTAGAAAACTGTGAGATATAAACTTCATCTCCAGAAAATAAAATATACTATTTATCACTAAATTTTCTTCTACCCCCATAGCTAATGAGCAAAAACATGAAAGAAACACATTTTTTAAACCATGTATGCCAAAGACATGGTTTTCTGGAAAACACGTAATTCAAGTGGAAAAATCAGTCTTACTGTCAATTATATATCAAGTGGTATTTTTAAATGTTTAATGCTTCTCAACCAAGGCTGCAATTAAAGTAATAAAATATATACCAAGTGTCCTGAAATTTCAAAATTTAACTGTACACTGATTATTTCTGCTTTGAAAAAAATGGACAGTGTGCCAAAAATTTAGATACCATTACACACAAAACAGATTTTATCTTGAGTGCTTTGACACTCCTTTCCAACCAGATTAACCAATTCTTACCTCTGTAATTATTTGCGTCATTTCACAGGTTTTTGACTGACTGTGCCATGAAATTGGACCACTATGCCGAAGAAAAGACACAAGTTCCTCCTGAGTGAGGTTGATATTTACTCTGGTTATAATTCTTATTTCTTATGTCTACTGTCTGGATTAACTCCCTGATTTTTTTAAATGATTTGCTTATCATATTACAAAATTAGACAATGGAAGAGCCCTGCCCAGTATCAATTCTTATGGTTTATGGATTCCAATGTGACGAGACTCTTTGTGAAATATTCCTTCAGCCTCACTTGAAGCTGTAGTGTCCATTAGCAGCATTCCGCTCAGTGGGTTTCTGAAACGTGAAAGCCTGGGGTCTTTTAGTTTCTTCTGAGAGAAAAACCCTTGTTTTTTTTGTTTGTTTGTTTTTGTTTTTGTTTGTTTGTTTGTTTGTTGGCTTGGCTTGGCTTTTAGCCTTCAACCTGAGATCTTTTTTTCCCTTTCCAAAATGTTACTGCAATGTTTGAAGATGTAACACATAGCTTTCAGGTATAAGGTTGACCAAGATGGCAGATAGAAAGATTCCAGATCTTTGCAAAACACTGAGTAGTTGTATTAATTTTGGACGTGTTGCTGCAATTGTGAAGTAAGCCATTTCTGGCCCTTTTTCATGTGTCTTCATTATGGTCACAATCTTCTTTTTAAATTTATGATTATTTTTAAAATTTATGTTAAATGAGTAGATTGTTTTCACTATGCAGGAAAGAGAGGGAGTGCTATACCCAAAACGGTTAAAAAAAAAAGAAAAAAGAGAACTTCAGTCTTATAAACAATATATTAATTGTGGAGCAGTAGCTCTTAAATAGAAAGTAACATGGGATGCTGGTAAGCATCCTAGAATGCACAACAGGCTCAACCTCCCTTAGCAAAGAGTGATCCAATAAAAAAGTGTCAATAATGTCAGGGTTTAGAGTTACTCTAGAGTAGTGATTTTAATCATAGCTGCACTTTAGAATGAATAGACACAGTAAAAGTATTCTCTATACCTCAACTTTAACTCTGGAGATTCTTGCTTTAAGAGTTCTTCAGAAGGGTTTCAGCTGATTCAAAATGCAACCGACGTTCAGAACCACTGGGATGGGCATAACCTCTATTGCAGTAGAGCAGGCTGCTGGCAGTGGGTGTGGAATAGAGGCTGATCTGAAGTAGATGGTTAACCTTGCTGTTATTATTGCTTACAGCCTCTGTGCATGTCCTTTAGGAAAAGTTTCTTTTTTTTTTCTACTTGCTATTTGTTGAATTCTTTACCCAATGGAGTAGTAAGTCCATGAGTGTGAACTGGATTGAAAGTATGTCGAACCAAAACTTAAAAAAGAGAGAGAGAGAGAGAGAAGGGAATAGGAGATTGGGTGGGAATGTGGGCATGAGGGAGGACAAGGGTGGGAGTATCACTACACTGCTAAATGTGTATTATGAAATACATGAAATTTTTCATCATGTATGTGTATGTGTGTGTATATATGTACATATATATTTAACTTTAACAATTAAAAAAAGCCAAATCTCAAGTCAGAGAACCCTGCTTCAACTCCTCCTCCAGCTCCCTGATCATGCTAACCTGAAATGCAGTAATGGCTTGAGTAGAGGCTACTGCTTCCCCTGTGGGAGCACCTGAATTGAGTTCCCTACTCCCATCTTTGGTCCCAGCCCCTGCGGCGCTTAGGAAGTGAGTCAGTTTTAGTGAGGAGTCCACTCAGTTGTTCCCTCTGTCTTTCTCTGTCACTGTCTATCGCTAAAAACAACAAAATCAAACAGAACGAGGCTGAGTCCACACACTAAGAATCAGCCCTGAGGTGCAGGCTTGTGTGCAAACAGCAATTCCAAGTTGAAAAGAAAGACCATCAGGGAAGGGTATTGAAGAAATCATAGGCCATGTAAGTAAGAGAAACTTAATATAGAGCACACATAACTTGAAGGAATCAAAGCCTTTTTAATGTCATGATTCGAATGCACATTTGGTTTCATAACTAGGTACAGTATTATCATTGTAGCTACAACTATCTGGCTTTATTTTACCTTGCCAAGCTACAGGGATGAAAAAATAATGGCAGTAATTTTAATGTGAGTGTTTATTTCAAGTTAATCTTTCTTTTACCTAAAAAGTCAATATTGGAATTATAGCAAGAACTGCATTAAAAAGTTAGAAACAAATAGAAAAAATTCATGTAAAAATTTGAAAAGTTGACACATTACAATACATACAAACTTGGAACAACAATATGGTTGAATTGTGACTATGTGTCTGTCTGTTTTGCAAATAAGTTTTGACATCATGTTTCCTCATTCTGAGGAACCTAAACATCTTAGGATTTTCTGTCTTGGCTCTAAATAATTCTGCTACTAAAATCCCAATATCTGAAATTTTAAGGTGAAATTGTTGTTAACTATTTTTACCAGCAATTTTCATCTTCCCCAGAAATAAACATAAGGAAACAGTCACATTCTTTAATACAATTATCAAATATTGCATCTAGCATTAGAGCGTAAGATTGCTGCCAGTGAATTCATGCCCCAGATCTCTGTGCTCAGGGACATGCTTGTTTAAACTCACAGGAACCTACCTCAGTTCACTGTGGTGATTGTTGCTCTGTTATATGTGGTCAAAGGCACTTTAATGTGGCTGCATGTAGAGACTGCATTACATGCTTGACTTCTGGCTTAGTTTCGTAATTCATTTGAAATATGGTTATGAAATAAAAATATATGCTTGTGATATTCCAATGCTGATTAAGTAATAGCCAGCTTTTTCTTGAGATGTTTTTCGTGAAGGATGGATACATAAATCTCTGACAGCAACATGATTACATAGAACACTTCATTTTTTCATTTTTATAGGTGATTTATCAAGCATCATTGAAGTTTTAATTGCAACATCAAAATAGGAGCTTAATCAGATTCATTGAGGATTCAAAATATTGATAAAATACGATAAATGAATCACTGACCTCGGTAGCAAGAGTGTATCCTATCCTTTAATGGCCGTTCATCAGGTCCAGGAGATTTTTCAGTCACATTTTACTGTTACAGTAGGAAATTCATTTTCTATTGCAAGGCAGAATATAATAGAAACCAATATTCTCATGGGACATCTTGCTATGATTATGCATGCTACCTACACTAATATTGGCTACTTTGCAGTTACTAATTTGATAAAATTCCAAATTTCTTTTTAGTTAATTTTAACATGCAATATAAAAAATTGGGCTACACCATCTAAGGCAGAGGTCAAGACAGGAGAGGGGCTATGCCAAACAGGGTCAGAGCAACCATTGGCATGTGCACGATCTATGGCTGGGAACAGGCTTGGTGGGGAACTAAGGGGATTCCCTGGCTGGGTTGGAGGTTCCACTGACGAGTGCAGGGTCCAAAGTGGTAACTACATTCTGGTCTGGATATGGCTGCAGTATCTCTCAGCACAAGTGTGAACTGGGGCTGAGCACACACACACTGGACTCCAGCACCAACTGATGCTCTGGAAGACCAGGGTAGGTGTAGGACAGGTTAGGCTAATCTCTGCCCCTACTAAGCAATGTGTGAGCTGTGTCTGGGTTTGCACCAGGCTTAGCTGGGTTGTAACATCTAGCAGTAAGAACCGGAATAGGTTGAAGGCCTGTTAGGAAAGGCCACTGTAACTGCCAGGAGAGGAGGTGGACTAAGTAGGGCTGGGCCATGGAACCACTGGTGTGTGTGAGAGCTGACACTGGAAGAGGTTCTGATGGCAGAGCTTAGGGAACTCCTCTGTCGGGATGCAGTCTCTGCAAGTGAGCACAAGAACCATGATAGGGAGCAGCCCAGACCAGGCCAGGGAGCAGTACCCACTGGTATCCATTTGGTGCAGGTCAGGGGCAGACCAAGCTAAACCACTTCACATCACCCACTGGTGCATCCAAGGACCAGAATAGAGAGTGGGTCAGGCCAGGCTAGGGTGCAACACGTACCAGTACATATTAGGACTGGGATTGAGTGCCAGCTGGGCTGGGCTGGGCTAGGCTGTAATCCTCACCAGTGTGAGCTGGAATTGAGTGTGAGCTGGCCCAGGTCAGTCCAGGCTACAGCACCTACTGTCAAATGCTGAGACGAGGCGGGCCATGCTAGACTGGGCTGCAGCACCCAACACACGTGAGAACCAAGAGGAAGGTGGCAAAGTTGGTGGAGGGAATGTGGAGAGCTCTCCTGCTGGACCACAACTTCCACTGTAGATAGTGAGTTGGGTTGGGGACAGACCAGATCAGGCAGGGCTATAACATCTGTGGGCCTCATGTGAGCTAGATCAGGGAAAAGCCAGGCTGGGCTGACTGTTCCAACTGGTGCAAGGATAAATCAGAATGGGTGAGGGTTGGTTGGGCTTTGTCATAGCATTAACTAGTAGATGCTGGCACTGGTGGTGCTAATTCTGCCAAGTTAAACTGAAGAACCACCTGGAGAGTACATGTTCTGGCAGTAGAAGTAGGCCCAGTAGGGAAATAGTGGGCACCTCTCTCTTAGGTTACCACTCTGAGTGGTGAACATGAGAACCAGGACAGGGACAGGCATGGATAGACAGAGAATGGCACCCTCTGGCACGTGTGTGGGCTGGATAGCATGGCTGGTTGGGTTGAACTAGGCTTCAATGCTCATTAACATGTATGAAAGTAGAATAGGATGTGAGACAGACTGGACAAGTCTGCTGTACATACTGGCAATCATGGGAACCAGGGCAGGGCAGGATCGGTAGAGGTTACTGTGGGATGCTCTGACTAAGGCTGCAGCTCCCAGTGATTTACGTAAAGGCCGAGTGTATGGTGGGCAGGATCGGACTGGAATGCAACATCTGTCAGTTAATGTAGATGACAGGGTAGGAGACAGAACTGACCCAGAAATTGCAACCACCAGCATATGCATAAGCTGATTGGTGATACAGACTGTGCCGGACCTGTACAACCATGCACTAACAAGAATCAGGTCTGGGATCATCTTGGATGAGGTTTCTTTTCGGATACCTCTACACCGCTGATCTCAGAACCACAACCATGAAGAAAATTGCAGGTTCCATGGTCTGACCATGAAGTACATGTGTTACAGCTGAACCTCCTCAGTGGGTCAGATGGAGCAGTGGAGCATATCCTAGTGCACATGAGGGATATGACAGTCCATTAGAACCTGCAGAGGACACCTGGTACCACAACAGAGGATGGAGGACAGAACAAATCGATCAACTACCCCAGCCACATGTTGGCAGTGAAAATCTGGGCAAACAGAGATCTAAGGTGGACTCTGTCAGCCAGTGGATTCTCAAGAGATTTCATCATGTTTGGAATGGCAAGATTGGCAGTAAATCAGAACCACTTGAGCAATGCCCTTGGAGCATGCCCCACATCGGGGACCTGGGATGGTGGGAGGCTAGGTGGTGCTTCTCCCTTTATCTTCCCCTTTCCCCCAGATATAGAAAAAAAAGAAAGAAAGAAAGAGAGAGAATGTGGGAACAATGATCTTACCCACTTTCCTGTAGCCCTTAACCCTTTGTGCCATAAACAACTATTGTAAAGATTATCAAAATAAAATAACTATTTTTAAAAATAACTATTTTTTAAGAATCCAACCCTCAGTAAATAAAATAAATCTTTTATTATTATTATTTTGTTTTATGACACAGTTTCATAGACTCAGGATTTCCCCAGGCCCTCCCCAAGTCCTCCCCCCATGTTGGATTCCTCCACATTGTTACAGTAGTACAGTTCATAACCAGTCATGATTCCTTCATTGCAGGTATAGACCATGCATAGAGTCCAGCATCTTATTATCCGGATAAATTCAATAGTTTCCTTGGGAGACCATTCCTAGTCGGAAAGTAGCACTGGCAGAATATCATCCCCTCCAATGAAAAGCCACAACATGACATCAACAACAATTTACAACATCATGGAGTCAATTGACATGGGATTGAGTGACCAATATGTTGGCAAATGCAAGTTCTTAACCACATCCTGTGACTACTTCATTGACATTTCAATTTTAGTTTATACACAACTAGCCGCTATACACCTCAAAATGATTATAGGGTACTATTCAATTGTCTCGCAGACACTATTTCTTATACATGTATGTATAGCAGTATACAACATTGTGCCTTACACATAGTAGGTGCTCAATAAATACCAACTTTCTATGTGGGCAATATGAAACAAAAGCAAGAACACATATTTTAGAGCCACAAAGCAAAAGGTATTCACGCATAAAATTCAAGGCAGAAAAAAAAGTGAGTCTTTTCAAAACATATCATTTTCAGGTTTAATTCCTAAATGATATATACAAAGATTATGAAGAATTGCTTGCCCCTAGGATCATAAACCCAGTAGAGAAAAGGAGATGATAGAATTACAGCAAAAAAAAATCATGGAAAAGTTCAGAGAGAACAGTAAAAATCAGAGCCCTGCAGCTATGGGACTCTAGCACAAATGACTGGGAATATTGAGACTGTGTGTCAATGTTTGGTATATGTAGCACACACCTAACACACATCTCTATATAGTCGCTGAAGAAGCAGTCACTCCACCAAACCACAGAGGTACCGCTCAAAGAGAAAAACTACCAAAGGCAAAAAATAAAGAGATTCTCACATACACCTGAAAATGAATGGAGAAACATGACAAACAAAACAAAGGAGACACATCAACTTCCCCAAAACAACTCAGAAACACTTTACTATTAGGATGAAAAGATAAAGAGATTGAAAAAAAAGTGTCTAAAAGTGAATTTAAAAATTATATTATTATGGAAAAATGAGAAGCAACTGCATGAATTAAGAAAAACCATATACTATACAGACGAAGAGATTTCCCATGAGATTGAGATTTTGGTTAGAAATAAAGAATTCAACATGCCAAATAAAAAACACTGTGGAACATCTTAACAGCATTTGTGTGGCAGAAGAAATAATCTCTGAGCTAGAAGACAAATATTTTGGAAGATCTGAAGCAGAAGAGCAGTAAGAAGAAATGAGAAATAAAATAGTGTCCAGCATTTGTGGGATAATACCAAACGACCTAAGATATGTGTCTTAGGAGTTCCTGAAAGCATAGAAAAGAGAAGAGTGGGTTAGGTTAGAGCCTGTTAAATGAACTAGTAACTGAAAAATCTTGTAATATAGAGAAAGAGATATCCAAGAGTAGGAAGCATATAGAACTACACGTAGACATGACCAGCATGGTTTTCATGATATGTTATAGTTAAATTTTCCACAGTAAGACATAAAACATTCTAAATGTGCATAAAAAAAAAAAAAACCAGATTACCTTCCGAGAATCTCCAATCACAATCACCTTACAGTTGGTTTCTTATCAGATACCCTGCAGGTGAAGATACCAATGGAGAAACACAGCCCATGCCATAAAAGAAATTACCAAAACAGAATACAATATCCAGCAACACTCTCATTTATATATGATGCAAAGTGAAGACCTTCAAAAACAAAAGAAACTGAAAGAATTTGACACTTAGGCCCAGCCCTACATATGATGCTTAAGAATGTGCTATACAGAGAGAAATGATAATTGTCATAATTAAAACATGAAAGCAGGAAATCCTTTGGTAAAGAATATTTGAAGAAAACAGTAAGAATAAATGGTAGAGCCAAATCATAAACTTTCATTAAAAATCCTAAACACAAATGGAGTAAACTCCCCCAGTTAAAAGATATAGACTGGATAAATGGGATAAAAGCAGGACCCAAAATATTCACTGCCTCCAAGAAACACTTCACGAACAAATGTACACACAGAAGAAAACTGAAAGAATTAAAGATATGTCATGCCTTCTTGATATCATGGAACATTGTATCACACAGTTGTAGAATACACATTTTTTTTTCCGCTGGTATTTTGAACCTACTCTTGGATAAACCATATGTTAGATCATAAAGTTAGCCTCAACAACTTCAAAAAAGTTGAAATCATAGCATGTATCTTTTCAGACTACCATGCAATAAAATTTTAAATCAGTAACTCAAGAAAATGTGCAAATCGGTGGAGGTTGAATAATGCACTATCATGGAAGAAATCAAAAGGGAATTTTGAAAGGATTCCTGAAATAAAAACAATTTATATTAACGCTTATGAGATACAGCAAAAACAGAATCAAGTGGGAAGCTCATAGAAATTAGTGCCTTTAACAAGAAATTAGAATGGCATCAAATAAATTATTTCTTTTTCTTTTGTTAAAGATTTATTCATTTTATTACAGCCAGATATACAGAGGAGGAGAGACAGAGAGGAAGATCTTCCGTCCGATGTTTTACTCCCCAAGTGAGCCGCAACGGGCCGATGCGCGCCAATCCGATGCCGGGAACCTGGAACCTCTTCCAGGTCCCCCACGCGGGTGCAGTGTCCCAATGCATTGGGCCGTCCTCGACTGCTTTCCCAGGCCACAAGCAGGGAGCTGGATGGGAAGTGGAGCTGCCGGGACTAGAACCGGCGCCCATATGGGATCCCGGGACTTTCAAGGCGAGGACTTTAGCCGCTAGGCCACGCCGCCGGACCCCAAATAAATTATTTCTAATTGCATCTTAAAGAAGTAGAAAAACTGGGCCCAGCGCGATAACATAGTGGTTAAAGTCCTCACCTTGCATGCCCGGGATCCCATATGGGCACTGATTCTAACCCTTGCAGCCCTGTTTCCCACCCAGCTCCCTGCCTGTGGCGTAGGAAGGCAGTTGAAGCTTTGGGACTCTGCACCCACGTGGGAGACCTGGAAGAAACTCCAGGCTCCTGTCTTCAGATTGGTTCAGCTCCAGCTGTAGCGGCCACTTGGAAAGTGAATCAATGGACAGAAGATCTTCCTCCTCCATGTCTCTCCTCCTCTCTGTATATCTGCCTTTCCAATAAAAATAATAAATCTTTTTTAAAAAAAGTAGAAAAACAAACCAAATCTTAAATTAGTGAAAAACAAAAAAACCGAAATACGTAACCAAAATTTGAGAAGACATAATCAAAACTGAAACAAACTAATAACCACAAAAGTGATACATAAGGCCAGTGAATTGAAAAACTGGCTTTTTGAAAATGTAAAAGAAATTGATACACTACTGTTCTAATTAACCAAAAGAGGAAGGAGAATCAAATCAGTAAAATCATATGTGAAGATGGAAATATAACAATGGACACCACCAACGTACAGAAATCGTCAGACTAGTAAAAACATTTACATTCTATAAAGACAGGAGTGCCTAGATGTAATGAATGTATTTCTGGATGCATGCAACATACGTGAATTGAGACACAATGACATACAGAACCTAAATAGAGCATTAATTAAGATAGAGGCTAAATAAATAACAAAGAGCAGACCCTCCCAATAAAGAAAAGCCCAGGGCTGAATGGCTTCCCAGGTGAATTCCAACACATTTTCTAAGAAAAACTAATCTCAAATACTTTTAAACTATTCAACAGCAATTTAAAGAGAGGGAGTATTCTCATATCCTTCTCTGAGTCCTGTAAGAGTTGAGCTGGTTAGATGGAACAAGGTTTTAATACCCATTGACGTGTATGAGAGCAGAAGGGGATGTGGGACAGACTGGACTAGTCTGCTGCACATACTGGCAAACCAGGGTAGGGAGCGCGTCTGGTGGGAGTTATTGTGGGTCGTTCCGACTAGGCTGCAGTTCCCACTGGTTTATGTGAGGGCCGAGTATGTGTTGGGCAGAACCAGGCTGGACTGCAGCACCCATTGGTTCCAGTGGAAGACAGGGCTGAAAACAGAACCAACCCAGCAATTACAACCATCAGCTTATGGGGCAATGGACTGTGCTGGGCCCTGTACTTGCTAGTACCTGCAAGAATCTGGTCTGGGAACACCTCAGACAAAGTTTCTTTGGGAATCCCCCCAATAGAAATGCCAGACTCGGAACCCTAACCAAAAAAGACATAGGACAGAACAAGTCCATCAACCACCTCAGCTATATGTTGGCAATGAAAATACTGGGCAAACAGAGACTCTATGATGGACTATGTCAATCAGTGGATTCTCCAACGACCTCATTGTGCTTGGAGTGGTGAGAGTGGCAGCAATTCAGAACTGTTGAACTATCAAAACACTTGAACAAGACCCTCGGAACATGCCCCACATCGGGGACCTGAGGTGTGTGGAAGACTGGGTGGGGCTTCTCCCTCAAAATCCCCTTTTACATCAGATATATTAAGGAAACAATACGGAACTAATTGTCTTGCCCAGCTTCCTGTAGTGCTTTAACGTTTTCACCCTAATTATGTCAAGATTGTCAAGATAATTAATTAATTAATTTTAAAAGAATAAAAAAATAGAAAAAATAAAAATATTTTAAAAAAACAGGAGGATACATAAAAAACAAAACAAAACAAAACTTTAGACCAATAGCCCTGAGGAACATAGATACACAAAATTCTCAACAAAAATGCTAACCAAATACAACAAAACATCAGAGGGCTTATTAAACTGGACTAAGTGAGATTTATTTGTGACATTCAGTGATGGTTTAACATATGCAAATTAGTAAATGTAATGCATCTCATTAAAAATCTGAAGAAATAAAACCACATGTTTAGCTTCACATATGCAGAAAAAGCATTTGGTAACATAACACGCCTTTCTGAATAACCATAAGTAACTTAGGTATGAAAGGAATAGCCCGCAACAGAATTAAGGGAATATATGAAAAACCCATAGCCACATCATATTGGAGAAAATTTGGTGGTATTCCCACAAAGATGTAGAACCAGACAAGTATGTCCATTCTTACCATTACAATTCATTATAGTCCTCAAGTTTCAGCGAGAGCCATTAGAAAAGAAAAAGAAATCAAAAAGATAAAATTTAGAAAGGAGATAGTCTAGCAGTTGTTTTCAGATGACATGATTCTCTACGTAGGGGGATCAAAAGACTGTAACAGATTATTGGCACTTAGAAGAGAGCTTGGTGGGCTCGGCAGTGTGGCCTAGTGGCTAAGGTCCTCGCCTTGATCCCATGTGGCCACTGGTTCTAATCCCGGCAGCTCCACTTCCTCTCTGTCTCTCCTCCTCTCAGTATATCTGACTTTGTAATGAAAATAAAATAAATCTTTAAAAAAAAAAAAGAAGAGAGCTTGGTAATGCTTTCAAATATAAAATCAACACACAAAAAAAATCAATGGTCTTTATATATATAAGCAATTTCATGGCTGAGAAAGTATTGGAAATATCATCCGCTCACAACAGGTGTAAAATATAAATGTCTTAGAATAAATTTAAGCAAGAATCTGAGGGTTGCCTATCATGAAAATTCTAAAACATTAAAGAAAGAAAAAGAAGACACAAAAATGAAAAAATCTGCTATGTCTGTGGATCAATAGAATTAAGATAATAAAAATTTCCATACTACTGAAAGCAATATACAGGCTCAATATGATCCCAAACAAACAAACAAACAAAAAAAAAACAGGACATTCTTCTTAGGTCTAGAAAAAAAAAATATGCTAAAATTCAATGGAGACAAAAGAGACCCCCACATAGCTTCAGAAATATTAAGCAAGAAAATCGGATTTGAAGGCATCAAAATATCAGAATTTAAAATGTATGTTATGACAGTTGTAATCAAACATCCTAATATTGGAACAAAAGCAGAAATGTAAATGAGTAGAATGGAAATCCCAGAAATGAACCTGTACATCTGCAACAAAGCAGAAAAGACTATCTGCTCAACAAATGGTGCTGGGACAATTGGATCTCCCCATTCCAAGCTGATTTTAAACCAAAAAGAATAGAAGAGTACTTAAAAACTACATCTGTGTGGCACACCACTAAAATTTTAAATATTTTGTAAATCTCCAGAAAAAGGTGTATATTTCACATAATAGTACACTTTAAAATATTTTAAACATTTAAGATTATATCAATATATATGTGTGTGTATATATATCAGTATACATACACTATATATATACATATACACATACACACTGTATATAAATACTTCAAAAAACCGTTGAATATTGAATGAAAAGGTTAGTTTACCTTGGTACAAAAATCATTTTAAATTCATGTATATTTTTCATCATTCACATTTTTATTAACTTTATAAAAGCCCTTATAGCCAAGATTTCCAATTTTGTACCAAAAATACTTTTTATTCCATTTTCCATGAAATTTTTCAAGTCACCATGTATATATTTTTGAATATGTGTGAATACACATAAAATTTTATTAACCAGTTCTATTTTGCTTTTGAAAGAGCTACAACAGCTTCCTGGTTAATATGTTTCAGGTGCTTTCATATTTCAAAATGTGTATGTCAGTGTGCTACAGACAAAAGCTGGTGAAGAAGGTGTGGGCTCCACTGGGCTTTGGGAATAATCACAGTTGGCCTTTGTGTAACCTCCCACTCTCAACACTTCCACATACACAAACACACGAAGTCAATCTCTGTCATCACGTACTCACTCACAACTCCAAAGCTGAAGTTGGCCCTCAGCAGTTCAAACAGACATTCCCCAGGGAGTCAATTAGAATTACATCGCAACTGCACACAGCAACATCTGGACATGGCATTTTACTGAAGTGACAACTCACTTTTCCAGAGCGTTGTCCACATTGTTCTTTCTACTCCCAACAAAAGGTGAGGTAAAATATTCAAGTAATTACGGAGTCCCTCTGGTGCTGACATGCAGGACTGACATTTTTGGTGTTGTATAGCATCTGAAAAACAGATACACTTTCGAAAACTTTAGCTTTATGATTTCTCCATCATGATAATTCATGTGAATTAGTCATCTCAAAACGTAAATGAAAACTACGGCATTTAGTGACTGAAAAAAATTGCCTTGTATAAGTCAAATCACAAAAGTTAAATAGCCCAACTGGGACCATTCTATGTCCACAGAAACAATTGTGGCCAACTCCATTTGGTTCTACACATGATCTAAGTTTCTTTCTTCTATTTTTAAGTTTAAAATTATTTTTTCTGAAACAAACTTTAATAATTTAATGACATTCATTTAAGTATTTTTCATTTATGCATTGAATCAAAAACAACTATGCAAAAATTTAAAAACACCTATAACTGAGATAACTACAACTTTCAACAGGTAATTCTATGGAATGCTACATAATTTCCCACTGTTTCTTTGTGTCTCAAAAGTGAGGCTCACATTATGTATTTTCCATGCTAATCTCTTTCTTTAACTCTCCTATCTTCAAGGTCATCCTCAATGATGCTCTTTAAAATCTTTCAAAAATTCCATCATCTCTTCCCACAACGCTTTACATCATTTGCCTACAAGGTATGTTGTTTTAATGCACCACAATCTGATAATGTACATATTTTAGTTGTAAATGTTTTGTTTCTTCCCACTACCATGTAAACTCATTGGATCTTCTGGTTGCTGCTTCACTAACATTCCTCAATGTCTCCAGTAGTATCACTGCCCACCAGTTGCTCAATACACCTTTGGAAAGGAATAGATAAAATATGACATTTGACAAAGAATTTTACCTAAAATAAGGCATGTATACTTTTTTACAGTGATTAAACTGATGACTTGGATCAGTAACACTTTATAGAGATCTCTTTCCTGCTAGGAAAGAGTTAAAACACCCTGTTCAATTTCTTGGAATGCAGATGTAAAGGATAGAGCAAGGGCATGCAGTGGCCATTTGAAGGCTCTGATAAGTAAATAATGGTAGGCAAACTGCAGAACACAAGATTTAAACTACTGACAAAATGGTAGGGAATTTGCAATTTTTCTCTTCAGTGTCTTCCACCTTGGATTTGAGCTAAAATGCAACAGCGGGGGCGCGTGGGGGAGGGGAGTCCGTAACAAAAAGCATGCAGAGGAAAAACTCTCAAGTTGTGGCTCAATGTGATGTATGGAAAGTATGTGTTATTTTTCCAGTACACATGGAACATTCACCATGACAGATAATGTCCTGAGTCATAAAACCAACCTTAACCAGCTGAGAGAACTAATATCACACACATTTTGCCCTTAAATTATAATGGCACTCAATTTGAAATAACAAAATATTCAGAAAAAATAGAAAAATTTAAAGCAATACATTTAAATAATTCAAGGATCATATAAAAAGTACCAAGGGAAATTAGAAAAATATTTTTAACTAAAAAAAAATTCTTAAGCTACAACATATCAAACATGACAGGAAGTATTTATAGAAGACACATAGGGAAATATACATGATTAAATACTATAGTAGAAAAGAAACGTCTTAAATTGGTAACTTAAGCTTACACCCCAAGCACCTAGAAATACACAATAAGCCTATCAAATTGAGATGTGAAGATACAATGCAGTATGCATCTCCATTTCCAAATCAAAGATGGACTAGAATGAAACTGTTAAATTTATCTTGACAATAGGATGCTGGACTTTCTTCCATTTTCTGTACCTACAATGTCAGGATACACTTAAGTAGCAGAATGATGGACTTACGACTCTGTTTTTGAAGGACTGTACTATTGTAATAATTTAGGGGGAAATCAAGAGGGGAGAAGGAGGTGAGAGGTGAACAGAAATCCAAGGAAATAGAACTGTATGATAAGATAAATAAATTAAAAATAAATAAGTTAATAGAAGAAAGGAAATAGTAAGAATAGAAAGGGAATTTTAAAAAGCAGATGCTTGTGTGAATTCCTTTATATGGCATTCTCAAAAGGCAAAACAGATCGTGATACTGAATAAATAGATCAGATATTGCTATGGTTAGTACTGGCACAGGTTAAACTACAAAGGAGTTTGGAGAATAGAAGATCTTTGTGCACCTTGCATGGGTAAGTGGTGGTTATATTGGTCTATACACATACTAAAATTCATAGACCCATATGCCAGTCTTTAGTTTTTCCGGGGGCTAATTAAAAATATTTTAACCACGTTCTTTTGAAAATCAATAGTAATATATTACATCAGCTTAAGAAAGAGTGTGAGAATTTCATAAATATGAAATACACTATATCTTTTTTCAAATGCTAGCTTTCAAAACACCAACTGCAAGGCTTTTCCGAAATTGACACTTCCATTTTATATTCTGCATCCTTAAGGCAAGGATGGTGCAACTTCCACACCTGGCTATGGAGAGCAACTTTATGGTAAAGACTGTCCATCTGATAGACACCGTACCTCATGCCGGTTCTCAGGAAGCTGAATTCAGGCTTCCCTTTTTGTCATCGCCAAACTCAACTAAGGCAATCTGCAATTGCTTTAGGGAGTATCACTATCACAATATATATTTTTAAATTTTTATTTTGAATTTTGAATTTTACGGTATAATCCTAACTCCCTGCTAATGGCCTCAGAAGACTGCCCAAGTGCTGTGCCTGTGCTGTACCACTCTCATGAGAGACTCCGATGAACCTTCTGGCTCCTGACTTTGTCCTGGGTCAGCCATAGCCCTTGTGGCCATCTGGGGAGTGCAGTGTATTATGGAAGCACGCTCTCTGTCTGTTTCTTGCTCTTCTTCTGTATCTTACACAAAAATAAGTCTTAAAAATAGTACCAGCATTGTGGAATATTAAGTAAAACTGCTGTTTGTGATGCCAATATCCCATGTGAACACTAGTTTGCTTTCCAGATCTTATACTTCCAATCTAGTTCCCTACTAATATTTCTGGGAAAGCAATGAAAGATGGCCCAAGTGCTTAGGTTCCTGCCATCTCTATGGATGATCTAGAGGATACTATTGGTTTTGGCCTGAGACCGCAATGGCCACCACAGCCATCTGGGAAGGGACCCAGGACATGAAAGAAGTCTCTCTCTCCCCTCTCTCTCTGTAACTTTGACTTTCAAATAAATAAATCATAGAAAGTAACTGAAAAATGTGAAGCTTGTACAGTTATTTTTGCGAATTAAATCATAAATATGCAACTGATTCAGTAAGAAATTAAATCTATAGTAAATATTTTCATCTAGATTTTAAATTTGTTTTGTCTTGCTTTTCTTGCTTTTCTAAGATTCTGAACCGCAAATATATTATTATAAATATATGTATTAGGATTATTTTCCATATGAATGGGTTAACTATTCCTTCTGTTTTATGGTTTCTCCTTTTCAGTTGGCTCAAAATATATCCAAATGTCTACTTTTCATTTATTACCACAGTATTTCTTTCCTTGACCTTGTAAAATTCTTAATCCTCAAGGTTATACATCATGAAAAATTTTCCTTTAATCTTGAAGCAAAAGTAAATTCTTTCTGGTATCTCTCAATAAACTTTCAGGTTAACACTTGATTTGCAGATTTGAAAATTGTGATAAACAACTTGATAAACTTCATTGGTGAACTAGAGAATCACATAGCCAGCCTCTTGTAAACATTGAATGGAAGACGACTTTAAGCTTCTTTTGCTCACACTGGAATTAAATACAATACCTATCTTACAGTCTGTTAAAGTCACTATAGAAAATAAGCTTGCAAAATTACAGGTTGTAAATTTATAGCCTATAAAACAAATAGTTAAGCATTGGACTGTATCAATAATTACAATTTTTGATGCATTCCACACCAAAGTTGAAATAGATTCCACAAAACCAAAGTCAAAGTAATTCCCTCTGAATTCCTTAATAATATGTGTGGGTTATATTTGTGGAAGTGGGCAATGCTGTATTTAGTGAAAAATAGAAAACATTTTCACAGAAAATTATCTTTGCTACTCATATGATTAAAGAACATTAGTGAAGGCTTGAAACCTCAGGCACCGTTAAAACTTATGTACAGGAAACATCAAAAGACTATGGAAAAATGAAACCTAAAGGAAAATTGAATTTGATAAAACCAATGTATAAATGTATGCATTATTTTTCATAATATTCATTTCCATGAGTTTTCTTCCCCCATACATGCTAAGCTCTGGTAAAGTTAAGTTTATAAATTAGGTGAAATTACATTATAACAAACAGAACACTTCCAATAACCTGTTTTAAGAAGAATAGTGAGTCAGCATCCTTCTGTTATCTCCCACCCCACTATACCCCCCATACATTATTGTGTCAAACTTCTTATTGTAGTTGACTTAACAGTTACTAAAACCGAAAGTGAAACTACAGTTAGAGACTACTGTGCATCATTTAATACATTTTAAGTTACAAGGACAGAAAACTAAACTTTTATAGGATTTTATTAACTTAAACGTAAGTAAAATTTTAGAGGTGGCATAATCCTTTTATTGCCTACCAGTCTCACAGAACAACTGTATTACCATAGGTCTCTCTGGTTTCTCTGGTCTTTTGCCTATTTTTTTAAATGAACTTTTGTCTAAACCTTTGGTTCTAGAATTTTCTTCCCTCACACCTTTTCAAAGATCTGAGCACACCCTTGATTTGAACTTAAGAGATTATACTGATACCATACATCATATCTTCATGCCACATAGTACTATTTCACTAAAAGGAAATAATTTCTTTTGGTAACTAAAAGAAGTAGATTTTTGGTACCCAAAAAATCACTGCAATTTTCTAGCTTGTCATTGCCTTGGTTTGGTCATAAGCCATATTATGGATGGCAAAAAACACATTGCACCCAATAAAACATACCTTATTTGCTAGGGTCAATAGCAATTGATTAGGTTCAACCTACCAAAAATCATACTACTATGAGAAACAAGAGAGAAAAGAAAAAATTTTAAATGTAATGATGTGGCTATTTACATGCCACATTAGTGACTAGTATTTTAGATGAATTTTATCTGCCTGTAGATTTAATAACCACACTAAATATTTAATAAGAATTTATTCAGGGCCCGGCGGCGTGGCCTAGCTGCTAAAGTCCTCACCTTGAAAGCTCCGGGATCCCATATGGCGCCGGTTCTAATCCCGGCGGCTCCACTTCCCATCCAGCTCCCTGCTTGTGGCCTGGGAAAGCAGTCGAGGATGGCCCAAAGCTTTGGGACCCTGCGCCCGCGTGGGAGACCCGGAGGTGGTTCCTGGTCCCGGCATCGGATTGGCGCGAACCGGCCCGTTGCGGCTCACTTGGGGAGTGAAACATCGGATGGAAGATCTTCCTTTCTGTCTCTCCTCCTCTCTGTATATCCGGCTTTCCAATAATAATAAAATCCTAAAAAAAAAAAAAAAAAAAAAAAGAATTTATTCAAAACAAGTACAAAATTGATACTCAAGCCTTTTTAACCAAAATACTTTCTTGTACGTAGGCCAATATTAAAACCTTAACTACATATTTTCACTGGCCTTTTAGCTGGTGCAGCTAAGTACAACATTTTTTTATTTTTCTTTAAACAATATATCTTGAAACTATTAATTCATTCATTTGATATTGAGTACCTATTCACTATTGTAATAGCTATGTATATGGTAAAACAAGCAAAATGTTCTTCTTTTGTAGATTGATTTGTTTAATTGAAAAGCAGAGTTACACAGGGAGAAAGAGAGACATCCTCTATCTACTGGTTCACTCCCCAAACGGTCACAGCAGCTGTGGCAGACCCAACCTGAAGGCAAAAGTTTTTCCCAGATCTCTCATATGATTTCCAAGGCATGTTAACAGGGAATTGGATTGGAAGTTATGGGATACTATCAACACAAACATTACCCACTGAGCCAGACTGCCAGCCCCACACAATGTTTTTATCATAATGCTAACATCTTTAGGATTATATATATATTTTAGTGAATATATTGTTTTAGGGGCTATTACTTATAACAGGTTGTGACTTATGACAAGCTTGTTGGAGAAGGCTAGGTATTGCACATATTGTTTTTTTGTTAAATAATATTTTACTGTTAAAAAACTGAATTTCATTTATTTTTCTATGAAAATTTATACCAAAGGTTTGCAACTGAACAATGCCTCTACTGTCCGTTTTTCTCATATTTATGGCTTACCAAAAAACAGATATTCAAACTCTGAAAGAGTTGTCAGTAATTTTAGCTAAGGATATACTAATTTCAGCATTTTCAGATGGCATTTAGGAAAATATAAATATTAGGCAGAAGGTGTATTTTAGAGAGTATGTATTCGTGCAGTAAATATAAGCACATATTTTAAGCGTGTGTCTTCTTTTTCATAAAGCTGTTGCTTCAACTACTTACCAACCATCATGTTCCCCCCTTTCCATCAACCTCTGTGAATCCATATGTAGGACATATGGCTATAGAGGTGCTAGGACAAACATTGGCATCTATCACTCTTACAAAGGAATTTACAAAGAGGAAAATCCCTTCTATGGACTTCTGCTAAGGGGATATAGTTGTCGTTCATACAGTCTTTAAAGTCAGAAATCAGATTTTTATCTTTATACACGGCTTTGAAGTTGGAAATGAAGCACATTTCCTACTTCAGTCCCAAAAATTGACGTAATATTTAATAGACTAAAAGAATGGGAAGTTATTGAAACTTGTATTTGTAGAGGCTAAGATTGTCAAGAAAAATAAATTTGTAGGTCAGATAAATTCCATAATGCAATCTTGATTTCTTCTTGGTTAAAAATTACAGTGTAAAAGTAATGTAGCCTATTCTATTTTGTTTCACGAAATGAAGTGTAGCCATTTAAAAGAAAGCAACTCTTATGTATTGAGACACAAATATCTGTAGGATACATTAGTAAAAATAAAAGACAAATTGAAGAATAACATGGAGGACAATGATCTTTGAGAAACATAACACAGGTGCTTTCAGAGTTGTCCTAACATACTGACACAGACTGCGGATCATAAAACTTTAGGAATCAAAAGGGTAGAGCCGGGGGTTTTCTTGAGCTGAAATGGAGTTATGTGGTCAGGAATACTAAAGCCAGCATTGTGTGTAAGAAGACACAATGGATACAAAG
This sequence comes from Ochotona princeps, assembly GCF_030435755.1. NCBI lineage: Eukaryota > Metazoa > Chordata > Mammalia > Lagomorpha > Ochotonidae > Ochotona > Ochotona princeps. The sequence continues at coordinate 53,389,887 of NC_080834.1, forward strand.
AAGAAAACACACAACAAGGACACCGATGTTTGAGGAGCATTGCTTTCGGGTATTCCAGAATACTGATTATTGTGTGCATGCTTAGAAAGCATTCAAAGCTAGGGACACAAAATCTAAAAGAATAACAGAACAGTAACTTGTGATCCTGTAGGACTTGGAGTCATGTCGGTTTCCACTAACCTCACTAAAATAATTTACAATCCATGAGGCACTGAGTATTGAAAAAGATCTTGCCTTGGAGAAAGGGAACAATTAGCCCTTGAGTGTATATCGTTCCAGAACATTCCAATAGAGTATAATAAGATGAACATTTTTCTTTGCTTGCAACTTAATTGCTTTCCAGAAGAAAGCTCAAACTATTTGAGTTTATAGAAATGTAAAAATATCTGATACCCAACAAAGTAAAATGACAATTTTTGGTATCTAATCACTGAATACACAAAGAAGCAGAGATATATGACTCATGTAAGAGCAGTCAGCTCATGAAAACTGAGCAGAAGTAGCCTACATTAAAGAATTAGGGGAAATTAAAAGATAGAAAATTAAGTTATTGTGACCATCTTGCATATATTCTAAATTTTAAAAGAGATGAGCCATTTATAACAAAAATATAGATATAAAAACCACTACACTTGATACAAAAAATATATCACGTAGAAATAACAGATTAATTGATGATGTAGCCAAAAGAAGTACGCCAAGAAAATGGAAAATGAACTTTAAAAATATTTAGCAGCCTCCTGTGAAACAATTTCACACATCATGTACATACACATTTCTAACCGCTGATGGAAGTGAGGAGGACAGAAAGAAACAACTCAGAGAAGTAGTGAGCAGCATTTTCCTAAATCTGAGGAAATTTATAAACCAACACAAAGTTCAACGAACAATGAGTATAATATATATGAATAAAAACATAAGTACCCCATCATCAATGATAAAGAGAAAACCTAAAGTAGTAAGACAAAAAAAAGACATATAAAAAATAAGTATTGATAGCAGATTTCTCACTGGAAGCATCGTTAGCAAGAGGGAATAAAGCAATAATTTCAAGGATTATATATGTACTTTATCTAGAATTCTATACCAGAAAATAATATTTTCTAAGATGTTTTTAACAAGGTAATAATAGACATCCAGCAACTGATGAATGGGTAGAGAAAGTATGGCATACACGAACTATGGAATACCATATGGCCTTTACAAAAGAATTAAATTCTATCTTTCACAGCAAAATAGATGTAACTGGAATTCATTATGCTTGGTTAAATAAGACAGTCTCAAAAGGAAAAACCAAACAGAAAGTTTAGAATTGTAACAAGTTAAAAAATACAGAAAGAAGGTAAGAGTGAGAACAAGGCAGCAGTGATGGCAGGGTGGAAAGTGTCACTATGCTCCTAAATTTCTGTTGTGAAATACATGATTTTTTTCACTTTTAGTATATAAAATGAAAGTATGAAACAATAATGAAAATCTGAAAGGAAGCTAGGCAGAAAGAAAAAAATCTAGATGCAAATGTATGCATGTATATTATACCATATTTGAAGTGGTATATGTCATATGAAGGATGAGTATTAAAAGTGAAAGCTAAATTACACCATAAGCCAAATAACAATTAACAAAATAGCAAAGAGTCAAACAAAATGAGCTGACAAGGCGCTAAAGTGGGATAATAAAACACACACAATCCAACATAAGTGGGAGAGAGGTAAAAAAAAATAATAGTTAAATAAACACAAGTCGTAAAATTATGAACTAAAGCTAGCTTCCATCATTAAAATAAAAAGCACATTAAATATTAGTGAGGTGAACATCGTAATGTAAAGGAACATATTGTTTAAAGATAGAACTTTAATGCTAAAAATTAAAATTGACATGCAAAAACTAAATTTTGCTCCTTGGAATTTATAGGAAATAATAGAACAACATGGAGAAATACACTCATCTACAATAACCTTCTACGAAAATACAGGGAATCAGCCTTTGCAGACACAGAACAGAACTGAGAATCACAACTGGGTTAGAATCCTTGCTGACCACAGATAAGCTATGTGACCCTGGGTATCTCTTTAAAATTATTTATATGTTAAGAAGTGCGCACCATGTGTGTTCAGCACAAGATATTTCCCTTACTTAATGACAGAATATGTGATTTAATATCTCCATATGTCTTCAAATAATCAGAACATTTCCCAAGAGATATCAAAATAATGCATTGAATCACCTATAAAATGCATGTTTTAAGGGTAAACAAGGAAAGCACCTTGCAACATAGAATTTTGTGTTTTAGAATCTGTGCATAGAAAAATGGAATCGAAGAATTTTAGCCACATACTAGATTCTAATCTAATCTATAGCTAGGGCACTAGTTGGAATAGGAGGAGATATGGTCCTGAATTCCTATCAATTGAACATGAATAAAGCTGTGCCAAAATGACGAAAATACATAGCAAAGAGTGAAACCGTTCCTCTCCTCCATGGCTACACAATGTCTGCTGGTGCCCATAAGCAGGCAGCTCACACTGGTACAGGTGGCCCCTCGTAATTGTGTGCATAAAATAACTGAGTCATTTTTTGATTGGTAAATAATATGCAATGTCAAACTCTCCACGCCATCTGTGTAATTTACCACCACAGTTTTCTGCAAAACTGCCAGCAGCACAAGCTCAGCACCACATTGTTGGAGAAGTCACAGGAAGAAGTGGTTGGCATCCTTGGCAAAGCTTAAATCTGTTCACAGTATTGAACCTGACATATGCCCCACAGCAGAACGTGTATGCTACCCTAACGATCCTCTCCTGCTGTTTTATAATCAGAGACATAGAAGGGGGGAGTACTGCCATTATTTTTTTTTCTGGAATTGGCTAGCCTTCTGGACATTTCTTTTTGGCCAAAAACTGCTCTCATATTTGGGAGAATTAATGTGCAGGTTGTTAACAACAAATTTTACTATTTCCATCACCATTTCCTATCTATAATTTATGTGCTAATTTCTAAATGCTCGTTCCATTGTTGCTCAGTTTTTGAGACTCCTCTGCTATACCATTGAAAGAAAAGTCATTAACTGCCAATCACTAAGCCTGACAGTTGAGACAGACTTGAAATCTGAGAGCTTGTAGGTGGTGCTTGCCTTGTCAACTTCTCTTTTCATCTAAGAAAAGGAGCATTGAGTCAGAGGGCATATCTTGGCTTCTTTCTTAAGACGTCTGGTATTGACGGAAGCCAAAAGTCAAAGCCTCAGCATGCCCCATACAGGCAGAGTCTTGGAAAGACTTTCTTCCATCACTTTTCTGCTGCTTCCTTTAATATTACTCACAATGAGCAATGTCCATATGGTGATAGTATCAGATCCAGGAGTTGATAAGTTTTGCCAGAGCTCTTCTGGACTGGGAACTAAAATTATCATTTGGTACTAAAATTAGCTTAAAAAAATTAGGCATGGCCTTCTAAAGTTTCCTGATTTCAGTGAGCAAAGTTTCACACAAACTTTATTTAATTCAATAAAGAAAAAATACAGAAATTTGACCATGATTTTTAAACAATATGCTAAATATTTATCATCCTAAATGACAGGTAAATATCAGATGATAATGTAGATGGCAGAAAATTTTAAAATAATAATACAAATTATATAACAAATCTGATATAAAGATCTTGCTTGGGGATCAATGTCCCTCCCCTTTATTAATGTGGAAAGAGTAAATGTCATAATTATTATTATAATTTATCTAGAACTTGACATTATTTGTTGTCTGTTTCACTAAAGATAACTGTAAAAATATGATGTTAGAAAAGAAACCATCATGATATCACCATGAAGAATCCCATGTTCCATAGACTTATTCCATCACAGGCCATAAAATTAGAGCTGCAACTATAAATTTCAAGTTAAATTTACAGAGTCAAATGGTAGTGCTCTCTACAAGGAACTAGGTTCATAAACAGAAACAGCCTTTACCTTGCCCTTGTGCTTTCACATCTAACTTGACCTATATTATTATTATCACAACATTTTTTCTCATATCAATCAGTGATAAATGATCTCCAATAAGGATATACTCCAAAATCAAAGTATTAGGCTCACTCTAATTCCATCAGACTGTAAGACTAGTCTTTGAGCATGTCTTTCTGGATGCAGTCTACCCTGATTCCCTATGGAATCATCCATACTTGGATTCCACCAAACCAGCATGGAAAACATTGCCAGGTTGTAGGGGCTAGCCATTACATCTGTATTGAATATGCACAGACATTTTTTATTGTCACTATTCTATAGTCAGCATGGAATAACCCTTATTTTAATATCATTTACATAGCTTTAGGTATTATATATAATCTGGAGGTGATGCAAAGTGTAAGAAAGCACATGCCTAGGTTATCTGCAAATATCAAGTCACACAACAGAGATCAAATTTTACTATATAATGGTTCTGGAAGTAGTCCCCTTTGTAGACTGACAACCGAAGAATTCAAACACAGCATTCTTACCGTTTTTTATTTAGTTGCTGCAGTTTTGTTGTTGTTGTTATTTGTGCTTGTGAACTCCTCAAGCAGCTCTCCCCAGGGGCTTCTGAGTGATTTAGGGAGTGTCAAGTACTGGCTCAAGCCAAGTTCCAAACTGTCCACCTCAGCAGAGGAGTTATTCCTCTCCTCACTTCCTGATCTCCTGCTGTATCCTTCAGGTAAGTATCTGGATGAGGTGGAGCGGTGTGGGTTAAAATGCAGTTTTCAATGTTTCATCACAGGTTGAAGCAACTCTTATGGCACACCAGCCTCCCTCCACATGGCAAATCATTGAAATAAAGATTTAGGGCCCTGGTGTAAAGTCTGTGTGATAAGGAAAGGTAAGGAGCAATCATTCCAGAAAACAGTAGTACAAAAAGATTTGACTCCTCTGATGAGTTATAATAGCGTGTGAGGTCATTAGCCCCCATGGTACATGTCTGAAACCTAAACAGGTACAGCAACTCACCATTAGGATCAATCCATTACTGAATTAGAAATACGACTGAATTTAGCAACAAATTTGTGCCAACATTACTTCTAGCAGCAGTAGGTTTTCAGCAGCAGATTGGCACCGTGACAGAGTCCATAATTTTCACAGTATGTGTTTCATAATTTGTCATGCACACTCTGATTGCCTGGCATATTGGCAGAGTCCACAGTGCTCTCTAAATGTCACCAGACGCATTTGAGGATTTGTCATGCACGGTCTGAGCAAGTGACACAACACAGCGGAGTGGCCAGGTTCAGAGCTGATTTTTGCACCCGCTGTAAGTGAGTGCTCTTGAGCTCAGCCACCAGTGATGAGGTCCTGGCGGGGGCTGCACCAGCGTTCTCTTAGAACTGCTGATTTTTAATTCTGTGTCAAGTGATCATATGGATGCTGCCAGCAGAAAATACTATTACACTGCAGGTGTGACAAGCACAGCACAGAATGTCTTGCCTGATAATATTCTTTTCAAAGCATTCCTTGTAGTGTACTTAGAGCATTTTTTTCTTCAAGCAAGCACAGAAAGCATTTCACAAATTAGTAGTAAGTAAAGTAAGAAATAGCATAATGCCAACAATGAATGGCAAGGTAGAAAACTGTAAGAAATGAATCATGAAGAGATTAAAGGACAAGATGTCTCTGATGAATGTAATAGAAAAGTAGAGTAGGTTGGAGAGGAGAGAACCCTGGGCTTGTTGTCATAACACCTGGTATCTGTAGGAACAGTTTCTGTATTTAGGCAAACCATCCATCCTTTTTTTGGCTTTAGTTAATGAGAAAGTTGGACGAGCGCTCCTCGGAGGAAGCTTTCATGTCTATACATTCTAAGGTAGAGTGTGCATTTATTAATATCTTTCCATCATCTGACCCATTTGCCTGCAATGATTGCATAATGCTTTTCCAATGTTTAGTAAAAGCTTCAAGAGCTACATCTGCTGGAAGCTTTTAGTTGTCTAGGATTCCAGCCATTATCTTTTCACTTTGAGTCACTGTCTGTTAGAAGGAGAAAGGAAATTAGTCTTTTTTTTAAATCCATTTGGGTCCCATAGATGCACCTGTTACTATGAAATCTGTCTGATGATAAATAACTCACATATGCTCAAGAGTGTTGTCTTGACATGTGCAGGGATAGACCTTCACACACATATGTTATAAAAAGCAGTAACTGTGACTTTGTATTGCTTGTGGATTACAGCAAGTAAGAAGCATTTGGAAGCTAACAAAGACTGTTCAGACAGGGAAGAAACATGAGGATTTTACAGGGGGAAAGTTTGAAATTTTAAAATATCTACCCTAAGGCTCACACATTTATGCAATGCCTTCAAAATACAGACGTAACTACACAAATACCACTTAACAAACAAGTGCCTATTGGTCAAAGCTAAAATTTAATAGGCATCATGAGCATATGGAATATTGCACTTGAAAAATTCAAGATATGAGGATCATTTGTGTATGACCTGAAGTTTTACTGAAGAAATTTCTTCTCTTCTGAAGCAGCTCCCCAAATTAGCCTTTGCTGAAGATGTTGTTTATTCTCAATGTTTCTATAGTTAATTTAGTTAGGACAAGGAGAATCATCATCATTCTCTCCTAGTTTTTAGGAGAAAAGATTGTATTTCTTCTATTCTTCTGATGTAGATAATCTCCCACCATGTAACACACAGTGCCAGCCCCTTGCTATAAACAGGGTGGCTACTGAACTTTCATACCCTCCCATTTCACCATGAAAACACAAGGAAGTATGAGAGAAGGTCAGATAATTTTTCCCTTGGTGTCAGATGAAAACTGGATGTGTTAGTTCTCTATTAGTTCTGCTAATTTGAGTCATATAACTGATTCTGGGCCTTATATTAATTAATTTTGGAAATTGACTTGTTCTAGCCTTTAAAGACTCAATCTGTTATTCCAGAATATACCCTCTTTCTGTTTCCAAATACTTTTTAAATTATATCCCAGAAACAAAAATGCTATACCCTGTGCATAATATAGACTTTTTTCATGCAGGTATTGAACTACCTATAAATAATATCAGCCTGAGTATACTAAGAAAACCAGTCTGAATACCTTTAGTACAAATATTTAACTTGGGATTTTCTCTGAGGTGCCATCCTCATAAACTATCTGTGCAAGCACCTAAATCAGTCTTACCTTTTGCACTCATGTTCACCCAAAGCTTCACATCCATGAAGATTTTTTAACAGCTTTTCTGAGATATTATCTTTTGAAAATATGTAATTTTCAAAGATATCCATATATCATTATGCCTTAACACATACACATGCATACAGACAGTGCTTAATGTGACTCTTGAACAGTATGTGGTTAATAAATACACACAGTTGTTTGCTTGACTTGAATATTTTGTCTCAAATTATTTCATGTTGCCTAGAAGGGAAAAATCAGAAGATTTATATGGAACACACTGAAATGAAAAGAAGCAAAGCAATTCACATTTTATTATAGTTGACAATCTAGTTCTCAAGATGACTGCACAGCACTTACTAACAAATTGATAATTTGTAGAGACTTGGTTTTCTCATCCTAATTTTCTTGGAAACTCAATGAAAGTCTGCTTTAGCACATCTTTTGCTTTCATTCTCCCCATTCCATCCACATTATATATTTACTTTCCTCTAAACATTTGGTGTTCCCCAGCAAACTCGCACATTGATTCCCTCCTCCCCTTTTCCTGTGACTCCTCTCTTGCATTAAAGGAATGTATGATGAGCTGAGCTGATTTATTTGGTAGAATTCACTTAGCCAGAATTCTGTTAGCTAAACTCTTGCATTAACTTTAGTGATCTGAATTTTTGTTAATCTTTATTTGTATCTAAAACTCATTCCCTGGATAAGAGCTAGCAAAAACAATGTATGGAGGAATGTTATCTTCCATCACTAAGGAAAGAAAAATTAAACTAACTTTTAGAAAGATGATCAAATATTTGTCTTTGTTAGGAAGCAGAAGACGGCTCATAGCTTCCCCTGACTTCCTAGAAACAACCATAAAATCACGTTCACCTTTTCCTCAAGTAGCTTTATAGTATATTGTCCTGAGTTCTCAAATAGCACAAAGACAGATTTTCTCAGAGTAGGGTGCATCTGTCAGTTTCTCCACAAATTGCAGTTGTGCCATCTCTTTGCAATCATGAATCTTTCCATCATAAAGGATACATTAAGGTCACATTATGCATGTATAGAAGTGATCAGTAAATAATACGTCTTTCTCATGCAAATTAACAGAGAAGGGAAGAACATTTCTCAAGATTTTCTGTATCTATTTAACCAATTAGTTTTCCTTTACTTTTCTTTTTTTTTTTTTTTATTGTTAATTATTTTGCATTATGTGACAGTTTCATAGGCTCTGGGAATCCCCCCCTCCCTCCCCCTCCCCTCCCCCCGGTGGATTCCTCCACCTTGATGCAGTATTACAGTTCAAATTCAATCAAGATTCTTTCATTGCAAACATATACCAAGCATAGAGTCCAGCTACTTATTGTCCAGATTGGTTGAACAGTTTCTTGGGGAGACCTTTTCTGGTCTGAAGTTTGAGCTGGCAGAATATCATCACAGTCAATTAAGAGTCCCAATATAACATCAACAGCAATTTGCAATGTTATGGAATTGACATGGTTTTGAGTAACCAGTGTATTAAAAAGAAAAAAAAAATAATAAGGAAAACAAGTCCTAGCCACAACCTATGATTAGCTCATTGACATTTCAATTTAGTTCATATACAGGACCGGCTGCTCTATACCTTAAAATGGCCATAAGGCACCATTCAGCTGTTTCGTGTCCATTTCATCTTAGTATTTAGCCAGTTGTTGTGTTGAAGTAAAATTTTGCTGATCTTGGCAGATTTTAGGATAATCCAGACTGGCTTGTAACTCTAACAAGATATATGTCAACATTTTAGGTGCAGAACATTTTTTTTTTGTTTTTGTTTTTGTTTTTTTTTTTGGGGGGGGGGGAGTGTGCAGGAAAATCCTCAGCACCATGGTGAGGAGTAAAACTAATCTTTGTGACCCACCCAGCGAGGCATGAGCCAATCCATGCCAGCTCTTTCCTGTCAGATTTCAAGTTCTACTTTCTGTTGTTTATTTATTTTAGGTTTTTTTTTTTTTTTTTTAGTTTGTATGATTGTTTGTTTGCTGTGAGGGGTTTTCGAAGCGATCCCGATGGTCATTGCGAGGGAGGTGGGGTCCAGAGGTGGAGCCAGTCTCGGACCAGAGAAAGCTCTCCTCCCTGGTCCGGAAGGACGTTTATTGTTCTTCTGTTTCTGCAGACCACTCAGGGCTTCTGGTTGTCTTTCCGATGACGTTGGTTTCTGCACTGTAGTGTTTGGACTTCTTCCATCCCCTGTGGAAGCTCCGGTTGGGGGTGGGTGACCTCAGAGTACTCGGCCTCCGAGGGCATCCAATTCCCTGTGGCCTCCTTGGCAGTTGGGATATAGTCCTTGTTGCTCGTATTAATAGTTTGTGGTGAAGGTCTGGGAGTCTTCATGGTTGGGATCCAGGCTTTCTCCTTACCACCTGCTCCACCCTGGAGTGCTCCCCTGCTCCACGCACATGACCTCCTGTTAAGAGGTTGTCAGGATCGCACCCGATTCCCCCCTCATGCATTGGTATAGTAGTTTTATTGTTGTTTAGTGCCACTTTGAGTCTGTTATCTATGAATTACCAGATTTGATCTTGATAGGCTATATTGTACTTTTTTCTCACTCTTTTTATGGTCCTGAAAGATTTCCCTGCACTCCCCCCCATTACAGGTTAACATAGCGTATTGAGGGTATAGTAGGTTTTACAGATTTTCGATGTAGATCTTAAGTATTCTGACATTAATTGTTGGTTTATAGATTATATCGCCTTATCTTATTGCATTGGATACAGGTTATAAGAGATTGCACTAATATTACAATATACAGGTACTATTTTCCAAGTTGTTCTCTTTTCATCTCAGATTAAGGCAAACATGTGGTATTTAACCTTTTGGGATTGGTTCATTTCTCTTAGCATGATGGATTCCAGTCGGGCCCATTTGTCCACAAAGAATTGCATTTCGTTTTTCTTAATAGCTGAGTAGTATTCCATGGAGTAGATGAACCATAACTTTCTTAGCCAGTCTTCCACTGATGGGCATTTTGGCTGCTTCCAGGTTTTTGCGATCGTAGATTGTGCTGCTATGAACATAGGTGTGCATGTTGGTTTCTTGAGTAGAAGATGTTTTGGATATATCCCAAGGAGTGCTATTGCTGGATCATATGGTATGTTGATTTTCAGTTGTTTGAGTATTCGCCAAACTGATTCCCATAGAGGCTGTACAAGTCTACACTCCCACCAGCAGTGGAGAAGGGTTCCCTTTTCCCCACATCCTCGCCAGCAAGTGTTGGTGGTATTATGTATGTGTGCCATCCTTACTGGAGTTAGGTGGTACCTCATTGTTGTCTTCATTTGGATTTCCCTTATTGCCAGGGAACTTGAGCATTTTTTCATATGCTTGTTTGCCATTTGGGTTTGTTCTTTTGTGAAGTGTTTGCCCATTTCCCGTGCCCATTTCTTGAGCAGTTTGTTTGTTCTGGTGTTTTGGTTTCTCTGGAGATCTTTGTATATTCTGGAGATTAGCCCTCTATCACCTATGTCGTGTGCGAAGATCTTCTCCCATTCTGTGGGTTGCCTTTTTACTTTATTGATTGTTTCTCTAGCTGTACAGAAGCTTTTTAGTTTGATGAGGTCCCAATTGTTTATTTTGGTCTCGATTTCTACTGCATTTGGAGTCTTTTTTAGGAAGTGAGGGCCTACCCCTAAGTGTTGCAGTGTGTTTCCAACATTTTCTTCCAAAAGTTTGAAGGTTTCTGGATGTAGGTTTAGGTCTTTTATCCATTTAGATTCGATCTTGGTGTATGGTGAGAGATGTGGGTCTATCTTTTTGTTTCTGCAGGCTATTAACCAGTTGTCCCAACAGCATTTATTGAACAGACCTTTCCATTTGCTTGGGTTGTTGTCTGTCTTTTTGTCGAAGATTAATTGACTGTATCTGTGTGGGTTTCCATCTGTTGTTTCTATTCTGCTCCACTGATCTTCCTCTCTATCTTTGTGCCAGTACCAGGCTGTTTTGATGACCACTGCCCTATAGTATGTCCATAGATCCGGTACTGTGATTCCCCCTGTTAAGTGCCTGTTCTTCAGAGTGGTTCTGGCTATTCGTGGTTTTTTGTGTTTCCAGATGAATCTGTGTATCATTTTTTCCAGTTCGATGAAGAATGCTGTGGGTAATTTGATTGGGATTGCATTGAATGTATATATTGCTTTTGGTAGTATAGACATTTTGATGATATTAATTTTGCCTATCCAGGAGCATGGGATGTTGTTCCATCTTTCGAGGTCTTGTTCTATTTGATTTTTGAGTGTTTTGTAATTTTCTTCATAAAGGTCATCTACGCTTTTGGTTAAATTTATTCCCAGATATTTCATGCTTTTCTCTGTTATTTTGAATGGTAGCTTGTTGGTTAGATCTTCTTCCATCTTGCGGCCATTTGCATACACCATGGCTGTTGATTTTTGTTCATTTATCTTGTATCCTGCCACTCTGCCAAATTCTCGTATGAGTTCTAGGAGTCTTTGTATTGAGTTTTTTGGTTCTTCTATGTAGAGAATCATGTCGTCTGCGAATAGTGAAAGTTTGACTTCTTCATTTCCAATTTGGATTCCTTTGATTTCTTTGTCTTGTCTTATGGCTTCTGCAAGTACCTCTAGGACTATATTGAATAGCAGTGGTGATAGTGGGCAGCCTTGTCTTGTTCCAGATCTCAGTGGGAAGGGATCCAGTTTTTCTCCATTTAGTATGATGCTGGCATTGGGTTTTTCATATATTGCTTTGATTATGTTGTGGATTGTTCCTTCTATCCCCACCCTGGTTAGGGTTTTTAACATGAAGGGGTGTTGAATTTTGTCGAAGGCTTTTTCTGCATCTATTGATACTATTATATGGTTTTTGTTTTTCAGTTTTTGGATGTGATGTATCACATTTATGGATTTTCTTATGTTGAACCATCCCTGCATTCCCTGGATGAAACCTACTTGGTCTGGGTGGATGATCTGTCTGATGTTTTTTTGTATTCTATTGGCTAGGATTTTGTTGAGAATCTTAGCGTCAACGTTCATCAGGGAGATCGGTCTGTAGTTTTCCTTCTCTGTTAATTCTCTATTCGGTTTGGGGATTAAGGTGATATTGGCTTCATAGAATGAGTTTGGAAGAGTTGCTTCCTTTTCTATTGTTTTGAAGAGCTTGTAAAGGATTGGGGTTAGCTCTGGTTGGAATGTTTTGTAGAATTCTGTGGTAAAACCATCTGGGCCTGGGCTTTTCTTTGTTGGGAGCTCTTTAATCACTGATTCTATCTCTGATTCAGTAATGGGTTTATTCAGGTCTTCTGTTGCTTCTGGGGTGAGTTTTGGTAAGTGGTGGGAGTCTAGGAATCTTTCCATTTCCAAGTGATTATCGAATTTGTTGGCATATAGTTCTTTGTAATAATTTCTAATTATTTCCTTAATGGTAGTAGCGTCTGTTGTTATGTTGCCTTTTTCATCTTTGATACTGCTAATTCTTGCTTTGTCTTGTTTTTTCTTTGTCAATCGGGCCAATGGGGTATCTATTTTGTTTATCCTCTCAAGGAACCAGCTTTTTGATTCATTTATTTTCTGAATGGTTTTTTTAATTTCTTTCTGGTTTAGTTCTTGTCTTGTTTTGATAATTTCTTGTTTCCTCTTGTTTGTGGGGTCTTTCTGCTGTTGCTTTTCCAGTTCCTGGAGGTGTGTCCTTAATTCTTGCATTTGTTGCCTTTCTTGGGCTTTGACGTGCGCGCTTATTGCAATAAACTTACCACGCAACACTGCTTTGGCGGTGTCCCATAAGTTTTGGACTTTTGTATCTGGGTTTTCGTTGATTTCCATAAATTTTTTGATCTCGTCTTTAATTTCTTCTCTAACCCATTGTTCGTTTAATAGCATATTGTTCAGCCTCCAGGAGTTTACATGTTTCCTGGGACATTTTGAGTTGTTGATTTCCAGTTTCACTCCGTGATGGTCTGAGAAGGTACATGGTACGATTCTGATATTTTTGTAATTAGTTAAACTTGCTTTGTGTCCTATTATGTGGTCTATCCTGGAGAAGGTGCCATGCACTGCTGAGAAGAAGGTGTAGTCTGTGGCCTTAGGATGAAATATTCTATAGACGTCTACTAGGTCCAGTTGTTCTATTGTGTGTGTGAGATCTGTGGCTTCTCTGTTGAGCTTTTGCTGCGTTGATCTATCTATTGGTGTTAGTGGGGTGTTCAGGTCTCCCAGAATTATCGTATGTTCATCTATGTCTCCCTTTAAGTCCAAAAGTAGTTGTTTCACGTAGCTGGGTGCATCCGGGCTAGGAGCATAAATGTTAAGAATGGCGATTGGTTCTTGTTGGATCCTCCCTTTCAAGAAGATGTAGCGCCCTTCCCTATCCTTTTTGACATTTGTTACTTTGAAGTCTGTATCATCTGAGAATAGGACTGCCACACCAGCCTTTTTTTCTCGTCCATTGGCATGGAATATTTGTTTCCACCCTTTCACTTTAAGTTTCCTGAAGTTCCTTCTGGTTAGATGTGTTTCTTGCAAGCAGCATATAGTTGGGTCCTGATTTTTAACCCAGTCTGCTAATCGGTGCCTTTTGAGTGATGAATTTAAGCCATTTGTATTGAGGGTTAATATTGAGAAATTATAATTTTGCCGTGACATATGCCTGTGTTTTTGAGGTTGTTGGTAATTGATTGTCGTTTCTGTGGATGGACTTTATTGAGATCTCCCTGATTGCCATCCTTGCTTATGGCTTGCTTCCTTTTTCTCTGGGAGTAGCGCATTTCTAAGGAGATTTTGTAGAGTTGGTTTTGTGTTGGCATATTCTTCTAATTTCTCTTTGCTGTGGAAGTATCTAGTTTCGTTCTCGTATACAAATGAAATCTTTGCTGGGTAGAGTATTCTTGGTTGACAGTTGTTCTCTTTCAGTACTTGAAAGATTTTGTTCCACTCCCTTCTTGCCTGGAGCGTCTGTTCTGAGAAGTCGGCAGTGATTCTGATGGTCCTGCCCCTAAATGTAAGCTTCTCTTTGGTTCGTGCTAACCTTAGGATTCTTTCTTTGTATTCATTGGAGGGTAGCTTGATTACCACGTGTCTTGGGGAGGATCGTTTTGGGTCCACCCTGTGGGGAGTCCTCTGGCCTTCCTGAATTTGGATTGGGTTCATGTTCCAGGTATTTTGGAAGTTCTCCTGCATAATTTCCTCAAGTACTGGTTGTATGCCTGTCTCTCTTTCCACTCCTTCTGGGAGCCCCATTATTCTGATATTTGACTTCTTGATGTTGTCGTTCATCTCTTGGATCGTCTTGGTTGCCTTGTGTAGTTGTGACTCTAGTTGGTTAATAATCTGCCTGTTTTCATTCTGGGAATCTTCCAAGTCGGATATCCTGTCTTCTGCTGCTGTAATTCTGTTGCCTAAGCTCTCAACTTTGTTCTTCAAGTCTAGGATCTCGTTTTTGAGCGATTTTGTTTCTGTGACTATGTGGTTTTTAAAATCTTTGAGCTCGTCCCATCGCTTTTCATTGTCTCTGAAGAGTTTTATAATTATTTTTCTGAACTCCTTATCAGAGACGTCTTCAATTTCTTCATCTGTAATCTCTGCGATTGACCAAGCTTTATGGTGGCTTTTTGGGGCAGAGCAAGCTGTGTCTACGTCACTAACTCTCTTATTTCTTCCCATATTTGTGGCCCAAGGTGTTGTTGGATTCTCACCCTAGTCTAGTGTTTGTTTTTGAGAGACCCAGGCACCAGCTTGCTGAGGGGTCTCCAAGCGCTATCCTGTAGAGATCCGAGCGTGCAGGCGTGGAGTAGCAGGGTGCGGGAATTTTCAAGGCACTTTTGGTGCGTCTCCAGTACACTGGACCACAGGGCGCCACTTCCAAGGCCCAGCAGACTCAAAGCGCACTCTCAGCTTGTCCCCTACACGTATGAGACCACAGGACATGGGGGAATGAAGGCACTCTGTGTGCGCCCCCTTTGCGCAGGAACACAGGGCACAGAGGATTCTAGGTGCTTTCTCAGTGTGTCTCCAGTGTCAGGGACTGCAGGGCGTGGAGGTTCCAGGCGCTCTTTGGGAACGCCTCCTGCACGCGGGTCCGCAGTGCCCTCCTGGTGTGTTTTCCAAGCACAGGACTGTAGGGCGTGGGTTGTTCCAGATGCTCTCTAGAAGCGCCTCCTGCGCAGGTCCGCCCACCCCAGCAGCACGGGACCGCCCACCCGAGTGCAGGGGACCGCCCCAGCGCTTGCACAGGACCGCCCAGCCCAGAGGCACACCCGGGTCCGCACAGTCCAGAGGTGTGGGTTCCTGTGGATCAGTACCGCCTAGCTGTGTGCCAGTCTGCAAGGCACGGGGGAGTATTCAGTGTGCCTTCTGCCTTTCTCCTCAGCGCACAGGACCGCTGTGCGTCAACTCCAAGACAGTTTTGGCAGTTTTAAGGCACTTGCCTTGTGTCCCCAGAGGCTGGAGTCGCCCGGGGGGGGGGGGGCGGGTGGAGGGGTGGGGAGATGAGTACCAAGGATGTTCAGGGTCTGTGCCTGCCGCTGGAGAGTTAACTCCCGGAGCCTCCGACCCACTGCTGCCCCTACCCAGCTCCCTCAAACCTCAAGTTCTTGCAGTCTGCCTCTGCCTCTGGTGAGGACTTTCGCCGTGGGTGCTGCTCCTGGCGGCTGCGGCGGGTCAGGGTCTGTGGCGGGTATGGCGGCTGCCGGAGGTTTCTGTGGCTGCTGTGTCTCGTGCGGCTGCAGGGGCGGCTCCCAGCGCGGCTCCCGGCGCGGCTCCCGGCGCGGCTCCCGGCGCGGCTCCCAGCGGCTGTGACTCAGCAGGTCTGGAGCGAAACACCGTCTTCCCTGCCTTGTCTCGTTTGTTTTCCTGGTTGCTCTTCCGAATTTTGTGGATTTTTTTGGCTCCACACTGTCCTGGTAACTTCACGCTCCTCTCCCTGCAGGTCTATGCTGCTCCACTTACGCTTTTGTCGCGTTCTATCCCTCTCTGTCTGTGAGCTCCCTCACATCCATCTTCCTATGTCGGCCATCTTGCGAGTCCCCTTCCTTTACTTTTCACTGCACCATTGCTCTTGCTGTCCTCAGCTTGTTTGTACATGGGAGGCGATTGATAACAACTAAATTATCAATTAGTGTGTATGTGAACATACATGCATGTCATAGAGTACATAGGTATACACACATAGTTTACACAAAAAGACATTTTCAAAACACTTGGAATATGCAATTTTATCTCTACTACACCAATGTTCAACATCTGCACAGACATACATCACATATGTGTAGGTCACCATTACAGACCAGGATTGCTTAGGATATGAGCAGCGTTTGTGAGCAACAGTCTAAATTAGCTAATCAGTTGATCAATATAAATTATGTACAGTTGATTCTTCTGTCCTTAAGTGCTTGTATTTTTCCACAAGACAGTAGAATGGATCCAAAATGTCCTCTTCTAGCATAAAGATCATCACGCTCTGTCTCAGTCTACATTCTAACCTTCTCTAACACCACCACCTGCAATTACCTTCATGTTCAGTCCCAGAAGGGGCTACTCACTTCAACCGTCTTCTATTATTGAGGAATACCTGAAAGACACTTCATGATTGAGTCTGGAGGCTGCTTCAACAGGGGTCTTGCTCTAACAAAAGTCCCCTTGCCAGAGTCCAGGCCATAGATTCCAGATCGCAGCTGATGCACATCTGGGAATCAATAGTGATGGCTCAAGTACTTGGATTCTGGCAAGCTGATGGAAGATCTGGTTTGAATTTTCAACTTCTAATTTCAGGCTTGCCCAGCCCTGGCTATTTTGGGTATATGTAGAAATGACTAATGAATGTAAGTTATTTCTCTCTCTCTCCCTCTCTTCCCTACAAACATATATAAATGTTTGTATATATATATTGTATATATTGTATATATTGTATATATATATATTTTTTTTCTTTTTTTTCTTTTTAAAAAGGGGGACCAATGAGATAGCTTGGGATCCTCTCCTTCCATGTGCTGGAATTCAATATGAGTACTGATTCTTTTCCTGGCTGTCCACTTTCTATCCAGCTCCCTGCTTGTGGCCTGGGAAAGCAGTCGAGGATGTCCCAAAGCCTTGGGACCCTGCACCCACCTGAGAGATGCACAAGAAACTCCTGGTTTTGGGCTGCGGATCAGATCAGATGTGGCCATTGCAGCCACTTGAGGAGTGAACCAGCAGACAAAAAAATCTTTCTCTTGTATCTCCCTCTCTCTGTGTATCTGCCTTTCCAATAAAAAGAAAAACAAATCTTTAAAAAGGTGTATTAGGTATGTCTCCACTCTATCTATGTTTTTTAAACACTTAGTATTTCTACACATGACAGCCCGGGATGACAATCACTAATTCCCAACATTCTTCTTGCCAAAAGTGCCAAAGAATAAACAATCCCTAGATAAAAACCCTTAATCTGACTAAAAGAATAAATACAAGGACTAACCAACAAACGCTAATTCCAGGACTCAGTAACTCAGGAATCTTTTCCCAGATAAAGTTTTCTTGAGTTTGATACAGAACCAGAATTTCCAAATAGCTTCATGAGGTTAGTGGGTTATCTCAAAAACTAGCTCTTAATAAGTCATTAGTTAATAACCATTATTATTCTCCAAAGTATTTTTTTACTACAGGTTCCATAGACATAGGCAGGACAAAAGATACCTGTCAGTTGCTGCCAGACATTTTCCATGGAGTGTCTCAATCAACCCAGTTTTCTCTAAGGAACAGCAATCTTTTTTTTCAGAATTTCTAACTTCCTCGCATGGATTTGTTGCCCTCATAAATTCTTTACATTAATTCATGTGCAGTTGATTTCTTGCCACTTCAAAGCTTTTGATTAGAAAGGTAGCTGATATTGCTTGCTCATCATCATTTATTTGATCCCCGAGTTTCTTAAGCTTCCCTGTGGTCATCATTTATTTCCCTACTCTCTGGCTTTGGGGTTGGCCGTGTGACTGAGACCTTGTTCTTGTGACTTTGGCTAATGGAACAGAAACAGTAATTTTAAGTCACTTTTGTGGTTTGGCTTTGCTCCCCTGGAACTTCTAACTGCTTAAAAATAGGTCTTGCTGGAGAAAGGATTATGGCTCAGATAACATCTGTTCCTTCCCCCTGAGACCTGGACTGAATGTGACCCAGAACCAAGGCCAGCGTGGACCCATAGAACCTAGTTCAGGTCAGCAGTGTCACTGCTTACAGTGGCTTCCATGAAACTTGACTATGAAATAAACCTACATTGTCTTAAGATGCTGAAATTTCAGAGTTGGTTGCTCAGCAAAAAACTAATAACATCCTCCTTATTTTAAAAAAAGACTCTATTAAAATTAACCAAATGCTAAGCTTATTTGAAGATCATTTTTTTTAAAGATTTATTCATTTTATTACAGCCAGATATACACAGAGGAGGAGAGACAGAGAGGAAGATCTTCCGTCCGATGATTCACTCCCCAAGTGAGCCGCAACGGGCTGATGTGCGCCGATCCGAAGCCGGGAACCTGGAACCTCTTCCGGGTCTCCCACGCGGGTGCAGGGTCCCAATGCATTGGGCCGTCCTAGACTGCTTTCCCAGGCCACAAGCAGGGAGCTGGATGGGAAGTGGAGCTGCCGGGATTAGAACCGGCGCCCATATGGGATCCCGGGGCTTTCAAGGTGAGGACTTTAGCCACTAGGCCATGCCGCCGGGCCCTCTTCTACCAATTTTTGCAAATAATTTGGAGTGCATAGCAGTGCTGCAGTTTCTTACAAGTTGGGAACATATAGCGCCTCCCTGATGATTTTTTTTTAACAATCTAGTATTCAAGGAGATAAATTTGATTTATAAGCATTTAAGTAGATGATGAGTTCCCGGCATTTAATATTTTGAGATGTTTAACATATTCCAGATAAAACAATCACACTGCATTCTTGGGATATACACTATGTGCCAACTTCCTTCCAGCAGGCATCTGTTAATGTCTAATGAACCTTTCCCTGGGCCTGGTCCTAATCCCTCAGATCTTAAGATCTCCCTCAGATCTTAAGTCTCTCCTAAACTTCTTAGTTACTTTCTAGGAAATCATGAAAGTGACCACATAAACATTTTCCACGTCCTTATGTTCCTTCACCTGCAGAGAAAGGTAATATCTTTTAAGTGTTGGCAAAGGATTGAAGTAATTCAGTAAGGTGATAGCTCGGTAAAAGTCACCCATCAAAACACCATGAAATACAAGCCTTTCTGTAGTTAGTCATCAGAAATAATAAATCATCACCAAGCTGCCTTTTGTAGTTTCTGGCAGCACTGTCCTGAAATATTCTCTCCTCCCCTCTGACTGGTCTTCCAGCTCCTGTGACTGTCAATCAAAAGCAGACAGCCCAGTCAAAAGCTGAGTTGACTCAGCAAGCAGGCAAAAGTGACCTGCAGCGACTTAACAGTCCACATAAAATAACCCAGAAAAGAGAGTTAAAAATGTGACCAACATTAGCCAAAAACATAGAAATCAGCACCACCAAATATACTGGAATTTAACTCTGCCGGGGTCTGAGACGCCAAGTACCCAGTATTTGGAGCACTGTCATTGTTTTTTTGAGCCTTTGTTTCCCTCAAATTCACTTTCATCTCCCTGTTTTAACTCTGTCATGGAAGTGCTTTAAACAAACATACACGATGGGAATGCAAATTTCCTCCCTTTCCCTGAATCTTTGGGGGCCACTACCCCCAGGCAAGTCTAGTCAGCTGAACTGGAGCCTGCTGTGTCAAGGCTGAGATGTGCTTTGAAGTCTGATGCATGGTTTCAAAATCCCTTCCAGGGCCCACTGCCTGAGTCACATCATCAGTCATTAATGTAGCTGGGACAATCTGAAGTGCATATGAACATCATTAAATACACACCACTTTGCGGCAGCTTTTATGATAATTTTCAATGGAGGGATCTTAACAGCAGGGATCTTGAGGGTTGGACTTCTAATGACTCTTTTGAGGAACTGAGACAAGAGTCCAAAGAAACTAGATCTAAAATCGACACTCCTAAGTGTGCACCTAATTTTGTCCTTACTTATTTTGCAACCTAAGGCTAGTTACAAAACATCTCTGCATCTGTCAAGGAGCTATAAAATTTTGATGAGATGCTATTTTATGGAAATTCTGAAAGTTTAATCCTGCTCTCATTTTTGCCTTTATGCTTCCCAAGTTCAGCAGTAAATCCTATTAATGCCCAGGATACAAATGGTGACTCCTACCTACTTGGGCTGTTCAGATGCTAAAATAAATTAAAATCTGAACATACCTAAAGCAATGCTGCATTTCTAAGTATTGAATGTTTGCTAAAGAAATTCAATAACCTCAACTATTGACTCTGGATACACACTATTCAACTGAACCCTAAGACCGTTCTTACTCTAAGTGTTCTTGGGGTTTTTAATGGAGGTTAATACTGCCGTCTTGAGCTTCCTGCATGTAGGGAGCACTGTGCTTCACTTGCCACCTTCTTATTGCTGCTATAACTGGCTCTCAACGTTAACAGCTGCTACTCAATGAATTATCCAGTGATAAGTGACATTGAGATTATCTGGGAGTTTGTTAAAATGTGCAGACTCTAAGGTTCCACCTCAGAGTCATTGAACCAGAATCTGTCATTTAGAAAGTACCCAGATCATTCAGATGCCTATTGATTTAACAAAGCGTACCAAGAGCTCATTCCTAAAGCAGAACTCCCCCAATGAAATTCTGAAAGTATTGTGCATAATTTGTTACCAACAATATGAACTAAACCTCATAGATAATCCTGAGATAAAACTTATGACTCAAGTAAAGCCATTTCTACATTGTGGTCATTCTCCCATTCACATATTTAGTTAGAATAAAGTGGAATAGCAGTTTGTATTCTGAGAACTGACATTAAGCCCCAGGTCATGAAGGACAGTTTGGGAATAAGTGAGTAACACCCAACCTTGTGTAAGATAGGAGGGTTGAGAAGCACTGCTCCTATATATGAAGATCAGAACTGTTATCCCAAATATTTTCAACACAAATATTGTGCCTCTTATCTAAGTCAACTACCAGATGTTACAAAGAGTGCTTTTACATTTCTGGGCATAATAAATAGCATACTATTCATTTCCAAGGCACACTTCTACTCCCACAGCATTTTTTTCCTTATATAAGTATGACATTGGGCCTGACACTGTAGCCTAGTGACTAAAGTCCTAGCCTTACATGTACCAGGATCCTATATGGGTGCAAGTTCTAATGCCAGAAGTGTCAGCTCCCATCCAGCTCTCTGCATGTGGCCTAGGAAAGTAGTCGATGATGGCCAGGACCCTGCTCCCACATGTGAGACCCAGAAGAGGATCCTGGCTTCTGGCTTTGGATCAGCATAGCTCTAGCCATTGCAGCTGCTTGGGGAATGAATAAATGAACGGAAGATCTTCTTCTCTGTTTCTCCTCTCTCTGTAGATCTGACTTTTCAATAAAAATAAAATAAACCTTAAAAAAGTATGACATGTGGTCCTTAGGAATACAAGGAGCATTTAAAAAGTCACATATATCATATTACTGGAACATCATTTTTAATACCATTGCCTTTATGTGAGAATGTACTTCAGGGAGTTCAAAGAAAGATAAAAGTAAGTTTATTTTTTGTTGCAAAAAAATTGAAGTTTATGCACATTTACTTAGTAATAGAATTTTCTGATATTTTTTAAGATCTTTTGCATGCATGGATTTCAAACAGTTTTGCACCAAAATAGATAATTATTCTAATTATTTATTTATATTTATTATTTTCCATATCTCTTCATTTCTTGGAAACAGCTAACACTACCATAAAGATACTGCGTAACCATTCATGACTTCACATATTCCCAATTATCATCAAAAGGCCCTATTTCCATATATCATCGTATTGAGGATGAGGGCTCAACATGCACAGGGAAGCAGCAATGGAGGAAAACACACTCAGTCCACAACAGACAATTGGTTTTATATGATATCCTGGGCTATGGAGCCTAAACATTTTGTCCAATATTATTGTGGATATTTGTGTGAATATGGTTTTGTTTTAATTTAGGTACCATGTAAGCAAGTGGTCTTTGATTATAGCAGATTAACTTCCAGAACATAGGAGAGCCTCATCCAATCAGTGGAGGGCCTTAAATAGAACAAATGACCTCCCCAAAGCAGTATGAAATCCTGCCAATTATTTGTCTTAGATTCAAATTGCAATTTTTCCCTATGTCTCCAGTCAGCGGGTCTGTTTCACAAATTCTGAAATTATCAAACTTGCAGAGACAGTTGTGCAAACTAATTTCTTAAAATATATATCAAAATATAAACATATTTCTGCATGTGTGTATATATGCATATATATATACATTTACATTCTATTGGTTGCGTCTCTAAAGAATCTGAATTAATACAAATTGCTATGTTTTATGGAGATTTTTGTAAATACTGCGTTATGTACTCCTCCAATAATTACACGACTGTTCATTACATAGAAGTCCTTTTTTAGCTCCACTTTGCAGAAAAGGAAAAGAAGGCATCACCAAATAAATTGTACAAAATTGCACTGATTATAGCAAAGTTGGTGTGCAAAGTCAAACAATCCGAGACTAGAGCCCATGCATATAATCATTGTTTCATCACTTCTCAGATGCAGGGATTAGAGGGGATGTGTTATCAGAATGGACAGTGGTCAAGTACAGCAATTTGCTTATTGCTTAATGTCAGTTTGGGAAAATATATATTTATGTTGTTAATTAATAGGATAGCAAATAATAGGAAAGGGAAGTTTTGCAATCAGCCTCCCATTCAAGACTGGAAAGTTCAGAGGCTGAATGGAGTTGATTGCAGGCAATGCTCTGAAGGCTCATCAGACAATCAAATCACTACAGTTCTTAGGGATGTTTTCTTATTTAAGTGAACCGCAAGTGACATGTTCAGAGCAGAGGGTGTTTTAGATGATTATTTTCTTTTCTCCTAGTTATGCCTGATTGAATTGTTGTTGTAGGCCAGCAAATGTGTCTGCACAACCTTGAAACAGTAAGTGACCTTATTGTGAGCTTTGGCCCTGCTTGCAGGATCTTCCCTATTGATTTGTTAGCTATGACCGTGGTGTATTGTTTCAGGCAAGCAAGGCTTCGGGGCTCCACTTTTAGCCACCTCGCTTTCTTAATGATTTCAAGCTGTTCAGAGGACCACTTTGAAACACAGGCATTCGCCAAATGTTTTATAGGAAAGCTGATTTAAAACAAGGTTCAAATAATGCGTGCTTTTAGAGGACTAGTAGAGTTACGAATAAACGGACAGGATATGATCCTTCAAATTCTCTATTTTGCTGGGTCACTTAGAAATGGATTTGTCCTTCATTATGTTAGCCAAAAAAGAGCACAGACCTAAGAAATTCATAGCAAAAGGAATAGATATTTGCTTTAGTGGGATTTAAAAACATGGCACATGAAGTTTTATAATATGCAAACTCTTTCAGAGCAACTGTGATGCCTACAAAGAAATGAAATCATTTATTTGCAGTAACTTTTCTTTTAATCTAAGAAAGCCTAGAAGGCAATGCATATGGTTCTTTAAAAGATGCAATGGAATCAAAATTTGTTCAGACAGTCCTAAACAGATCAGGGCATTAGGGAAATTGATGTCAAATTACTTTCACTTAACACTTACTAAATAAAAACTGACTAACAAATGCCTTCAAAACAGACTTTCAATTACCTAGATTTCGTTCATATGAATCTATCAATTATGTATACTATGGCAAGGTGACTTTTCTAGCAGTCCTCTAATCCAGACACTGTTTATTTTTCTTTCTTTTTCTTTATTTTTGTTTTATGACACAGTTTCATAGGCTCTGGGATTCCCCCAATCCCTCCCCAGGCCCTCCCCCCATGTTGGATTCCTCCACATTGTTACAGTAGTACAGTTCATAACCAGTCATGATTCCTTCATTGCAGGTATAGACCATGCATAGAGTCCAGCATCTTATTATCCAGATAAATTCAACAGTTTCCTTGGGAGACCATTCCTAGTCTGAAAGTAGCGCTGGCAGAATATCATCCCCTCCAATGGAAAGCCACAACATGACATCAACAACAATTTACAACATCATGGAGTTAACTGACATGTGATTGAGTGACCAACACAAGTTCTTAGCCACATCCTGTGACTACTTCATTGACATTTCAATTTTAGTTTATACACAACTAGCTGCTATACACCTCAAAATGGCTATAGGGTACTATTCAATTGTCTCACAGACACTATTTCTTATACATATATGTATAGCAGTATACAACATTGTGCCTTACACATAGTAGGTGCTCAATAAATACCAACTTTCTATGTGGACAATATGAAACAAAAGCAAGAACACATATTTTAGAGCCACAGAGCAAAAGGTATTCACACATAAAATTTAAGGCAGAAAAAAAGTGAAAGTCTTTTCAAAATATATCATTCTCAGCTTTAATTCCTAAATGATATATACAAAGATTATGAAGAATTGCTTGCCCCTAGGATCACAAACCCAGTAGAGAAAATGAGAGGATAGAGTATAGCAAAAAAATCACAGAAAAGTTTAGAGAGAAAAGCAAAGATCAGAGCCCTGCACAGTAGCCTAGTAGCTAAATACTCATCTTACACACACGGGACCCCATATGGGTATGGGTTTGTGTCCCTGCTGCTCCACGTCACATCCAGTTCCCTGCTTGTTGCCTGGGAAAGCAGTCAAGCACAGCCCTAAGCCTGGGATCTGCACCCACACTGAAGAACCAAAGAAGCTCCTGGCTCCTGGCTTCAGATAGGATAAGTTCCAGCCAGTGTGGCCACGTGGGGAATGAACAAGCAGACAGAAGATCTTTCTCTCTGTCTCTTCTCCTCTCTGTCAATCTTCCTTTCCAATAAGATAAATAAATCTTTTAAAAAGTCAGTATTGGGTTCCGGTGCAGTGACCTAGTGGCTAAAGTCCTCACCTTGAACATGCCAGGATCCCATATGAATCCCAGTTCTAATCTCAGTAGCCTGGTTCCCATCCAGCTCCCTGATTGTGGCCTGGAAAGGGAACAGAGGATGGCCCAAAGCTTTGGGACCCTGCACCCATGTAGGAGACCCAGAAGAGGCTTCTGGCTCCTGACTTCAGATCAACACAGCTCCTGCTGTTGCGACACTTGGGGAGTTAATCGTTGGATGGAGGATTTTCGTCTCTGTATATGTGTATCTGTAATACAAATAAATCTTTTAAAAAGTCAATATTGGAAGAAGATATTAGAAGAAAAAAGCAGAAGAATTCACTAATGGCAATAAATATTGCACCATTAGTTACATTTTGTTATGAAAATTTAAGTCTTTCATTGTGGTTTTAACAAGTTATTGCAAACTTGAAACTAATTATTTCAGGTTTCTGTGCATCAGACATCTGAAACTGGCACCACAGAGCCAAGGTCCTGGCAAGGTTGTCTTTCACATGGAAGTGTGGGGGGGAAGCTCTTGGTTTTTCTTTTCTTTAGATGCTGCCCAGATTTTCAGCACCTGGCCCCTTTCTGTCTTCAAAGCAATCAGTGGCTTGGGGCTGAAAAACTAAGAAATCAAAGGCAACTGAAACTTCTTATGTGGAAGGACCCTCAAAGATCATCTGATGGCAAGGCCAGATGAAAGAGAAATTTGGGCACTGAGTTACAGTAGTATGCTCCATACCTTTATTTCATATCAAATTGCAGTATAATGGAATCTTCATGAGAGTTATGGCAAGCAATAGGGATGCAAAAAGTATTTTTAGAATAAATGATGCATTGAGGATAAAGCTTTTTCTTGGAATCACAGAAGAGTTAGAACAAAGCTAGATGGCTCTAAGCAACTACACCTCCACCATATCATGAGTTCTTGTCTGCAAATACAAAGACAAATTAGTGATATTATTCTATTTGGACAGCTAGTGGAAAATGCAAGAAATTTAGTAGCTTGCAAACAACATAAACTTAGACCTCATACACAGTTCTAGAGGCTGGGGATTCTAAGATCAAGGTAAATTCTATGTGTGGTAAGGGCTCATTGAGCCACAGTTGACACCTTCATACTTCTTTCTCAACTGCATTTAACATGTGGTTTTTTTCTTGTATTCTTTGCTAGGATTCTTTCATGAAAAGCAATATTTCAACTTAGGAGTGTTCTCTTGCATTATTCCATTTTTATTATGAAAGCAATATCCTTGAGGTTTATCTATGTCACTTATTCGGTGATTGCAAGTTGTAGTGGCCTCATCTGGTGGTGATCTTGATGGTAATGATCTAAGGTAGTGCAGAGCATCACACAGCAAGAGACAGAAGGCCTGTGCATGTGTATGTCTGCCTGTTCTCTTCTTATTCTTAAACTCAGAAGCATCTAATGATGGGGACACTAACTGATGATTTTATGTAATTCTTAGAACCTCCCCAAATCCTCACCTTCTATTTTTACCTCCTTGCAGGTTAAGACTTCAATATGCGAATTGTAAAAACACACAAGTGTTCAGACCATAACATTGACACTAATAACGACTGAATAATGGGGCATATCTGAGTGTCAGGATCTGAATGCCTATTTCCCTCCAAAGTTCATATTTTGAAGCCTAACAACCCACCGCAACCACCATCAACAATGTGGCGGTCTGAAGAATTTGGCCCTCAGTTGTGACGAGGAGTGGAATTAGTGCCCTCCCATAAGTTGAAGGAGCAGGTTCAACCCTTCCACCAATCAATTTGGTGCCATTTATGCAGAAGCTGTCCTCTCCAGGGACCAAACATGCTGGCACCTTGATCTGAGGTTTCTCAGCCTCCAGAACAATGGGCAATAAATTTATGTTGTTTTTCCAGTTAAAGATGTATTGTTATAGCAGCTCACATGACCCAAGACACAAGATCTAAGCTTTTCGGAAGTCAGCCAGTTTTAGAGTCATGAATTTAAATACACCAGTAAGTTAAATCTCATCCCTAAGATTATTGAATTGGGTTTCTCTTTTCTAGGACAGAAAATGTCCTAGAAAATTACTGTCCTGGTAATACATTCACCACTGCCCAATCAAGCACTTCCTCTTTCTTGAAATTAGTTTAGCTTTCTATTTCTCTGAATTAAAAATCATAATCCCAGAAAGGTTAGAGATAAACTCAATTTTTTTCTCACTTGAACAGTGCACTCAATTCCTTCACAAAAATTATAAGAAAAAGAAAAGGCTACATCTATGACATTTGTTTTTATCCTTGTGAGCGCTGTTAAGTGATTTGAACATGTAGGAATATGCTAATTGGCATAGCTGCTACTGCAGTATATAATGTGATTTAAAGTGGGACAGGAAAAGCCTGGATGAGATCCAAGTTCAAATTTTGTAAGAGGGACTACTTGGAATTAAACCCCCAAGTCTAAGTGTCTCTTAAACTCTAATTATGTTTCTTAGTGAAGAACACCTGAATGTGTTCAGATCCTAATCAGTTCTAGTGATGACAAGGCAAAAAATAATATAATAAAATAACAAAATTAAATATTGTTCTTGATAATAGCATCCAATAAACTTTGTGCTTTCTAAATCCGTAAATACACATGTCACCATTTCAGCTTCTTTTTTTTGTTGTTGTTTTATCATTTGCAAGCACCAGCATCGATAAAACATTTGGAAGAAATGAATACGCTGTACATATCCAAAGATATACTGTTTGTATTTGAACAAAAGGCTTGCAGTGAACCATTTTATTGAACTCTTATTTCATTTCAAAAGCTGAGAGGGAAACAGGACCACTACAGATTTATCAGGTATGTGGACTTTAATATTTACTTGACTCATAAAGAGCAAGTGACATGATGAGGGCTCACTACCATAGCAGAAACTCAGGCTGTCAGTACCAGAAAATGAAATTTTTATTTATGGAAGTTGTAAGCTGTAGAAATGATATGTATTATTTTCCTGTTCCTTCTGATTTATAGACTAAATGAATTAGTAGTCACTAAGTTGCAGCTTCATATTTTTCTTCTTAGAAAACAAGATTTTTAAAATGTCTAGGTAGAAAGTTTCATAAGAAATAACAGATAAACTGATTAAAATGCTTCAACTTTCTTTGGAAAAAAAATGACAGATTGGCTAAGATTTCAGGTTTGCTGAGTGGTCCATGTATTAATCCTAGTTTTTCAGAACACCAGTAACATTTAGGTATAGTACATGGCATTATTTCATTTTCTGTGTGGATTGAAAAATCTGCATCCGTTTTACGAGTCTCTCGAATTCCTAACAATATGCCTGGGCTAGAATGCCTGCGTTATTCACAGTTTTAAACAAATAATTCGAACTCATTTATAAAACTTATAAGAGAAAAACAGAAAAAGTCTCATAAGAAAACAAGAGAAAAAGTCAAATTTGTGCCTCTTTTTTTTTTTTTAAAGATGCTTATTTGATAGAGGGAGAGACAGAAATTTAGCAGGATATCCTATCTGAGTGGGCAGCCCTACCAATGTACAAAGAAGACCCGAAAAGGCTCATGCTCACTGTACAATACTAGCTGCCACAGAATCTATTCACATATAAAGGAAGATATAAGAGTTTCCAGAAAAGATGCTTGTTTAGCCATCACAGGTTCACTGCGAATAGGCTGAGGTCTGACCGGCTCAACACAGTTGAGCACAATCTGTGATAACTGCATGCACATAAAGAAGCGACTACTGGCAATCCAAGTTAAAAATAAAATCAAGAAGAAATAAACATAAATGTAGACAGCAGAAACAACACATCAAGAGTAAAAATGTGTCAAAACTAACTTCTAGTAAATTAATACAGTAACAAGAAACAATAATATCAAACAATAATGTCTAGCATAACTGCTATGTAAGAAAGCAATTAGAATCAAGGATTTCCAAAATAAAATTTCTACTTCTCAAAAGGAAATTACAAGATATGAAAGAACTACGGAAATGTCCCCACCTAGATGGAAAAGGAAAGTCAATAGAATTTCACTGAGTTGCCTAAGGCATGAAATTCAGCTGGCAAAGGGTGTCAAAAGCAAAAACTACCTGGCTTCTGGTTTCTTTGTTTTGTTTTTGCTCTTTTAAGACTTATTTTTATTATTTTTATTTGAAAATCAGACACACAGAGAGAAGGAGAAACATAGAGCAAGATCTTTCTGTTTATTGATTCACTCCCCAAGTGGCCACGACGGCTGGATCTGATATGATTCAAAGCCAGGAACGTGGAGACTCTTCCGGGTCTCCCATGCGCGTGCAGGGTCCCAAGGCTTTTGGCCATCCTCGACTGCATTCCCATGGCACAAACAGGGAGCTGGATGGGAAGTGGGGCCACTGGGATTAGAACTGGTTGGTCATATGGGATCCTGGTGCATGCAAAGCGAGGACTTTAGCCGCTAGGCTACCTCACCGGGCTCCTGGTTTCAATGTGCAAAGCTCCAGCCATTGTGACCATCTTGGGAGTGAATCAGCAGATGGAAGGTTTCTTTCATGATCTTTGTCTTCCTCTTGATTTCTGCAACTCTGCCTTGCAAATAAATATTGAAAAAAAGTAGAAAAAGAAAAAGAAATCAAACATGAAAAATAATGAAAAAGAAAGAGCAAGCATAAATTCTAGAGCTCAAATATACAAAACGCACACATACACACACAAGGAAAAATTTGTTATGTGTACTCAACAGCAGATTTGCAATGACAAAAAAGGAACCATTTTACTCAAAGGAAATAAGCAGACCCAACTAATTCACCAAGGACCACACAATGGGGTTGTGGAGCCAAGAGGTTACCAAAACTATATAACACTATAGCCAATTTACTTGATGGCACCAAGTGAATCGTCAAAACTGACTGAGACAATAACAGAACACATGGCAAAGTGAGAAGACAGGCATGTTCCGATCTCTTCTTACTCACGTTTTGAATAAGTGAAAAACTACCTTTCTCATGTTTCCGTTTAGCAGAATTAAATTTGTCAAGGTCTTATTTTTTCCCCATGAATGAGGAATATGAAGCATGAACTGGTTGAGATAATTTTCTAACTTGGAAAAATCATAGATCTTGTGGTAGGAAAACAACCAACAGCCTGAAACGTTCAGGCGGTTTGGAAACCACCCACCTCACCAAAAACAGAGAAGAACTCAACATTGCTTTAGTTTAATGAAGGACCAGAAGAAGGAGCCAAAGGGAAAGGTTTACAAGTTTGCTTTATGTAAAAATATTTTCCTATGTTTTTCCACAAACTGCATGCAACATATCTCCTGGGATTTATGAAATGGATAAAAGCAAATGAAACAAATAACCTTGTTATGTTTAACTAAAGGTTGATGGTCATGTTTCAAATTTCCTTCTCAGTCAACATGTTTTCATGCTACCCTAAGTATGCTTTCCAGCCTGCCGCACTGTTTTGGAAGCTGTACCATTTTGGAAAAGTGCACTTTTACAATTTAAGTAAATCTTAAACATACCTTAGAATCCTTGTTTTTGGAGAAGAAAATCTTTTCATGTGGTAAGCAGGTGAGAGTGGCTTAAGTAAATCCCTGCTTTTGATAATATGTAACCAAATTAACTATTTTTTCCTGTGATATCAGTAATACCAAAGGGAAAGAACACACTATTGCCAGGCTTTATTTGGTTTAGCTGTATCAGTAAGAACTCTTTATGTATAAATGGAATTTAAGAAATCTGTATTATTTCACTTATATTACAGATTCTATGCTAGATTAAAACACATGTGCTCTTAAAATCCTAAACATCAATGAACTTGATGAAGCACATTTTATAGTATTTGAATTGGCAAGTTTCAAACTGTACAATGTAAAACTTCAGATTTTGACTGAAGAAAACATTGTTTTATATGTTTTAGTTCTCTGGGTCGATATGGGACATAATCCTGTGTCCAGTAAAATTTATACTATGCAAAGATTCAAAAATGACAGGAGCCAGCATCATGGCACAGAAAGTTAAGCCTCCAGCACCTTTAGTGCCAAAATACGTGTGCCCGATCATATCCTGGCTGCTCCACTTCCACTCTGTCTCCCTGCGAGGCTGCTGCACTTCCAATCTGTCTCCCTGCGATGGCCTGGGAAAGCAAGCAAGGAGAGTTTAAGTCCTTGGGCTGCTGCACCCATGCGGGAGACACAAAGAAACTCCTGACTCCTGGCATCAGCTTAGCTCAATTCTGGTCATTTGGGCAGAGAATCAGTGATGGAAGACCTGTCTGTCTCTCCTTTTCTCTGTAACTCTTCCTTTCGAATACAAATAAAATCTATCATAAAAAAGTAACTACAGATACAATTTTCTAGGGAGTCATCATTGAAGCATTAGTGGGGTTATGCAGCACTACTGTCATGACACACAAAGGAGCACAGGGGTGATAGAAGATTAAGGTAATTTCCCAAGAGAGAAGAGACAGTGAGAAAGTTAAATCTGCAGGAGTTTCTTAGGCCAACATAGTGGATTAAGTTGTTGCTCATAACACCAGTATCTCATAAGAATGCTGGTTCAAGTCCTGTATGCTCCACTTCCAATCCAGTTACCTATTACCATTCCTGAGAAAGCAGCAGAAGACAGAGCACATGTCTGGTCCGCTACTGTCACTCTCACAATTTGTGTCTCCTCCGTAGATGACAGGGGGATGTGTCCTTGTGCTACTGTCCTCTGCTTTTTCATGTGCATTAGCATGGATCTGAACTAAAAGTGGAGCAGACAAGACTCTAACAGGCCAATGTGAAATACAATTTTAAAAAGAACATAAACCCTTTCCTTAAACTACACATAAATATGAAATAAAGGGTTTGACTCCACAGTTTGTTAGTGACATGGATTAAAGAGCCATGCTGATGAAAACATTATGAACAAAGCCAGAAAGCATTGTATTTAGGAGTAATGAACAGACGAAGACGAGAACACAGGACTACGTGATCTTCAGAGTAATATTAATTTAAGAAAGGTAGATGCAAGATAGTAGCAGAAAATGTCAAGATTTTGTTAGCTCATGGATTTGCTTTTAATATAACATTAAAATTTGATTTATTCTTTAAAGTGTTTATTTATTTATTATATTTGAAAAGCAAAGGGACATCTTTCATCTGCTGGCCAACTTCCTAAATGTCTAAAGCAGTCAGGCTTTGGTTAGACCAAAGACAGGAACCTGAAACTCAATCAAGGTGTCCCACACGATCGGCATGGATCCAAGCACTTAAGCCATCATTTGGTGCCTCCCAGGGTTCACATTAAAAAGAAGCTATAAACAGGAACACAGCTGGCATTTGACCCAGGCACTTTAATGCAAGGTGTGGGCATTCTAAGCAATGTCTCCATCATGCATCAAGTGGTCTTCCCCATAACGTGGTGTGTGTGTGTGTGTGTGTGTGTGTGTGTGTGTGTGTGTGTGTTGGTTGATTGATGGGTTTTTTAAGAATATGAGCAGAGAGATAAATGAAATAAAAGTGGGTGAAGAAGAAAAAGACAAGCAGAGGGAAATGAGGATGTAGGTGAGAGGTGAAGTGGCTGTAACAGAATTCTTCCTTCCTTTTGGTTGTATGTAATAGAGAGGTCTTTTCATTATTATCCCATAACCTAAATAGTAGCTGAAAAAGGTCATCCTTGGAATAAAAAAAACTATCTTTATTAAGATTTATTTATTATTTGTTTGTTTTATTGGACGCAGGTTTACAGACAGAAGGGAAACAGTCTGTCCACTTCACTCCCCGGATCCCCACAATGGTCAGTGTTGAGCTCATCCAAAGCCAGGGGCCAGGAGCTTCTTCTGAGTCTCCCACATCAGTGTAGGGTCCCAAGGCTTTGGGCTGTCCTCTCGTGCTTTCCCAGGCCACAAGCAGGAGCTGCATGGGAAGTGGAAAAGCCAGGGCAGGAACCTATACCCATATGGGATCCTTGTGCATGCAAGGCAAAGATTTAGCCACTGAGCCAGCACACCAGGCCCACAAAACTCATTTAACACTATCTTATTACATCTCAATAGATCCTGTAGGGTAAGGATTTGTGAAGAAAAATTACCTTCTGTCTTCCCCCAACTACATCCTTTTCTGCATTTTGTTATATCCTTTTAAAGACTTTTTTTTCAGAACCTCAAAAAATTGGCTGGTGTCTGTTCTAGCAATACCTGGCATAGAATCCCACCTCCATGAAGTGTAATTCGTGCCAAACTTATTTGTTCTTCGTAAGTCTGTAAGCCTCTATAGTCATCTCTGTAAGAAGGACTGTTGAAGACTAGCCAAAATCTCTAGTGTATATAAAAAAATGGATGTATGTTAACAGCCATTATTATAAACTGGAACACCTGTTAAAATGTCTCTATTCCAGGATTCAGTACAATTCCAGAGGCAATTCAATGTCTTCACTCATTCACAACATAATGCCAGAAAACATTACAAGAAAGAAGCCAGCATTCTCATTTGTTCCTAAGGCAAGTTCTCAAAAATGATATCTTCCTCCAATTTTGTTTATGGAAGGATTTTGAGAACCTAAGCCAATTGTTTTAGAGGACTTAATTAAGAAAGTATATGATTTGATACTTCTGGGAACTTTTTTCAATTTCTCTTTGTCTTCTTTATTTTTTTATATTTTATTTTGAATTTTGAATTATGTGGTACATTTTTGTATAGGTTGGGATTCCCCCACAAACTCCCACCCCTCGACAGATTTTCCTCATTTTATTACAAGAGCATAGTCCTTCATAAGGAATCATAATTCTATTAGTCTCTTATTTAAGTGTACCCCGACATTGTTGGTACAGACAATGTCAGACAGTCCAGCATCCCATTGTCTACACATGTCCAACAGTTTCATTGGGAATCTATCTTTTGTCTGAAAGCAGGGATGCATGTTCCATTATTCCCCCACATCTGTATATGATAGACCCCAGTATTCTATCAGCATACATTTCCATAATTGAGAAGCCATGAAACCAGGTCAACAACTGGTATGAGTTAGAACAGCCACAACAACAACATCAACAACAAATTACATCACCATGAAAAAATACACCATTGAGTAACAAACACATGAGTGACAGAAAGGAAACACAATAGTCTCTTGGGAAAAATGATGCCACCATGTAATCCTTGAACCAGTGATGAATTCGGCAAGAGAAAAGGCATTATTTGGAATAAACCAAGCTGAAATAATAAAAAAAAAAACATCAAAACACATGGGATACAGCTAAAAAGGCAAGCAAACAACCAAAAAACAGTATGGATTAGATTATTAAAGTTACACTTCCCATGTTGGTTTCCTTATATAAGAGAGAACATATGGCATTTGCTCTTTTGTGATTGACTCATTTCACTGAGCATAATGGTCTCTAGTTGGGACCACCTGGTTATAAATGGTGTAATTTCATTCTTCTTAATAGCAAAATAGCAAAATAATATTCCATGGAGTAGGTGTACCACAGTTTCTTTAACCACTCTTCTTTGGACACAGATCTGGATTGTTTCTATATCTTTGCTATTGTAGATTGTGCTGCTGCAAATATAGGATTACAGATTCCCCTTTTCATATGCAGATTTCACTTCTATTGAGTATATTCCTGGGAGCGGGATAGCTGGGTCATATGGCAGGTTTATTTGCAATTCTCCAAGCACTCTCCATACTGATTTCCACAGTGATAGTACTAGCCCACACTCCCAACAACAGTGAAGGAGGGTGCCTTTCTCCCCACATTCAATTTCAGTGCATGTTATTGGTCTATTTAGATTGTTAATTGTTTCTTGATTCAGTTTTGTGGACTGTATGTGTCCAAAAATCTATCCATCTCCTCTAGGTCTTATAATTTGTTTGCATATAGTTGCTTGTATTAGTTCTTGATGATTTGTGTTTCTGTGGTATCTGTTGTTATATCTCCTTTCTCGTCTCTTATGCTATTGATGTATATTTTCTCCCACCTGTATTAGTTGGTCTAGTGGGAAGTCAATTTTGCTGATTTTCTCAAAGAACTAGCTCTTTGATTCATTGATCTTATGTATAGTTTTCTTGGCCTCTATTTGGTTTACTTCCTCCCTTAATTTGATTTCTTTTTTTTTTTCCTACTTATCTTGGGATTGTTTTGCTGTTGCTTTTCTAGTTCCTTTAGCTGTAGGGTTAGGTGATTTACTTGATGCTTTTCTAGTTTCTTGACATAAGAACTGACTGAAATAAACTTTTCTCTTAGCACTGCTTTCATTGTGTCCCATAAGTTTTGATATGTTGTGTCGATACCTTCATTTGTTTCAAGCAGTTTTTTAATTTCCCCTTTGATTTACTCTCTAAACCATTGCTCATTTAGTAAACATATTTTCAGTCTCCATGTGTTTACAAGTCTTCCTTGGTGTTTTGACTTCTTGGTCTCTAGCTTCTTGGTCTCCATGCTTGGTATGATTTCGACTTTGTTAATTTGCTGAGGCTTGTTTTGTGGCCTATAACATGGTCAATTCTGGAGAAGGTTCCATGTACTGATGGAAAAAAACATGTGTTCTCTGTCTGTAGGATGAAAGGTTTGATAGATGTCAACTAAGTCCATTTGCTCTAGAGTTTGGGTGAGATCTGTTGTTTCTTTGTTGAGTTTCTGGTTTTTTGATCTGTCCATTGATGTTAATGGGGTAGTAAGGTCTCCCACTATGATCATATTGGAGTCTTTTTCTCCCTTTAAACTCGTTAATATTTGTTTCATGTAGCTAGATGCTTTGGTATTTGCTATGTATACATATATTATGCTAATCTCTTCTTGCTGAATGGATCCTTTATTCATTATGTGGTATCCTTTTTCATCTGTTTTGATGTTCTTCACATCAAAGTCTATATCATCTGACATAAGAATGGTTACACCTGCATGTGTTTCCTTACCATTTGCTTGAAATATATTTTTCCATCCTTTCACTTTCAATTTCCTCTGATGTTTATTGATGAGATGTGTTTTCTGTAAGTAGCAGATAACTGGATTTTATTTTTTGATTCAGTACTCTAATCTATGGCAATTGAGTGATGAGCTTAAGTCATTTACATTCAGCGTTAATATGGATAAGGGGCAGTTTGGTCCTGTCATTTTATGTGTTGTTCTATGATTGAGTCTTCCATTGGCCTTTTAGCAGGTGTTCACAACATTTGCCTTTGTTTTAGGTAGTTGTTATTTCTTTTTTTTTTTCATGGAGACATCCTTGAGTATCATTTGTAGGGCAGGTTTAAATGAGACGAATTCTTGAAGTTTTGCTTTACTGTGGAAGAATTTTATCTCATTTTCAAAGACAAAGGAGAGCTTTGCAGGAAAAGTTATTCTGGGCTGAAAATTTTTCTCTTTTAGAATCTGGAATATGTCACTTTATTCTCTTCTGGCCTGTTGTGTTTCCTCTGAAAGATCAGCTGTGAGTTTGATTGGGGTTCCTCTATATGTCATTCAATTTTTTTTCTCACATGCATATTTAAGGATTTTTCTTTAAGTTCAACTGAAGAGAGCTTGATTATCATGTGTCATGATGAAGTTCAGTTTTTGATCAACTCTGTGGAAGTTATGTGGCCCTTCTGTATATAGTTTTCCAATTCTTTCCCCAGATTAGGGAAGTTTTCATTTATTATTTAATTGAATACTCCTTTAATGCCAGTTTCTCTTTCTGCACCTTCTGGAACTCCCATTATTCTTATGTTGGGCCTTTTAATCATATCATTTAATTACTGGATACTTTTTTTAGCTTGACCCAGCTCTACTTCCAAGTTTTTGTCTGTTTGTTCATGGTGACAGGAAATATCTTCCAATTCTGAAATTCTTTCTTCTGCCTCATTCACGCTATTTTTAGACTCTCCACTGTACTTTTAATTTCCTCTACTGTGTTCTTAGTCTGATATATCAGACTTGATTTGATTTATTGTTGCTGTTTCTTGTGTAACATATTCCTTAAATTCTTTGAACTCTTGTATGTGCTTCTCATTGTTGATCAAAAGCTTTATAATGAGTTTTCTGAATTCAGTGTCCCCCATTTTCTCGATGTCTTCCTCAGTTAACTCTGAGGGTGGGCGAAGCTTTTGCTCATTTGCTGGAGAGTCTTCAGTAAAATCCACAGTGCCTTTGTCTTTTTCTTTTACCTTTTGTAGTTGCCATTCTGGCTGACAGAATCTTCTCTAAGATGTATTACCTACAGCTCTGGCTGTCACAAGAGCTGAGCAGAGGACACTGCTGGATGTCTGGCTGGCACTAGAAATGGATCGCTGGAATCTGAGTTGCCACTAGATGACCACTGGCGGGTTTTTCTGTGTACTGCTCTGCTGCCACTGCAGCTTCCCTGTGTCCAGGGTTTTTTTCTGTCCACTGCTCTGCTGCCACCGCAACTTCCCTGTGTCCAGGGGGTCTCCAGGTATCCCCTGCTTACTGCCTGACCCCTATTTTTCCCCTGTAATCTACTTCTTGTGCTTCACCCTGTGTAAATATTCTCCATGTTCCTGTGTAAATATTCTCCATGTTATCAAACGTGTCTGTACCCTATGCCGCCATCTTGCCTCCTACATCTGTTTTCTAACATAGAACACATTAAACACATTTTCCTAAAGATGACAATTTAGAATTGTTTGGGGAAAACTAGATGGCAGAATAGGGTGAGGACATAGTAAAATGAAAGGAGAAAAAAATAGTGGAAGAGAGGTGGAGAGTGCAATCCCAGGAAATTGGAGTGGGTAGGCTGATAGCAGAGGGACAAAGGGAGACCCATGGACACAGGGAAACAGCAGAGGTAGTGGAGAAGTGCTGCAGCTAACAGATGCCCCAGTGGCAATCAGAGCTCCATCAGGAGTCACAAAAGGAGATCACCACAAATACAGGTGAATCAAGCTATAGAATTGCGGGTCCTGCTGATAGATACATTTATATGTATTTTAAAATTTCTTTATTTTTATTGGAAAGGCAGTTGTGATTTAGAGAGAGAAGGAGAGACGCAGAGAAAGATCTTCTCTCTGCTAGTTCACTCTCCATGTGGCCAGAGCTGGGTTGATCCAAAGCCAGGAACTAAAAGCATCTTTGTCTCCCATGTTACTGATATGCTTAATCTGATCACAAACAGACATAAAGTGGCAGAGCTGTTTTGGCAAAAGTGGAGGAGATCATCTCAATAAAAACTGTAAATAAGCCTAAATCAAACAATGAGAAACCCAATGCTACAATGACAGGACCAAATCACTAACTATCAATATTAACCCTGTGTGCAAATGGATTAAACCTATCAATCAAAAGACACAGATAAGCAGACTTGACCAAATATAAGTTGTCTACAAAAAGTATGTCTCACCAACAAAGATATACAGAAACTGAAATTTAAACGATGGAGAAGAACATTCCAGTGTAATGGGAAGGAAAAAAATAGAGCTAGTTTAGCCATTCTAGTATCAGGTAATATAGTAGACTTCAACATGAAAAATTCAAATGGATAGCAGACATTTTAGAAATGCTCAAACTCCAAAGTTATTAGGGAAACACAAATAAAATCCACATTAATGTTCCACCTACCTTCAGTGACAGTGCTCAACGTTCTGAAACTTAGTTACATCTGCTGGAGTGGATGTGGGGAAAAACATATCCTACTCCATTAGTGGTTAGAAGTGTAGCCTAGTTCAGTCACAAGGCAAGTCAGTATGAAGAGTGCTCAGACAACTGAAAATCAATCTATCATATGACCCAGCTATCCCACTCCTGAGAATATATGCAAAGGAAGTGAAATCTGCATGTGAGAAAGTGATCTGTAACCCTACATTTATAGCAGCACAACCCACAATAGCGAAGACAATGGAAACAACCCAGATGCTCATTGAATGAGGAATAGCTGAAGAAACTGTGGTACATTAACTCTATGAATATTATTCAGCTATCAAAAAGAATGAAATTCTACCAATTGCAACAAAATTATTACAAGCAGCAACCATTTTTAGGCTCAGTACAAATAACCCAATCCCAAAGTGGAGAATATTGTATGTTCTCCCTGATATAAGACAACCTTCATGCAAAATGTGAAATTTTATTCTCAAGTCATAACCACAATCCAACAGCCCCATTTCTACTGTAATCCTAATG
Source organism: Ochotona princeps (assembly GCF_030435755.1). Classification (NCBI taxonomy): domain Eukaryota; kingdom Metazoa; phylum Chordata; class Mammalia; order Lagomorpha; family Ochotonidae; genus Ochotona; species Ochotona princeps. The sequence continues at coordinate 53,429,015 of NC_080834.1, forward strand.
TTGAGGGTTAAAATTTCCACAAGTAGAATGTCAGCAAATACTCAGACCACACAAGTCAGACACTGAACTGACTCAATTCAGGCAAAGGCCCAAAGACTTAATAGGAACAGAGAGAAAGAAGTAAAAAACATATGTCTAAAGAAAAATACAGAAAAATACTAAAAATAGAAATTGAGCTTTATTTTCAAGATGATCTTTTAAGTATTTTTTTACATTTTTTCAAAAAGTTCTTAACCATACCAATTTTATAAAGTATTTCATTTTTAATTAGTTAATTTACTCACAGAAAGTTTATCTTGGTAAGAGTTCAATGTGAGATTGGGAGTAAAGTGAGTTTAATTTGCTCTGAGTCAAGATAGATCCATTCCACCCAAGGAAACTCTAAAATCACTTAGCACCTCAGTGGGATTCCACTAACTCCCACAGCAGGCATCACCACTGAGACACAACCGCTGTAGTATAGAGTTTTATAAATTTCAGACTCAATTTCTGTCTTATGTTTTACTAATTCATCATTTTTATTCTTACAGACCACTTAGAAAGATCATTAGTCTCATAACTAACAACTCTTTTACTTAGAATTAGGTAGACTGGACATTATCTGTACCACAACCTGTACCAGCTAGTCATTTATCACCTGTGTACATTTCTGAAAGTAATGTTTAATTAATGTGACCATATACTATCAGAATTCTGTTTTATTCCACTAGTGCTTACTGCTATAATTCTTAAAAGAAAGAAATTGCCAAAAATATGCTTTTGCCAAATGATTCCTACTATCTCCAGGTGAATGTAATTTCTGCTTTTGTCTTTCCTGGTTATGATATGGTCCTGGGGAATTTTATGACGTGCCTGAATATGGGAAACAGCCAACAAAAAGAATGTTCGAAAGCCCGCGGCAGAAGTTGTCTGATCCCTCACCTCTTATACTGAGGCTGATTTTGAGAAATGATTGAAAAAGCTACCATCAATAAATAAATGAATGCATACATCAGAAAATGTGATGTTTTTGTAGCTTTCTAAATAACTTGAGATTAATTTTGTACATGGCTGGGTAACACAACAAATGAAAAACTACCATTTATCTTTGCTGCCAGGCTTGTACTCTGGAGAATGCAAAAATACTGCTGAGTGTGAAAATGTAACAACGGACATGAGATAAAAATAGCAAATCTAAAATACGCATCTGATATTTTAATATTTTTGAGAGATCAGAAAAATATTCCACTCAGAGGAAGCATAATATCCAACTACCTTCTTCTGGGATTTTCTTAATCTAAAAATACTATAACATATTGACTCTGTAGTATCCTACATTTTTATTGGACTAACCTGGGATATTCACTTCATAAATTTCATACCAAAGCTGCTATTTGTACCTTGATACTATACACTTGAAGTTGTTAAGTCAGATTTGCTTGTATAAAATATTCCAGAAAATAAAGCATGTGCCCCTCCTTCTTTCCTGGTGATGTGATGCAGTGAGTACTTCAAAAAGAATACTCCTTTTTCTTTCTTTGTTTCTTTTCATTTGACATTGAAGTACCTTTTGGAAAGCCCAACTATATAATGTTATCATGAATTTCCAACATGATTAAGATCTGACACTGACAATATATAAACACTGGACCAAACTCAGTCACTAGCATTTTTTTGCATGATCACAAACTCAGAATGGTTTGACATTTTTAAACAGCTTAAGTAAAATAAAAGTAACATTTTATGACACAGAAAAAGAACATAATATTTGATTTTTAGTGTCCATAAATGAAGTCTTACTGGATCACTGCCATTCATAGCATGTATTAGCTCTGACTGATTCTTCAGTAGGATGGGAGAGTTGAGTACCTACGACAGAGACTTTGTGGCTTCCGAGACTAAAATAATCATTATCTCTCCTATTATAGAATAAAGTGTGTCCCTTCCTAATTTATACAATGGTGTTACAAAATAGAGCTGTTAAGGTGATGATTAATGCTAACTGTCCTAAGAATGTGCTCCCAATCAAACAGAAATTGGGTTCAGGTAAGAGCAGGAAAAGTTGACAGAAGTTAGAGTATGTGGAAAAACGCCATGCACTGTCAGTAAGGCAGTTAGCTGCAAGCCAAAGAAGATGACCTTGAAGAGAAATTCACCCTCATCTTGAACTGGCCTCTAGAACTGTGACACAGTAATGATTGCAAAGGATCTATGTTTAAGCAATAAAGACTATGGAATCCTGTTAGGACAGCCCATGCTATTAAATGGTCCTATGCAAAATGTCTGCAAACCACGGAACAAGATGAAAACCACAACATTTTTGAAATTATAAGTTAAAAGGAAAAGTCTGAGAATCATCATGTGCTTCTATGCAAACCCAATCAGGAGTCCTATTCAGCGAAAACAGGGGAAATGGACAAGCAGCAGGAAATTCCCTTTCTGCTAATTTTTTGTCAGAGAAATCATAAATGTGGGAAAGGGGGTCTTTTGGTATTAGGATGCTAAACTGCATCTCAATTTTTGGTTGGCCCATTTCTTTTTTTTTTTTAAGATTTATTTTTATTGGAAAGGCAGACCCACAGAGAGAAGGAAAGAAAGAGAGAAAGATCTATCTGCTGTCTCACTGTCCAAGTGGCCACAGCAGCAGGGGCTTAGCCAACCCAGAGCGAAAAGCCACGAGTTTCCTTGCAGTCTCCCATGCAGGTGCAGCATGCCAAGGCTTTGGGCCATCCCCTTCTGCTCTCCACAAGCAGGGAACTGGATGGGAAGTAGAGCAGCCAGGACATGAACCGGTGACCATATGGAATCCTGGCACATGCAAGGTGAGGCTTAAGTCAATTAAGCTATCATACCAGGCCCTAGACTATTTCTTTATGTCTCTTGTTTTTACACATGTGTCATTGGCTGTGTTTATGTATATATTTGTTTCTGATCAGTAGAGATTTGTTAGTTTTTTACTGAACACGAAGGTGTTTGAGTAGCATATTAATGCATTCTCAATTATTTTGTTGCCTATCCAAAAACAAACCACTTCATATCTGGCTTTGAAATTTTCTATGACTCTGGATGTCTTATAGCACTTTAAAAAAGCTTAATTTCATAATATTTCATTTGATTATGCATACCCCCTAATATTTTTTTTCTCCTTTCTTGAAGAAACATTTATGTGAGCAGAAGAATACAGAAATATAGCCCTGAGGTGGCTGGTAACAAATCAAACCTAAGAGTTCACTTTTCAGATAGTCTGCTCTCAAGAAGTAGAACCCCCAGGATATTTCATGATAACAAAGAAATCAGAAATTTTGCCTGTGGCTGAGTCTGGTTAAAGACAAAATGATGTAACTTTTCACTGTTTTCTGCTGTACACTGGTGCCTCTATTTTTCAGCTAGCAAAGGGAGAGCATGCTCTTTCCTCATTCATAAGTACATTGAATATTGGGCATTGGAAATAAATGTGGTAGTCAGCTAGTCCAGATCACCCTTGTAACATATGACATGAAGGAGGATTTTCTGTAATTTGACCTATGCTTTTATTAGTCAGCCTGGGTTATATCACATTGCAATGAACAAATCAGAGTAATTTCCCCTTGCAATACACAACTAAGTTAGTGAGGGGATCTTGTGGTGGGAGCAAATAGAAACCCTATTTTAACTAAACTTCTATGAGCACGAGAACAAAACAAGCAGAATGCTGCTTTGCATGACTGTTTAAATTATTTTTCTCCATGAGTAATGTGATGTCATTTTCACTGTCATCAGTTGCCAAGGCAATCCACAAGGTTACATTACAACTACAAACAGAACAGGGACAGGCGCTCCCGTTGTGCCAAGAAATACACTAGCTGACTTATGTATAGCAAGTGTTTGCCCAGGATCCAGGGTTTATAGTTTGTCACATAATGCAACTCAACTAACAGCAGAACACATTGTATTCATAAATGGCAGGTGACAAATATGTTTCCAATACGTGGGTTAAAATTTTTGAGGATGAATTTACTCAGGAAGTGGATTATGTGGGATATATAGATATGCATGTATATCTATATCCATATATATCTATAAATATCTACATATAAATATAAATATCTTACATGACTAAATATAGATATAGATATGTATCTATGACTAAATGCATATGGCTGAAATACAGATGTAGATATAGAGATAGATATAGAGAAGGAGAAAGAAAGGCTCACTCACAATGAAATAATAGACATTTTTCCTGATTTGAGAAAGATATGGGCTTCCAAATAAAGAAGCATATTGACCCCTTAACAAACATGATGAAAAAGATCTTCACCAGAACACATGATAGTCAAACTTTCAAGAATAAAACACAAGGAAAGGATCCTAAAACACGCAAGAGAGGAATACAAAATTACCTTCAGGGAGCATAATTCTCTAAGGACAGCTGATCTCTGATCAGAAACCCTACAGGTTAGGAGGAAATGCAGAGACTTAGCCCAAGTCCTAAAAAACAGCAAACAAACAAAAAATCAATAACCTGACAACTCAGCACACTGTGCACAGGAAAGCTGTTAATTATAAATGAATCAAATAAACTTTCGAAAATCAGCAGAAATTTAAAGAATTTGTCACTACCTGAATGCCTTATAAATTATGCTTATTGATGTCCCACTTGGGGAAATGGACAAAGATATTCAGTATAGCAAAGCCTTGTGAAAGCAGGGAACCTCCTAGTAAAAACACAAACAAAATCCAAAACTAATGACAGGGACATTTATGAAAAACTAGCTAGACAAATTCACTACTTTCAATAATAACCTTGAATGTAAAGTGGCTGAAATTCTACCATTAAAAGATACAGATAAACTAAACAGCTTAAAAAACAAGACCCACTTAACACTGCTCAAAAGAAATTCACCTTACCAAAGGTACATACAGACTAAAAATGAAAGGATGGAATACATTTTCCATGCAAACAGAAATCAAAGACAGGGAAGAGTGGTCATTCTAATTTCAGATGAAAATAGACAAGAAAGGGCATTATGTAGTAATTAAGGATTCATTTCTAAAGGATGATATGGCTATAATAAGTGTATGTCTATGCAGTGCTTGGGCAGTTGACTACTTTAGCAAATAGAGACATTATAGGTTCCAACACTGTAATGCTTGGAGACTTCAATACCCCACTTCCATCAATACACACATTTAAAAAATTAACAAATAAAAACCAGAGCTAATTTTCATTAATAATAAAATGTATCTAACAGATATATACAGAATATATTACCCCACAGTTGCAGAAAATACATTCTTTTCATTAATTCATTGAATTTTCTTTAGGCTAGACCATTTTCCAGGACATAAACAAGTCCCAATAAATTTTAAAAAGCAAATTCGGATCATTTATCCTTTCTGAACTTGATGTGATACAGTTGGAAACTAGTACCCTAAGGAACTCCAGGAAAATATGCAAACATATGGAGACTGAATCATATTATCCTTACAAACCATGAATAATAGAAAAAATCACAAAAAATTAAAAGAGTCCTTTATACAAATGAAGATAATAAAACAGTGTATCAAAATTTACTACAAGATACAGCAAAGTGTTGAGGAGAAAATCTATAGCCCCCTAAACTGAACAGACAGCAAATAAGTGATTTACTAACTCATCATTAGAAAAATAAGAACTGGGTCTTGCATGGTAGCCTAGTGGCTAAAGTTCTCCCCTTGTACATGCTGGGATCCAATGTGGGCGCCAGTTTTAATCCCAGAGCCCTGAAAGAAGCTCCAGGTTCCTGGCTTCAGATTGGCATGTTTCCACCCATTGAGGCCATTTGGGGAGTGAATCATCGGATGGAAGGTCTTCCTCTCTGTCTCTCCTCCTCTCTAGCTGACTTTCCAATAAAAATAAAATAAACCTTTTTTAAAAAAGAAGAAAATTAAAGACCAAACCCCAAATATGTAGCATGAAAGAAATAATAAAAATTACAGAAGAAGCAAACTGGAAAAGAACACAAAATCAATATAATGAAAAATTGATTTTTTTGAAAAAAATCAAAGAAAACTAACAAATTAATGTGCTAAATATCCACAAAAAGGAGGAAGAGGAAAAAATCAGTAAAATTAGTAGTAAAAAAGTAAATGTTCCAATAGACCACAGCATTAAAAATGAATTATCAGGAATTACTACAAAAAGCTACATGTCAACAAATTGAAAAACATAGTAAAAATGAAAATATTTCTGGACACACACAATTTATGATAATTGAGTCATAATCACACAGAAAACCTAAATAGGCCAATTCCCAAAACATATTGAATCAGTAACAAAGAAAAGAACAACAAAGAAAAGTTCAGGACAAGATGGCATCGTTGCTATATTTTATAAAATTTTAAAGAACTATTCAAATCAATTGAAATGGAGGGAGTGTTCCCAAACTCCTTCATTGAAGCCCACATCCTATTAATTCTTACAACCACACATACACACACACAAAACAATCAAAAAGGAGAACTACAGATCAACATTCCTGATGAATATACATGTAAAAATTCTCAACTAAATACTGGCTAATGTAACCCAACAAAACATGAAAAAGATCATCTAGCTAGACCCAGTGGAAAATATTCCTAGGATGGAGGAGTGGTTCAACATTCACAAACCAAAAAATATATATATATATACAAGTTGAAGAACAAAAACCACATGATTACCTCAATAGATGTAGACAAAGCATTTGACTAATTACAACTAATTAATTCTTTAATGATAAAAACCCTTCAGCAAATCTTACATAGAAAGAACACATCTCAAGACAATCAAGGCAGTATATGAAAAATGTAAAACCAGCATCAAATCAAATGGGAAGAAGTTGGAAACATTTACACTAAGATCAGAAATCAGACAAAGATACCAACTCTCATCATTTCTATTCAATGTGTTTCCAGAAGATTTAATAAAAGGGATACAAATTGGAAAGGAAGAAGTCAAACTATCCCTGTTTGCAGATATCATGATCTCATAAACAGAGGAAATGAAAAAACAAAACAAAAACCCCTGTTAAGACATTATAGAAAATCATAAGAGAATTGCGTAAGGTTGCGGGATACAAAATCAATGCAAAAAAAGCCAAAAGCCTTTCTATGCACTAATGATGCTATGACTGAGAATGAACTTAGGCAATACAGAGTTTGCACTGTTTTCCTCTCACACATTCATGTCTTCAGGTCTTAGATTTAGAACCCTTCTCTTTTGAGAGTTTGTTTTCACCTAAGTTGTAATGTCAGATTAGATTCTGGATTCATACTGTTTAACACTCAAATTTTCACAATTTTTGAAGGTACTTCTTTTTCAGAGAGACGTATTATGTAATCATGTATACAACTATGTCCCATTAATGCTAGCTACAAATGTTTAAAGATCTTAGGATAAACTTAACCAAGAATGTAATAGACCCTTACAATGAAATTTATAAAACATTAAGAACTAGCAGAAGATATGAGAAAAAGAATGTAAATATCTTCCATATTGATAGATTGGAAAAATGAACATGGTTAATGCTAGAAAAAGCAATTTAAAAATACAACGTGATCTCAATCAAAATATCCAATCAAAAATCTTTCTCAGTTGTAGATAACAACCTTAAAATCCATATGGAACCAAAAGATTACAAATGGCTAAAGCAATCCTAAACAATAAAAATAACACTGAAAGCACAACATTATAATATTTCAAGACATATCCATGATAGGAATAAAGAATAGCCAATGGAACAGATTAGAGATCCCACAAGTTAATACACACAACTATCACCAGCTGATCTTAAAATAAATGAGCTAAAATCACTCCCTGGAAAAAGGAGAGTCTCTTCAATGATTGTGAATATTGGATTTCCATGTAAAGAAGTATAAATCCATACTTGGACATTACAACCTACACTAAGATCAACTCTCGAAGGAACAGGGGTCTAACTCTCAAGAGTTAAAAACACAAATCTGAGAGGAAAGCAGAAGAAAAAGAAAATCAGGATTCCATCAAGCTCAGAATCAACTGCATAGCCAAAGAAACATTCAACAAAATTAAGAAGAAATGAATTGATAATCAGGGTGCATTAAGAGCTCAAGAAAGTCAACAACAATGGAACAATGTAGCGAAAAAATGAGTTGAGGATATAAACAGGTATTGTTCTCAAAAAATGAAGTAGAAAAGGCCAAGCAACACATAAAAAGACACTCAGGGTCACAAGCCATCAGTAAATGCAAATGAAAACCACAGTGATGTTTTACCACACACAAGTCAGAGTAGCTATCATCCAAAATTTAAAAAATAACAGATGCTGACGAGGATGTGGGGAAAAAGGCACTGTAACCCACTGTTGGTGGGAATGTTACTAGTGTAGCCACAAAGCAAGCCCATATGGAGATTCTTCAGAAACCTGAATATAGATCTACTGTACAAGCCAGCCATTCCACTCCTGAGAACTTGCCAAAAAGAAATGATTACAAATGAAAGATGTATCTGTACCCCTATATTTATAGCAGCACAACTCACAGTAGAAAAAATGCAGAATCCACCCAGATATCTGTCAACTGATGACTGGATAAAAAATGTGTATATCTAGTCCAGATGCAGTATCTGAATATTTTAGTGGCTCATCTTTCCTGTGCCAGATTATCTCGACTTCTTTTTCACATGTTTATTCATTGTATATTACAAGGCTACCCAGGTTCTCAATCACTATTTATATAAATGTGTATTACTTTCCTTATGCTACCCATAAAAATTACGTCAAATTGAGCATTTTTAGATGTTAAAAATGCATCATCTCATAGTTCAGGATGCAAGAATTTGAAAACCAAAGACAAAGTTTGTTTTATCTCTTCAGAGATTCCTAAGAACTCCTGAGAATCGCTAGTTCAGACACTAAGTGTCTATAACAACCCAGATCTGCATCAATCTTTGTATCAATCTCCTCTCTTCTGGCTCTCAAATTTCACTTCTATTCACCTTATGAACAATATCGCTCATTGATTTTAGGCATGCCCATATGACACAAGAAAATTTCTTTGTCTAATGATCCCTAATTATCTAAGAAAGGGATTTATTTACCAAATAAGGAAACATTCAAAGGGTTCAAGGATTAGGATTTAGACAAATATTTTTGGAGGCTATTATCTAGTCCACTACTGAGTGTTTGTCTTAAATGATTCTGCTTGATTCCAGCAATATTAGTCAGTTCATTAACAAATATTCTAAGGAAAGGGAATGACGGAGAAAAAAATCTAAATAGAATAAACCAAAATATCATTAAGCCAGGCCTGGTGCAATAGCATAGTGGTTAAAGTCCTTGCCTTATATGCCCCGGGATCCCATATGGGCACCAGTTCACATCCTGGCGGCCTTGCTTCCCATCCAGCTCCTGCTTGTGGCCTGGGAAAGCAGTCGAGGACGGCCCAAAACCTTGGGACCCTGCATTCACATGCGAGACCCAGAAGAGGCTCCTGGCCCCTGGCTTCAGATTGGCTCAGCTCCAGCCGCTGCGGCCACTTGGGGAGTCAACCATCGGAAGGAAGATCTTCCTCTCTGTCTCCCCTCCTCTCTGAACACTTAAGATCCCAGACTAGGATTATGACATTTTAAGTCCCTACTTGGAAACCCTTGAGCTACAATTTACTATTGGCATATTTCAGTGTCTTGATGCATGCATCTAGCATGCATAATTATGCGTTTTAATCATTAGGAATGTAAAATATGCAATGCAAATCAAAGCATTCAGAAATTATCAGAATAGCTTTTTCATATGTTTTTCCACTCATCCTATACTAACTGTACAGTTATTCAATAAAGATGTAATGGACGAACAGGTTGATTATATCTGAAGGCATTTAATTCAATAGGGCTTGAGGAGGAACAAACCCTTTAGGAGGAAATGATAAATCAGTAAAGTCAAATGCAATAAGCCAGTAATATGATGAAGCTAGAAGAATAATTGTAAACACATTTAATAAGAAGATTAAGCAGAAGGGGGAAATTGTTAAGGAATTCTTAATGATTCATGTTGATAGAATGCCTGAATAACAAAGCAGACAATTAATCAAAGACAAGCAAAAATTAATGTTGGTGATTTGTGGCCTGGAGCTAGAAGTCTAGTAGAAATAAAGGTGAACTGATCCAATGAGGGGGAAAAATAATGATGGAAAAAAAGATACATGAAAAATGTTGTTTTAATCAAAACAGAAAGGCTACACAAAATGTCTGTGTCAAAATCAATCATCAAACCCAGGATAATTATTTAAAATTCTGTGACTCAGGCTAAAAAAAGCAATTGCCTTGGCTTCTTTGTACCTAGGCACGTGTTACATTGCGGGAGGAAAACATCCAGTATCTGATAGATATTCTGGGAGTGAGTAATGCTGAATTTGTGTTAATAGTTGCTTATTCTGGTTTTATTTGTTATTTGTTTAAGATATTTAGAGAAGTCATGGAATGCCAGGGCAGGACATGCCAGCCTGACCCCCAAGCAGCAGGGCTGTAGAAAACCAGGGGAAGAGGGTATGGGGACATATTAGAGTGGTAGCAACTGAGGACACATTTGACAGGGGAGGGATAATTTCAGGGGTCTTGAATTGTGTAGACCACTGCACTCACTGGTAGGTGAGGGAGGCAAACCAGTTGATTTAGAGGAGGATACTGGAGGGCATGTCTGGGTCAGGCCAAGGCCCTCACCCAATAGGATGATCTGGTCTAGGCTAACGATCATCCCCTGCTACCTACTGGCACAAGCAAAAGCTGGGACTGAAGGACATGGCTGGCTTGGCTAGGCTGCAGTACCTGCCCACAAGTATTAGAATTGGGGCTGCAGCAGTCACCAGAATGTGAGTGACCTGGATCTGGGGACAGACTCTGTACAGGAATTGTGGGCTCATCTCTGTGGGACTGTAGTAACTGCTGGCTTATCCAGAGAGCTAGGGGTGGTGATGGGCTGAATCAGGGTGGATCAGAGACTGGCCTACAGGAACTTACCTGATATTTGCAGGAGCTGGGGTTGGAAGGAGGCCACGTGGGACAGGCTGGAGCACACTCGGGCAGATGCAAAAATTGGTACTGATGGTAGACCATTCCAAGCAGGGCTGCAGCACCTATCAGCATGCATGGGATTCAGGTCTGGGAGCAGGCCTGTTAGGGTAAATTGAGTAATTCCCCTACTAGGCTGCACATCTCACATTAGCACTGTTTGGGCAGGGTCTGGAGACAGGCAGGGATGAGTCAAGATGCAGCACCCACTGGCATGTACAAGAACCAGGACAGGGCATAGGCCATGCTGAGCTGGGCTAGGTTGCAACACCTGCCACAGAGAGCTAACACTGCAGGTGGGCCATGCAAGACTGGGTTGAAACACCTACCAACATATGCAATTACCAGGGCTAGAAACAATCCTGGTAGGGGATCACTGGGGACTCCCCTACTGGGTTGCAGCTCCACTGGTGAGTATGAGAACAGGTGTTACAGGATGAGCAAGGCCCCAGCACACAAGAGTACACATGTGGATTGGATCTAGAGGTGGGCCAGACTGGGCTAGGCCCCAGGAACCACTGGTGCTAACAAGAGCCAGAATGGGTGTGGGAAGAGATGGGTGAGCAGAGGCACAAGCTGGATCACATGAGAACCAGGTCTGGAGGTGGGCCAGGCTGTGCTAGGTTGTAGCTCACCCATCGGTGAGAGGTGAAATGAGTGTAGGCTGCTTTGCAGTACCCACTGGCTGAATGCCAAGAATTTGAGCCTGCCATGTCAGTCTGTGCCCACTGACACACTGCTCTGGTCAGCAGAGCCAGTGACGTGGACAGGTAGAGGGTCTGGGGATGAAGCACCAATGGGAGACCAGTGATGGTAGTAGTCTCTATGAAGTCTTGCTCTATTGCCCCTTCCCCTCTCCTTATATACTCTTCCCCCCACATCCTCATTTAGCAGCAGATTGGATACAGATGAGTTCAATTAGTCTAGGTGTATAGTATGGTTGGCGCATTCCACAATACCTTGTCCTTGAAGATTATAAGGAATACCTGTAATTAGTTGTATATGGTGGGAGGCAGCACAATCACAAAACTTACTGATGGTATAGCAGGGGCCATTACCCGTTTTAATAACTGGGAATTCCCAATATGGAAAAACATGCATAACAATGGGACAGAGCATTCCTGACTTGTTCCCCTGTCTGAGGAGTAGCTAGAATAAATCCAGAGCAAGTATCGACAGTAATATGCACATACTTTAGTGTCCCAAACTCTGAGGTGTGTGTTGCATCCATTTGGCAATAATCGTAATATAATTCAATCAACCTGATTAACTGTCTCCACAAAATGGGAGATAAATCTGTTGGCATACTTGAGGCCTAATAAGAATACCAAGGGAAGCACTAGAATTTGAAATTTTTGAATTCTTGATGCATTTTAAATATGGCTAAAAACATTTGGGCTATGGAACTTTTGGGGGGTGTAATACAATTCTGTTGCTTGGCACATGCTTTGTAAGCACATGCTCTATGGATGGAGGATCCTTGACAAATTCAGTTCTATACTCTTCCCCTTCCTCCTCCTCAAAAGAGGACCACAACTCTTTTTCACGTGGTCTCTGCAGACTTTGGTCTGGGGTTACTGCTCCTTTTTTTTACTCTGGTTTGGGGTCCCCTCTGTCTTCCTACTCTGAATTGTGGCTCTCTCCCCCTTCTTACAGAAAACTTTTCAAGGAATGGTCGCACCACTGATTGAGAGGATGATAAAACAGTTTTTACTAAGCACCAAAGGAAAAAGGTGGCTACAAGGAGAGCAAACCATATGGGAATACATCGCAGACAGTATCAGTGAACATCTGTGAGGTCTTAAGCTTAGTGTCAGTGCCTTGTGACTGGAGCAGATCTCTGATTCCCTTAACCATCTGCACTTTCACGAGTTCTTGCCCCATGACAACTTTTACTTGTGCCCCTGCAAAAATATTAAATTCTAAGCTGCTTGCCTCCAGATTTCGGGGGTCCCTCAAATTATTCCTCGTGCACCAAGACAGGGAGAGGGTCTGCGAATGAAATCAGAAATGCCCCTCCAGAGTTCCAGGTGTCCCTCAGATCATCCCTCATGCCCTATGATAGGGAGAGGGTCTGGATATGAAATCACTATGCCCCTGCAAAAATTTTAATTCTAAACTTACCTTCATAGGTCCAGGGGTCCCTCAGATAGTCCCTTGTGCTGTGCCCCACGTTAGGCGGCATTTGCTCTAACCAGCAGAGGCAGTAACGTGGACAGGGAGAGGGTCTGGAGATGAAGCACCAACAGGAGACCAGTGATGGTAATAGTCTCTATGAAGTCTCTCTCTATTGCCCCTTCCCCTCTCCTTATATACTCTTCCCCCCACATCCTCATTTAGCAGCAGATTGGATACAGATGAGTCCAATTAGTCCAGGTGTTTTTAGCCACAAGCCCAGTTCCTGTTCCTGCCCAGGCTAACAAGCACTAATCAACTCCCTAGACCACAACAACATACACAAGTTGGGGCTGGAAATGGGTTTGATACGGACATTTGGAGAATTTCTTTCTTTCTCTCTCTCTTTCTCTCTCTCTCTTCACTTTATTTATTGTTTTAAATTTTTTAAATTTTAATTCTTTTATTATTATCACTTAATGCTGCAGTTCCATAGGCCCTAGGATTTCCCTGATCTCCTCCCTAATTCCCTCCCCTGTCACTGAGTTCCCCCATATCATTACTATAGTATAGCTCTTCGTACACAGTCATATGTCCATCATTGTAGGCATGGACAATGGTAGAGTCCAGCATCCTATTATTACGATATAGTAAACAGTTTCATTGGGAGTTTATCTTTGTCTGAAAGTAGAGATGCATACTGCATTGTATCCTCACATCTAGATATGATAGTCTCTGCTACAGTTACTACATATCCGATTAAATGAAAAGTCACAAGACAAAATCAACAGCAGGAAGGGAAAAAAAAGTAATTAGCAACACCATGAGGTTAAATAACATGCTACTGAATGACTAATGTGTGACTGAAGAAATGAAAAAGAAATCAAGATCCTTATTGAAGGAAATGATGCTTCTGTATGATCTATGAGTTATTGAAGAATTTAATCAGAAGAAAATGTTTTGAAGATGAAACTAATGAAAAAAATCAAAATCCATGAGATATAGTTTATGCTGATCTTTGTTAGTGAAATGTGTCTCCTATATGCAACAAATAGACATTTTTTTTTATAATCCAGTCTTTTAATCTGTGACGTTTGATTGATGAGTTTAAGCTATTTATATTTAGGGTTAATATGAATGGGTAGTAATTTGGTCCTGTCATTTTAGCAATGGATTGTCCATTGATTTAGCCTTCTGTTATTTTACTGGGATGTTTTTCACATTTGCCTTTGCGTTTGGTAGGTGCTATTTCTTATCTCTGTCAAGAGAACATCTTTTAGTACCCTTTGTAGGGCAGGTTTGGAAGAGGCATATTCTTTTAACTTTTCTTTACTGTAAAAAAAATTTATTTAATTTTCCGAGACAAAGGAAAGTTTTGCTGGGATATCATCCTGAGCCGACAATTTTTTGCTTTTAGAATATGGAATATGTTGTGCCATTCTCTTCTGGCCTATAGAGTCTCCTATGAGAGGTCTCCTGTGAGTTTAATTTGAATTCCTTTATATATCAGTTGATTTTTTTTCACAAGCACATTAAAGGATCTTTTGCTTATGTTCGATTGAGGAGAGCCTGTGAAATGTCTTGGGGAAGGATGCTTTTGGTAAAGCCTGTTGGGGGTTCTGTGCCCCTCCTGGTTGTTGTTTTCCAATTATTTCTCTAGATTATTGATATTTTCCCTTATTATTTCATTAAATACATTTTTAAACCCAGCTTCTCTTTCTGCATCTTCTGGGACTCCCGTAACTCTCATATTTGAACTTTTAATAATGTCTTTCAATTCTTGAATACTTTGATTAGCTTGACCCTGTTCTTCTTACAGCTTATTGTTTGTTTCTGCCTGCTGACAGGAAATACATTCCAATTCTGAAATTCTTTCTTCTGCCTCTTTCATTCTATTTTGGAGACTCTCCACTGTACTTCTAATTTGCCCCACTGTATTCTTCATTTCTGATATGTCAGCTTTTATTTGATTAATTTCCAGCGTGACATATTTCTTTAATTCCTTGAATGCCTGCTTTACGTGCTTCTCATTTTTTATCAGAAGCTTCAAAATGAGTTTATGAATTCTGTATGCCCCATTTTCTCAATGTCTTCCTCAGGTAACTCTCAGTTTGGCAAATGGTTTTGTTCCTTTTTAGGGGAGTCTTCAGTAATATTCATTGTGCCTATGTCTCTTCTTTTGTTCTTAGTCATTGTATTTTAGGTTATCAGATTCTTCTTCTTGGGGCAGGTTTCTAAGCTCTGTCACCCACAACTATGCAGTTCGATTTTTATTTATTGCAGTTGGTACATGGCTCTTTGTTGGCGATCAGTGTGCCACCTCCTCCAGTGAGTTCCAGGTCTGGGTTCTTATGTTAGATTTCTACCATAGTCTCCATAACTACACCTCCTGGCTCACCATACTCCACCTCCTGTGATACTGTGCTTAGCCTGTACAACCTTTCTGCCACTTCTGGCTGGAGAAGGGCCAAAGATTAGGGAGATACCAGGTGTCCTATATAGATAGCTTGTTAGTGGTTCTGATCTTGCCAGAACCTGTTGGCTGTTAGGTCTGAGAGTCACATGGACCTATTTTGATCCATGTGATGCCATACTCGGCACTATTTCCCTGTGAGACCAGTGGAATGCACAGAGTTCAGTGAGTTCTCTCTGAGCCCACTGAATGTGCAGTTCACTGCTGTCTCTGCAGTCCTATTTGTTTTTGATTCTTTAATTTTGATAATCTTTACATAGTTGATTAGGGCAAAAAGGGTAAAGCGCTGTAGGAAAGCGGGTAAGACCATTATTGCCACAATAATATTATTTTTTTTCTGTATCTGGGGTAAGGGGAAAGATAAAAGGGGATGCCCCACCCAGCCTCCCTCCCATCCTAGGTCCCCAATGTGAGGCATGCTCCGAGGGCCCTGCTCAAGCTGTTTTAATTGTTCAACAGTTCTGAATTGCTGCCAATCTCACCATTCCAAGTACAATGAAATCTTTTCAGAATCTACATGGTTGGGGTTCTGAGATCAGCAGTTCAGTTTGAGGCATTCCCAAAGAAACTTCATCTGGGGGTGATCTCTAGGCCTGATTCTTGTATGTGTTTACAAGTACAGGGTCTGGCACAGTCCATTGCCCCAATCAACTTATGCATATTCTGGTGATTGCAATTGCTGGGTCAGTTCTGTTTCAGGCCCTGTCTTTCACAAGAACCAATGGGTGTTGCAGTAAAGCCTGATTCTGTGCATTTCACACGTGGCCTTCACACAAACCAGCAGGAGCTACAGCCTAGTCAGGACAACTCCCTATAACCCCACCAGGCCTGCTCCTACCCTGGTTCCCATGCTTACAAGTATGTACCACAAACTTGTTCAGTCTCTCTCACATCCCATTTAGCTCTCGTACATGTCAATGGGCATTGAAGACTAGCTCAGCCTAACCAACCACACTATTCAGGCAACACACATGCTGGCAGGTGCCATTCTCTCGAGTTTTGCTGGCCCCAGTCCTGGTTCTCATGCTCTCCAGTGGAAATGGCAACCCAAGGGGGAGATGCCCACTACTTCCCTACTAGGCCACTCCCACTCCCATGGGGAACACGCACTCTCCAGGTGGTTCTGCAGTTTAACGTGACAGAATTAACCCCCAGTGCCGGCCACTGGCAGCTGATGCTACAGCAAAGCCCAGCCAAAACTCACCCTCTCTGATTTGTGCTTGCATCAGTAGAAACATTCAGAGCAGCCTGGCTTTTTCCTGATGTAGCTCACATGAGGTCCACAGGTGTTGTTGTTCTGCCTGGTTTGTTCTACCCCCATCTCAGTCATGCTTTCCAGTGGAAGTAGCAGTGCAGCAGGGGAGCCTTTCAGAGTCCCCCTACTGGCTTTGCCCCCTCACTCCCTGGTTCTCACATGCACTGGTTGGGTGCTGTGGCCCAGTCTGGTACAGCCTACCTCACCTTGGCTTTTGACAGTGGGTGCTGTAGCCTGGCCCGGCCTGGCCCACTCCCAATTCCAGCTGATGCTGGTAAGGGTTAAAGCTTAGCCCAGCCCAGCAAGCACCAAATCCTAGCCATCATGTGTATTAGTATGTGTTGCAACTGAACCTAGTTCAAACCTCACTGCTCTGGTGCTTGGATTCACCAGTGGGTGATGGGAACTGGTTCAGTCTGGTTTGCCCTGACCTGCACCAAATGTATGCTGATGGGTACCTTTCTCTGGTTTGGTCTGGGTTGCTCCCTATTGTGGTTCTTGCACTTGTCTGCAGGGACTGTGTCCCAAAAGAGGAGTTTCCCAAGCTCCTTTATCAGAACCTTTCCCATTGCCAGATCTTGCACATACCAGTGGGTCCAAGGGCCAGCCCTATTTAGTCTACCTTCTCTCCTGCCAGGAACAGTAGTCTTTCCTGACTGGCTTTTAATCCATTCCAGTTCTTACTGTTGGATGCTTCAGCACAGCCAAGGCTCTTCCATACCAGAAACAGCTCATACATGGCTCAGTAGGAGCAGAAATCTAGCCTAGTCCATCCTAAATCTACCCTAGCTCTCATGAACACCAGATGGTGCTGGAGTCTAGCCCAGCTCGGTGCACCCAGCCCCAGTTCCAACTTGTGCTAAGGTATTGTGGTCTAGGGAGTTGATTAGTGCTTGTTAGCCTGGGCAGGTACAGGAACTGGGCTTGTGGCTAAAAACACCTAGACTAATTGGACTCATCTGTACCCAATCTGCTGCTAAATGAGGATGTGGGGGGAAGAGTATATAAGGAGAGGGGAAGGCGCAATAGAGAGAGACTTCATAGAGACTATTACCATCACTGGTCTCCTGTCGGTGCTTCATTTCCAGACCCTCTCCCTGTCCACGTTACTGCCTCTGCTGGTTAGAGCAAATGCCGCCTAACGTGGGGCACAGCACAAGGGACTATCTGAGGGACCCCTGGACCTATGAAGGTAAGTTTAGAATTAAAATTTTTGCAGGGGCATAGTGATTTCATATCCAGACCCTCTCCCTATCATAGGGCATGAGGGATGATCTGAGGGACACCTGGAACTCTGGAGGGGCATTTCTGATTTCATTCGCAGACCCTCTCCCTGTCTTGGTGCACGAGGAATAATTTGAGGGACCCCCGAAATCTGGAGGCAAGCAGCTTAGAATTTAATATTTTTGCAGGGGCACAAGTAAAAGTTGTCATGGGGCAAGAACTCGTGAAAGTGCAGATGGTTAAGGGAATCAGAGATCTGCTCCAGTCACAAGGCACTGACACTGAACTTTAGACCTCACAGATGTTCACTGATACTGTCTGCGATATATTCCCATATGGTTTGCTCTCCTTGTAGCCACCTTTTTCCTTTGGTGCTTAGTAAAAACTGTTTTTTATCATCCTCTCAATCAGTGGTGCAACCATTCCTTAAAAAAATCATCCAACATAACATTATGGAATTGAAATGGTTTTGAGTAACCAATATGTTAAAAAAATGCAAGTTCTTAGCCACATCCTGTGATTAGCTCATTGATAATTCAATTTTAGTTTATATACTAATCCGGCTGCTATACCTCTTAAAATGGCTATAGGGTACTATTGAGCTGTCTCGTGTCTATTTTCATTTTAGTATTTAGCTGTTTGTAGTGTTGAAGCATAATTTTGCTGAACTTGGCGGATTTTAGAATAGTCTAAACTGGCTTATAACTCTAACAAGACATTTGTTGACAATTGATTGGGATGATATTCTGCCAGCTCTACCTTCAGACCAGAGATGGTCTCACCAAGAAACTGTTCAACTTATCTGGACAATAAGATGCTGGACTCTGTGCTTGGTATATGTTTGCAAAGAAAGAATCTTGATTGAATTTGAACTGTAATACTGTAACAAAGTGGAAGAATCCACCATGGGGGAAGGGCATGGGGAGGGGTTGGGGGAAACCCATAGCCTATGAAACTGTCACATAATGCAATGTAATTAATAAAAAAAATTATCCATAAGCAGAGGGAGAGAACTCCAAGCCAGAGTAGGAAGACAGAAGGAACCCCAAACCAGGGTAAAAAAGGAGGGTGAACTCCACACCAGACAAAGTCCGGAGAAACTGCACAAAGATTCGCGGTCCTCTTCTGAGGAGGAGGAAAGGAAAGAGAATGATAGTGAGTTTGTTGAGGATCCTCCACCTGTAGAGCATTTTCCCATACAGAGTGTGCTGAGCAAAAGTTCTTTTGGCCAGGCACAGAGCCCTTTGCGCTGCCTGTGCCATCAATGCCATTAAATCTGTGCGCAGTGGTGAGAGATTTATAGGAGCAACTTCAACATCTCTTCCTTCAGTTGCGGCAAGATTAGCTATAGCCCCAGACAAGATGCAACTTATTTCTCCATTTAATTATTTGGAATTTTGAATTTTTAGAATTGTATTAAACCCCCCAAAATTTCTATAGCGCAGATGTTTTTAGCCATCTTTAAATTGCATCAAGAATTCAAAAGCTTCAAATTCTAGGGTTTCCCTTGGTATTCTTATGAGGTCTCAAGAATGCCAATGGATTAATATTCCATTTTGTGGAGATAGTTCACCAGTTTGATTGAGTTATATTTAATAAGATGATTTGTAAATGAGCGTGACACACATTCCAGAGTTTGGGACACTAAAATATGTGCATGTTACTGTCGATACTTGCTCTGGATTTATTCTGGCTACTCCTCATACAGGGGAACAAGTCAGGCATGCTCTGCTATGCATGTTTTTCCATATTGGGTACTTCCAAAGTTAATTAAAACTGATAATGGCCCTTACTATATTAGCAGTAAGTTTTGTGATTTTGCTGGCTCCCACCATATACAACTAATTACAGGTATTCCTTATAATCCTCAAGGACAAGGGCTGGAACAGGAACTGGGCTTGTGGCTAAAAACACCTAGACTAATTGGACTCATCTGTATCCAATCTGCTGCTAAATGAGGATGTGGGGGGAAGAATACACAAGGAGAGGGGAAGGGGCAATAGAGAGAGACTTTGCAGAGACTTCTACCATCACTGGTCTCCTGTCGGTTCTTCATCCCCAGACCCTCTACTTGTCCATGTTACTGGCTCTGCTGGTAGGAGCACCAAGGCGTACTGCAGCCATATTCAGACCAGAATTCAGCTCCCACTCTCGTCCTCGCACTCACTAAGGGGAAACCCAACCCAACAAAGGTGTACTCTCATAGCTCCCCTTCTGGCCTGTTCCCAGACATAGATTACATGCTGCCAGCGGTTGCTCTGAGCCAGTTGGCTTAGCCCCTCACCTGTCTCAGGTTTTGCCTTCAATGCTGTGACCCAGTATCCTGGCTCATGCAGATCAGTCGGTTTAACAGCCTAGTTTGGCATGACCTGTGTTCCATCCTGATTACTGTTCTTCTTTGTGAGTTAAGATTTGCTCAGCCATGCCCATTCCACACTCTTCCAGTTGCATCCTGACTCACCCCACATCCTGTTTTAGGGTGCACATTCGGATGCTGCTGCCTTCACCTTCTCAGGCTGTTGTCTCTACCATTACCTGTGAGTGATGGCAGGTTCCATGGTACTCCTAGCTCAGCCCATCACCACCCCAACTCATGAGTTAACCAGCGGGACTAGCTCTTGATCTGCTGGCCATCAGGTCTGAGTGCTACCCAGAGCCGTTTTGGGTGGAACCTGTAGGATGCCATGTTGTTGCAGTGTGCTGAGCCAGAAACTCCAGCTCAGTGCATGTCTGTCCTGTCTCACAGCCTTTGACTCCATAACAAAATGGCACTTGATATGGCTCTAGGAGGCAGACTGGGTTGTGAAATCCACTCTGCTCCCACACTTCCTTCTGGGATCTATTGCTCTGTCTGCTCCTGGTCAGATCAAACAGATCAGTAGGATGAGCAGTTCTTTGTCTGGGTTCGCCTCCTGAGCTGCCCCTGTGAAAGTCGCTTCCCACCTGGTTGCTGGTGTAGTTCTGGGTGCTGATAAAAGTCAGACCACCACTCGCTGAATGCCACTGGGGTATCGGTTACTGCAACACCACACCGTTGTGTCCACTGCTTTCCTGTGTCTGTCAGTCTCCAGGTACCCTCTTCTGTTGTTCTGTTTTCTCCTATTTCCTAGAATGTGCCCTCTTTGCTTCACATTGGCTAATATTTCTCAGTCCATTTAAACATGTCCTTATGCTAGTCTGCCATCTTGTCTTGGAACTTCTTTGATTTTCTTTTATTTTTTTTTTATTAATTATGTTGCATTATGTGACACAGACTCATTGGCTCTGGGATTCCCCCATCTCCTTCCCATGCCCTCCCCACCTTGGTGGATTCCTCCACCTAGTTGCCGTATTACAGTTCAAATTAAGTCTAGATTCTTTCGTTGCAATCATATACCAAGCATAGAGTCCAGCATCTTATTGTCCAGATAAATTCAACAGTTTCTTAGGGAGACCATCTCTGGTCTGAAGGTAGAGCTGACAGAATATTGTCCCGATCAATTAGAAGCCCCAGCACAACATCGACAACAATTTACAACATTATAGAATTAATTGACATAGTATTGAATAATCAATATGTTACAGCAGTGCAAGTTCCTAACCACCCCTGTGATTACTTCATTGACCCTTCAGTTTTTGTTTGTACACAGAACTGGCTGCTATACATCTTAAAGTGGCTATAGGGTACTATTCAGCTGTATTGTGTATGTTTTCATTTTAGTATTTAGCTGTTTATAGTGTTGACGTTTAATTTTGCTGAATTTTGTAGATTTTAGGATAGTCTTAAACTGGCTTATAAATCTAACCAGGCCTTTGTCTGCAGTTGAGGTGCAGAATAGTTTTAGGAGGGGTGTGCAGAGAAATCTTCCATACCATAGTGAGGAGTAACTAATCTTTGTGTCCTATCTAGTAAGGTATATGTTGAAACTTCTTTGTTAAGTACAGCACTCACTGGTAAGAGCTAGGGATAGGAGCAGGCCAGAGCAGGTCAGGCCTCGGGGTGGTTTGGACAGCATCAATCTGCCTCACAAACACTGGCATGAGTGAAAGCCAGGATGGAGTGCAGACCAGGGCAGGTAAAACTGCAAAACTCACAAGTTCACATGAGTGGTAGGAATGAGCTAGGCAGGGCTTGGCTGCTGTACCTGTTGGTGAGAGCTGGACTGGGGCCAGGCCTGGATGAGCTAGGCTGCAACATCTGCTACTGAATGCAGATACTGGGAATGGGCCATGTTAGACTGGGCTGCAGCACCTGCTGGCACACACAAGACTGAGGGCTAGAAGCAGGCCTAGTAGGGGAACCTCCAGGACTCTCTAGCTGGGCCACTGTTTCCACTGCTGAGCATAAGAGTGCATACTGGTTGTACAACATGATGGGATAGGCTGCCGTACCCACCAGCTTTAAAAAGAGCAAAAATCGGTGTGGTCTAGCCAGGCTATGCTGTGGTACCAGTTCTCAAGTGTGAGAACTAGGTGTTTGTCATGTCAGGCTGGATCATAGTAACCCCTGGCAGGCACAAGTTCCAGGGTCTGGCAGAGAAACTGTGGACCCTCCCCTGATAGGCTGTACTTGTTTTTGGTAAGCACAAAAACCAGAATTGGGGTAAGCCAGGCTGAACAGGCAGTGGTACCTGCTGGCATACATGAGGACAAGGTCTGAAGGCAGGGTGGGCTGAGCAAAGCTTCAGAACCCATGGGTATGCATAAGACCTGTAAGGGATGTGGAATTGGCTGGGCGAGACCATGACAGAGGCTGGCATACACAAAAACTGGGGCTGGGGAAAGGGTTATTGGGGTCTCCCTGACTAGGCTATGGCACTCATTGTTTTGTTGTTGTTGTTTGGTCTTTTCTTTTTGTTATTGTTGCTGTTTTCTTTTTATTGGAAAGGCAGATATACAGAGAGAAGGAGATACAGAAAGATCTTCTGTCCACTGATTCACTTCCTAAGTGGCCACAATGAGGGAGTTGAGCTGATCCAAAGCCAGGAGGCAGGAGCCAGGACCTTCCTATTGTCTCCCACAATGTTTTAGGGGTCCTAGGCTTTTGACCATCTTCTCTTGCTTTCCCAAGCCACAAGCAGGGAGTTAGGTAGAAAGTGGAGCAACTAGGACATTAACTGATACCCAAATGGGATCCCAGCACTACGAGGCAGATATTTAGTCTTGCTATTGCACCAGGCCCAAACCCACTGGTATCCTTGAGTACTAGGTCTTTTGTGGGCTGGCTGGACTGTGTCACACCAGTTGTCATTTCACATGGGTTGTGATGTTTGGGTGGAATTGACAATACAGCTGTACCCACCAGGTATGTGTGTTGGCTGGCACTGGTCAGTGCACACAAGAGTCAAATCTGAGGCAACCCCAGGTGAGGTTTCTTAGGGGATTCCCTAACTAGACCACTGTACTCGGATCCCATCCACAGTGAAAATCTTAGGATGTGTGGTCGGACCTTGGAGTGTGTATATCAGGATTGGGCCTCCTCAGTTGCTGATGCCTGTGCAGTGGGCAGCATGCCCAAATGCACATGAGGGACTTGACAGCCAGCTCATCCAGACAAGGAGGAGACATTGACTGCTTCATCAGAGGATAAAAGCAGAAGAGGTTGGACAATTCTCCTGGTCAAGCTTTGCACTAGGTTCCTGAGTCTGTGGATTCACTAAGGTGGACTGTGAACCAACAGACTTTGGAAAGATTTTCTCGACCTTTGAGCAACAAAACCTACTTCTCCTAACTATCAAAACCACCCAAGTAGCATCCTTGGAACATTCTTCCCTTCATAAGCTCTCTAAGGCATCATCAAATGACAGTCCTCCATCTTTGGAAACTGATGTAGTTTGATAGAAAGGTGTCTCTCTTTCCATAACACCCTGTGAATCTGTTGTATGAATCACACTGTATTATCAATGCCTGTTTATACATGTGCCTACAGCATGGAATGAAAACCTCCCCAAAGGCTACAGATGAGTTTGCCAACTTTATGTTCCCATTGATTAGATCCTTCTTTGAAAGTCATCGCTTTCCTAAGAATTAGTAGGCAGAAGCTGGCTGAATGAATACATTTTTTGTTCCTTTGGTTGTTGTTTACTTCATTTAAATAAAATTTAAATAAGAAACAATTCATGTATTTTGCAATACATATTTAGGAGCACAGGGTCACTGCCATCCATGTCCTCAGCTGCCAGTTTATTTCCTTTTTCTTTCCTTTTGAACTACAATGACCTACTTTCAGCTCACTTCAAAGTCACAGGCTTAATCCTCCTTTTGGTAAAGAATTCAATAAATAGCAAATATAATCGAAAATGTTCCTCAAGAATATAGATAAAGGCTGTTGAAAATAATCTGATATCAAAATGTCAACTTCACTTCTACAGATTACATTTTTAAATACTCTGTATATATTTTTTAACCACAGATCAGGAAAACTTGATATTTGTCTCTTTGGGGACTGGCTTATTTAATTCATTTAATTTATTTAACTGCTGTCCAGTTGCATCATTTTGCTTCAAAGGACAGGGTTTCATGCTTTTAATAGCTGAGGATTATTTGACAGTGCGGTGTGGACGTGTGTGTGTGTGTGTGTGTATCATGTTTTCTTCACTAAGTTATCAATTGTAGAACATCTGTGTTTGTGCATCTGAACTACTGTGATTTTAAGCTGCTACAAGCATGAGATTTAACGTAAAACTCTTTCATATGTTGATTTCATTTCTTTGGCTAAATTTGCAGGAGTGGGGTGAGTGGATTATATGGTAGATGTGTTCTCAGATTTCTGAGGAATCTCCATACTGTCTACCACAGAGGTTATACTAGTTTATATTCCCAATAGCAGTGGACTAGGGGATCCTTTACCCAACATGTTCACCAGTATTTATTGTTTCCTGATTTCTGTATGATAGGGGAGTGAGGTGAATAAACGTAAATAGTAACAGTACTTTGCTTACTTACATATTACATATTGTTCTTTCATAGTTGCCTCATGTGTTAGAACTCACATGTAACTGACTATATTTGACTGTCACCACAGTTCTGTATAATAAATGCATTCTAAGTAATATTTGAAAAAAAAATAAAAAACGTAACACTCTAAAGTCACTGTGTTGATTGGCCATTAAAAACATCATGCTTTTAGGACTTCAGAAAACCTTTGAAAATCCTCTTCCTGGGGTTGACATGTGGTGTGCCAAGATAAACCATGGATTGATACACCTTCAGCTCATACTGGAGTGTTAGCTTGAGTGCCAGCTACAAAGCACATTCAATCCAATTTCCTGATATATCCCCATAGGGAACACAAGTATTTGGGTCCCTAGTTTTTGGCTCTTTAGCCTGGCACTGTGCAAAAATTGTGGGCATTTGGAAAGTAAACCAGCAGATAGAGCATGAATCAATTTATCTCTCCTTCTCTCTCTCTGATTTGCCCTCTTTTTGTTACTCTGCATCATAAATCTGCTTTTCCATACTCCTCCCTAGCCTGATAGACAATAAAAATTCTCAGATATTCTTAAATTTCTCACTTTTTTTATAATATGTTGCAACATTTGTTCTTGAGTGTTATACAAAAAGATGACAAGTTATTCTGTTAAACATGATGATGTTTTTATTCAAAAGTTTTTTTTTTAAGATGGGGGATTAAACTACTGTTTAGTAAAATATAAAATATTTTCCTATTGTATTGAAACATTGTTTTTACAGACTTATGCATTTAATGGAATGCTATCTTCAGGCCAAATCAAAATTAAGATGGTATTTGGGTTATTGTACAGTTACAGGATGGTAAAGTAGTCAAGGAAAGAGATGATGAAGATAAAAAAAAAACCTTTTGAAACAAGGCAGTGTTGAGAACACTTAGTTGTCTCAGATGTGGGAAACTCGGAGAGGAGGATTCCTTAGGTAGAACACTGTGCCTTACAAGAAACACAGGAAGCTTTGTTCTAATGCAAATCATAGTTTTAGGGGCTCCTCTTAGCATTTTCTTAACACATGTTTGCATAAATTTACCTAAGACTCTAGGAGTGATTCAGACAACTGATGCTAAGCTAATCAATGCTTTCACTTCCTTGCCAAAACAACTAGTTCAGAGATTGACATAAGATTTTAATTTGAAACAATAGCTTCACTGAGTTAATACCAAAACTTTCGTATGAATGGTGGACCTCCTTTCATAACTTTATGTTAATAGAATATGCAATTATTATCTGTCTGGAAATTAAAACTACAGGGAAGCTTAGAACGAGGCCAAACTAGAGAAAAAAGAGTTGAAAATGATGATATTGTTGAACACTCAGGAAAGGGAATCTAACATGAATTTGGACTATTGAATTACAAAGAGCTCCCACTTGTTATGGGATGCAGCCAGTGATAGCCAGCATCCATTGACAGTGGGCAAAAGAAGCAGGGGCTCTCACTCTCTTCCTGGCCAGGTGCTTCCATTACTCTGGCACCTCGAATCTTGGCTGACCCAGGACAGTTAATCCCCTGAGCATGGTTTCTGTGTACTGCTTAGATGGGACAATGGTCATAATAATGTGGTTTCTGGTTTGTGTGCTATCAGGAGTTCCAGGAGAGGTGAGGCCTAGCAGTAGTGGACTGTGGGCAGAGAAGCCAGGGGAAGGTGAATGTCTGCAGCTTTGTGTCCAGGCTCTTTGTGAGTGTGTCCAGGTTATTCGTTGCATGTCTCTTAGGATAACTTACATTGTTGGGGAAGCTGCGACATAGGTTTTCAGCTTAATGGATGGACTTAAGGATAATAACCATCTGTTCCTTTTGGGATTATGATTGGTTGGATTATGATTGGTTGGATTGCTGAATGGACTTGTGATTTGCTATTGTGCTCTATCATCACCAAGCTTGGTTAATAAAGACTCCTTAATAAACCTTAGACATGTCTGGTATGATCTCGCTTGCACCCTGCAACATACTGATGAACAAAGTCAGGCTTGTAATTTTCAGTAGTCTTTGCTTAAACGTCCTGATACTCCCTGAGATAAGTATGTTGTTTCAGGACTGTCTGTTGGTAGAAATGAACAAAATAAAACTCAAGGAGCAAGGACAAAATACAGCATCAGAAAATTAGATCTAAATTTTTTCATAGAATTACATGAAATCACATGAAACTTGGTTGAAAAAAATCTCAGAGTGGAATTAATCGTTAGTCCCCAAGTTCTAATAATAGCCATTTAATATATTTAAAATGTGTGTGTATATGTATATATGTGTATATGTATATATATGTCTATACATATATATGTGTGTATATATATATACATACACACACATACACACATATATAGTTTGGTTCTCTTCTCTCTCCAGAAGAATGTCCCCTTAATGAACTGGAGGCACTTAGTGATAAAGTGAAGGAAGGTTCTTCCCCACACTCCTATCTCATTCATTTATTTAACAAGTTACCTGCAGGAGCTCAGGCTGTTCTCCAACTGCGACACACCAGTGCTTAAGAATGGGTTACAGTTGAGGTGAAACATTGATCATTTCAGTCCATTAGGTGTGTTTAAGATATTTCTAGAAGTTATAAGAGGCCTGGACGTTTCAATGACACAAAAGAGCCAATAATTTCTTGCTGATGTAGCAGTCACAGCTAAGCATTTCTAGTTAGTAGGTTACTCCTCCCTGTGGGAAGATATAGCCACCAGTTCTCTCCTTACTTTTTAATGGTCTTCATTCAAACACATCACATTTTATTTCTGTTTGGCTTCAATTGGTGAAAACTATTCTTACATGATCACACTTAGACACAAAGTAAGCTTAGCTAGCTGGTCCACAGCCAAAGGGCCACTTCCAGGAAACTATTTTCTGGAGGCGATTTATCTTTTGATGCCCAGCTTTGCTACGGGTTTACGAGATTCGCCCTTATTTCCAGCCATGAGCAAGCACATTCATTTACTGAACTGTGAATTAAATACTATAATTTTATATGTGTGTCAGGGTGCAAAGAGCATTATGAAGCATCTATCGAAATCACTACTTGTTGTTACCTGTAGACTTGAAGTTTTTTTCCTTCATGGGACTAAATTCACAAAATTCTCTAGGTTAGTTCTTAGTTCTGTGAGGAGTGATACAAACACCCCATCTGGGACCCTGTGCCATTTCCTGCTTCCCCTTACCCACAGCTGGGGAATTTCACGCGGTTCTGGCTATCCACCAATCAGATGTAACCTGGCACCTTACCTGAGAATCCCATGCCCCAATCTCTGTGACCCCTCCCCGTATTCTCCACCCACCTACCTGTGGCTCAGATAATCTGTCAGGAGTCCCTGGAGCACCCACACAGCCCACGCAGCCCACGCAGCCCACGCAGCCCACGCAGCCCACGCAGCCCACACAGCCCACACAGCCCCTGCCTTCTCGTCCTCCTCTCTCTTCCTTTCCATTCTCCTGGCTCTCTGCCTTCCGCTCCAGCCTGCCCCTTTCCCTTGGCCTGGCAGCCCCAATCCTGCCACGATGGCAGGAGACGTGTCCTTTCCTGTCCCCCGCCTCTCGTCCCCTACTCCCGTTCCTACCCCATTGGAATAAGAGCCTCCTAATATATCATCATCTCTGATGTTCCGGCTCGCGGTAAACTAATCCTGAAACAAGGACTTGGCTGCGGTATTAGGTGTGTGTATGAACTTTACGAATTTTAAGTGTGTATAAAACCTAATCAGCTCCATTTCTAACACTTGATATTTCTCCCTTTACCATTTAGTTGAGCATGTGTAGCAGAAAAGGAATTTTTTACTTTCCATTTTAGATTCATGGTGGAATTCCCATAATAAAAGATTAGCAAGAGAAAATCCTACAAATTTATCTAATTTTCACATAACACAGCAGCCTACATTAAAAGATAAAGACAACCCATGCCATCCCTCCTTGGCACTGCCAAGAGATTAAGTTATGCCTTTCCGGTTTTGTTTTATTTTTGTTTCTGGTACTAGGCAAAAAAGGAACAGTCAAGTCAATTTCTCAGGACACAAAATGAGACAAGAAGGAATGGCTGGTTCTCCCTAGGGGAAGGATCAATAGTTACTGAATACGCTGAAATTACATTTAACTAGAATCCCAATCCCAACAAAAATGTTTGCCTACCAGTCTGAATTCAGAAAATAAGGAAAAAACAAGCTTCTTTTTACCTTCTTCTCTCAATCAGGCATTACACAGAGATCCAGAAAAATTGACTTGGTAAAATTTTTTATCTCCCAAAGGCCTGTCCAGTGGTAGCTGGGATCCCCTAGCTATTCTTCCCTGGATCAGAAACTATAAAGGAAAAGAAATATCCTTCCTTTTCATCTTGGGATCACAGCTAAGCTTCCTATAACAGAAGACATGAACAAGATAAAGGCAGAAAAACTGATGTTGCATAATTTCATGTGATTTTCTGTAGAACTTTAGGCCTGATTTTTTTCAGATACCTTGTTTTTTTGTTTGTTTGTTTTTCACTGCTGATCCATTCCCCAAATGGCCAAAATGGGCAGGGAGCCAGGAGGCAGGCACTCCGTCTGGGTCTGCCAGCCAGGGTCAGGATCCCAAGCCCTTGGGCCATCTTCTACTGCTTTCCTGTGTATATTACCAGGGAGTCAAGTAGGAGTGGAGTAGGCAGGACTCAAACTAACACAACCATGACAAGCAGCAGCTTAACCTGCTGTACAGCAATACCCATCTCAAATGCATCCATTTTTATTGCCAAATCTGGTGGAGGAGTGGGTAATTATGAGCCAGTCCTATTCAAATGAAAAGTGACCTAATGGACATTTTTCTATAGGGAACTTAACAAGCCCCTCTCCCATTTTTTTTTTTTTGTTTTTCAAATTCTTCTCTGTAACCCTGTATAGTTAAAGATAATAAGATTCCTCCTCTTCCTCCTTCACCTCCTCCTCCTTCACCTCCTCCTTCTTTTGTCTAGATAACATACTATTTCTCAACTGAATGTCCTCTGGCCTTCTCCAGATTTCCCATTAGGTTTTATGATCTGCTCTAAAGCAAGCAACTTCTCTGCTGGTTTTTCAAACACCATATTTTGGGGTAACATGTTGTGAAATACTACCACCCCTGCTGCCCTATGGCACTTGTGTGTGTGCGCGTGTGTGTGTTACCTCTTCATTCAGTGTCTACCAAGTAGCTGTGCTTACGTACTTCTTCTATCTGTAATTGTTCTGGAGCCCTGTTAAAACATGATCCCATTGATTTATTCCATCCTAAGAACTCATAATGTCTTGACAGGAGTAACGATTAGAGTAAGAAG
Source organism: Ochotona princeps (assembly GCF_030435755.1). Taxonomy (NCBI): domain Eukaryota; kingdom Metazoa; phylum Chordata; class Mammalia; order Lagomorpha; family Ochotonidae; genus Ochotona; species Ochotona princeps. Next base: position 53,459,319 of record NC_080834.1, read on the forward strand.
TTGTCCAGGTATACAATAGAGAAATAATCAATACAAGTTTTTTTATGTCAAAATGCATTTCTTTTTTAATATGCAAGCAGTTCTACTGAAAAGAATACATGAGGATGTGACATTGCCTTTATAGAAAAGTCTTTTCTAAGACATAAATAAAATTAATTTAAAATATTCTTCAATTCTCAGCTGATCTTCAACTATATCATAGTTCCTAAATACTTTATTTGCACAAGACAATATATATTCTATTGTATTACCTAAAATAGGTCACTTGGCAGTTATGCTTAGAATTTTATTTTTGTTTATTTGCTTATTTGTTGATTTACTTTTAAAATTTTGTTGCTAAGTGAGAGACAGGAAAGGAGGCCCAGCAGCAATAACCGCCTCACACAGGGCAACACCCTCAGAAGAGATTAATGGCATTCTTGCAGGACTAGGTTAGTTCTCATGAGAATGGGCCATTATAAGAAATTCAGGTAGTTCTCTTCAATCTTTTCCCTGCATGTGCCACTTAACACTCCCACATGCACTCATCACACTGTGATGCCGTCTGCTATAAGACTCTGACAGAGCTGAAAAGATGTATGACTCAGGCAGTAGATTGCCTGCAACATCATTTTCAAGGCCATTCTTACAATCATTATCCAACAAAGGCAAGGAACACAGAGACTCTCACTAAGGGGCATGTGGGAGACTGGCTTGGGAGGCGCCATATGCCACTCCTGTTCTTCAACTAATTCAGTCTCAGTCTCTTAACTGCACCTCACTTCAGGGAGACTGGAAAAGTGGTACATCTAAAGAAATGGGATTGCTGAATAGTTCAGTAATCTGCCACTCTGTGACAAATGATTTGCATTTAAACTTTTAAAAATAATTCTACCAATTCACCTTGCATAACATATTAAGTTCATACTTCAGAGTTTTCAGTCCAGCATCGATTTGCTCCTAATCTTAACAAATTACTTCCTCAGTACACCCTCTGTAGGCCTTCCTTTTCATCTAATTTACTTTTCATTCACTAGTCCTAATGCCATGACTTCATACGACATTTCAGTTCATTGAATCTGCATGTATCACTGCATCTTCTATCAACTCCTAGTCCTTAGAAAACATGACTTAACACTCACCTTTTCTTAAAGACTGTTTAAGATTCTTATGGCTATGTCTCTGACTATACTCGCATCAATAGCCTCTCAGCAATGCTAACCCCCACCTCTTTATCTAAATTTCTGAGGAGCTTTGGAAGGGTAATAATTACAGGCATAAATTCATGCATAAGCTCCATAAACTGAACATTAGAGGAACTGTCCAGTATTATGCATTTCATGGTATTAACATTCATCCAATGCCTGTGGACTTTTTTGGAAAATGTTAAGACATTTTTAATATTTGTGTGGATTTCTCCATGGTTTTATTCTTCCAGTGTTTATTATTTAGAGTGGTGGAATCTGAAGAGGAAGTTTGAAGGAAAAAGATCACAAGTTTTTAATAAGCTGAAACTTCTAAAATGACTTTCAACCATGTTAAAATGCTTCAAATTGTATATACATTAATAACTAACCAGAAACATATGTATAAAGTATATACATGCATATGTGAGATATATACTTCAGTGATGTGTCTTCAAAAGTTTTCATTTTGCTTTTTCATTATATTTAGAATAGTTTACCCCCAAATATAAATATTCTTGCTTTAAGTCTTTAAAAAAGTACTAACCTCTTTTTAAAGTAAGGGCACAGGCAGGAGAACTAGTTACGTGATTCTCGGTAGAAAGATAAACAAATGTAAATATAAAACTTGAGGGAAGCAAAGGCCAAAGTTGCTTGAATGCTAAAAGTTAAATCTATGAAATTATGCACTTCAGAGGAACTTGTGGGATTTCATAGCCTTCATTATAATAGTCTCACTAAAATTGTATTTTTGTTTGCTCATAAAATTCATTTCACAGTTAGGCACATGGACAAAGGGTATTCTTTATCCCTGTAGAACAATAAACAATTATTCTCCAAATACAAATATTCTTGGGGAAGAGAATGGTACAGAGAGTTAGAATGCTAGCTGGGTGGTCCACATCCCTTAGTTGGGTGCACGGATTCAGTTCAAAGAGCCAGCTGTGAAATTCCCACTAGTTACACTCTGGGAGGCAGTAGATGCTGGTACAACTACTTAGTTCCTAGGAGGTGCGAACTGAGTTCTAGGTACCTGACTTCAGTGTGGCTCTACCCCAGCTGTTACTGATACTTGGAGAGTGAAAGAGTAGATGGGAGACTCCCCTTCTCTCTGTTCCGTCTCTTTGCTTATCAAATAGTTAAGGAAAAAGTACTGCAGGCAAGCTTTGCCATCACATTGAATTTCCTAACATCAACCCTGAGTCTGTCACTTCAATGCAAACATCATTTATTCCTTCACATTAAAACAAATGCCCATGTGGAGTTTTTCTGCATGGATGCCCCGGAGCTCAGATTTTGGCAGAGAACTAGGCAGGTGCTCCTCCTACAATGATGTGATAACACAGCACCCTCTGCAGAAATGTGTGGCCAAGTTACTGGCCTTTGTGCACCCAAGATACTGGGATGTCAATCTGCATTTGCTAAGCTAACTTTATTTTTCCATTCTTTGTGAGTCTCAAATTTATTCCCCACTGGAATCATCAAAGGAACATTAAAATGCAGATTCCAGGCCTCTTAAAGTCTGGTTTAATGAGTCCTCACAGATCTTAACTGAATCTGCTGACCTTACTTTCCTCCATTGCCAATCCTGCTTAAGCAAACCCAGGCCTCAAAACCCAGCCCCTAGAGCTTGTTGGCACAAGGGGCTTGTTAACTGTTACACCGACCACCCAATTCTACTTCAAATACTCAGCAAGAAGTCCTTCTCCCCATCATCCTCCCTCTCCCCCAGTCTGACAGGGATCTTTCTGTTCCACTGTCCTGCAAGTGAGCTCCGCTTACCCCGACTCTATTTAGCAAGAATCTCATTAGTGAGTTTAATCAGAATCTCTGAAATTTCTGTGACCATTGGTGTCTTCTCAGTAATTTTTATTCAACAACTGCATTCCTGGTTTTGGTAAAAAAATTCCCACATACCCAGCCAATATTAGGGGTTAAGCCCAGTCTTTTTTGCTCATAAGATCCCCTTGCAATGGTCCTTGTACATCTCTTTATTCATGTTCATCCTCAATAAGTTTTCTTGCTTTAATATTAGTACCTATTACTTTGGACTCTGGTCTGTGGGATAGGGAACAGAAACTGAAAATAAAACTATTATCATTTTGTAAAAAAAAAAGGTAGCTTAAAATACATAACATAATATGTACAGAAAAACAAATGAGAACACTAAAAATGGGTGACAAAATAAGGGACTAAGAATTTGGAAAAATGAGAAATTAAGTGGCTATCTCAGTAGTGACAAAAAGCCAGAGAGAATGTCTTGGTAGTAAGAAACTATGGTGGGATTGGTGATGTTGGGGAGCCTAGATCTGATCAGGAAAGAATAGAGAACTAAATTGGCTAACTTGAACTGGGCCAGAGCTTTAGGCACTGAAATGAAACATTGAGAAATGAAGCTTTACTCTTTACAAAATTGTGACCCTCTTTAGAGGAGCAAAAAATATGGCTTGTAGTCCATTTGATTGAATCTACAATAGCTTATGTATTACATTTCTCTGTTTTTGCAGGATAGTTATTTGCAGGACAAATGATGAGAGGAGTATGAACCAGTGCTGGGGAAAAGGATAGAGAGAGAATTAAAGTTTAAAGGCAATTCAGAGCATCTAAGGAAAGAAATACAAGGCAACTTTAAAGAAGAAAAATGCTTCCCATTTAGTAATCTGATATGCTAACAATTCTGAAACAAAAAATCTCAACTGGCAGTGTGCAACTGAAATAGAGAGACTTAGTTGAACTGCCTCAAGCATTGCCCAAGATGAGGTTGTCCATGTTAGATCTAGCTTGGGTTGGAAATAAATATTTCCAAGTCTCCTACTAGGGTTCCGAATGTGGGGTTTTACTATACTGAATATTCTTTTAACTTTAAAAATTTTGTTATTTATTTGAGAGACAGAATGACACAAAGAGAAAGAATCAGAAGAGGCTTTGCCAGTCCATTCCCTAAATGCCCACTTCTGAGCTGGACCAGGTTGAAGCTGACAGAAACTCAATATAGGTAATTCACACACAGCTCATAGGGACCCAAGTGCCTGATCCATAACATACAGTCTCCCAGCATGTTCACAAACAGGAGTTTCTGTCAACAGCATGGACGCAAACCAGGCACTTCAATACTGGATGTTGGTGTTCCAAGTGGTGTTGGAATTGCTGTACTACATTTCCTGCCTCTGAGCACTTTGAGCAGAAAAATATCGAAAGGATCCCAGATACATCGGTGTGAACCTACCACTCAGAGTAAGAATTGAAATCACAGTCCTGCGGTGAAGACCTTTTTGACACTATTTCATTTCATCATCAATGATTCTACAAGATAAATATTGTTATCTTCATTTTCCAGGAAAAATAAAACCTGAAATGCAGAAACTCTAAGTCACAGTGTAGAAGTTCTTCAGTTAGTGGGTTTTTTGGGCCACAGTACTGTGATGTATTGGGTAAACCTAGCTATTGCCTATGATGTGGGCATCCCGTATGGACACCTTTTCAAGTCTGGGTTGATTTGCTTCCAATTCAGCTCCCTGCTAAAGGGCCTAGAAAAAAAAGTGAGGGATGGCTCAGGTGCTTGTGTCCCTGCCACCCACACGGAAATCAGGATGCAGTTCTACACTCCTGCTTTACTTAGTTCAGCTATGGCCATTGTTGCTATTTGGGGATTGAAGTAGCAAATAGGAGATTCCTTTCTCAATCTGTAACTCAGCCTCAATCAATCATGAATGAATGAATACTAGGTCATGGTTTAGGGTTTCAGACTTTCATTTACCCGATGCCAGTAACTATATCGTTAACCAGTTGGTAGACTGCAAGAGTTGTTCAGGTGGGTAACAGGCTTCACCTGGGATCAATTTGCCCTGGTGCTGATACTCTGCATTTTCTGAATAGCTTAAGAGCTTGTGTGTGTGTGTGTGCGTGCGATGACCCATTTGTGTAGTGTTATTTTCCAATTTCAATAGCTGCCATCCTCAGAAACCATTCTTCCTATAGATATTTAATCTTCTCTTGCCTGAGAATTTCAATTCCATTTCCTGATTCTGGACTGTTCTGTTCCTAGCATTCTTGGCCCACATTGTCTAAAAACCTGAAATGCCATATGAGATCCTGTCCATTTTTCTTGCAGTCTCATTTATCCCAGTTCTCTTCTGGTTTCCACATAGCACAGCAGCAGAATGCCATCCTGGTTTCCACCTCAGAGTGCACATGGGCAGCACAAGGTCCACACTATGTAGGAAAACAGAGCAGTTCTACCTTGGGTTTCCTACTCCCTCCCCCTTTCCCTTTCCTGGTTAGTCTTTAGAACTCCCATATTTGACAGCAAGGGGAAGCAAAATGATTAATGATTGGTTTTTCTCAGAAGGAATTGTAACCTCCTCTTGAAACTCATGTTAAGAAGCCCCTGGAAACAATCCAAATTGGAGTTTGAATCAGCAAAACTTGTATGAACCAATTAACGCACAGCAGAAGAGGTTAAAGCATTTAATTAACGCAGCATTGGCATTTAGTGCAATTAAAAAGTCACTTGTTAACCCTGCATCCCATATCACAATGCGTGGGTTCAAGTCCTGGCTCCACTTCCAATTCCAGCTTACTGCCAATGTGCACCCTCGCAGGCCGCGTCCTCACATGTTGCGGAGAGCTGGATTAAATTCTCCAACCCTAGCTTCACCCTCTTCCAGTCCCAGGTGCTACTGAATTTGGGGAGGGAATAAGCAGATGAGTTGTCTGTCTCTGCCTTTCAAATTAAAAAGTAAAGTTCTCAGAAGTTGAAAGTAGGACTTTATGAAGAAATGATCTCATTGGATTCCTGCTCACATTTATTTGAAAAAAAAAAATGCTTTACCTGTCACTAATTTCTTATTTGAAGGTTGAAAATTTGATTTCATATTAAAACACATAGGATTACAGTGTTTACTTTCCTGTTTATTTTTTTTATGCAGGTATATGTATACACATCAAATTTGACTTTAAAGACCGATCTTGGAATGGTATAGACAACTCTAAACACACAAAACAAGAGAGCATTCCTGAAGCCTAGGAGTATAGAATTTAAATGTAATTCTCAGAAGGACGCTTGTAAGTGAATATGAGTATTGGAATAATCATAATTTTGAACACAGTTTATTCTTTCTCCATTCACACAGATTTGTCACAACCTACATAAGGAAAATGGAAGTTTCCCAAATCCATTTAGGCAGGAGACAGGAAAAGGATGCGCAGGTGATGAACACAGAAAAACATTGTGAAAAATGAAGCAAAGTTTCCTGTTGCAAAGTAGAATGAACAGAAACTTTCATGTACCCCTTCATTTCAAATATCTTATGCTAAGTTTAGTAGCATTATTATACATATTTTGAGTATCAGTATCAGTAGAATAATTTTTCCTTTAATGTTTGTGTCTAAATGGAACTACTTGGCAGAGAGTATAGAGAGTATTCAATAAGCTTTCTGAAAAAAAATCAACTAAATTTGAGTATTGCAACACCCACGGCTTGCCAGTCTGAGTATAAATGACTCACTTTGGCTTCTCATTCTTCCACTTCCTACTGGGACTTACTAGCCTTTGATCACTTTTCTGTTTCACTTCTCAGCCTTTATTTCCACAAAGTATTCACATATACTACAGCTGAGTTTCCTGTCATCTTTTCACTCATTGTTGCTTCTCTGCATCAGCTAATACCTGTTGAATTATTTAGCTGCTTAGAAGAACCCCTAAGTTGGAATGTTATCCCAATCCTACTTTGCCCATTGAAAGACAAAGTGAAAACATTAAAATATGCCTCAAAAAGCTGGTCTTAACAATGGTCTTTAGAATGACCATGATCTATGGTCATTATTGAAACTATGAGGATCTCAATATATCAATAGGAAGCATTTTAATATAACAAGAAACTGATGTTCAAAGTATTCTGAAGTCATTAATTTTTGTGATCATTACCTGTAAAGAAATCATCAAAGCAAAATTTAGTTAAAAACTTAAGGTATCTATGTTAATAATAATATTATAAGTTTCAAATCCACACCAGGCAGGCATTTTGAAATATTACACTATAAACTCAAGCAGAATTCTTTTAAAATTTTTTGTAGATTTTAAACACACAATATGCAAGATGTGTTAGACATTTTATCTATTACAACATTAATGTTATAGACCTGCATGTGGCAGATTTTTGCAATTTGCTATCTTACACAGCAAGATGCTGAAAATCAAAAAAGCTAATAGAAAATTAACTGACTATGCTAGGGAGAAGAATATCCATCTTTGAATCCAAGTATCGTCAATATTGAATGTTATGTTTCCAGCACACTATACGGCTGAACTCGACGCATTACCTATGTCAACAACTTTTTTTGTCGTTTTTCTTTCAAAATGATAACTGATGATGAGGGTACTAAATAACCATTTTAACCAGGTTAATACAGCTTTTCCCTAGTTCTCTTGAAAGTCAATGAGCAAGATCGATCTAAGATGGCAACTGTGGAACCAGAAACCACCCCTCTTCTAATCCCCTGCCTACAGAAGAGGAGAAAACAGAAGATTGCTAACCCAGAACACTATATTAAACATCTTCTACAGAAATGTAACATCATAATTACATTCCTAACTGGAATTAGTATATCTATTTTTGTACCTTTATGCTGTATTTTAGCACTTTATATTACATAGGATATTTTGCGTTGGTTAAAAATGGCTCAAGTAGAAAAGTAGTCCCATTCATATTAAGACAGTGTACAAAACTGTACATAAAACGTGTACAGTGAATTGCCTGTTGGACAACCAGATTTGTCCTTTTATTTCTCCATCTCAAAATAATTTGTACTTACTGCTAGACAGTCTCTGTTGTGTCTTCTCTTACAGTGTTTTCCACATAACAGCATAAGTTTTAAGTAATAGTTTATTATGTTTATTAAAATTTTAATAAGTAGGTAGCATCATATATAAATAGGTAGTATTATATATAATACATACTATTACATTATGAATAATATATAATATAATATAATACGGTATAAGATAATACATATTATATATTTTATACATGTATGTGGTATTAAGTTGATGTGGCTATCACTTTTCTATAAAGTAAGGCATAATTCTGAGTCTCAGCTAAATAATGTATTGTTAATATTAAGATTCCTCAGAATTGGGATCTCGGTGCCTCTTTGTTAGGAACAGTGTTTGTAAAACATGGTTTCTGAATTGAAATGTTTTTTATGTATCAATGATAGCATAGGTAAAGTGAGAATGCATTAAGAATTTTATTACTGTTATTTAAACAGAAGGGAATAAACTGATATCAAGGTATTTATATTGGTAAATTGTTGCAGTATGGTTTTCTGTAAATTTGAAAAGTTGATCTCTTTATCTTTCGAAAGCAGATAGTTTGTCTCTAATACATAATGAAATAGTTAATGCTTCACATAAAGCATGGCTATCACAGTTTAACGGGTAAGCTGAACTAAGCAGAATGAAAATCATCAGTTGAGAGGAAAATTTGTCTTTCAGTGGTGATTAACAGTTGATCATTTAAAAACTGATAAACTCGGGCCCAGTGCAATAGCGTAGTGGTTAAAGTCCTCGCCTTGCACGTGCCGGGATCCCCAATAGGCACCGGTTCTAATCCCAGTGGCCCTGCTTCCCATCCAGTTCCCTGCTTGTGGCCTGGGAAAGCAGTCGAGGATGAGGACAGACCAAAGCCTTGGGACCCTGCACCTGCATGGGAGACCCGGAAGAAGCTCCTGGATCCTGGCTTTGGGTTGGCTCAGTTCCAGCCATTGCGGCCGCTTGGGGAGTGAACCATCGGATGGAAGATCTTCCTTTCTGTGTCTCCTCTGTATATCTGCGTTTCCAATAGAAGTAAATAAATCTTTTTAAAAAAAACCTGATAAACTTGATGGAGACCCTGTATAAAGTGAATGTGAAATTAATAGTCTTGATTTCATTGTAGAATTTCTAAACGATTTGATTGATACAAGTTATGATCTTTGTATTCTCATTGCTGTAAACAGCTCTTGTTCTGTATTGTGACAAACTGAACCTTTGTGTATATAATCAACACATTGTACTGATCATGTGCTGTTTAAGCTTGGGTGATGGTTAAGCTGATGTGTTGTCTGTATTGATGTGTATCGTGAACACTTGAAGAACATATTTAAAATTAGTGGTGAAGGTGGTATTTTGACAGTGGGTGGGATTAAAATAATATATCCATTAGGAATTATAGGTATTCTAAGATATAATCCAGTCTTTGTTTTGGGTTTTTTTTAAGATTTATTTTTATTGGAAAGGCAGATATACAGAGAGGAGGAGAAACAGAGAGGAAGATCTGCCGTCTGATGGTTCACTCCCCAAGCAGCCGCAACGACTAGAGCTGAGCCAATCTGAAGCCAGGAGCCAGGAGCTCTTCCAGGTCTCCCACGTGGGTGCAGGGTCCCAAGGCTTTGGGCTGTCTTCTACTGCCTTCCCAGGCCACAAGCAGGGAGTTGGATGGGAAGCAGGGCCGGCGGGATTAGAACCGGCGCCCATATGGGATTCTGGGCGCGTGCAAGGCAAGGACTTTAACTATTACGCTATCATGCCGGACCCAATGCAGTTCAGTTTTAACTATGAGAAGATTTTAGAGATAAAGGAGAAATAAAACATTAAATATACACAATTACTTAACAGCAAAAAATATCAACAAACATAAAATATTCTAATACATGTGTAATGTAGGAAACTAAATACCTTTTTCTTATCCAACCTGAGTTCACGGGTGCTGGTTCTTTTGCAGAAGATAGATGAATGAGAGAAAAGGAAACATTTTCTCTAAGTTTTAGATAACACGGAAATCGTGATTTAAAAAGAGTAAAAGAATCAAACCTGAGAGTATTTTTATCGTAGAAATTAGCCAGTGAACATGTCCATGCCCTGATTTCTCTTTCCTGACCCCATCACAGTTTTCCATCTAAATGGAGTTTTAAATTTTACTTCTCTCCATGTTGGTTAGTCATGAACATAAAGCCATTCTTTTCCCCCCAAAGACTCATGTCACAGATTGGCACTTTGATCAGTGGACAGTGAACCTACTCTGCGTGGGAGCATGTTTTAGTGATCCAGATGAAACCTGAGGTCCTCTCGCTGCCTCCTGTGGCACCATACCCTGCGATGGGCACGATGTCTCCCGTTGCTATGGCTCAACACCCAGCTCATCCTGCAGTCTCCAGGCTTGGTTGAGGGCCTCACACTTCTGGAGCAGGGGTTTGAGCTTCTCCTCATTTCCTGCCTGCTTTTGTAAAAGAAACTGCTTCTTGAACCAAACATCTCTTAGAGAATCATCTCAAAAGAGCAGTGTTACCTCTCTGTGCCTCCTCTTTTGGCTCCTCCTAGAGTCCTGTTGGTGTGAATACTTAATTTGATAATGAGAGGAAAGACTGTTTTATTGCAGATATTCCAGGTAGTCCAAACTGGTTTCAGAGCACTTTAGTATATATGTATATATATAACACGTTCTCCGCAATCTATGCATGTTGTGTGCCTCAATGTGGAGTATGACATGAGATGTTTTGGGCAGCTGTAATGAGTCAAAACTCCTTGACAATGCTTTTTGGAGGGTCTTTAATATTCCTGAAGATAAGAGGCACTACTATTCTCTCTAGCCCAAAAAGGTACTTCCTGCAGGGTATTGGGACATTAACCTGTGATTTGAATCAGCATCATACAGAATTCTTTTGGAAACACTACCCTCTTCCCAGATCAGAGAGCTCTACCTATACCTCACCTAGGAGGGCAGAGACAAGGATTCATCCCCCACTGCCAATCCCATGCCTCATTAGGTGTGTGAGAAAAACCTGAGACTACGGAGAGGCAAGCCAACTCCTTGGTAACTTGTAGAGAAATGAACAGCTTCATCAGATAAATTCTGAAAACCATGGCCCTGATGACCTCACAGTTTCCAGTATTTCAGACAACTAGAAATCAAATGTCCTAGACAATCAGGTAAAGGAAAATCACTATAGCTGGTGTCTGGCTATCAGTATGCAGGACAACAGCAATACAAGTACCGAAGAAAAACAATTTGAGAACCGAAAGACTCACAGGGAACCCAAGCAAATTCCTGCACCTTCCTCGAATTTTTTAAGCTTTCTGACAGTACACTGATATCAATCCAGATCACCAAGAAAATATAAGGCTAATATACATAAGAGTGTTCCCCAGTCATCAGGAGAAGACTACAGATATTAGAGGAAGGATGGGGAATGTGAGTTCGTAACTAGTGGATATTGTTTCTAAGATTTTCAATAATAGAGAACCACTATACAAAACCCAGAAGTACTGTGAACAGTGACAGCAAAGTCTCTGTACCAGCCTCAGCCTTTACTCAGGGGTCACATAGACCATACAAAAGATGCCAAGTTACCCCCACCTCCACTCCAAAGTTAAACCCTGGAGAGAGGGGAGCGCCCAAATTAGGGTAAAACCAGCAGGAGGGCATGGTGAAAAGCAATGTCCCAATCTGCCTGATGGAGGAGGAGGATAAGCAGCACAGCTTCAGCTGACAGTGATCAAAAAGGAGCCTATGAAACTGTCACATAATGCTAAATATTAATTAAAAATAAAAAAATAAAATAACAAAAAAAGCAAAAAAAACCAAAAAACTGAAAAAAAAAAAAAAAAAAAAAAAGGATGGGCCCCAGCAGCTTCATTCGCACGAGACAACTGATAGTTCCCATTGGGAGCCCCATGTAACTTTTGCAATGGGGAAAAATAAAACAGCATGTGGACTTTTTGGGTTATAATGTAGATATTTGCCAAATGTCTAAAGTAAACTCAGATACAGACAGATGGAAACGTGGAAAGACAGACGTTCCAGGCCAAGCAAGCCCTTGTCTAGCAGCAAAGAAAAAAAATGTTAAATAACACCCATAAAAGAGGTGTGTTCAGAATGAAATTAAGCTAGCTGTGAGCCTGTTCCTTGAATGTCAGCTCATTCAATTTGCCAATCACCTTTTTATATCCCTAAATGAAAACAGTCAATCAGGTGAATGAAAACATCCACCTGGTGCTGACCAATCCACACACTCTATTGTCCTATCAGGGCGCTTGTACCAGATTCCAGTCCTGGGTCTCCAATATGCTTTCTTTTGCATCCTCTGAGCTCTGAATCCAAGGAGATATTTGCCTGAAAATCAGAAGATGCTCTGACAACATAAAACAGAGCTACACTGAACAACATTTCAGAATTTCTCTACCCCTTTAGAGGAAGCTGTAGCAAGAGACCAATAAGTTAGCAGTTAAAAGACAGACTGCTTCTCCAATATGTGAATTAACACTAATTGGACAAAAAAAAAAAAAAAACCCTGAGTGCCATACTGTCTCTCAATTTCTTGGTTTTTCAGTTTAAAAGTCTCAAAGAAGGCTCAGATACTACAACCCACTGTCAAATTCTTTTATTTGAACTGCACCAAAGACAGAGAAATTGCCAGACATGTGGGAAGCACTTACCAGGGTGGTGGCTCCCACCATCACTTTAAATAAAAGCATGTCTGACAAGGCGAAAAAATATACAAAAATTATTGTCCTCGAGGAGTTTGGTGTAATGAAATGACGAGAGTCAATTTGTTTCCACTCACAGCTTGGAAACAAATCACCTTACTCATCTGTAGTTTCCATGAACATTGTCTTAGTGGGTATATCATTAATGCTGCTAGAGATCTTGACCTGTGCAAATAACTACTGTTTGCTGCAGTAACTTTCTAAGACTTAAATACTCTTTATAGGGTAAAGAGATAGGGCATATCCTAAAATTCCTTCATCCCCATTTCATAAAGACTTTGCCTTACAGAAGCTACAAATCATAAACTGTTACGGCAAGAACCCAATTCAATACTATCTTTTCTCCCTGCCTTGAAAGATCTTTTAATGTTCTCTTTATCATTTATTTGAGATGTGAGAGAGAGAGAAAAATAGATGAGAGAATAGATGGATGGTAGATCTGGATAGATGATGCTGATGACAGAGGTACATGATAGACGGAGTAGGTGAGAGTGATACAGATAGGTGATAGAGAAAGAAAGCAGAGAGAAGACTGTGGTTCAAAGGTTGCAATGTGGTTACAGAGAAGGTAAAAGGTGATAGAATATGCCACTGCAAAGTATGCTCCTTTGACATAAGGATTAGTTTTAGCTAAAGGTACTTGAAAAGAAGCCCTTATTTGACCATTTGACTAAAATAAGCATGTAAATGTACACAGATGTCGCTATTCCCCATTCCTCTAAGGACAAAGTTTTATGACTGAAGAGAATTTCAGATCTTTATCAGCCTAAAGACAGCAACTGAACAATCCATATTGTAAATTGTGCTAACTAGCCTTCATCTTCTGTCAGTTTGCTAGAGAGACAGCAAACTTTAATACCTTTCCTCATCAATGATAAAGGTCATGTCCAACACTCCTATAACAAAAGCCAGGTTAATATAAGAAAGTTTTTCCTGTGAAGGTTTGCTATTGGGGACTGCTTAAAAAAGGAAGTAGATTAATAGGAAAAATAAACATAAATGTGCACCTGCATGATATAGAAGCCATCCAAAACATGAATTTCAAAAAGAAACAGATAGTTGAGGCTAAATTCATCCATTATCCCATATGGGACACCTCTAAATACTTAAACTGAGCAATAAACGTACAACTGAAGATAGCCTAGAAATGAATTTTATGGCAATTAACTATTCCTAGAACTGAAGACTTGGCGCTTAATGTGTTAAAAACCCTTTCAATAAGGGAGATGAAAATGGGACATATAAGCAATTGAAAGAAGAAATGAATGATTTTTCAGTGAATAGGAAGGAGCCTAGGAGAACAGGCAATGTCTGAAGACAATGTTCCTCTGCACTCCAGGTGTGGCATGTGGTGTTTAGTTTCTTCCTCTGTGTTGTGGGTCCAATTTTTCCCGGTTAATGAAATTTCAGTAAAAGGGTTAAAGACAGGCCTGAAGGTGAATAAGGGATCTTTGGGGGTGTCCTCTTCCTGCTCTTTGGGAAAGAAAGAGAATCAAGGGTAAGAAGGGAGTGGGAGAAAGGTCAGAAAAGACTCACAGCATTTTCTTGAGCTCAGCATCACATTTTGGAGCATCATTTTCTGAGCACCATAACAGATTGATTTAATCCCTGTTGTGTGATAGGAAATCTTCAGAATAAAGACCACAGAAAATTAGTTGTGTTCTTCAATATGATGCCAAATGGACAGTTGTCCAGAAGTTTATGTGGGCTAAAACAGTGTGCTCTAATGACAATAGACCAAAGAGGGAAAGAATTCACCTTAGTTTGGTTTCTAAGTTCATTCCTTCTTTCCTGATATGAGCAAGATTAATCTGGAATGAAAATATTCCAGAGAAGGAAGTGACCATTGTATGTTTCATGGCTTCTTTGAAGGAGTAAGGCTATATGATGCTCTGCCTTGGGGAAAAGAAATTGTGATTTCTATGACAATGTTTCCAGGGACTGGAGAGAAGGAAAAAGTTAGAAACCTTGCTTGTGAGCCTTTCTGATGTGATGCAGTTTCATCTACTCAGCCAAGGGCTAGGCACTATGAGCTAGGCGGTTGGCCCCTGATGGGACACCTGCATCTCTATCATAGTGCTGCCTCATATCCTGTCTCTTAAACCCCAATCAGGTTCCTTTAAATGTGTCTTGGAAACAGCTTACGACGGTTCAAGCATTTGAGATCCTGCTGTCCTTGTGGGAGTCCCAGAAGCAGTTTGAAGCTTTTGGCTTCAGCCTAGTTCACACCTGGCTATAGCAGTCATTTGTGGAGTGAACCAGCATATGGAAGTGCTCCCTGTGTCTCTTATTTACTTAAAAGATTTGGATTACAAATTTATTTATAAACAAACAAATCTGCTTTGGGGAAAATGAAGTACTGAGAAGCCAATGTTGCCATATTCTGGGATATTGCTGTCTGAACCCTGACATATATTATCTTCCAGTATTTGTCACCCCTAATGATTCAGGTCTTGTTTCTTGAATTGTTCTCTGTGATTGATGTAGTACAAGCTGGAGTTTTAAGCTGCGTCTAAGAACTATCACATCACTTCCTGGGCATCCTCCATATGTACATGTAATATACTCTGACATTAATGATTTATCACTTGTTTTCCTCTATATTTTCTTGTTAATCTATTTAATCTCTTATAGGAATCCCAGGAAAGTATTTTTTTTTCCTTCTCTACAAGCTCATCAAAAAAAAACTATTATATTTTTGTGATTCATTACAAGAATCTGGACTTTTACTCTACATGGGTTGGGAAACTTTTAATGTTTTTGAGCAGTGGTTGATTCGGCTTATTGTTATTGTCATTGTTATTGTCATTGATTCTGGCTGCTGGATAAACAAGTGAGATGAAAAGGCGAAGTTCAAAATGGGGGAAAATTAGGAAGTGATTGGATCTGGGTAGCAGTAGAGAGAAAGAGGGAAATATTTTAAAGACAAGATTCACCAATGGATTGTATGTGCTTATATCTGAGCAAAAGAGGATTGACAGACTGTTAATTCCTGTGCACAGGCCAAGTATAATGAAGACTGAGAATTTAGCACTAGATTTTGCTGCATGGAAGTCACTAGAGTACAATAAGAGCTATTTCACATGTTGGAGCTAAATGAAGATATTGTTGCATATTTTAAAACTTGTAATGTTATACAAAACAATTAGTATGAAGAGACAGGAAGCAGATGATTGCGGCATGGAGAGATGAAGGTGTGTGTAGGAAGTGTAGGTTAAAATGGACAGTTAGGTGGCTGGTATTAAGCTGGAGCAGGGAGAATTTATTTGTTTTAGCAATGGCTGAGGGTAGAGGGAGTGACTACAATACAAGGTTATTGGTCATTGGCAGAAAAAGTGGAGATCGTCACTTCTCTTTTTATTTTCCCTGATGAAACTGAAGTTTCATTTTCATTCAGCAATAGTAGGATGGGTGGGGAGTTTGGAGGTTTAGAAAATGACAGAGCAGAGTGAGGACCAAGGAAATACGGTAGGATTGTCAAGAGCGATTATGGGAAATGATGCAATCTAAGCATGTAATCAGAGAAGAAAGGCTGTGCGTGGTGGGGGGAGGGTCTGCTTAGGTATTACTAAAGTATCAGAGGGAACCGAGCCTGGAATTTGGTTCTTTTCCACCCAGAGGATCTAGGGAGCACTAAATAGTTGCCTCCCTGTCTTAAATCTTTTCAGAAGAGCCATAGTCCACAAGGCTCAGATAAACAGAAAGCTTCCTCATTCTTCACTTGGAGGAATAGGTGTCCACACCATCTACATTGGAGCACTTAAGCTTCCCACTCTAATGGCCAGTCTCAGGATACAGTTTTTGCTTTAAATAACTTTTTGTTATTGTAGAATTATCATCTTTAACACTATTTTTATGCTGAGCTTGCTCCAGATGCTCTGGAAAAACAGTCATCTCTCCTCCTGTTTATTTTTGCTGTGCTCAGATGAAAAGGAAAATTCAATGCAAACATTTGGACTAGTGATTAATATTTGGCTTAGGAAGCTGGCATCCCATTTCAGAGCACCCAATTTTCAGTCCTGTCTCCTCTTCCAAATCCAGGCTCCTGTGGCATACTCAATAACTAACTAACTAACTAACTAACTAACTAACTAACTAACTAAATCTTTTAGGGAAAAAAAGACTTATAGGATCATTACTTAGGACATATGCCTCCCATAGCAGAATTCCTACGTGTTGGCCACACTCCCAGTTCAATCTTCTTACTAATGAGCAATCCAGAAGGCACTAGATTATACTTTAAGAATTAGGTTCCTGCTATACACATAGCAGGGAGATCTAGAATGAGTTTCTGGCTCATAATTTCTGCTTGGTCCCAGTCCTGGCTGATGTGGGTAATTGGAAAGTGAAACAGTGCTTAGAAGTGTGTGTGTGTGTGTGTGTGTGTGTGTGTGTGTGTGATGTGTGTCTTACAAGAGATGAGGGCTGACGTTACGTGGCTTTTTTACTTCAAGCGAGACAAGAATGCAGAGAAGAGGTTTTTGAACAGGAATGATGACCAAAGCATACATTTTAGAAAAGTCACTCTGGACATTTGAACATGCAAAATATTTTTGTTAACCAAAATAAATCTGGTCAAAAGTTTTATGACAAAGGAAAACAAGCCCCTAGAGATTATGGAAGAAATTGGCTGGCAATTTTGGTTCAATCACTTAAGTGTCTTGTGGATGAATTGTTTTCATGTCGAATGCTACTAATTCTGCAAGCTTTATCACATCTAATATAAAAGTGATTGATTTTTTAAATACTGAAACTGAGAAGGTTTTGTGTTTGGGGAAGATTCTTAAAGGGACAATAAGTAACACCTGATTTTCATAAACAATTGTGTTGAAATAATGATAACATTGACAACCTGACACCTACGCCTAGAATGAATGGTGACATTAAACTCCTCAGCCCCTTTTCTCTCCCTGTTGGAATGTTATGCCTCAGTAAATCCCACTTGTACTAAGAAAACTCTAGTGACTCTCTAAGGCAGAAAGCCTAGAAGTAAAACATGTGCACTTGCAAAATTAACTGGGGAAGATATTAAAAATATTTCCCTTTTAAAATTGGTAATTCATTAAATCAACTGTAAAGTATTTCATTAATCCACAAAGTTTGTTTTCACATACAAAGTAAGAATACAATAATACAGATAATAAATAAAGGTAGAGTATTAATAGAAATCTATTAAGCCAAATCTATAGCAACATATACTATCTGGTATAAACCTACTTGTGTGGACTTAGGCATATAACTTGGAATTACATATAACTTACGTGGATGTATATATAACTTGGCTGGACCTCTATTATTTCATGTGCAAATCAGTACATTTGAGGAAGAGTACATATTAAAAGGTAGTTGAAGATATGTGTAAATTGCATATTTTTTTTCACTCTTTATATTTATTTTGATAATATTTACGTAGTTGACTAGGGCAAAAAGGGAAAAGGGTGGTAGGAAAGTGGGAAAGACCATTACTGCCACATTAATGATATATTTTTTTTCTTTCTATATTTGAGGGAAGGCGAGAGATAAAGGGAGAAGTCCCACCCAGCCTCCAACACATCCTAGGTCCCCAATGTGGGGCATGCTCCAAGGGCCCTGCTCAAGCTGTTTTCATAGTTCAACAGTTCTGAATTGCAGCCAATCTGGCCATTCTAAGCACAATGAAATCTCTTCAGAATCTACTGGTTGACATAGTCTCTTCATACTTGGGGTTTTGAGATCAGCAGTTCAGTTTGAGGCATCCCAAAGAGACTTCGTCTGGGGTGATCTCCAGACCTGATTCTTGTGTGTGCTTGCCTGTACAGAGTCCAGCCCCGTTCAAATTATGCATATTCTGGTGATTGCAGTTGCTGGGTCAGTTCTGTTTCAAGCCCTGTCTTCCACAAGAATCAATAGGTGTTGCACACTCAGCCCTCATGCAAACCAGTGGGAGCTACAGCCTAGTCGGGGTGACTCCCTGTAACTCCCACCAGGCCTGCTCCTACCCTGGTTCCCATGCTTGCAAGTATGTACCACAAACTTGTTCAGTCTCTCTCACATCCCATTTAGCTCTCGTACATGTCAATGGGCATTGAAGCCTAGTTCAAACTAACCAACCACATTATCCAGGCAACACACATGCTGGCAGGTGCCGTTCTGTCTAGTTATGCTAGCCCCAGTCTTGGTTCTCATGCTCTCCAGTGGGAGTGGCAACCCAAGGGGGAGATGCCCACTATTTCCCTACTAGGCCACTCCCACTCCCATGGGGAACATGCACTCTCCAGGTGGTTCTGCAGTTTAACGTGACAGAATTAACCCCCAGTGCCGGCCACTGGCAGCTGATGCTACAGCAAAACCCAGCCAAAACTCACCCTCTTTGATTTATGTTTGCACCAGTAAGAACACTCAAAGCAGCCTGGCTTTTCCCTGATGTAGCTCACATGAGGTTCACAGGTATTGTTGCCCTGCCTGGTTTGGTCTACCCCCATCTCACGTCATGCTCTCCAGCTGGAAGTAGCAGTGCTGCAGGGGAGCCTTTCAGAGTCCCCCTACTGGATTTGCCCCCTCACTCCCCAGTTTTCACATGCACTGGTTGGGTGCTGTGGCCCAGTCTGGTACAGCCCACCTCACCTTGGCTTTTGACAGTGGGTGCTGTAGCCTGGCCCGGCCTGGCCCACTCCCAATTCCAGCTGATGCTGGTGAGGGTTAAAGCTTAGCCCAGCCCAGCAGGTACCCAATCCCAGCCATCATGTGTATTGGTATGTGTTGTGACTGAACCTAGTTCAAACCTCACTGCTCTGGTGCTTGGATTCACCAGTGGGTGATGGGAACTGGTTCAGCCTGGTTTGCCCCAACCTGTACCAAATGTATGCTGATGGGTACCTTTCTCTGGTTTGGTCTGGGTTGCTCCCTATTGTGGTTCTTGCACTTGTCTGCAGGGACTGTGTCCCAAAAGAGGAGTTTCCCAAGCTCCTCTATCAGAACCTTTCCCATTGCCAGATCTTGCGCATATCAGTGGGTCCATGGGCCAGCCCTACTTAGTCTACCTTCTGTCCTGCCAGGAACAGTGGTCTTTCCTGACTGGCCTTCAGTCCATTCCAGTTCTTACTGTTGGATGCTTCAGCACAGCCAAGGCTCTTCCATACCAGAAACAGCTCATACATGGCTCAGTAGGAGCAGAAACCTAGCCTAGTCCATCCTAAATCTACCCTAGCTCTCATGAACACCAGATGGTGCTGGAGTCTAGCCCAGCTCGGTGCACCCAGCCCCAGTTCACGCTTGTGCTAATGGATACTACAGCCATATTCAGACCAGAATGCAGCCTCCATTCTGGTCCCCACACTCACCAAGGAGAACCCCAACCCAACAAGGGTGTACTCTCATAGCTCCCCAACCGTGCCTCTTCCCAGACATAGATTACACGCATGCCAGTGGTTGCTCTGAACCAGTTGGCTTAGCCCCTCACCTGTCTCAGGTTTTGTCTTTAATGCTGTGGTCCAGTATCTCTGACTCATGCAGATCAGTCGGTGTAACAGCCTAGTTCAGATGTTCTGTGCTCCATCCTGATTACTGTTCTTTGTGAGTTAAGATTTGCTCAGCCCTGTCTGGTCCGCCCCCTTCCAGTTACAGCTCGGCCCACCCCAGATCCATTTTTAGGCCGCACATTCAGGTGCTGCTGCCTTCACCTGCTCAGGCTATTATTGGTTCCTTTACCTGTGAGTGATGGCAGTGTCCATGGTCACACCTAGTCAGCCCTTCACCATCCCAACTTGTGAGCTAACCAGCAAGACTTGTTTTTCCACAGGGTTGGACCCACATATCCTCCACAGACTCTAGCCCCAGACCTGTTTCTCTCACGTGTTGGTTAGTGTCTGGACCCTGCATAGTGTGATCAATCCCTTGTTCCACCACTAAGTCAGGCACTGGTACCTAGCCCTGCCAGACGGGCACCCATTCATAGCTTCGTGTGGATTAGTGTGTGGCAGTCAGTGATGGTCTTTACTAACAGCCTATTTCAGGATTCCCATGTGGGCTGGTGAATTAGTCTGACCCAAATAGATCTTATGGACTCTCGCTTTCAAACTACCAGGTCTCAGTCCCCATGATTGCAAGCAAGTTCTGTGACCCTGTCCCTTGGAATCAACCAAAATTCATCCCTCACCTACAGTCACACTGGCCTTATCCATGGATGTTCCTAGGCAGCGATTCCATACCCTAAAAACCCTAGAGCTCACTGCTGGGTGGCCAGCAGGCAGTCTGGCCCCCAATAGTCTAGGTCTTGCTCACTGTGTGGTGACGGTGTCCTTGGACTGTGTCCCAATCATTGGGTCCGACCTGGCTCTGATACCCTTTGCAGCAGCCACACTGCAGAGGGCTCCTTTTACCCAAGTCTCCCGGCCGAACACTGCCCAGACTCTTCCTGCTGCAAGATGGTGGTGGCAGGATGGAGTCAGGGCCTTAATCCAGTTCCCAAGATTCCCTCATGGTGTTCTTACCCTGAGAGAAGATATCTTTTGAGCCTGGGAATGTCTAGGACTCACTATGTGTGACAGTGTCCTTGGGCCGAATCCCAAGCATGGTGAAAAAGCAAAAAAATTCTTTATAATTTTTTAATTTTCTATATTTTTCCTATGAAACCTAGATTCATACTTAAAGGAATTAGAAATTAATATACTTTTTATCTTATTTTCACTGATTATTCTTGTCATAATAAAGTTGCAGATGAAGAATAAGTAAAATGATTAAAGGTACAGAGAAAATAGTTGGTAAGGCCAAAGTGAAAGATTTTGGTCTTGGCTATTGGGCAAAACATTGCTGGCTGAACACCCGAATTCCTGTCAAAATCACTGTGGCTTTTTTGAAGGAAAGTGCCTATCACACTTCTGGTTTAGACATAAAAATCAAAGCACTAGTGACTTGATGTGCATATTAGGGACAACTGATTCTTTAAAATTGGATATGGATTTATTTCCAAGTGTTACATATTTTATATTACTGTAGCTTCACAATGTGTGATTACTTTATAATTTACTATACATGAGTCAAACTGTCATTCTTCTAATCAATCATTGATTTTGGCAATTGTTAGAATTCCCAGTAAACTGATATCTTTTTGCTTTTCACTTGTTAATCTCTTATTTGATAAAGTACTAAGCATATTTAATCTAAATTCATGAACTTTAAAAAATGGAGACAGAAAGGAAGAAGAAAAAGGGTGGGAAGGAGAGAGGGAAGGGAATATCATTTATTTTTTTCTTAAAAGATATATTTACTTATTTATTTTTATTGGAATGGCAGATTAGATTTATAGAGAGAAGGAGAGGCAGATAGAAAGATCTTCTGTCCACTGGTTCACTCTCCAAATCACTGCAATGGCCATTGCTGAGCCAATGCGAAGTCAGGAGCCAGTAGCTTCTTAGGGTCTCCCAGTTGGGTGCACGGTCCCAATGCTTCGGGCCATCCTTGCCTGCCTTCCCAGGCCATAAGCAGGGAGCTGGATGGAAAGCAGAGTAGCTGGGACATGAACTTATGCCAATATTGGCTTCTGATACTTGTAAAGCGAGAATTTAGTCACTGAGCAATCAAGACAGGCCCATGAGTATCAATTTCTTAAGTTTGGCTGGATGGCTGGTTTGGGGATATCTTTGTAATTGGGCTTTAAGCCCCAGGACCCTGCTTGGAAGTTTAGAGTAAGCACAGGTGTTGCAGGAGACCGACTTGGGACATTGCTTGTGAAGATTGCATCCCTTATCTGAGTACCTTGCTCAAGTTATGGGCTACCCTATTTCTAACCCAACTTTGTGTGAAGAACACTCGGGTGGCATCAGACAATGGCTCAGGTACTTGGGTCCCTAAAATGCATATGTGAGGCTTGGATGAACATTCATGTACCTGGCTTTAGCCTGGATAGCCATGTTTTCTTCATGGGCATTTGGGGAGTGAACAGTAGATAGAAAATTTTCTTTATCTTCTTTGAAAACACATAGGTAAGCAGTATTATAAAAATTCAATATGCATTATGCTATGTGTAAAGTTCACAACTTATTACTAAATGAGCACATATATGTGTGTGAGTGTGTGTCTATATTGTTTATTATTAGACACTTCTGCATTTTCTATTCTTTTCAGCAAATAGGCCACATAATTCATGGGTAACAGATCCATCCATTCCCATAGATGGCTTAATGTGTCTCAGCAACCTCAGGTTTAGGAAGATAGCATATGCTATTTTTCTGGACAATCTCAGGATTAGTCTTGCAACCATTTCAATAGCTATGGTTTCAGAATCTTTTGAGTAGTTATCCAATGATTTTCTCTTGTCCTCTGGATTTGGCATGTGCCCTTAGACTATTAGAGCGATTTTGGAAACACCCATAAGGAAGCCAGCACCACATGGAGCCAAGGGCAGCACAGCGACTCTCGGTCAGAGACCAAGCTTGTGCTGAATCACAAAATGCTGTTGGTTGTTCTTTTCAGGCCCATTATTGCATAAATTTCATATATTACATATTTTATGTCTATTTTCTATGTTCTGAAATCTTATTACTGACACTCTCGCTTATATAAATGAGAAAAATTTATAAGACAATTTACCCCCCAGATACTTTTAATACAGTATTGTTGGTGACTTCATTCAATTTGTGTGACTCTAAAATTGTTTTACTTGGGGAATGATGGAAACTAACCAACAAAAACAAATACAAATCACATTTCTCAAGCTTAATTTTGGTTCTTTTAAACTTATTCTAATTTTTAAATGTACTCAACATACATTTTTTTAAAAAAACTAAAATCAAGCACCATGCTTTACATATCATAAATGAATCTACGACTTCCTTTTCAGCTTTCCTCTCTGAGACAAAGCATGTCTTCAACTCATGTTTAGTGTTCAACCAACTCCCTGATTGCTATGTACATACTTGCATTGCATTATTCACATTGTTGTGTATGTATCGTCTGCTTCACAGGACCTGTGAGCACTTCCAGGGCCTGTCCTTGTTCCTAGCTGCTCAGCAGATGGCTGAAGCAATGAACACACGCATCGCTGGAAATCAGAGTAAGGACAGTGTGTAAATATGACCCATAACCTGACTTGACTTTTTAAATTTTCTTTTAGAAGATGACTAGGGTAGTCAGGAAATCATATCTTTGGTACTATATGATAAAATATGAAATACAGATTGTTTAAAAAATTGTTTAGCTAAAGACACTTGAAGCATGGAAGACAACAATCCTTGATATGATATCACTGAGAAAAAAATTCATTAGCCTCTGGATAAATGCTAATCCAACTCATTGATACATAGTCAGCATAAACAAGTTATTATTTTTTTACTTACTTTTACCCAAAGTGCTTCAAACACTCAAGGGCTCAAGTATTATTATTATTGTGTTAGGCCATTTTGAAAAGACAGATGTGAAATATGTGAAATAAGAGGACCAATGAAATTACTGGTTTAAGCAAAGTAATCAAGTATCTACAATGTTGACCAACTTCTCAAAGTTCCTTTTTTCATAAAAACAAAGCCAAATATCCTTGCAAAGTTTATTCTGTTTAAGTCAGATTGTTACAATTCTTTAATATTGGCACTATTAATGTGAGATGTCATGTCTTATATATGTATACTGCACACTTTTAATGCTTGGAAATCATTTTTTACTGTTTGGTTTTCAAAGTGCCTTTGGAATATGGCATTATGTAGCAAGTTAAGCCTCTGCCTGAGATGCAGGCATCCAATATGGGTACCAGTTCAATACCTGGCTCCTCCACTGCTCCAGCTCCTTGCTTGGCCATCTGGGAAAGAAGAGATGACGTAAGTGCATGGGCCTGCCCCTATGCTAATAGGGATAGGATGTTTTCCATTCTTGGCTCCTAACAGTTTTAATTTCTGGACAGAGTGCTGGACTTGATGCCAACTGATAGCCACACTATTTATGTTCTGAATATAAATAGAAGATTATGAATTTCATCAAATTTCCATCTTTCAAAATCTTGGCATCCAAAGAAATTAGAACTAGATATTCCCCACCAATTTTGGCTGAACTTCAGTAGGATTATATACTGAAATCATAAAATGCCCAATGCATGACTCACTTGTTCCTGTCATGTGCTTATTCATTACGAACTTCCTATGGAATGCCCCAGAAGAGCTTTACACTTTACAATCTGAACTGACTGGTTAAAGAAGTTTGTCCTGTGGGTTTGAAAACTAAACTCATTGGAAGAATTATTAGCTTCATTTACTCAGTTACACACACACACACACACACACACACACACAATCATTTTGGAGATGATAGATAAACACTGAACAAAACCAGGAAGGTAAGAGATGAATCTATGCCTTCAAAGTTCCCTTAATAAAGAAAATATGAGGTAGGCATTCCATCTACCAAAAAATAATTACGTTTCATTATTGCGATTTAAAAATATGTCCCTTCTTATAACCAGAGTTGCTGTAGCCTGGTAGCCATGGCAAATACTTTTGCAACATCGCTGATTAATTGAACTACTGAAGTCATCCCAAGTCAGATCTATCGGTACCTGCCTTGATAATATCAAAGGAAAATGTCAGCAAGTGTGAGAAATCCAGTGGCTCCAGACACCCACTAATTCTGATTTCTGAATTCTGGAACTTGCCAGGTGTAAGCCCTACATGAAGAATTCTGGCCCACGAGGATCCCTTTTCGAGCACCAGCACCAAGCTCTGAGGCCCACATTTGCCCTAGCCAGTCCCGGACACCAAGTGGGCATTTCACAGTTTCAAGGAAGGTACCTGAAGACACTGCAGATCTCTGTTACAAGGCATGGGAAGAAATCTTGCTTACCGGGTTGCTTCCACTAAGTCCAGGAGCTCAGTGAGATCTGGAAGCCCTTCCATGGGCTAGAGGCATTGTAAGTCCACTTGTAACACATTCTGAAGCATTCAAGAGGTTTTGTTTTTTGGTTTTTTTCTAAATGCAAAGAGAGATTCTAAAAGATTAAAGATTAATTTATATGTGGTGTTAGTGATTAAGCCCATTTTTTTCCAACTTGCTACTTTCTTCTTTTTTTAAAAATAAAAAGAGATCTAGTTTAGTGTATTTTGAAGTTCAGTTTTAAGAAGGTAACCATGGGCCCGGAGTGACAGCCTAGTGGCTAAACTCTCACCTTGCATGCACTGAGATCCCATGCGGGCCTTGGTTCATGTCTTGGCTACTCCACTTCCCATCCAGCTCCCTGCTTGTGGCCTGGGAAAGCAGGAGTGGATGACCCAAGCGTTGGGACCTTGCAGCCATGTGTGAGACTCAAAGAAGCTCATGGCTTCTGGGTTCAAATCGGTTCAGCTCAGGTCATTGCTGCCATTTGGAGAGTGAACCAGTGGACAGAAAATCTTTTTCTCTGTCCTTCTCTTTCAATCTGACTTTCCAATATAAATATTAATAAATAAATATATATATATCTTTTAAAAAAGATAACCATACTTCCCTCCCTTTATCAAAAATGTACCTACTTTTAATCAGTTTGAATTACTTCAGCAAATTATCCTACATTGCTCGAGTGGCTAATAAAAAATAGGAATCATTTGTTTTTGTTTTTTACTTCTTTTAAAAGATTTTTTTTTTTTTATTGGAAAGCCGGATATACAGAGAGGAGGAGAGACAGAGAGGAAGATCTTCCATCTGATGATTCACTCTCCAAGTGAGCCGCAACGGCCGGTGCTGCGTCGATCCGATGCCGGGAACCAGGAACCTCCTCCAGGTCTCCCGCGCGGGGGCAGTGTACCAGTGCATTGGGCCGTCCTCGACTGCTTTCCCAGGCCACAAGCAGGGAGCTGGATGAGAAGTGGAGCTGTCGGGATTAGAACCGGCGTCCATATGGGATCCCGGGGCATTCAACGCTAGGAGGACTTTAGCCGCTTGGCTACGCCACCGGACCCTGGTTTTTACTTCTAGAGGCAAGTTCTAGATCAATATTCCTGCGTGGTTGAGTTCTTGCAAGGGTCGTTTTCTGCATTACAGATGGCTAACATTTCATAAACGACTGTGTGAGGGTAAGAAGGAAGAAAGTACTCTCCAGGATCACTTTTTTAAGGGCGCTATCCCATTCATGGAGGTGCCACTCTCATGACATCACTGAATTCCCCTCCCTGTCACGGGATCCCTCCTCCTGACAGCATCTCACCGAGGGTTACGATCTAGACACGTGAACACAGGTAACATACATTCAGTCAAAGGGGGTAAACAGTTTGGATCAATGTGAGACAATGACCTTGAATAAATGTAACAACTATTAAATTCCATTGAAATTAAAAGCTTTGGATTAAGATTTCCTATGACAATGCTAACAGCTTTAGTCAGTATTGGATGCTTCCATGATAATGTTGTGTGATATATAAATTAGTAAACCATCCCCTAATTTAACTTGACATTTCTCAGGTTACTCTGACTGATCTGTTAATTTTGTCTGCCTCCATCTGCAGTATGTTAGTGTTTTAGAAGGCACAGCCTTAATTAGTATGGATATTTTTATTTCTTTAGGTACTTTAAAACTTTGTTGCTTTGCCATAAGTTAATGCATAATCATAGATATTCCCCCACAAACCAATTAATATTTTGCTAGTGATTCTCAAACTTTTGCCTTTTAGTTTCGATTCTCTAGATATAAACATTTTCAGAATATATTAATAAATGTAGATAAAATATTTCAGAACATGTTGAAATCAGTATTTGTATTACCAATAATTGGCAATTGGTAAAAATAAAACTTCATCTATGTGGAAATAATTTGAATATCTATGATTAATTTCATATGATTAATTTCACTATGAAAGAACATTTATCTTAATTTTAAAGGAGGCAAACTGCGGATTGCTCAACCTTTGGTATTATGCTAAAACATTTCTCAATAATCTTGCTTGGAGCAGATGCCTGGAAGAGCTTGCTTCTGCTGACAGCTTCCTTTAAGCTCAGTCTCACCTCATCTTAGCACCCTCCCATCTGAAATACCTGGCACTCTTACCTACTTTACCTACTATTGTTTGGTAGTTAAATTCTCCACCCATCAGACGACTGCAACAAATGGGAAACAAACACAAACTAACAACGTTGCTGGCAAATGTCCAAATGCCTAGCCTCTAAATTCTCATCCTGGCACAGAACACAGATGATCTTCATCCATTGCTACCTATACTCACTTTCATCTTAGGAGTATCTAGAGCAAGGCAGTGGGTAGTAATGGCCATCAAGCTTGGGTAGAAGAGGGTACAAAGCAAGGATTCTGTCAAAAGGAGGCTCCTGAATTTTGGACACCAGCCATGCCAAATGTCCTTAGTCCCTTTACCATCCATATTTTCCACACATGGACCCAGTCTCTGGTGTTTAGATACCACTGTATGGAATAGAGGGGATAGAGGAGAAAGTCCAGACATCTGAAATGACCAAGAAAGCCAGATGTGACTGAGCTCACCTGGAATGAAGACACTTTCAGCAACATGATAGAAGAGAAGCCCTAAATTGATACATTTAATCCCTTTATTAAGAACTCAAGTTTCCTGTTTACACTCCTACATTATGAAAAATGTGCTAGAAATGTTATAACCCCACCCACAGTGTGCCCCCTCAATTCAAATGCAAAGAAACAAACAAAAACACCAACGATTTATTCCACAATTAGGTATTTCACAGTGAATTGTAATCACTGGAAATGGAACCATCCTCAATCGTGTACCACACTTATTCTTTGATTTCCATGCAAGTTTTTAGGAACAAACTATATATGTAAAATGGGGATGAATTGCATGTGTAATGAATTTCAGTCCATAAAAGTGACAATATCTTGTATTATTTTTGGAGTTTACAGAGTCCATTTCATATACATTAACGTTCTAAATCATGACAATAGCTCCATGAGGTAGGTATTTTTGAATTTACAGGTGAAGTACCTGAGACTTCGAGGTAAGTAGCATGTCCAAAGGAAACATAGCCATGACAAAACTGGGACTCAAACCCAGGCCTTCGATGCACATAGCTGGAAGGTATATCATGTTCTCCAAATCAAGAGAGACTAATTATTTATAGTCGAACTAGCATGGGAAGGAGAAAAATTTGGATAATAAACCTACTCCCCGATTTTTTTTCCCTTTGAAAAAGTTTTGAAGCTGACTTTCTAACCTGTAGAGTTGTCTCTCTAGGCAATGATAAAATTTCACTGTTCTAAAACTAAACTTCAAATTATATCCCATTTTTCTTTAAACTTTTCCTTACATTTCCAAGTTCTGATAAAACTTAGGTAAAAAAACAATGTTAATGTCATTGAAAAAAAGGCTCCATTAGATTCTATTACTCTTGGCATTTCCAAGACATGATACCCAGCTCATCCATCAACAGTTGAATATTTGAATATGTTGACCTTAATGAATAATAATGTCCAACCTGGTATATGATAGGTTTTGTAAAAATGTCACACACATTTGTAACAAGAAAGCAGATGGTTACTGATAAGTATTTTGAATTTACATAATTTTCTTCTTGACAGAAGGTGGTTCAGACTTTACAAATCAAATGTATCCTAGTTGAATACTGATTATTTTAGAAGTAGGTTAACTGAAATTCACATACACATACAAGAACAAAAATAGTACACCCTTAGTAGTAAGCACTCACTCTCTTACCACATGACAAAATTCATAGTCTTAATTCATCTTTAACATTTAGATTTAGAGGAAATGAATGAAAATTTTTTCTTACAAATAAAACGTGCCTCTTCGTGTTGGCGATGGAGAGTATTTACTTTCTGGAAATACAGTGGTGAAATGTTCAGACACAAGGACTTCGTGATTAAATGGGAAAAGTCTGATCAGCACACAATGAAAAAAAATCAACACAAGAAAGAATGATGTATTTGAGAACATTTTTAATAAATAATGTGACAAAATTACTTTTCTGATTATTGGATTTTCAGTATGCAAAATTATGGCTAAAAATAAGAGGCTTCTTACATGAACATAATGAAAACATTAATCACGTGGATTGTTCCCTTAGTACTGCATACTCTTTCTATGGAACTTTTTTCAAATTATCTAAATGAACATTTTCAGTTTTTGTGGTGAATATCAGCCTTTATGTGTGGTTCAGTTTTGTTTGGCTTTGTTTTCCAGTGGGTTAGGCTTAATACCTGTGTATGAATAAATGTAGTTTTCCCCAAATAGCACCAATTATAAAGTCAATGAAATTTATAGAATGACAAAAAAGACCATAAAAAGCTACCATCAGAAGATATCATTTGGCAAATTAAAACAAATATTGCCTCTATTTGAGCTTATAAGGTTATTTCATATGTTTTGACATTGGCCACAACAAACTTGAACCTCTGTTTTTCCTTAAGTTCAGGAAAAGCAAGAACAATTGGTTCATGGCCCACGATAATGTATGCACATTACTTCACTGTCTGTCATCATTCAAATATTCAAAATACAAACATAGAGCATTAACAAAACAGGTTAAAAACACTTCTCAACACTTTCTCAATAAGACAAAAAAGGTTAATAGTTACATGGTTTACAAATAAAGTTGTGATTGTGCTTTTAAAACCAAAAAAAAAAAAGATTAAAAACAGTGCATTATAAAAACAAAACATCAAACTTCCTTAAGTGGCACTTCTGAAAGTTGAACTGACACTACCAGAAGAAATTTAGGCCAGTTAAGATAGGGATGTCCCTACTCCATTGGTCATTAAAAACATCCTTTTTTCTGTAATATGCTCTTATAATTGCTTTTTGATTGAAAAATAGAACAAGGTTTTTGCTAGGCTTACTTATGACAATGACTAGACAACCAGAGATCCAACTGGTTTAGCCCTATTTGTCCAAAATTACATTTCCCATAAGAATATACTTCAATGATTGAAATGAAGACAAAATAAAGTACCACCAGGGGTTGCAAAGAGTATATATTTACAATGTTTCTACCCCATCCAAACTGTTCAGTTCTACCTTTGCTGTATTTTTTGTTTCTCCCAGCAAGGTGTGGTATGAAAGACTGATTTTAAAATCATGTTAAAATGAAGTATGTTTTATTTTGCATTAGCAGTTAGTTATAGAAAGATTATACTTTGAGAGCCCTTGGCATGAGGTTGATAATCAACGTTATCTTTGATCAATATTTTGCTACAAATTAGCTTGGTATATAAGCAGTGCAATGCCATATCTCAGGAGCAAAATGCAGGGAACTGCTGTGTTCTCTCCTGCTGGCTGATGACGGAAGCAAGAAGTCAATATCCTCCCCTTGCTGGAAATAAGGAGCAACGGTTTGTTCCAACAGTGTGGGGAACCGGGAGATTCTGGGACAAAACAACAACAATCAAAACCCAATCAAGATTTTAAATTGGCATCCTAATAAGAGGAAGAAGAAAGGCAATTTGCACACTGATTGCACTGAACATTTCGTCTGGCATCACGTGTCATCAGACAGGAGGCATTTTGAGTGATCCTTTCACGGTACTTCTCACAAGCCTCTCTGGTTGTCTTCAGCTTTCAGTTTCCTGCAAGAAACAAATTATTATTATATCTGAATATAAATCTTGATTGTTATCTTACATTTGATTGTATGAATGTGTGCTTACAGTTTAAGCCTAAAGTGCTTTTTCATTCATTTGCTGACATACAATGGAAGAAAAATGTTGAATGCAAATTATTTGTCAACTGTAGCTGGTCTGGATAGCATATCTGACATTACTCCAGCAAGCACCAAACTACGCACAGTGTCTTAATGTTTCCTGGTTAGTTCAGGACTCTGAATGAGGAGAAAGAGCCGTATTGCATTATTTCATTTTTGCAGGAAGAATAATCGAGACTCTGAGAGAGCTCTGGGACTCTCTACTCACTTCTGCCCCAACTCCTCATTGTACTGTATTTTATTGGCTTTTGATACTCGAATTAACATGAATGACATTTTGTCCTGTCAAAGGGTTCTTCTACTTAAAAAACAAAATGAGAAACTTGAAAAAACAACCTGTTTAACAGCATTTGCAGGAAAAAAGTACTTCTTTTTTCTAAGTCTCAAAAACAAAATATAGCGTGTAGTATTAAAAATCCAATTATACATAATTTATGACAATTTTCATTACTAAACATAGTTTATCAATAATTTTATATCTATGTGAAATTAGATATATTTGCAAAATGAGATGATTGTCACCTTATGTCTTAGAAGATGGAGAAAACACATTTTCAAAAGAAAAACATTTTACAAGATGGTATGACCTACCGCAGAATATATCTTCAATTACTATCCATTTCAGCAAGGGAGGGGACCTTAGGGTGAAGTAGCAGTCCCCCATTTGAGAAGGTCAGTGTCATGAGCAAGATTTAGGTATTCATGAGAGTGAAGGTAGAAGCCAGTTGGCCAGATCAGTCACGTTAACCCTGAGGATCATGATGATGACTGATAACCGCCAGTTACATCACATGTTTCTGTCAGTTTACTGGCTTTTCTTAGTCTATTATAAAATTATGAATCAAACATCTAGGTCAACTGTTCCTATTTACCAAAAATATTTTACCATATTCCCAATACTTTTATTTGAAAATCTGCAAATGAATATGAAATACATCTATGAAGATACTTCGGGTTAAAACTGTGCAACACATTTCAAAGCAAAAATCCTTAAATTCTCAGAACTTCAATTTCTGGTATCACAAACATTAGGGTAATGACAAGTTTGTGATAAAACAGTAACATTTACATATACTAGATGTGCCCTAATTTTGAGACATATGCGACAACTTCTGTCTAATATTGGAAAAATTAGAAATACCTCTAATTCTTCATTATTATCTTCTCCTCTTTCGTATCCTCCAAGAACTTGCATTTCTGCAATATTTCTCCGACCAACATTTGCTTGTTCTCTTTGTCTGCTTCCTGATCCTCTTGATGACACTGAGCTTGAGGAACTGGGATCTCTGGGATTATTTGATGTTGGAAATGTAGGTCTACAGTATGGCAGAATATCCTCTGTGTAATGAAATATAATAAATGGGTGTGAAAACAACCACACATATTTATTCACGTTTATCTGTAATTCTGAACAGGGAAGCATTGGTGATTTTGAGGAATAAATGAGGACATCTCTTATAAGCATGATGAATAATGCAAAAACCATCTTTTGAACACAAAAAGAACAAGCCTTGTCTCTCTAGTACCGGCTGGGGAATTCGATTGACTCCATGAATCAGCTTTTGTCCATCTCAACCTCTCTTGGGACCCAAATTACCAAAGGAGGCAAACCAAACTTAGAGTCAGACATGCCTTCCAATCCTATCACTCACTGTGTGACCTCATATTATTTAAGTTTTAGTTTCTACTTTTCTTTGTTGGAAGTGATTATATAATCTGTATCTAGAGAGGTTCTTAATGTTGATATGAAAACATATGAGACAGTGAAACCTTTATGTCAACTACAACAATCTTGTTATAAAGAAATGACTAGAATTGGGTCCACCCGTCAACTGTCAAGGCACAGCCAAGCGCTGGTACACCACGACTTCTACCCATACTTCCAGACAGTGGAACTTCGAATTTCAGAAGTTCGCTATTGCTGATATTCTAAAACTCCAAGCCACTCATTCTCTTTTTGAACAACCCTCAGACTTAGCTTGTTGAACTTTGACTCCAAGTGTAAACTCTCCTGAAATTTCCTCCATGTCTGTATTCTTTAACCATGAAGCTACAAAAGATGGACAATCAGCAGATTTTTAGTTTTTCTCCTCCATTTCAACAACATTTCCAAAACTATTAAGATTATCATGTCTATATATTAAAATATGCAGGGTCTTTAAATGTTTATGGAAATATTACATCAAAATATGAGTTTATTTGAATATGTAAATTGGAAGTCTTTGCAAAGCTTTTTTTTAAAGATCTATTTTATTGGACAGTCAGATATACAGAGAGGAGGAGAGACAGAGAGGAAGATCTTCTGTCAATGATTAATCCCCAAGTGGCTGCAATAGCTGGAACTGAGCCAATCAAACCAGGAGCCAGAAGCCTCTTCTGGGTCTCCTACATGGGTGCAGGGTCCCAAAGCTTTGGGCCATCCTCATTTCCTTTCCAGGCCACAAGCAGGAATCTGGATGGGAAGTGGGACCGTCAGGATTAGAACCAGCGCCCATATGGGATCCCTGTGTGTGAGAGGCAAGGACTTCAGCCACGAGGCTATGGTGCCAGGCCCAAAGCTTTTCATCATACAGAGCTTCATGAGCATTTGAAGACTTCTTATGGATGAGTTTTAAAAATTCACCAAAATTTTAATCCTGATTTTGATGAATTTTTTGAAGCCTCCTCATATATGACAGTAAGGATGATTTTGAGCCCAAGCATTTTGAGGGGGGTTTCTAAGTCACTCATTTGTTTCTGTAACATAGTGTATAATCTCACATCTCTTGTCTGGGTATTGCAACCATGTCTTTTGTTCTTAAGCTATTCTTACCTAAATTGTCAGACTCAGATACTGTCCTCTTGGATGATCTATAGGTTATTTTATGACTTAAATCTACATTTATTTCAATAGCTTCACCTTTAACTACCTTTATTGTTTTGTAGTATTAGCTATATTACAGTCTCCAAATAATACCCATAACTTTCCATCACCATATCTTCATCTAAACAATCCACTTTCTCTGCCTGAGCAAAATTTCACCCATTCTTAAACACGCAATTTACGTGTCATTTCAACCAGCAACAATCAAGAAATTCGGGACATGTTTATTAACATTGCGTCTCACAGAACGTTGGGCTGAATGTCTCTCTTCTGGACTACCAAGCATTCTGATACCTTGGATATCTGAACTTACAGACTCTCCCATCTCCATTTTCTCCCTGCCCCTCCTGTCCCCGCCCCTCTCTCCTCTCCCCCAGCCCCTCTTGAGGTCAGGTCTCATGCATACACATAAATCTTAGGACTTATTACAATGCTTGAAAACACAATAGGTGTTTGATATATGTAGAAATAAACTGAACTAAAGCAAATGTCAGCAAAAAGATCAGAGTCTAGAAGACCACTTTCGTTAATTAAAAATAACCATTCATTACACATGCAAATTAATGTGCCTCTTACATTATAAATAATAAGAACTGAAGCACGAGAATGAAAACTACAACAATACATAGAAATGATCATTTAATGGCGCACAAAAGGTTATGGTTTAAATAAGAGTTTGGGAACATGGACATACAATATCAAGTCAGCCCATATCAGTGCCTTCCACAGAGTAGGACTGCTTGGCTTTTAGTTCTTTATTCATAAATATTTTTAAAACACAAGACACCGTATTAAATCTAAAACTGGTCTGACAGAAATTTCACCTATATTTTATTATATACCAAGATATTTATAAGTTGCTATAATTCTCCTCTGAATTCCACCTAGTTTGGAGGTAGACTGCCTATGAGCAGGACATTGTTCTGTAATTTCTGGCTAGACAGAAACTCATAATTTAAACAATGGTATTCTATTTATGAATCAATATTAGGAGTATAGTCACTATGAGTCAATAGTTCACTCAGATCAACTTTTATTTCATTGAAAAAATAAGCTAATATGTATGCAACCTTTATGCTGTGGTAATATCATCAAAGGCTACGGTCACACAATGTTCAGAATTATTGTCTTAATTACCACTCATTTGGCACTCCTGATCGGCCCTATGTCAACCTCTGTTACTCATCCCAACCATTTGAGTTTATGATCATCATCTCCGTTCTAAAACCTCCATTTATTTTATAACCCCTTACATCATACCTGCATTCAGACTACTGTATTAAGAACAATTCAAAAGAGCTGAAACCACAACCAACATAACGCAAAATCTCTTCTCCCTTGAGTTCATACCCAACTTTCACTTCTTTGGCATTTTGTATTCTTTCTTATTTTAAACTGTTCTCTTCCATTCATTCTGTGACACTATTTTTAATAGCTTGGATGTTCTTTTTAAAATATATATTTCTGAAAGGCAGAATTACAAAGAAAGAGAGACATGCAGAGAAATTTGAGTAGTTAGGGAGGAAGGGGGGGCATAATGGAGAGGGCCAGGGGGGAGGGAGAGATTTTGCATCCAATAATGTACTCTCCATAGGCCTACAATGGCCTGGGCTAGGTCGTGCTGAAATCAGGAGCCAGAAACTCTGAGTCTCCCACACGAGTGGCAGGAACTCAACTGCTTGAACCATTATCTGCTGCCTCCCAGGTGTATTAGCACAATGCTGGATGGAATGTGCTGCATGGCCATCATCTTTTTAGGCTCTACAAGCAATAACTTAACCCACTACACCATAGCACCCATCCCTCCTTTGAATAATGATAATTTTCTGCCTAATAATTAATCATCACTTACTAGAGGTGTGCTGGGGCAGGTTCAACATCTCTAAGAGCCCATTGTACAGTGAACTAGAGGTTGGAATATCACTCTCACTATCTTTCAAATAAATGAATCTTCATATTTGTATTACTTTTACAATGTTGTTATGCTGTCATCTACCTCATCTACCAAATTCCAGTCTCTTCTTCATTGCCAATTATTTTTCTAAAAGAAAGCGCTAATCTGATTGTGTCATCTCTCATTTAGAATTCTTTGCCGGCTCATCAGTGACTATTTCAATAAGGCAACACTCAGAATTGTATCCCTAGGTTTTTCAGCTGGACTCAACCACCTTCCTTGTTTACTATTTATCAATTGCTCCTGGAACAAGCACGCTGTCATGCATCAGTTAAATCGGAAACCGATGTTCTCCAAACACTAATTTTAAACTTTCATATATTTTTTCAACACGTTTCCTTTACTTGACATCTCCTTTTCCCTGCATCACTTTTTGAAACCTTACTTTCCTTTAAAAGTCAGCTGAGGAGTCATCATTCTGGGAATCCTTTCATAATATCTCATTCTGGAGTGAACTGAGGTTTGTTTGTTCGTTTGTTTGTATTTGCCTGCATCCCCACTGGAAAGCAAACACCACTTTAGTATAACTTTCTTGTACAGAAATTTGTATCTGGTGAACACATACTCAATTTATACTGAGTTGTTGCTTAACTCTATCAGTACCTTGGATGAGATGAGTCTTTGCTGGTGGAAGGTCTCGTTTTGCTCCCTTGTTCCCTCGTCCTTTCCCATCATTCTGCTGCTCCTGTGCCTCTCTGGGATCCCCTGGATTGGTTCGCATGTCAGCAACTTGTCTTCCATCCAGTACTTCTCTCCCTCTGTAACTGCTTCCTTTTCTATCTGATGATCTGTCAGTTCTTGCTTCTACAGAAGGGAGTTTTGGCACCATTACAGGTCGTACCTCCAGCTGGGCCTTGGATTGGACAGTGGGTGATTTTATAGCAGGTGGTGGCACTGGAGGAGGTGGAAGATCTAAAAAGAAGTAGTTTAAATGCTGTAAAATTCTGATGGCTGAAAAATCACTAAATGTTGTAATTATCATTGGAACCACACTAATTTGCGAGACACTATACCTTAAGTGAACAAAACAATTACAGGCTACCCCAAAATAGGACCAACAATTTTAACACATTCTTGATATACAGCCCAGGACCACTGATTAGCAGAGTTGGAGTTGGCAATTTTCTATTTCTGGGATGGCTAATATTGGCCATTTGTATTGTAACTTCCCCTCTTGAAATGGTAAAAGAGCTTCCTGATTTCACATGTTATTCCTGATTCCAGATGCTTGTACTTAGTCCTTCAAGAACCACTTCAGTTATTGAAATTTGATTTGAATTGGGATCTGTTTGCCATCTCTAATCCTGGCTGTACATTTTCTGATTTTTAGATGAGAAAGTTCCAGCCTTACACTATTTTCCAATCTCAAAACTAGATGTGGTTAGAATCAGGGCTAAGGCCATTAGATTGCTAATTTCCTATTTTAGTGGTTTTTTTTTTAATGCTACTTCAATCAACTGACTTTTTTAAAGATTTATTTATTTTTATTGGAAAGGCAGATATACAGAGAGGAGGAGAGACAGAGAGGAAGATTTTCTGTCTGATGGTTCACTCCCCAAGCAGCCTCCATGGTTGGAACTGAGCCAATCCGAAGCCAGGAGCCAGGAGCTTCTTCCGGGTCTCCCACACAGGTGCAAGGTCCCAAAGCTTTGGGCTGTCCTCTATTCCCTTCCCAGGCCATAAGCAGGGAGCTGGATGGGAAGCAGGGCCGGCGGGATTAGAACTAGTGCTCACATGGGATCCCAGTGCATTCAAGGCAAGGACCTTAATCACTACGCTATTGCGCTGGGCCCTCAACTGAATCTTTACTATCTATATCACACTGATATGTGTGTTCACTAAGAAACATCCTGTGTGTGCATATAGTTATATGTTAAGTATCACATACTATATATCAGCAGGCTAGTTTTTAAATTAATAAATTTTGTATGGTCTGTAAATGGTGTTAAAATATTCAAATGAGGGCTAGCATTGTGGCTTAGCAGTTTAAACTGCCACCTGAAATGCTTAAATTTCATATGAGCCCCGGGATGAGTTGCAGCCGCTCCACTTCCAATCCAGCTCTCTGCTCACATGGTTGGGAGGGAGCAGAGGATGGCTAAAGTCCTTAGGCTCCAGCACTCTGCGGGGAGACACAGCAGGAATTTCAGCCTGACCTAGCCCAGCCATTGCTACCATTTGGGAGGTGAAGCAGCAGAACGAGGGTCATACGCATGCTCTCTCCCTCTGAGACTCTGCTTTTCAAATTAAAATATGTATCATTAAAAACCTACTTAAGTGGTTCTTGGTAGAAAAAGATTCACCAGCCCTGTATTAAAAGGAAAGATAACAATCCATGAAGGATGGCAGTTACTACAATAGCTGACATCAGCAAAGATGGAGGATCTAGCAGTGTTGGTGGTTATTCAGACATAAAAAATATATTTTGGAAAGATCAAGAGAAAAAGCATGTGCTGCCACAGTGGCATAGCAGGCTAATCTTTACCCTGCAGTGTTGGGATCTCATATAGGCACTAGTTTGAGTTCTGGATGCTCCACTTTTGATCCAGCTCCCTGCTAATGATCTGGGAAAGGAGTAGAGGACAGAACAAGTCCTTGTACCCCTACACCACTTAGGGAGGCCCATAAGGAACTCCTTGCTCCCAGACTTGGACTAACACGGTTCTGGTCATTGTGGCCATTTGGGGAGTGAACCAGTAAATGGAACCTCTCTTTTTTCTCTGTAACTCTGACTTTCAAGTAAAAATGAAACAAAACAAAACAAATACGTCTTTATAAGGAAACTGCCAACATTCAAAAAAAAATCGAGATTGTCTAATGATCCAAAGCATATTTCACAGTGGGGAAATGAAAGAATGTAATGTGACTTTTAGAATTTTTGCCGCAGAGTGTGAGAGAAATGCCCCTGGAATGATAGCCTGGGGCACCGAGGACGGGACGCTGGCCATGACAGGCTGTGTATTCAGTATCAGACAGTTGATGAGGTGGAGCCACTGGAGTACTAAAATATATAAAATCAGAATTTCAAGAAAGAAAAAAAAATGCTTAGAGAAGCTTTGGAATTATCAGCATAGCTTTGCTTTTGTCATATTTTTAGAAGTTTTAAATCATTTGCATTATGAGAAAAATGTGATAGGATAATTCAATTAAAAAGCATTGTAATTCTTAGTATTATAATATTTGTTTTTGGACTAAAAAATAAATACACATTTATATGGTTAACATTTCAAAAGTAAAAAAGGGATTTTAGTTGTAAATGCAAATTCTGGTAGCTTCCACAATCAATTTCAAATCTTCATTATTGATTATACAGAGATGATCAGTTTGAATGGGTTACTACAGAATATTCTTCCTATCTTAAAAATCTGCTTTTCATTTAAAAGATTTATTTATTTTTTGCTTATAACTCAGAGTTACAGAGAGCAACAGAGACAGAGCGGCTTTCCATCCACTGATCGATTCCCTTAATGGCTGCAGTGGCCAGAACTGGACTGAACTGAAGGCTAGAGCCAGGAGCTTCTTCCAGGTCTCCCTCCTGTGTGCAGAGGCTGATGTACCAGGGACATCTTCTGTTGCCTTTCCACAAGATTTGTCAAGAGGTGGACTGGAATTGAAGCAGCTGGGACTTGAACAAGCATCTAAAGGGATGCTGGTGCTGCACCCAGCAGTTTAACCTACTACGTCACAGCACAGATCCCTTTTGAGAGGCTGAGAGAGAGAGAGAGAGAGAGAGAGAGAGAGAGAGAGAAAAGAGAGAGAGAGAGAGATCTAAAGATCTCATATTCTGATATGTTCATTACCAAATGCCTGTGACAATTATAGCTGGACCAGGGCTGGATCATTGGCTACGAAATACATGTCAGCCACATATAAAGACCTTCCACACCCTGGTCAAAACAGTGGCCAAAGCATAACCAACAGCACTAATTTTCCTAAGTCTACAAAACTAAAAATTTTGTCTTGCAACATGCATTGCATTGTTACTACTGCATGGTTTTTCTCTTTTGTCCACTGTTTGAAGAGAATTTTCAAAAAAACAATACCTTGAAATAAATACTATGATGAGAGTCTTCCTACATCTGGTACTTATTTATTAAGAACGAAGAGTCAGAACACACACTTTTAAGAGTAAGCTACACTAAGAGACCCAAAGCTGAACAGTTCTAAGTTCAAACTGAGGCTGCAAATACAGTGTCAGGAGGAGGGAAGGCAAAATGAGTGAAGAACCAGATGAAATGAATGACTGTAGATTCACTTCTGCATTGTCTGTTTGCTGTAAACCGAAACAGATAGCAAACACATGTTCTCACAAGGTAATCATAGTCTTTATCATCATGGCACAGCCTGTCTGGGTTTACCAGACTGTAATGGCCATAAGATCATATAAACTGCTGATAATATAAGGCTCTTTAGTAAATGTTTATAAGTACATGTTCCACATAGGTACTATCTATAACACAGCACAAAGGGGAAGCGAACTCAGAAGTAGATTCTAAGAACTGCGTTTCTGCGTATAATTGTCACTGAAACTAGTTAAAAATTAGAAGGAAATGCTGGCTAGTTTGGCAAATCAATTATTTTGTAGGACTTACAAGAGGGTTATTAGTTCAAATAAGGAATCATAGGAATTATATATTTCAAAATATGATAAAATTGCTTAAACCAAATTCAAGTCATGAGTAATTCAAATTTAATTCAATAAATGGGGCAGAAGAAGAATTCTATGGAAGCATATATATGTTCTTTCTTTATGAGAGTGTTTCAAAAAGATCATGGAAATGGAATTAAAAGATGTTTATTTAGGTACAAAAATGTGCAAATCATCCATAAGATTTTATAACATGCATTTCAAGAGCTATTTAAAGACTCTCAAGTTCACACCCATTCTTTCCACATGACCTTCCAAATAACAGCAGAATGCACATGGAGTAGCACAGGAATACGGGCCTGCAGACAATTCCCTGAGCACAGCATTAACTTGCAAGGGACATGGCTTCCGATGTATTTAACTGCTTAAAGTCCCAAGACCTTGTAATTAATGATAAATCAAATCAAAATACCATCATTCAAAAGAGGGTGGTGAATTTATAATTTATGAAAAGTAGGGCTGGAGGAATAACATGGATTTGGTTTTTAAATCAAGTATGTAAATGCACTAGGAAAGCTGAAAAGAGGGGGTGGAAAG
Source organism: Ochotona princeps (assembly GCF_030435755.1). Classification (NCBI taxonomy): domain Eukaryota; kingdom Metazoa; phylum Chordata; class Mammalia; order Lagomorpha; family Ochotonidae; genus Ochotona; species Ochotona princeps. The sequence continues at coordinate 53,500,635 of NC_080834.1, forward strand.
AATCTATTAGAAGGTCCTAGAAATGCACTTACACTTTAACTCAGTAAGAGTCCCACTGATAAATATTCATATATTTTAATGCTATCCTTCATCTAGCTAAACTTGTAAGCAGCAAACATGAAATAAATAACTAATTAGAGCATCCTGCATGACTATGGTATGCAGTATTTGTCTGAGCTTCAGAAGCCTTTATCTGCACAGCCAAGGATGACTGTATTGTATGGATGAGCAACTGGTCGTTTGTGATGGACTGTCACATCTCTATGGGGAAGTTCTAAACCCCAATAGGTCAGACTACGACCGCATTTAGTCTTTAAAGTGGTATTGAAGCTGCAATGAGGCCATGAGGGAGGACTCTAATAAAACATGACTGCTGTCCTTATAGCAGAGATGTGGACACAGGCACACTTAGAAAAGACCAAGCAAAGACAGAGGGAGCAGAAAGAAACCTTGCTAACTGGTTGACATCAGATTTCTAATCTGCATGACTGTGAGGGATCACGCTTCTGGGGTCTAAGCCCTCAAAACTCCTGGGTATTTCGTTAAGACAATCGTAGTGAATTACACAGGGATAATTGAGAAGGATCAGCAGAAATGACTCTTTATCAGTTCAGACATGGGTCACTTTTGACCAGATTTTTAAATGTTTCTAGTTTGCTTGAAGGCAGAGAGAGACAGAGAGAGAGAGAGAGAATGAAACTCCCAATCAGTGGTTCACTCCCAAAGCCGGCAACAGCTGGAGGTGGGCCAAGACTGAATCTGAAAGCTAGGATCACTACCCAGGTCTCAAATGTACTTGAGTTACAACCTGCTGCTTCCCTGGGTCTGAATCAGCAGGAAGCTAGAATTCACAGTACTAGTCAGGAATCAAACCTGAAAATTTAATGTAGGATGCATGTGTCTCAATTGTTAGGGTAAATGCTGACTATCATTCTTAATATAGTTTAACAGAAACTCTGCCATAAAAAAAAGCAGAAAGAAAAAAAACATGTGAATCCTCCATTTCCTAATACTATGCATAAGTCATACTTTAAGAACTGTTAGATCTTTAAAATCTACCTCCCAATCTCTCCTTTTTTTTTAAGATTTTATTTTTATTTTGTATTGCAAAGTCAGATATACAGAGAAGAAGAAAGACAGAGAGGAAGATCTTCCATCTGATGATTCACTCTCCAAGTGCCTGCCACGGCTGGAGCTGTGCCGATCTGAAGCCAGGAACCAGGAGGTTCTACTGGGTCTCCCACATGCAGTGCAGAGTCCAAAGCTTTGGCCCATCCTCAACTGCTTTCCCAGGCCACAAGCAGGGAGTGGATGGGAAGCAGGGCTCCCACATCAGGCTCTGTCCATATGGGATTCCAGAGCATGCAAGGTGAGGACTTTAGCTGTACACCACTGTACCGGACTCTGATTTCTCCTCTTACCAAAACTGTATAAAATTTGTCTGTTATACAGGTTCTTCATGACATGGTGTGTAACTATTTTTTAATTCAGCATAGAAATTTGAACAATAGTCTATGAGCAATGACTCATCTTCATTTTATGACCACTGTTGTAAGGACTATGTCAATTCTTTTTATTTATTTAAAAAGGATCTGCAATGGGGACACAGTTGTGGTGTAGCATGAAAAGTTACCACCTGTTTGCAGGCATCCCATATCGGCTCTGGTTGGGGACCTGATTGCTCAACTTCTGATCCAGTTTCCTTTTAATGCATCTTGATAAGCAGCAGAAGGTGTCCAAATTTTGGGGGGCTATACACCACCAATTACTTGGTAGATCTGGAAAAAGTTCTTGGTTCCTGTCTTGGTCCTGACCAAGCCCCAGCCATAGTAGCCACTGTGGATACTTAGGGAGTGAACCAATGGATGGAGAAACTTTCTCTTTCTTTATTACTCTCTTTCTGTAACTCATTGCACAATCATGTAAATAACTATATTTTTAAAAAGAAGGATCTAAGCTTACATGATTTTAATTAATGAATGTGGATCCTGGCATATTTAGAAAATTACACATGGGCCCTGCATGGTAGCCAAGAAACTAAAGTCCTTGCCTTGCATGTGCCAGGATCCTATATGGGTGCCGGTTCTAATCCCAGTGGCCCCACTTCAGCTGCTCCCTGATTATGGCCTGGGAAAGCAGTCAAGGATGGGCCAAAACTTTGAGACTCTGCACCGGTATGTGGGAGACCAAGAAGAATCTCTTGGCTCCTGGCTTTGGATTGGCTCATCTCTAACCATTGTGGCCACTTGGGGAATGAATTCACTGGATAGAAGATCTTCCTCTCTGCCTCTCCTCCTCTCTGTATATGTGACTTTCTAATGAAAGTAAATAAAATTTTAAAAAAGAAAATAACAGATAATTTTCAATGTTTTTTTTCTTTTACTTAACAGTAAGGATCCAGAATTAAACTAGAGACATCTTTAGTATGATAAGCCTAACTTGAAGGAAACTGATTATCAATATGTTGCAAGGAAGTTTAAATTATAATTTAAAAATAGCTTTAGTCATTTCTCTAGTTTATTTTTCTGGCTTAGAGAAAATAATTACTGGTTTTTATACTGCATTATGCATTGTGATAATTTTGTATGATCATTTGTGAAATGAACAACTAAGAATACAAATATTTCTGGTGAAGTTTTTGGTTTTACAAACATTTCACTATATTTCTGTGGTATTTCTGAGATTATCAGCAAAACTTAAGTGCTTCATTATTCAATTTATAGTTATTATTTAGGGATTAGTTTGATTTATATTCAGTTATTGAACTCAGTTAAATAAGTACCGCAGAATGCAGGACAATACATACAGATAACAATTATCAAAGATGGCATAATTTATAGCTATGTTGCTATATTTTTTAAACTGCATGTTTATTTCAAGCATTCTTTCAAACCACTGTGCAATCTCAGACTCCCCTGTAAACAAACATAAATAAGAGATGGCAAGATCTACACAAAGCTATGGCCAGATTTTTCTCTTACTCAGTCAAGCTAGTAGTGCTTACTTCCAGGCCTGATGTTCTGCCAGCTTTCCAGCTAGGCGCACTCTCTTCAAGATCATAAAAATTGATAAAACAGCAATAAAACTTTAAACATGCCATTACAGGGATCCCATAAAAGCACAATTGTTAGTAGAGTTTGAGGATTTACACTTAGTATTTGTCCCTTCCCAGACACAAACCTGCACAAAACCACTGTAATAACCCTTCAAAATCAGATAACATTCTGACAAGTCAGTTTCATTGACAAATGAGTCCTGGGCAGAAGCCAGGAGGCCCAGGTGCCCTGTGTCGTGCCAGTATTTAATGTGGTCTAATATCAGATAGATGCTAGTGAAAGAAAAACACTCAGAATAAAGTACAGATAGCAGCATGGACAGCCACTCATTGCAAAATTACTTGTGCTCATCATGCTGTGAGCTTTGTATTAAATTTTTCTGTCAAGTGGCAGAAATCACAGGGAGAAGTACCTCAGAAAACCCTCCTTGCAACCTCGGATAAGGATCTATAATATTAGGCTTTCATATGATAATGGCAAACGATGCCCTTTTTGAAAAATTGCTGACTGGTAATGAAAGACCTAATCAGATTGTGGACACGCCGGGCCAGGAGGTGGGGAAGCCATGCCTCCACACTCCTACTCTCCATCCTGTTAGCAAATTTAGAAAACTTGACAAGATGGGTGAGTCTGAGAGAATTTATCTTACATGATTTTCCAACAGAGCCTGTGGGATTGTTTTATAAAAGGAGAAGGTGGCAGTTTAATAAATGCTGGGCCACCTGAGGCACTCTCATTTAAAGCTTTGTCTAAACAACATCACAACATGTGCACTGCCCTGCTATGCTCCTTGAATACGAGTGTTACCTCCTTCATGAGCGCCGGGATTGTATATGAACACATGAAGGAAGATGATTCGAGTTGCCTTTGAGGATGCCAAGTGACACCATCATAGTTACAATGAATGTTCAAACAAGTCTATTGCCTTCTGTTTGCAGATGAAATTATATATATAAAAAAAAAGAACGATATTTTGGAAGACATACTGATGAAGGTTAATCCTGTGCCATTTCTTTAACTATAGCCATGTCTTTTGCTAAAAATTATAGAACATCCTTGCAACAACAACAACAAAGGTATACAGGGTTCACTAATAAACAGCAATCAAGATGTTTGACAAGATGTGTAGGTAATGTGACACTGATAATGAATTTTTAATGTAATTTCTAACGTCTGTGATTGCATTTTCTAGAGAGGCGGTGTACGCAGGCGAGATTCATAGATGCTTTCATGCGTTTCAATGGACTTACCATCTGTGTAGGCTTCTCTGCGCAGATGTCCTGGCTGGTGTTTTTGTTTCTTGGCGGGTCTGGCTTTCGGCATTACAGCAGCACTCATGTTGCTGTCAGTGGACACAGGGCTTGTAGGCCGAGGACACTGAGAGGCAGGGAAGTGTCGGCGCCCTGAGGCAAGAAAGAAAGTCGGAGCCAAATTCAGCAATGAATTTTAACTACCATAGAGACAACAAAATTCAATCTTAAATAAAACCTTAAATAAAATCCAGCAAGGAATGGCTTTTTGTTAACATGCTAATTTATCCACCAAATCCCAAAAAGAGCATTTTAAGGTTTTTTTTTTTTTTTTTTTTTTAACCACAGTAAATCCTGACATCTGTCCCTTTAAAATTAATTATACTATCCTCTGGTTTCTCTTCAGATTGTATAATTCTTTCGCCTTCAATCATTAATTTTACTTATTTATTACAGGGAAACACTCCAAATATTTTTGCTACTAGCTTCACCTAAAATGTTATTCTTGCACCAAAATATGAATCGGCTCTTTGCATAGTACAATGTCTACTGCTTTCTCAATTGCAAGTGCCAAGATCCTGTCGAAATAAAAAAAAAGCCCAAATCATATTCCTGCCTTAATTTAATACCATTGTTATGGCATTCGAAAAAGGCAAACTTCTAATATCTTATTATTTGTTTTTCTCCCAGTGATCATAAATTGATCTTACATCACCTATCTGGATTCCTGAAAGTTAACTACCCTACTTTCCTATCTCAAGATTTATTCAGGGGCTGAATTCTTGGGCAACTTCTCTAAAACTTTTGTTTTTGGCAGTGGTGGAATGTAGCTTTAGGTTATTTGTGTTTAAAGGAGCATTATTCCCAGATGCAAGTGCACACTTAGCCATATTATATACACTGCAGCACTATGAAGTTCCCTGTCATCTCAAACAGATGCTATCCCAAAGCAGGTGCAGTCAACATACTGACTCCCGACTGGCAATGTAGAGGTTGATCCGAAGTTTGACCATTACTGTTTGTGGTTCTGACAAATTCAGACACAAATCCAGATCCTCCTACTGTACTACCAGGAACTTCAAATTAAATAAAAATGATCTGTCTTTTATCTGTGAACAGACGTCACAAATAATGAAATCAATGCAGTTAAAGATACTAACTGAAGCATATTAAGTAACAGACATTAATGCAGCCAAGTGAGAAGCAATGTGATTGGATTATTCATTCATATTAACCTCAAGTCACATGACAGTACCATCATTTCCTGAAAAGGGAGCTGTAACAGGCAGAGACCAAGGCATGTTTAGTTCATTAGGATTATGAGCCAAGGGAAAACCAGAAGAGCCACTAAATTACAACATAATAAAATATTAAACCAAACTCTCTTTAGCTGTGATGCAGATTATTACAATTAAAGTTACATATCCATGAAAACAGAGAATTAGGGCTGAGATGTAAAGTATTTTTCATTATATTATGTGAGGCCATCTACTGTTCATAGACCCTAAGGCATAAGTCCATTTACAGAAGAATTTTCTACATTATTTTACATTTCGCTGGTTGAATGAACTGAAACATAGCCTTAAACGTAATCCGAATGCAATAGTTTGAGATGTTTGGTTTCATTTACTTATTTATTTATTTCACAGACGATGAAAAAAATAAGAAACAAATGCTACATATAAAGCTACATGTCCTTTATTCATTAAGAAAGGTAGTTTAGTTTGCTTATTTTATTTCATTTAATAACTACTGGGGAAAAAGACATTGGGTTGGATTTCATAAAATATATTCCTGGCTAAAATTAAATAATATACTCTGCATGCATAAGTTGAGAGACTATATTTGGCTTTACCTGAAACATATTCTTGATAAATAGTAGAGTTGGTTTATGAGTTATATTTTATCTAGATATATCTGCATCCTCTCCCTGTCCCAACGATTTTTTTCTAAAAATGTGGAGGGAGAGCCAGAAAAAGAGCTCTCATTTGCTGGTTCAGTTCCCACATGCTCACAACAATCTGGACGTGGCTGTACCAAAACTGGCACCCAGAACCTAATCTGGGTCTACTACATGGAAAATACTGCTGCCTCATAGGACACGTATCAGCAAAAGATTGAAACCAAAGGGAACCAACTTCAGAGTGGAGTTAGGACTTGAACCAACGCATTACAGTCTGGAATGCAGGTGTCCCAATGGGTCTCTTAATCCCTGGGCAAAATGCCTGTCCATCTGAATATATTTTACACTGTTAAGAAATGACCAATCATAATATCTGGAAAAAACTAGCACTGTTTAACAAGATTAAACTAAAAATGTATTGGTTTATTTCTTTCTTTGAGGTATATTTCTTTACTGTCTACAATATTTTACTCTATTTCTATTTTCTTGGCTACAAGAAATGTACCTGCTCACAACATGTATATGAACAAGTGGGTTGCATATGTATCCATTCTACCTATGTTTCCATTTGAAATGCATGTGAAAATTAGTAATAAATGCCTTAAATTTAACTTCTTTCTTTTGCTTAGTAAACAGGGTTGGGAGGAGAAGGAGACAAATTAAAAATGACATAAACATAATAGATATATAGCCATTAAAATTGCTATTGGCAAAAAAATGAAAACAAAAAAAATACTAGGATGTAGATTATCTACTTTCTAAGTATCAGACTAAAAATGTGAAACATTTTTGCTTGAAAATATGCACAAATTACAAACATCTTTCTATTTTCTTAATTGAATTAACATTCAAATTAGGAAGGCATGAAGACAGTAACTAACAATGGCAATTTTCAATGTCTGAACATAGCATCCAAATATTTACTATTTTTCCTAAAATATTTCAAAGTAAACATATTGCATTTCTAATTAAATATATTTTCTTAGTATAATTATTTGAGTGACTACATTAAAACAATATCATGAACTATTAATTTAATGTCTGTACATCTTGAATGAATTACATCAATCTGTGTAAAAAAATGCATATATATATATTTGAATATGTATATATATAAATACTGGTAAATGAATGCCTTAAAAATGAGAATTTCCCAGGTAGCTTACTGCCATTAATATTACACAGAGTTAATTCAAATATATTAGTTGATTTTAACATCTTGTCAAAATAAGGAATAATTCAACTCAGTCATATCCATGTACCTTGGTTTCCTTAGGCAACAAAGACAGTAATTAGAGTCGCCTTTAATATTGGACACAAGATAATAGGTCATCAGCAGTAGGCATACACACAGAACTGTCTTTTCTAACTTGGTGAACGCTGCATGGCTTACCAGTTGCATCCTGCATTTGACGTCGTGCCACTTTCAGACCTGCATACTCTGCTGCTGCTGCAACCGCTTGGGCAAAATCAGCATCCGTGAAAAAGGAGCCATCGGATGAGCTCACGCTGGAGCGCCCGCTGGAAATGTTGTCCTCCTCAGAGGCTGAGCCCCAGCCATTGATCATGGAGCCAGTAACAGAGCTCTCCAGGTCCCCAACACTGGAGGCAGGCGTCTGCTCCAGACCACGTAACAGAAGCCTTCTGGTTTGCATCTTGGCTACTTCCATGTCGGCTTCATCCTCTTCCTCTTCTGGCGCATCCGTATCCATATCTGACACAAGGGGTCCAGAAATGTAGCCATAGGTGTGTGGTGGGGAAATCGGCCGTGGCGGAGGAGGTGGACTCACAGGCTGTCGTCTGCTGAAAACCAAAAATCAAAATGCCTCGATTTATTATTTACAACATAAATGGACAAGAAACTCAGAAATGTATTAACTTGAGCTTTGCTTTACTTGTGCTAACTTGTTTACGAAAACCAAACCAAACAAAAAACCCTGGAATCCGTATATGTCAAAATTTGTTTTTTCCTGTGATATGAAATATGTTAGCCACCTTGCACGTATTCTCATGTCTTATCACTTGGATTATTTTCAGTTAAAAAGGAGGAGGCATTTGGAGAATACACATCTACTTATTTGTCAGAGTGTTGCAAACATTCAGGATAGCAGTCCTAAAATAGTTACCCACCACCACTATAAGGAAAAGAATTTAACAGAATTAAAAAAGCTATGTAGTCAGCGTATTACACAACTTTCTTTGATTTTACTCCATTTGAAAAGGGTATGCCTGGGATTTACTGAATTAGCCACTTCATCATACTAGCTAGCCTAAACTCTATTGCTCTAAGTGCTACTGCCATTTACTTACTTAACAAAAGACTTACAGCATTTTTCAGATGTCCTAGCTTTACTTGAGAACAAAAGATGAGATGAAATGAAATAGTATCCCATAATGCAAGCTCATGGAGTTACCAAAGCTGTTCTCAACCATATTTACACAGTCTTGATGAACAACAGCACGTAAAACAAGCCTGTCCATCAACACCATCATCTACACTGGATGACTGAGAAGGAAGACAGCAGTTGGCATTCAGAGGAAAACAATTTTTTTTTTTTAAAGATTTATTCATTTCACTACAGTCAGATATACAGAGAGGAGGAGAGACAGAGAGGAAGATCTTCCGTCCGATGATTCACTCCCCAAGTGAGCCACAACGGGCCGATGCGCGCCAACCCGAAGCCGGGAACCTGGAACCTCTTCCGGGTCTCCCACGCGGGTGCAGTGTCCCAATGCATTGGGCCGTCCTCGACTGCCTTCCCAGGCCACAAGCAGGGAGCTGGATGGGAAGTGGAGCCGCCGGGATCAGAACCGGCGCCCATATGGGATCCCGGGGCCTCCAAGGCGAGGACTCCAGCCGCTAGGCCATGCCGCCGGGCCCGGAAAACAATTTTTGTGGGAAGAAGTTGTTCTTAGAAGACTCATAAAAGATTACAGTCATCTCTCATACATCCATGGGGACTGACTACAGCAACCCCAAACACAGACAACTGTAAGGAAAATCCAATTTTTATAGGACATGGAAGAAGAGTACATATAACTTAGATATGTACTTTCAAATGATCTCCAGTTCGCTTAAAATCACAACAGAAAGTAAATGTTGTATGTGATAATTATACTCGTCTAGCCAGTAAGGATAGGACAATTCTTTATATTTTCAAATATTCTTTCAAATATGTTCATATATTAAGCTTTTGTTACTTTTTGCCTTTATTATACAGCAAGTATACCATGAAGTGGAGCTACATTGCAGTATGCATCTCTACTTTTGAAGAAAGGATGGACTCCCAATAAAACTGTTAAACATAGCTTGATGTTAGAATACTGGACTTTATACCAGGTCAACATCAGGACACAAATAGAAGAATGATGGACTTGTGACTGCTGTTTAGGGACTAAACTATTGTAACAATATAGGGAAAAAAGGTTGAGGGGAGGGGATGGAAGAGGGTAGAAGGAAAAATCCCTGAGCTTAAGGACCTGTGTTGTTAGTTTTTTTTTTTTTAATTTAACTACATTTTAACAGGTTCAATGTGATTTGTAGATAAAATTCTAAGAAATTCTATTACTTTCCTTCCCCCTTCCTCTCATTCCTCTTCCTTATCTCTTCTGTTTTTTGCTTTTTTAAAAAAAGCATTTCAGTTAACATATTTGAAACTTCCATTACAAAAAACCTTGGGCCAGGGCCCGGCGGCGTGGCCTAGTGGCTAAAGTCTTTGCCTTGAACGCCCCGGGATCCCATATGGGCGGGCGCCGGTTCTAATCCCAGCAGCTCCACTTCCCATCCAGCTCCCTGCTTGTGGCCTGGGAAAGCAGTTGAGGACGGCCCAATGCATTGGGACACTGCACCCGCGTGGGAGACCCGGAAGAGGTTCCAGGTTCCCGGCTTCGGATGGGTGCGCATCGGCCCGTTGTGGCTCACTTGGGGAGTGAATCATTGGATGGAAGATCTTCCTCTCTGTCTCTCCTCCTCTCTGTATATCTGGCTGTAATAAAATGAATAAATCTTTAAAAAAAAAAAAAAACCTTGGGCCAGTTGGATGGCTCAGTTGGCTAATCTTCCACCTCCTAGTGCCTGCATTCCACATGGGCACCAGTTCATGTCCTGATTGCTCCACTTCCAATCCAGCTCTCTGCTTGTGGCCTGGGAAAGCAGTACCCATGTGAGACACCCAGAGAAAGCTCCTGGCTTCAGAGTGTTCAGCTCTGTCCATAAAAGTCACGTGGGGAGTGAAAACAGTGGATGGAAAATCCTTATCCCTATAAATCCACCTTTCCAACAAAAATAAACCTTTTAAAAAATAAACATAAATAGTTTGTAGTTTTCTTCAAATAGGTCTCCTACATTTTTGGTTACATTTATTCCCAGATATTTCATACTTTTCTCTGTTATTTTGAATTGTATCTTGCTGGTTAAATCTTTTCCCATCTTGGGGCTGTTCGCATACACTATGGCTGTTAATTTTTGTTCATTAATTTTGTACCCTGCCACTCTACCAAACTCTCGTATAAGTTCTAGCAGTCACTGTATTGAGTCTCTTGGCTCTTCTACATAAAGAATCATATCATCTGCGTATAGTGAGCATTCCTAGGAATATAACCTGAACACTTGTTTTATGAGAAACCAACATGCACTCCTATGTTCATAGCAGCACAATCAGTAACTGCAAAAACATGGAAACAGCCAAAATGCCCATCAGCAGAGGATTGGATAGGAAAGCTATGGTTTATCTACTCCATGGAATACTACTCAGCTATTAAAAAAAACAAAATGCAGTTCTTTGTGGCCAAATGGGCCAAACTGGAAACCATAATGCTAAGGGAAATGAGCCAATCCCAAAAGGTTAAATACCACATGTTTGCCTTAATTTAAGATGATATGATGTTATGTATGACATGTTATGTATATTATATATTGTGTATAAACTAAAATTGAAATGTCAATGAGGTGGTCACAGAAGGTGGTTAAGAACTCGCATTTACTTTTAACATATTGGTTACTCATTACTATGTCAATTAATTCCATAATGATGTAAATTTTTGCTGATGGTATGTTGGAGCTTTTAATTGATCGGGATGATACTCTGCTGGCTCTGTCTTCAGACCAGAGAGGGTATACCTAAGAAGCCGTTGAACTTGACTGGACAATAAGATGCTGGACTCTATGTTTGGTATATGCTTGCAATGGGGGAATCTTAACTGAACTTGAACTGTGGTTATGCAATAAGGTGGAGGAATCCACCATGGTGGGAGGGTTTGGGGAGGGTTGGGGAGAACCCAAGTACCTATGAAACGGTGTCACATAATACAAAGTAATTAATGAATTAAAAAAATAAACATAAAAAGGCTTGATACTTCATCTTTGGACATGGAGGACTGAGTGTAATCCCTAAATGAGCAGAATGTCAGTCAAAAAGGAAGACATACAGTGATGCTGACTGGCACACTGGTTAGTTAGCACCATCATTTGAACACAGTTGCCCCTCAGAAGTTCATATTAGAACTTATTTCCCAATGTCACAAAGTCGAGAGCTGTAGGAACTTCCATCTACCTCTCCGCACAGTGTGAGGCCCTGAGCAGAAATTCCACATTCGAGAATTATGATACAATATTAACCCCTATAATTAAATAGCATCCAGTTTCAGGTCTTCTACAGAAAGCAGACTAAGTCAGTGATTTGCTCAACAGCCCCATTAATTCGCGAGAAAAGGTAAAGTGATACATGAAGATAAACAGATGGAATGGTCATGACATAACTCAAAAGAGAAAAAAAATGAAGATAGTTGAGGTTAGGATCCTCATTTGTGGTTTCCACCGGTTGAAAAAGTAGGAAAGACAAGGTAAGTTTAGGAATGTCTTAGAATCTACTTGAAGACGTGGACTGGCACTGAAGACGGGCATGCTGACAGATGCAACCCAGGATTGGAGCCCTCCTTAGTGAGGGAAGATAGTGCTGAGTCCCCAACACATCATGAAACTCACAGAATAAGACAGGAGAGAAGAATCTCTAGTTATTAGAGATAAATAAAGAGAAGACTGGCTCTTCATCTTGGTCTCCTGATTTTTATTTTGTTTTCTTCTCTGCTTTCGTAAGTAGAAGCAGGTGGAAGAGGATGAATGGCAGAATATGGTCCTATCTCCCTGCCACCACAGACAGGTGCGTTCTGCACATGATGTCTGAGAATGCACAATTACACTTTCCAATCAATAGTACTAGTTCTTAAATTAAAATCAAGCAGAGACCAAATTTGAGAATTTAATAACATCAAAACCATACAGGATCTTGTGAGATTTCTACCACAGAGAAGGAAATGAAGTGTTACATCGTAGTTTTTATTGTCTCAAAGATGATAACTCACAAACTGAACTGAGATACTCTAATTATCCTATTTCTTTAATACAAATGAAAAACACCACAAATAAATGATTAAAATATTGAACCTACTCCTTTAGTTCTCACAATATTTTACTGTTACTTTTTGTTTTGGGGATACAGAGACAAACACACAGAGGGATACCCAATCACTGATTCATTCTCCAAATATCTGCAATAGATAGTGCTGAGTGAGCAGAAGAAGTCGCCTAAGTACCTAGCAGGACTCAACTACTCGAGTCATCACTTTTTGCCTCCCAGCTTGCACGCTCGCAGGAAGTTATAATAGATAATGAAATTGAGACTTAAACCCAGACATTGCAATATGGGATGAGAGCATACCCATCAGGGACTTACCCACCACACTGAATGCCTGCCTCTTGAGTTACTTTTAAAATTACTATTTTATCCTTAAGGATATCGAAATTCATAGTAATTGAAGACCTTGCCAAAAGCGAATATGTATCAAATCCAAAATTTAAAATCAATTTTATTTCCAGTTATGACCTTCCAATACTGATATTATTCATACATGCATACACAGAGATATAAATATGTATTACTATACACATGATTGAAGATATATGCCACAAATATATAAACACATACACATATATATACACTTATATATATGTATATGTATATACACATACAGAGTTGTCCAACATACTGCATTGTTTTTCATTTCTGGGTGGCTTTTAATGTGTCTGTGTGTGGCAATAGAAAAAAAATATAAAAAATGTGCCAAAGCTGAAGTTATTTAGGAGATTAAAACTGATAATTGCTTCAGTGTGGAGTGCGTTACCCTCATAGGAGGAAAGCCATTGTTTAATTTTGGAATGTAATAAAATACCATACCTAAAAGCTAATATACAGCATTTGTCACCATCCCCATACAAAATATCACAAAAATTCCTTTTAATAAAGACATACTAAGACTGATTAGCACAAAAGGGACTATTTTGGCCATCAATAAAGGGCTGTAGAATGCAATTTCACATGAAGAGATTCCAACATTCTTGTGTTTGGATAATTCACATTCTGTAGAATAAAAATAACTTCATGTTAAACAAGGGCTGGCTTTTAACTACTACCACCCTGTGCAAATGCTGAGCAAACACACAAAAATTTATTCAAACCATCTGTAAATAAGACAAGTCCAGAGAATGTGCGATAAACATGTACAGTTTGAAATATGTAATATATTCTATTTGAAAACAAAAGCTATTTCAGGATGCTGCACTCAAGTGGGACTTGTCGCAAATGAACCTCAGCCCTTTAGAATTCTCCCCCTGAGGGGTTTCAACGTCTTCTGAAATAATGTACAAGTATATGACTGCGAATCACAACACTCTAGGCGCCTGCAAAAATGATGCTTTCATAAACATGTTCAAGAGAAAAAGGGAATGCTGCCATTAATTTGTGAGAACAGGTGTTTATACAGTGCCCCACATAGCGTTTACCAGGCAGAAAACAAAAAGAGTTATGTATCTACACCTTGGAGCTTCTTTTCTAACACTGATATAGATTATTCTTCATATAATTGACTATCCCCTGTATTGCAGATACAGGAGATATTAATTCACCTTTGATTCCTCATTTCTTTTCTTCCCACTTACATTCTATTTGCTTGTTTTAATCTCAATAACTTTTCTATTCCATACAGGCAAGTTAGTCTTACTTTTCAAGAGATTTGTTTTACTTTATATCAATTGCAACCAGCTAACTAAAACAAGATACTTTTTGAATTTATATGTTAAACTATATTGTTTAAAAGCTTAATTAAGTTATTGTCATAACTGTCCAAAAAGAGAATTGTCATCTTGTTTAATTAGTTTCAGAAAAGAATGAAACAACCATCTGCAATTCCCGTAGCAATGCAACTTTTAATGACTAATTAATATTGCAGAGTTACAATGGTCAGTAATGTAAAAGTTAGTAAATATTAACATTACCTTGCTTGTGCCACTAACTCATAAACATACAATAAATGAATTTTGTAAGCATTTATTCTGTTCCTACTTGGGCACTCTGGTAGATTCATACTAAACAGATTGCAAACATTAAGAGTTTAGGAACTGGCATGTAAGAACTCCACATTAAGGTACCCTTACTGATGTTAACTACCATTTATCTTGCCAAAGCAGATATTCTGTATTTAAAACAAGAATTCCTATTCTCAATGCTCTCCTGAAATAAGATATTGTAATTTAACCTATTAAGGGAGGGAGCTTAATTCCATACACTTAAATTTGAAGTGAGCCTGTGTCTGCTTCAACTGATTAGAATGTGGTAAAAATGAGACTGGGACCTTATTCCAAAGTCAGATTCTTAACTGGCCTTGCAACTTTTTTCATCTTCTTAGATGCCAAGTTCTGAGCGAGAAGTACCACTAACCTTGCTGCACCATGTTAGGAGAAGCCCAGACTGGGAGGTCAGATCCCAAAGAATAGGAATCGGTGAAGTCATTGTTACACAGTACTAGAAACTGAAACTCAGGCACTAGGTTAGGTATCTAATTAAATAAAACACCTATTGCCCTTGTGTGTAGAAACTTCTAGTCCAGTGGAAGGAACTAACGACAGAGAAAGCATTCAGTGACAATGCAGTAAAAGCACCACGATGGATAAAATGCAAGGAATTGTGGGAATGCATAGAAATGGTTCCTGTTCCAGTAGAGGGACATCAGGAATGATTCTGAGAGAATCTGCTTTTTGATCTTGCATGGAAAGGATACAGGGGTGTTGGCTCCAAAGAGAGAGAGAGAGTAACGGTATTACGGGAAGATGAGGTAGCATATGCAAAGTCACTGAGGTGAGCGAGAAAAGTGCTCATTACAGGAACAGAAGGACACTGAGAGTGAAGACAACAAAGACAGTGATGAGGGAGTGGCGATGGGTAAGGATGGAGGGCACACTGGGTCAGAGCACAAAAGGCCTTGATTGCTACATTAAGGCATCTTGCCTTTATTTTAAGGGAAATGGGAAGTCACTGAGAAGTTTAAACAGTGGAAAGACCTGATCAGCATTGCATTTATGAAAATGCCTTAGTACAGGCTATAGCAGGGATTAGATTGAAGAAAGGGCAAGGCTAAAGGCAACAGGACCACTTAGCAGAATATTATTGTAATGCAGGCAAGAGAAAATGACTATTGGAACTAGGAAAGTGCATTTATGCCTGGAGTTACATGTACCATTCAAAGGCATGGTGAGGCAGCAAAAATCTGCAGGAACAAATACTTGGATATTTGCATTTATGGTTCTGGAATGAGATCTGTAAAGCAATGGCTATCTATCATTAATGAGTACATCATTAGCAAAGTGACAGGATGATAAGAAACAGAACTTATCCCACTGATGGGGCAGGTATTCAAATGGGTCAAGAGATGGAGAAGAGGCTTTGTTCCAGAACCTAACCATAGATCAAAATCACAACATTGTATACAATCTCAAAAAGATGTTCATAACATACATGATCAACACCAGGGAACTGGCGAAAAGGATCACAGCACACATTAACATGTGTCTAAATAAAAAATTATAAACAGAGAAACATACCTAGGATCAGTGAAAACAGTGGCTTATAAAATAGTGCAGCATATCACAAATCCAAGCACTGTGAGTATATGTGGAGATGAAGAATCGAGTGGATATTCACTCACAGATCTAAACTGTGACTCTTTCTGAAGACACAGTTCATTGGCATGTTCATATTTTCACTTTATCTGTTTTTTCAAACTTTCCATATTAATATGGTAAATAAATTCATAGTCAATGCATAAAGAGCTTTTAAAATCATCAATTAATAATTAAATGAGCCAGAAAGAAAGACAGACATAGAACAGAGTGTTCTTATTCACTGCCTCCCTCTCTAAATGCTCACAATGGCCAAATTCAGAGCTGACACCTGGAAACTCAGTTCAAGTTTTTTATACGAGTGGTATGGACACATTCAGCTGAGCCATCCCCACTGCCTCCCAGGATCTGCATTAGCAGGAAGCTGGAGTCATGAGCTTGAGCCAGAGACGTGACCCAGATGGTATGTGGGTTAACTGTTAACTGCTAGGTTAAAGCTTAAATCTTAAGAGATCTTTTGTTGTGTTTTGCGTTTTAAATCCTATCTGTCTACTTTTAATTAGCACCAATGTTATTTCCAGCAATGACACTGATAATAATATTAATGATAGTTTTAAAGATTGAAAATACATTTTACAAAAGGCTGAGCACAAGCAAATATAAGTGCAAATAGTTGCTATTATTTCCCAATGTTATATATCTATCTCAAGTTCACATAAGTACCTATCACTCTAAAGCAGTTGCAGGGAAGTTAACTTCAATTTTTACTACAATACTAGATGTCACTTATCAATTACTTGAAAAAAGCTCTGCAGAACTCAAATATATGAGTTTGCCAAGAACTATGCCCTCAAAGTGCTTGTAATTAAATAGAGGGACAATCGATACAAATAGCAAATTCTAATGCATCATGAAAACAGACTTCTTTGGAAACAGATATATGAAAACTAAAGAAAGGGATAGTTGATTTTTACCAGCTAGAAGAAATCTTCACTTAGGCAATATTTAAGTGGGACCTTGAAAGATTAGAAGTGCTTCCCAGATGATCAAAAAGCAGCACGAGACATCAGTATGTTAAATTCAAATTCAAAGATTTCAACCAAACTGATTAAGAAAGCAGGAGTATGAATGTTCGGGAATGAGAGATAAGCAAATGGAAACAGATTGTGAAAACTCTTGAAAATCAGGACAACCAGTGAGAATTGATTCTAAAAGGAAAACATTATCAGACTTATGTGCAGTGCGGGATTGAAAAGAAACAGGAATATGGGCGAGAGATGAAGAGTAGAGACCAGTTCCGAGATGGGACAGTATTTCAATGAATAAGGATCAAAGGCCTGCGGTAGCAGATGTGAGAATGAAGATGAAGAGATTCAAGAGCTATTTTAGAAGAGACTGGAAGGAATTTGGTGCTAGTTAATTTTACGACACTGGTCAAATACAGAATGATTGATTATTCAGAACAAGATAGCCATAAAAGTATCTCAAGATATTAAGGTAAAAAGTCAAACAAAGTAGAATTTAGATAAGGACCTGTGGAGATTTTCCAGAGAACATAACATTCAGGAGAAAGGACATGGCCAGAAAAACAACATTGGGAACCATAAAAAACAACAACAACAACAACAAAAAAAAACAAGGAACACAAGTGAATCAAACAATGGCATGGTATCAAAAGAGAAAGGCACAAGGACAGAAGGGAACAGTATCTGTTGCTTATTTACCTCACTTCAGATACTTTACATACACTATCTCATTTGATTTTTGAAATCATCTACAAAACTGCATCATTGCAGAAAGTGAGTATAATAAAGGCCGAAGCCTTTAGATTTCAGCATTAGGATGCTGGATGGGAGCAAAATGGCATAAACAAGACATGGAGGCTTAAGATGTGAATGGGAACTAGGAAGTAAGTAATTAAACAACACTGAGTGGCAGAACACACGCTAGAAGGGTGAGCCAAGGAAATGCGAAAGTGGAGGAGTAGCAGAGTTAACAGTAAAGAGTAGGAAGGATAAGACAAAATGAAGATGAGGAAGCTAAAATGTCAGCATGCCAGGATAAGGAAAAGTAAATCAGTTTTGCTTCCGCGGGGGTGGTAAGGATTATGTAAGGCTACGTAAGGGAGACAGAAGAACAAGCTAAGCGGGAAGATAATCGGTTACTACTGATGATAGAGTGAGCAAATACAGAATCTGAGCCAATGAAAGTGTTGCTAGTTTAGAGCTAAATAGTCTCTATTAGTCTCTTCTTTGCTCCTAGAAAGGGTAGTAGAATGATCTGAGAGCTGAATAGTGAAAAGATGTTTTCCTGGCTCCCAATCTCCATGAAGTTCCAGGGATATTATATTTAAACCTTTGGCAAACAAACTTACTCCTGGTGACATAGACGATGACTTAGGTACTTCTTTATTTTTAGGAGACATTATTATTTTATTTAGGAGACATAATAATTATGCTTTACTATTGAGGAGATAGCATTGTGGCCCAGCACAGTAGGCTGCATTCCAGGATGCTGGATCCCCAATGGGCACCAGTTCAAATTCTGGCTGCTCGACTTTTTATTCAACACGTTCTACCCTTCAAATAAATAACTAAATCTTTCATTAAAAAGATTGTGCAATTTAAACTCTGTAGTAGCTTCTTGATGATGGAATTGTTAATAAATATAAACTGTATTTTAATCCACAAAGTAAAATTTCAGAGGCAGAAATCAACATGTGTTATTCAAGAATACAAAAAGACAGTCTTCTGAGCAATTAACACACTAAGTTTCAAACACTAACAGGAATATAGAAAGTAACATATTTTTAAATATAATGTGTCAAGGGTAAGAACATAGTACAAACAATGACAATGAAAGAAGAGCTAACATGATGCAGTAATTGATTTTATGTCATTGAAATGACAAGTGAAGTCATATATAATATAAATGTATTGGTTGGTGCTGCTCAACCAATCCACAGATATTACAAAGTCAAACACATACACACATACACAAACGCAAACATATCACATATCCACAGAGTCCATAGTCCTGGACAAAAGGATTCCAACTATTACAGAAGCTGAAATAAAAGTATCTGAGGTCAACATACAATAAACAGACCCAAATCATTCTTCTGCAGCATTATTTGCAGCTGTGATACAGCAAATCATTATGAGGAAATAATTCAAAAGGGTGGAGAAAAATCTATTTCCCATAGACCAAAGCAATGACTTACCTAGGTATAAAGAAAATTAAAACATAAAACTAGCCTTCATCAATAATACAGCACCATATTAGCAAGACATGTTCATGGTCTTCATGTGTTTATAAATGCAATCATCTTCAGTGGGTGAGTTAATATCTAATTTTATGGTTGTAATTTTCACATAGGTCAATTCGTTTAATGTGATAGTCAACAATACCACTTGATAAGTTCATAATTTGGACTGACTGTTGGGTGATTCTCCAAGAACAAGCTCATGTGACATGGAAATTATTTCATCATTCGTATTCAATAAACATGCTAAGAAGTAGAAAAGATTTTATTGGTCAGCCAAGAATGCCAGCAAAATGTACCTCCTGTCTGTCTGGTGCTGCAAGTGGCCAATCTCCTCCGGGCAGTCCTGTAACATCGGCTGGAGCTCCTCCTGAGGGGAAGGAGTCAGAGTGGCCGTGGACTGATGGCTATAGGACACAGCTGCTGGAGATGAAGCTGCTCCCCGCACAGGGGGCGTGGGGCCTCTTTCATCATCATCTTCTAATTCATCTTGTTGTAAATACATCCTTGCTGGTGGTACAGGGCATGGCATCTCTTGGTCATAGCTAAAACGAATTATAAGGACAGGTTGACTTATTCAGGTTTGTCAAACAAGCTCTTTGTATAGAAAGTACACCATCTGTTTTTTCAAATCCAAACATGCTGGGTTATGTTAGAGATATTAACATTTCAAGGACACGGAGCTTTGTGAAATACTATATATCAATCTTTTTCTAGAGATCACCAACTGCAATAGTATATTACAGGATCTGAAAAGTCAAGTGATAAAGAAATTCACTCTACATATTTAACTGAGGATATCCCAAATATATGCTTTGTATTCTGTCCCTCCAGCTCAACAGGATTTAAAGAAGGTATGACATTGAACTCAAAGATGGAGTTTTGGACTCGGAACCCATTTTCTTTTGAGAATCCTTTTGGAGCGAGACACACTGGAGAGCAACTGATTTAGTCCAACACAATACACCTCGCAACAGAAATCAAAACAGATCACTAGTTGTTACAGTAAGCATAGAAATTAACTAATTGGTTTTCATTGTGGATTGGTGAGTGAAAAAATACCTACAAAATAATGAAAAGGTTCTCAATGCCTCTGCCAGATCTGTGTAGGGTCCAACATGTATCTGGGGACCAGTCACAGGTGTCTTACCACAGGGAATATGGTTACTAATTAGAATGGCTGGTGTGTATCACATTTCTCATGATCTTTCTGCCTCTAGTCTTCCAGCTTCTGCTCTCCTTTTCTGGACTCTCCCATTGCTTTACAAGTGCTTTATAATTTGAACCAAGAGAGAATAAAATACTCAAGATTAAGGCAAGGTATACATATCTTCATTAGCTGGCTTATGTTTGCCTTCCCAGATTAACCTGTCTCTACTGCGTTTCCTGCCACCTCTGCAGGACTCCACATTTGTGCAACTGTTCTGAAGGTCTCTTACCTTTCATCGACAGAAACACTGTATTCTTCACTATTGCTGTGTGGGGGAGGATGTGCTGGGGGAGGGGGAAGCAGGTCTGCCCAGTTCATGCCACCCTGTTTTGGTACCTTGGGTGTTCGCGCCCCCTTCTTGTGCCCTTGACTCCCTAGAAAAGAAACAGAACATACATTTTTTATTTCTGGCCTTAAAATTTTCATTGTTCACAAGTGGATCATTTCTATAAATATAATCTTAAAATTGTATTTTTTATATAGAAACAAACATTTCTCATTAATTTTAAACAGAACTTTGTATAACAGAAGTAAAATATCATCAAGTTTATTGTCAAAATACACAGCAAAAAAGGAATAAAACCAGAAATGAATTTTATAAGACATACCATTAATAGTGATCTTCCTGAAGCAATTAATTGCATTATGGATTATCATCTAAAACAAATGAGCTGTAGACATATTTTCTGGAGTGCTTTTTATTATTTAATTGCTGGAACTCAAAATACAATATGATATAGATACGATCTATTAGAGTTCCACTGTAGCTTTAAATCACTGAATATATATAATTTGTACTTGTCCATTGAAGTGTTTTAGGCATGATAATATTACCAGCCTGCTTCACAAAGGCTGAGGCAGGAAAATAATTGCTGGAAGAATAAAACTAATGACAAAAGAGGCAGGAAAATAATCTGCCAAAAAAGACAAAAGGATTTCCAGCTACTGTTTCTAAAATTATGATTTAGAGCAAAATGATGTTGCTTGATTATTCTTAGTAGTTTGAAACAGTCCAATTATTCAAGTGCTCCAACACTCTGGTCTGAGAGACTGGACCTGTATTTTAAAATAGTGTGCCAGGAATTTTACAGCATTCATTCTTAAAAGCTGTGGACTGAAGTTTTTGTAGTTTCTCCCTAATACATTCCAGATTCAGATGGTTGCTACAGACAATAAGCCCAAAATTGTTTTTATTTTCATGTGATACTTCAATTTCGTCAAATTGGTCGTATGTTTTTCTTTTTAACCATATAAGCAACAGCTCCAAGTTACATGGTGCATGAAACAGGTCTTAGCAGTTCTTTCTTTTTTCCTAACTCAGGCGGGAGTTCTCAGTATAACGGGTTTGTGTGTTAAACCAGATGTTCTTGCTCAGGCATGTTATTGCACCCAGTGTGGGCCGAGGGACAGGCTGTTATTAATGAACGAGGCCCACCAGCCCTCTGCCCAGGCGTCTCTGTGCTCTCTTCTGCCACTCTGTGGCCTTGCTGACACTAATCAGCATCTTTCTTTTGATTTCTTGACACACAGCCACTGTAACATGTACATGTTCTCAAGATGTCCAACATCACAAAATATCTCCTACATTTCATTGACTTGATCTGCTCTCTCCCCTAATTGGCACCATAATGTACACCCTTATACTGTTTCACGAACTATTCACAGAACACCAAATGATAAATAACTATAAAACATCAAGATCTAGCTACCTAACCTATGGGATGGAAAAACTAGAGTTTTTCCCATTAAGAAATGATTCTCTCTGTAAGGGACTAAGAATTCAAAGATACAATGGCATAAAATCATCAACAATTAACATATTTTTAATATTGTTTACTCAAAACAGAAAATCAGAAAAACATAAGAAGGACAGGAACACTTAATTAAAAACACCTAGCAACAAATTTAATCCAGTTGCTGGCAGGTGCTATTTTCACCATGTCTTGGAGCCACAGGCTGGTCCTGTGGTCAGTGACTCTATTCTCATTGTGATGTGACTTGCCACATGTTAGCTTGAATAATGAACCGCCTTTAAGTAGAAAAACAGGGTGTAAGTACCCATCTGCAGGCCCTATCAGAAGAACAGCTGGCAAACAGCTGTAATAGCACGCAGATCCCAGGAAATAGGCCTCAACGTGGCCTTCAAGGCACTTACAGACTGAGGTTGGGAGACTGCTTCAGAAGTTTACTGGTACAAACATCGAGGAACCATAGAGAGATGGGAAACAGAGACAAATCCCCATTGGATCTCCAGCTAATCTGACTGACTTCTACGCCTTTGATTCTGCTCAAGCACACTCAAACACCATGTGCTTTGAAAGTGTAGTTTCAGCTCATAATATATTCAGCAAATTATGTTTACAATATTTTTAGTTATGATTGGTGAGGAAAATAGCTTTATAAAATCTCTTTTATTTGATAGAGAATGACAGGCAAAGACAGATACAAACACACAGCCTTCCCCCCACCCCCCACCACTCCATCTGCTGGTTCACTCCACAGACGCGCACAATGGCTAGAGCCAAAGCCTGGAACAGAGAACCAAACTATTACAGCCATGATCTGCTGCTTTCCAGGGTGTGCACTCGTAGAAAGCTGGAATCAGGAGCTTGAGCTGGTAAGCGAATGCAGGTACTCTAATGTGGAATGCAGATGTCCTAACCAGTGCCTTAAAACATAGGACACAGGCTTGCTCCCACAAAAAGATTAAAAAAATTTAAACATTATAAAGAGGGGGGAGAGGGATGGGAGGAAGGGAAGGGGGAAGAAGAGAGAGAGAGAGAGAGAGATCTTCCATCCATTAGTACAGCTTCATCCACGGGGCAACAGCCTATACTGGATCAGTCTTAGGCCAGGAGCCAACAGCTTCATCTGGGTCTCCCGCATGACTGGTGGGAACTCAGATCCATGAACTATGTACCTCTGGTTTTCTCAGTCCATTAGCAGGGAGATGTATCAAAATGCAGCAGTGTAGCCAGGACACAAATCAACGCCTACATGGGATACCCACATCACAACAGGCAGTTTTATCTATTCCACTATAATGCTGCCTCCTCACCCCCACACAATTTAACTCCTTTGAAAGATAACCCATGATCTGGCTTTTCTAACACTCATTAATGAGGAGGAAAATAGGATGCTCAGTTATTGTTGGCCTTTAGAACACACACCTTTCAGTGAGGAGACAGTCTCTTGAGTTACACAGATAAGACTCACACTTGGAATTCAAAATATATGAAATAGTTACACGTCTCCTACATGGTCAGTCCACCAATATTCACTTGCTGATCTTGGAGCACCATCTTTTTAAAAGGACAGGTTGATTTTCCCCTTACTTACCAGATGTGCTACTGCCCCGGTCTGAACTGTTATAGGATCCTCCTGTATTTTGGTCATATGATTGATTGTAGGGGATAGTTGGAGGAATTGCATCATTTGCTCGATAATCTAGACATGTCAATTGGAAAAAATAAGCATGATTTTCATTGTGTTAATCATTTTTTAAAATTTCTAAGTCATTGCAGAAACTAACCAGATAATTTACTCACTTTTCATTTTTACATTCAGATGTCCCAGAAATGAAAGTTTTAGGTTAAAAATGGAGATTTATACACACACACACAGACACACACACACACTCTCTCTCTCTCTCTCTCTCTCACACACACACATATATATAAAATTGTAAGTGTAGTTATATATAAGATATCTAAGGTTAAAATATTACAAAACAAAACTATAGCAGTAGATATCATAAAACCATCATGTCTGCAAATCATACAACATAAATTATATTAAAATATACATTAAAATGGAAAATTGTCAGCAAGATTATATCTGACAAAAGCTATATCCATGATAGGGAAACAAAAATGTCTTAATTGGCCCCAGAAATGCTTCTGCTTACTTAGGCAAAGGTAAAAATCTAAATGGAAAGCTCCCCATTGGAACTGGAATTTAGTCTGTTAACCATGTGTCAGTCTAGCTGCATTCCAGCGTCTTTATTACAGTCTGAGCTACCAAATCTGCTTACAGGCAATGTAAACAATTGGAAATATTT
The DNA here is from genome assembly GCF_030435755.1 of Ochotona princeps. Classification (NCBI taxonomy): domain Eukaryota; kingdom Metazoa; phylum Chordata; class Mammalia; order Lagomorpha; family Ochotonidae; genus Ochotona; species Ochotona princeps. The sequence goes on from NC_080834.1 coordinate 53,525,328, forward strand.
GTACAGAAGACTGTCAGAGCTTTCCAAAGTCAAGAGTAAAACCACACACTAACGAAGAATAATGGGACAACAGCTTGAATCCCCCCTGTAAATTCCATAATTGCAGAGCCTGTTCCATTCACTTTTGTCAATCTTTGTCATGAATTCATATAGTGCTCTCCTTAAATATTTATTAGATTAGGTTATCATTTCAATCAGCTGCTTATCCAAATGTGGGAAAAGGCTAGATGACTTTGTAACCAATTTAAAACACATCCTATAAACAAAGACTATCAAAGGGATTGTTTCAGTTATCTTTTTGTAATCTTCATCTGCAATGTGTTATATTTTTGAAGAAAATATTTCCAACTCAAGCCAAAGGAAAATATGAGAATACTACCAAAAGTTAGTGAAAAATTGAATTCAAAGGTAATTTCATTTTGCTACAAAACACTTTTGAAGTACATGCATGCCCATGAGTCCATATCTCAAACTATCTGAAATAAAATGTATTCTTTACTTGGGCACTTGCACAACATTGCCCCACATTAGAGCAATACCTTTTTTCTAGAGGTATACTTTTGCAAATCAGGTTATTAAAGCAGTAGCCTAAAGGACTACAAAGAAACCAAATACCTATCTCCTCCAACTCTCACACATTACAATGGAGAAACATTCCCCTCAGGCCATAAAATACTATGCTGCTGCTTCAAGTTAATTCTAAACTCAATTTATTTTAGATTCTATACTGACAGACTTCAATCAGGCCAACCAAAGAAGTGTAGGCCTTAAAATTATATATATTGCAAGTCTTAGTAACCACACAAGGTAAGTGTAATACAACAAATTGAACTACTTCTCCAGTTCAAGTTTAATTTAATTATTTTCCTTCAGTTTAATATAAAAAAATGCCATTCATTTATATGACCATGTAGAAGCAATTATCTTTCATCCTCAAGTGGAAAGAATGGGATAGTCTATTTATGGAAAATGTGAGGTATTGTGGTTGGACATCTGCCTTATGAATAAAAGATTATCTGTCCTCAGCAATTCCTCACCTACTATTAAATTTAAATTAATCTCAAAACCGTTTGAAAATGCTTATATATTATTATAAAATCAATTTTCCAGTGTTATTGTTGTGCTAATGAACTCTTTGACACTGGAAATTTTGAAACCAAAGAAATAAGAAAATATTGGGAACCAAAGAAATGGTCTGACTCGCGAGTCTCAGACAAGTCTCAACAGCTCATCCTGAAGGGTCAAGAGCATCAGTGCAGCAAAGCATGGGAGAGAATGGTAAGCTTATCACCTTTGTTCAGCTTGTTCTGCTCCATGATGTTATACTGAACTGGTGCCACCTCTTGCTTCTGCGGACCAGGTGGTTTCCAGTGCTTCTCGCCGGAGTCCCCACTGCCATTGCTCATGTTATTGCTGAGGTTTGACTGGATGAGTTGGGTGGTGGCGTAAGGTGTGGGCTGCCCTGATGGATTGACAAAACGCCCATCCTTCAGATTTGGGCTATTGAAGGTTTTCATCTCATTGATTTTGTTACTAAGGTCCACATCACCATAAACAGTTGACTCAGGGAGCATCAGATTTGTTTGTTTGTTATCCAGTTGGTTGTTATAATTTGCTATACAATCAGCTATGTGCAATGGAGAGGAAAAGGAAAACGTCATTCTGCAGGGTTCTTGGTTTCAAATTTCTAAGTAGCTTTGCCAGTCACAGTGAACTTGCTAGTTATAGTACAAGCGGACTTAAGGAAGACCGACACACAAAGTCTTACACACTTTCTAAAGAAAACAAAACCAGATGAAATAAGACAGAATCTGCATGGAGAATCATTTTGAGTATCAATTTCTTCCAGCAAATAATTCATCCAATTTAACATAGGTTTTCTTTGCCAACTTCATTATTAATGATATCACTTAAAAAATAAAGGTGTAAATGCCTTTATTGTCTACTTTAAATCGTCTGGTCTTGGGCTACTGTACTATTGGAAACAGTTGTTGAAGCAACAGAACAAATTATGTGGGTTGAGATTTCAGACAGAGGCAACAAAAACTGTCTGTAGCTCCAAGTTCTTGAGATGCCACTATTTTATAAAGTAACTCAACTAAAGAAATATGAGAAACAGGCATAAATTGTTACTAAACAGTGAGAATAACTTGATTAGCTCTTCACTTCGTCATGTAGAATTATTATTGTGAGAGAAGATGCTAGGAAACCATTTTTCATGCCTTTATAAAGACACGTCAAAATGCCTAAGAATACAGTAAAAATAGCTAAATGAATCCTAGTAACCATGGACATTTAATTAAATAAAGCCTGGACTAATTCCTAATGTGACTCAGATCTCACTTTCACTCTAAATTTTCTTTCATTTAGATATTTGGGAATTAAATAACTGATACAGACATATTTAAAGTATACAGTGGAAGAGCACTGAACAGCAGGAACAGCTGAAGTCATTTTAACATTAAAATATTTTAAGGAAATTAATTAAGCTTAAAACATCATTACTTCGTTCATGTTGCTTAAAACTGTCACCAGCCTTACTTAGAGAATTGTTTCTAAACTGGACATTTTTAAGAAATGATAAGTTAACATGCTTGCTACTGAATACGTAAGTATGAATGCACTCTTAGCAAATCCATAAATTCTTTATCTTACTGAACTTAACCACTGTGCATTTCAACCATAAAGGCCTGGGATGTGGGGACATGTAATTCATCTGGCCTTCCTAGGTATTAAATTTTGTTTAACAGTGGTCAAGAAATAACATAAAGGCACCAATGTTCCAGTAATCTAATTTTGCTTTGCTGGTCATTCTATATGAATGCTCTCCAATAGAATTGCTTGAAATGATGGACACAGTCTGTATTGTTCAGTTGAGTAGTCACTGGGCACATGTTGCTTCAGAGCAATTGAATTACATATAACAATTGAGAAATTGAATTGAAATTATATTTATTCCATCAATTTAATGTAAATAGCGATCGGTAGCCACTGGCTACCACATTAGCCAAGACAGTTGCAAATCTCAATTTAAATGAGTATCACCATTTTTCTTCCTTGTAAGTGTCAGCACAGTGTTTCTCTCACTACTGATTATGTGGTTATTTACCTTTCAGGATAACTAAGCTAATCCTTCACCTGCAATCCCCTCATTCCAAATGGGTGCTGGTTCCTGTCCAGGCCGTTCTATTTCCTATCCAGCTCCCTGCTGATGGCCTGGGAAAGCAGGAGGAGAGATCAAGGTCTGGGCACCTGCACCCTAGTGGGAGATAGGAAGGAAGTGCCTGACTCCTGGTTTCTGATGGGCTCAACTCTGGCTATTGTAGCCATTTGGGCGAGTGAGTCAGCAGAGCCGACAGGTGGAAGCTCTGTCTTTCCATCTCTGTAACCTTGCCTTTCATGTCAAAGCAAAATAAATCTTTAAAAGTAAAAGAAAAAACATTAGAAGGATTTAAGCGTACAAGTACAGACTGTTAAACCATAACTTAAATGTCATCTTGTTTTTCCGTTGAATTACAAATGCTATATTACATCCATAGTCATCTTTAATCTCAATATATTCTATGTGAATACTGATTATTTTTTTGTAAAAGAACATTTATTTTGTTATCTGAAATCTTTTTTACTTTGCATCCAATCTTTTCCTATTATGGCTAAGTGCAAAATATTTCTTAATAAAAATACACAATAGGAAATAATTGTATGCACACACTCATCTAAAAAACACATATTTCCTAAATCTCTAGTATTTTTAGACAACAAAATGTGACTTAAAATTTGTGTTATTTTTTACTTAAAATCCTGTTATTACTATTGTACAATTCTTGTATTTATGGATGTATTGAACTTTTGTCATTCCCTGAATGCTAAAAATAATACTACAAATACCTAAATAGTTGCAATTAAACAGCATAGCCACATATATTCTTAAAAAGAGAAATATTTGGAAATGATTTCATTTTTCTTTATTTGCTATCTATTCTAGAATTTACACTCTGCAGGAAAATTACATGCTATGGGAAAATCTTCACGGAAGGTAAGCTATGGAGGATTGGGGATGGGAGAAGTACAGGCGTCAGGCTAGTCTGCTAGTCTATAGTAAGCATTTCACGAAAACACGTTGTCCAAGTTCTCTCTGTGTCCCTAACCTGGGCGACTGTATGTTGTCAGGTTGCTGTCGCTGTTCCCGTTGCCTGCTGTGCAGCAGTTGATGGAGCAGTCATTGTGATTGTTGCCAGTGTTTGGCCACGTGTCAGCCAGCCATGGCTGTGTGGCAGGCTCACTGATGTTCAGAAGTCCTGGCCTAAAGGGGGGGGAAGGGGGGAGGAGGGAAATAGACAAGCAAAGGTTATGTAAATAGCAAAGAGTATTTCCTATTCCGAACGCCAACATGCTCTTCATTGCTTTATTCTCACAAACAACTAGCTGAATCATGCTGAGTGATATTATTCCCTATGCTACACAGACAAGGCCATTGCAAAAATCATGTTCCAAGGTTTGCATCAATTTGCATAGAAAAATAAATGTAAATTGGAAGGGTTTACACATAAGATTGACCATCATTTGCAATGTTTGCTATATTTAGAGATGATGATTAATAACCAAACATGAAATCTGAATGTGTAAATACTATAAATTTGAGTCACTTAGTGGCTTAACAAATATCCTAGATAAGGCAGCTTTCATATTTTCAATTTTGACTTAAGTCAAAAATTCACAAGTCTTCTCACACCTTTACTGAAAAATGGAACGAGTTTCTTTACTTAGACAATGGATCCTTCTTAGTGAGCACATTTACATAGTTTTCTTAGAGACTCTTCCAAAAAGTTCGAGGTTCTGTGACATTTTGCCTGGAGCCCCATCAAAGTTTTAGTGCACATTTCTGGAAGCCTGTCAACATTTTCTGATGGTGATAATAAAAAATGTCCTAAACCCCTACATAAGCAAAGGAAAGCTACTGGGTTGTACCTGGTAAAACAAAATCGTACACTGCAAGATGCAATAGCATTCTTTTTTTTTTTTTTTTCTGGAAGGGGAGGCAGGAAAACCTTAACAGGTGGTAATCCGCTTTGACCACACATTGGAGTTGCAAAATACATAAGCAATTCTGAATGGGAGACTCAGAACACTTGTGCAAAGGACTAAAACTCCAGTCCACAAAGGCCATTCTTTCCGGTTCTTTCCAAAGCACTGACAAAAGTGATAATTCAGCAGAAAAGGTGACAATGTACAACCTGTCCCAACAGTAGGTACTATGGATGCTGCAAAGATTTTCTTTGAGATTTAATTTGCTTCATTGCTCATTTGTGGCTTCTTTAATAAAGTATAATCACTAAGCTTCTCATTTACCTGAAACTCAAAAACCTGACATTTCCCTTACCATAGTTCCTAAGTCATCAACTGGGGAAGTTCATCATGAAAAAAAAAAAAGGTAATTGTAGGAACAATTCATTTTAATGCAGAATATCTGTATTCAACTGTGTGTGTGCATTTATTTATACAATAAAATGAATGCACATACTCTTTGTTCTTGAGATGAAGCCTTATTCTGAATTTATTCACATATACTAACTAATGCATTTAATTAACACCACAACTTTACAAAGAAAATGCTGCTAACAGGCAAACTTTACATGTAAGAATATGGCACATTTGAGAAGTGTTAGAAACTTGCACATGGTCATACAGGATGAATTCATGGTAAAGCTAGGATTCAAACTCAGGCAATGTGGCCCTAGAATTCTCTCCTGCATCCAGGAGGGAAAAAATACATATGCTGGAGTGTGTAGAAACCTCCTAAAGCTCTCCTAAAGATTTAGTTTATTTTTATTACAAAGTCAGATATACCGAGAGGAGGAGAGATAGAGAGGAAGTGGAGCTGCCGGGATTAGAACCAGCGGCCATATGGGATCAAGGTGAGGACCTTAGCCACTAGGCCACGCTGCCAAGCCCAGCTCTCACATATTCTTAATAAAAGGAAGAAAGGAGAAATCCATCTGAAGTACTGAAATTTAGGATAAAGCTGTAAAGACTGAGCCAACAGACCATTAAAATTGTTGATAAGAACATGCTTTGAAGAGTAATGCTGCTGAGCTGTTGAAATTTCAAACATTTAAATGCAAGCTATATGAGAGATATCTGGGTTCTTTGAAATAGATGTCAGTTGCAGAAATTCCTTCCTGAGTAATCTTTAGTTTTCCTATTTTATTTCCCCCGAACTTAAACTACGAATGTTATCGCTTGCAATGGGGGAATCTCAACTGAACTTGAGCTGTGGTTATGCAACAAGGTGGAGGAATCCACCATGGTGGGAGGGTTTGGGGAGGGGTGGGGAGAACCCAAGTATCTATGTAATTGTGTCACATAATACAATGTAATTACTGAAGTTAAATAATAAATATATAAAAAAAAATAAATAAATAAAACTCCATACTTGACACTGTACAAATGCTATGGGTGTTTGAAGTATGGGTCAATTAGAAATCTTCCAGTCTGAGTTGTATGTTTGAAAATGAATAAACAATATTTCTATGCTACTAGGAATACCTCTGAAAAACACTTTCTCAGTGGATACTTTGATGTCATCAGGGGCTGAGAGAACTTTTCACACATATGGGTGATTTCCAACAGGAAGGAAGATTAACAACTTAAATCCTGTTTTTTTAAGACTTGAATTTGGATGTGAGTCATAGTTATTTGCCCAAACAAATACTAAAATGCCCTAGGTGTATTAGTCTTTTTTAAACTGTAAACTTTATAGGCTGCCTTTAATACATTGAGCTTTACCTAGTGTTTTTGAAACAGATTTTAGCTGCCCAAAAATAAAATAATTAAGCAAAAGCAAACTGAACATTAGTTACAAGGATGAACCAGTGTCTAGGATATGTAATGTTATCATATCTGGGTATATACAGTTTCAAAATGCCTTTACACCAAAATAAACTCATCTTTCAATTCATTTTCCATGAATTTTTTAAAGTACCATTAAAATTTCTGAAGGGAGTAGATTTGTGTCATAAAGCAAAAGAAGACACATGTACTTTAATCATTGTGTGACAATGACCTTTAATCTCTCATCTTGTCTTTCTTAAGTTATTTTCATCACACATTCCAGGAAAAATTATCTGAACTATTCAACCACAAAATAAAACACTCCCGGGTCCAGGAGCTGGGAAAATGGTGGTAAAAGCTAGCTCTAAGGCTTGTTGGGCTGCAAGCCGGGGGATAAAGCTAAGCCAGCCAATGCCATAGCGAGGAGTAGGGCTTGAGCTGTATTTCTTTGTCACATCCCACTGACAGGAAATATAACACTGGCACTCCCTGTAAAATGAGCATGATTTCTTACCCCTCTTCAATTTTCCTCTCCTTTGACATGGTTTATGTCTTTGCTAGAATTTTAAGTTTTTTTTTTACAAGAAATTTTAGGATATTTGATGTAGAAAACTAAATGAATAGAAACACACAGCTACTTAATAATTCTATGGTTGACGCCCTGAATAACCTCACATAGACTTTGCATTTTTCCAGGTGACAGAGGGTCAACCAACTTGCCATAATCCTCCTTCTCTCCTTTCTGGGAACTGGATTTCTAATCTTTGGGAATTAGAAGAGAGTCCTAGATTACCAAATCTTTCAGTAGAGTAAAAACTTAGCTCAAAATATATCACTAACTGAACTCAGGTCTTCCAACATTAATTTTATCATCTACTCCATCATGACTTTCTTGAACACATACTGGTAACATTTTTCAAAGATAAATAATCCATATGATATATTTGAATATATTGACACAATTTATTGAATCATAATAAGCAATAGGGAAAAAATCACTAAATGATAGGTCGTGTCTATAGGTATTCCAGTTCTCACTTTTTATTCCCAGGGGCATCATACACTAAAGAGCGACAAACCCCTTCTGTTAAGACCCACATGGCAACCTCTTAAGCCTCTATAGTCATATTTCTGCTGTACCCACTCAACTTGGCCACCTCAGTGCAAAAGCACACATGGAAATACAAGAAATGAGCCTTTCCATATTATCAAATTCTGCTTATGCAAACAATATTAGGCTGGATATTGTTTAAGGATGAGCATGACTGAAGCAAAAGAACTGTGTTGCTCTTATTTGGTGCTTAATAATATAGTTTACAGCAAAAGGTTCGAGAAAGGTTTCAGAAGGGGAAGTTCAATAAACACAAGAGGGGCAATGAACCCACATCTCAGGCTGACATTAAGCAGATGCAGTGTGTTTGGAACAGGTAAGAGAATCCAACATTGGCACATACCAGGTAGGTGACAGTGATTGTGGTGCGCTGCTCATAGGGATATGAAGTGGATTTGCAAAGCCCTCAGGCTTGTAGGTTTCACATGCATTGCTGAGTTAGGGGCTTGATATTTTAATCATGCTGGGTCCTACAGAAAATGGGATTTTCAGCAGTTCACAGACATGATCAATATGCATTTCATAAGCTCATTCTTGTTTCAATGAGCAAGTGGAATTGGCAGGATGCAGCGTTCATTAAGAAGCTGAAGGAAGGCCAGCTGAAAAATTCTGTCATGGATTAGGTAAAAGGAGAAGAAGGGCTTGAAGTGAAAGAATATTAGGAATAGTGCTAAAGGTCAGAGCTGCAGTCAAAGGGATGCTGTGATGGATGAAGAAGTTGGGAGGGGATGACCAGAAAGCTTTGGCTTGTATAGTGTCAGTCAAGTGAAGTGGAAAGCCAAAAGCAATCAGAGTGTAGGGGACGGACATGAAAGACGGCAATGCAGAAATGGGCTTTGCTCTTCATTCTCCCACACCTGCTGGAACATGAAACAGTCGCAAAGACCCATACCATCACACACAGCGAGGACGCCTCTTCTTAATGCACCTCTGTATTTCTTGCATGTTCAATTTATCCCACTGCCCTTATTAACTACGGATACTACACAACATGACGTTTTAAAAAAGACACTGATTATTTGTCATCTACCTCCCCCACTATAACATAAAGACAAGAATTTTAAATGTCACTCTGATACATTCCAAGCAACCAAAAGAGCAGCTGTCACACAATAGGTATTCAATCTATTTAACAAATAAAGTTATCTGTAAAACTCAAGGCTTCTTCCAACATCCAAACCTTCCCCATCCCTTCATTATGGAAAAGTAATACTTTCTGCTTACTCTTTTACATAGATCAGTCTTTCTGTGGTATTCTAGTATAAATACAAAAACCTATGTCTGTGTTGTGTCTCAGTGAGGTTTCCACTCAGGTACACATCACATTGTCAGTTCTGCCATAGAAACTAGAGTTGCTGCCTCAGCACTTCTGGCACTGTTTCCAATGTGATGGTTTGGTGTATCTTGGCTGTAAATTCCTTTACAGCAGGAACCAGGTTGGTATTTCTGATTCTGCACATGTGTGTGAACATGCGCACACAAGTCCGTGCACATGAACTAGTGAAGAACGTATATAAGAAGCTCAAAGGGCACTTCCCTATTCTTGGATGAATAGAAAAATTGAGGTCTACTGTCATGATTGTAGACATGTGGAGAGGTGGTTGACAATCAGTCATTCCACAGCAACCCACAGGGTAATGTTCTGGCGCCAAAGGCACTTTCATGCACGGAGGGGTTGTGGATAGGAGGTGATTCTCCCAAATGCACAACCACATTCTACTTGAATTCCCACAGTAAGTGGTTTAACTCATGTTGAAGATATCCTTAGTTTTGGGGTCTTCCAGCATCTGGTTTTGTTTCACAAGTTTGAAAACAGGAGAAAAGCAGTGCCCAGGAAAGAAAGCAAGAATTCTTCTTGCCAAATTTGTATGGTTTGTGCTGAAGATGGCCGATAGTCACCGTTCTTTCATTGTTCTTTGTCATGCACATGTTCTGCCAAATCTTTCAATGTTTGGAATCGGATGATTTGTTTCTAGGATTCAGGAGGAAAGCTTCTTCACTGCTCAGTAGTAGTAAGCACATCTTTTAACTATACAAGGACATGAGGTAAGTTAATCAAGCCTGAATTAGAAAATCGCTTGGTTGATGATTGTTTTTCTTATACCTTAAGCTAGATGAAACTGTTTTGGGGGAGGAAAATTACTCTTATTGTGGAAAATCCTGACAGTTGGCTCATGTAATTGATACCTTATTTCAGCCCCTTTCAGCCGCCTGTCACATCAATTTGTGATTTCTCTGTGAATATATTAAAGTTCACTGAATAATCATGACCAAAAGAAATAATAAATCTAAGATCCAGGCTAATTTTAATGAGGGTGCAGAAAAGACTTTTTGTTAACAAGCTACATAGGTTTCTTCTTTCATCTGAACATATTTCCCTACAAATGGAGATGTAAACTATGTTGATTTCATAACACGAACAAACAAACATAACCTGCAACAACTGGCAAGCAACTGCTGTGTTTAGCAGGTTTTCAAGTGAACACTTTTCTTTGAAATTATCTTTAACCAGCCATAGTTCTTAATCTTCATAAATGCCATAGCTTAATCACTTTAACGCCTGTTAATTATCTATTATAGCAGCAAGCCTGTTTTTTCTTGGTTCACGTGCTCCCTCTGGTGTTCATTTGCTGAGAAACAACTGTCCCTGCTAAGACCTAATACCTGTATTTTTGTGCCTAAAGCTTGGTGGAACAGCATAATTCAATGGAGCTTTTTTTTTTCCTTAAGGAATTAGAGAAATTTCACCTTTAAATCAAATCTTGCAAGCAAAAAGAGTGACATCTTGGAAAAATACAATAAGTAATATCTGAAACCCATTTATGATCAACAAAACAAGTGAGACAATTACCTCCCTCCGCTGCTCACAGCTTCTCCTCCTCTCTGATAAGTTACTAGAAAGTCACAAAAAAGAAAAAGGAACAGTTAAGAGCCATGTTTATATATTTGAAATAGCTGATTTTGTGAAAAATCTCGTCTATATGGCATTCTATCTCCCTTTCTACTCAGAAGAATCACAAAAAAGTCACAGGACACAGATTTCTGATCCACCTGGTCATTTTCTGAGCGTGTTTACAATGACAACATCACTCTTAGCTTCTTCTCACAACATGATTAAGAATTAGCCAAAATAAATAAAAAAAACTGTTCAGTACATGCCTATTAAATAGAATGATCACACCTTTATACATTAGCATTCCCATAGATTGTTCAGTTTTGAATGTATGACATTGTATGGTTTTTTAATTGTAATCTTAAATTCAGAAAAAAGTTCCTTCTAGTGGATTATGTTCCCAGAACTTGGAATACCAGTAGAACAAAGCTCAATGGTGAATCTTCCTACAGACAAAATGGCGCAGCAAGCGGTGACTATCAATTAATGTGTCCTATTTTTTCATTGTGACTTATAGAAATATCTGTATTATATTTATATCAGACATGTACCTATCATAAAAACACATTTTAACATTCTTGAAAGCATTTTCAGCTCAATAAATTTTGGCAATAAAAAAATGTAGCCATAACAGCAACAGTAAGAATTTGCACGTAGTTAGGCCTGAGGTTAAGAAGATTAGCTTTTCTGTAAACACAGACACATTTTTCTAGGAAGAAATGTATTTTCAAAAGCTGCCAAATTCTGCTACTTAGAAAAACTCAAAACTGCGAGTCTGTTAGGGAGAGATAACTGCTCCAAATGATTACAATAACAGGATTAAAAGCGGGCAGCGTAACTTCAGGTACCCCTTCTAGCAGAGGTGAGCAGAGAGAAGCGGACCCACTTTGCAAGAGGCTGAAGAGAGCCGAATGCTAGGACTTGGAGATAACGACAAGTTTTATCCATCCCATGTGCTGGATTTTTTGGTCACCTTTAAGGATATTGATCCCCTGGACACAGAATTACAAGGGAAAGAAAATTTTTGTTGGAAAAAACCTGAAATCGCAGCTTAATTAAGGGGAGGAAAACCACTGCCAAGTATGAAATAATCAATAAAGTCATTAGCATGTTAAATCATGCTCAGGTCAGAAGCAGTGTGTCTACCTAATGAAACACATGCAAACAAGACTGCGATGCAGTGTGGGGTGGCGAACAATTACATTCGATGGGTGGAAAGCAACACCAACCATTTCTATTTCCAAGGCATGCCTGGGGTGGCTATTTGAAGCACTGTATTCCATTTTATGTCCATTCCCCCAACTTACAGGCAGAAAAAATCGAAAATAAAAACAGAAACATAATAGTATAACACATGCCAAACTAACAAAGGAAAGGAGGAGGGTAAGTGCAAAAATATACCTGTTGGTGTGAAGGTAAAAGACGGGACTGAAAAATCAAAACAAAAAATAAACCAGTTATTAAGCTGAAGAAAGAAAGCGAACATATCACATTAGTATAAATCAAGCAGACAGCTGAACATAAAACAAATGTAAATAACTAAGCCCGTTGTTCTGACAATTTGATATATGAATAAAACCAACTTTGAGGTTGACAAAAGCAGCTTGTCTCTACAGGTACCATTCTGAAGCGTCTGACAGCCCACTGTGCTTGGGGAACCGTGCTGGGTTAGCCTGCAGACGACCTTGAGTTTAGCAACACAGATTTAGCTCTCGGCTTTCGTACAAACAGGAATGCTCTGCTATTAATCATCTCCAAACATGGGATGATGGATTCTTAAACAAGTATTATCAGGGACTTGCTGGAACTTTATCTCAAAATCTGAAAGTAAATGCTTATTAATGTGGACTCATAGGTGAATTTAAGTGTTTGCCACGGAGCTGGGGGGAGTGGGAGGAAGGAAGGAAGAAAGAAAGGAAGGAAGGAAGGAAGGAAGGAGGGAAGGAAGGAAGGAAGGAAGGAAGGAAGGAAGGAAGGAAGGAAGGAAGGAAGGAAGAAAGGAAGACACAAAAACAAAGAGAACCATGAAATCAAACTGTTTCCCTGACTAGAAATACTTGGCTGTCTGACATTCTACACTAACAGTCCAATGCTTCACTTTGATTATCACAAAAATTTGTGAATGGACCAAACTACATTCAGTTTTATATTTCAATTTTTTTCAATTCCAATCTGTATTTGCACAATTTCTAGGAGTAGGCTGAATGTTTTGTCTTTAAAGCTACGTGAGAATTTAAAACAACAGGAAATAACACCCTCTGAAACCCTTCACTCTCTCTGCAGTTATAAATCTTAATCTAATCAATAATGCTTGAAATTGAACTGCAGACCTCGAAACAAGCAGCGCTTCCTCCCCCATTCTTTCTGTCTTCTGCCATTCCTGGGCATTGGACAGCACCGACACAATTTCCATGGCATTTCACAGAGGGAGGATATGGACTTATTTTCTAACCTTGCCATGATAATTGAAAGTAAATGTTGCTCTAGTAAAGAAAACAGGGAAATTTACATTGTTCCTTTGAAAATGAAAGTCAGTTTAAGAAATGCCTGAAAAAAAAATTAGGATAGTGACTACACATCATGCACGGAAAAGCTGCCAAAAATATATCTCCTGTCTCCCATCTTAACAGGAAGAGAACTTGACTTTGGGTTAGCAGCATGTGGGTTTGCAACCAGCAGGCAAGAGTATCCTGTACCATGGCCACTTCCTAACCAATCTATCTCAGATGGTACTAGAAGGAACAAAAACCCACCCATCTAAGCAGTGGACCCAATTAAATCGCTGGCCTTCATTGGCAGGACAATGGCCCCTGCCTTGACAATTCTATTGTGTCTTCTTTGAGACAGATCTTTTCAGTGAATCAATGTAATTTAGCTACATTCAAAAATCCCAAGCCACAACAAGTCTTCAAAAATAAAAAAAAAATAGTACATTTGAAACTAAAGCTATTCACACCAGAATGGAGTGCCTGAACATGAATTGGCTGTCGCAAGGACACAAGGAATATATGAAAGGCCCTTGTTATTACTGCTCCATTGCTAAGCCCAGTTTGAGGAATTGAAGGAGAGAAGAAACAAGGTCAGGCTAAATGAAATTTTCACTGTTAGCACACCGAAGAACAACTTAATTCTCAGAGCTTCCAGGAACATAATAAACTCTCTGTGTACCCAGCAATGCTGCAGCAATAAGTGAATGTAACAGAGGGGGCATCAGGTGTCCAGCAGACGTCATGCCCAGAGCTCCATTTGGGAGGCATGGCGGGGGGGCGATGTGAAATACTCACCATTAACCAAAACCATACCCTAGTTAGCTAGTCAACAGACTCTTCTGTGCCGACCTTTATTTTAGATACTTCACTTCCATTCATCTTAAAATCATCAGCTTTGTTTATGCAACTTAATAAATCTATTTGTGGTACAGAGAGATAGGGGGAAGAGAGAGAGAGAGAGAGAGAGAGAGAGAGAGAGAGAGCTCCCATACATTAGTTCACTCTGCTAAGCACTTGCAATGACCAGGACTGAGAAAGGCACAAAAGCTGGAGAACTGGAATTCAATCCACTTCTCCCATAGGTGGCAGGAACCCAGTTACCAGGGCCACTGTCACTGCCACCAGGTGTCTTTATTAGCAGGAAGCTAGCTAGCTAGGGTCAGGACTCCAAGCCAAGAACTCTGAATGGGAGGCAGGTGTCTTCGTCGCTAGGCTAAATGCCTGTTTCCCAGCTCTTTGCATGGCATAGAAAATATAAGAACTCAAGATGAACATTTTCTTAAATGAAAAAATGCCAACAGGATGAAGGGAGGAAAGCAGAGTCAATACTCATCGAATTACATTTGTAATTATGTTCTGTGATTTCTACAGAAACACAAGCTAGTAGAAAGAACAATGGTATTAGTTTAATTGGGTTTTCAGAAATGGCACACAGGCATTTGTCCGCATGCTCCAAGGACGTTAGTAAAGGAAAAAGAGGTATTTTGGGGGGTTAGGGGTGGGATTTCCTGCCTCATTTTTAGACTTCAAGACAATATGCAGCATTTGAATGGTTATAATCACACAGCCTGGACACTTAGCTGTGATAAAAAACAGGATCCCACTGACTGGCTGTTTACAAAAATGGAGTTGATGAAGGTCTTTGGACTGGGGAGTTCAAAAGACTCTGCATATATTTGCTCATTAGTCAAATTACTTATTCCAGTCGGATTTCAAACACAGTCCAACCCTAACATACCACTCCTCTACACTCCACCCCACAGCCTCCTCCAGGCCCCTTCGCTGAGATGAACCTGACATGGCACTCATGGGCCTCCCATCACTCTGCTCTGTTCACATCAGGAACACCCGCTCTGTTTGCAGTGACCCCAAGGCTCTCCAGCTCCATTTCACATGCAAGGATACTGACATTTTGCTTCCTCTCTGGACAGGACATGTGTCTGAGGAAAACATGTTTCAGCATGACAATGCTAAAGGCATGTGTGCATGTGCAGGTGAGGAGACCACTGTGGGGTCACTGGCTGATGGTTGCTGTCCCCGTGAAGGGTGTTGACTCCTTTTAGCCAGGACATCTGGTCACAGCAAGCATAACTCGTTTAGACTGCTTTCCCAGATGACTGTGTAAATTCCTAGACACACCCCAGCCCGAGCAAGCAGCCCACATTCTGGCAATGCCAGAGAAATGAGCTGGCCAAAGATGTTCAGGAAACATTCATTGAAAAAACAATAAACCTTTACTCAGGCTCTGCTAACTAAAACACATCACTGAATCATGTATTCTCTGTGCTCATAGAAAAAAAAAGTATGAACAAGAATATTTAGGGAGTTTTTTCCCTTTGGCTCATGAAGGGCAACAATGTCCCCCCTTAAATATGGCTGAACCAATTCAAAGCCTGCATTTGTAAGTCCTATGGATAGAACCTTAAATTTTTTTCTTCCAACATATAAAACAGTATATTACTTTCCTAAGAGAACCAGGACTTGTACAGCATCCAAGTCTAGAGCCTCTTTGGTGAAATCTACTTTAAAGTGACCTGACTGTGAGACATTGAGAAAATCTATTTAACTTGATGCTGAACCAGATTTCACACCAGGGCCCTTCAAAAAGTTCACAGAATAA
This sequence comes from Ochotona princeps, assembly GCF_030435755.1. Classification (NCBI taxonomy): domain Eukaryota; kingdom Metazoa; phylum Chordata; class Mammalia; order Lagomorpha; family Ochotonidae; genus Ochotona; species Ochotona princeps. Next base: position 53,541,272 of record NC_080834.1, read on the forward strand.
AATAATTTAAAAGCTAAATTCCTTTTGGTGTAAGTAAATGGATTGTGAAATCCACATAGTTTGGGTTTAAACCCATTTCCCCTGGACTATTTGAAGACCCCCTCCTGCGTAAATGCTGCAATCCAAAGTACATTCAAAAACCTTTAGGTAAGAGTTTGAAACACATAGTAGACTATGAAAACTGCGGGATGGTTGACACCTTTCCTGATGCCTGCGTAGCTGCTGGTGAGTCCATTTCTCTTCTTGCGATGCCGATAGAGCCAGATGCTGAAGACCATCAGGATGATCCAACAGGCAGCGCCAATGCCTGCGATGAAGGCCGGCTGCTTTACCACGTCCGAGATCTGCTGGGCAAGGCTGACTTGGTCCTCGGGCGACACGGGGTTGCCGTGAGAATCTGAAAAGTCAAATCCTGGTTGGTTGGGGTTTGCAATTCTGCGTGACAATGTCAGCATGCTCCCAGGATATTAAATCACCCTCCTTATTCTTCTATTTTTGGACAACAATGAGTGGCTTTTCATTCTGCGTGACTAACCATTATTAATTAAAGTAGTTCAGAATACTTCCAGTCAAAGTATACACTGATTTTTATTCATAAGTGGGTGACAATTATATGGGACTGAATTTAAAACAAAAGCAATGGTGTAGGCTCTGTGTGTGTGTGTGTTGAGAGATGGGGGAGGGAGGAAGAAAAAGAGGAAAGGAGGGAGAGAGATTGTATGTATACATTATGGCGATTGACATCCCAAACGCCTACATCAGCCTGGGTTGGGCCATGCCAAAGTCAAAAGCCAGGTACTCAATCTAGGTCTCCTTTTAAAGGCAGCTACCATCTCACCACTGGAGCCAGCACAGCTGCTTCCCTAGATGCACACTGGCAGGGGGCTGGAGCTGGGGATAGAGCCAGGTACTGAACCCCGGAATTCTGGCACAGCATGTAGATGAACCCAGGGGCATTTTCTGCTGTTCTACCCTTGTTTCTGTTGTCTTCCACAAAACTGCATGCTACTCCTTAAAATAAATTTTCCAAGACAGGGTCAACTAATTGAGAAAAACATAAATTAATGCACACAGAAAAAAAGTTTTGAATAAACATAGAAAGAAAAGACAGCTTTTTTCCCAGACTATAGAAATCTTTAAATACATGTTCTAAAATGGGGAAGAGATAACATTTTATTCCTCTGTAAGACAGACATTAACAAAAGATTTGTGTCTTTCTGTGTGCTATCTCCAAGTTTATCTCAAAGGACTCTTAACTGTCTTAGAAACACAATAATTGAATCTATGTTCAAAAAGGCATGTAGAATTCAGTATCATTAACACACAATAAAACTTTTAAAAAGTGTTACCATTGAAATAACAATGAAGAATCTTTCTTTAATATAATAACCATTACCATCAATGGGTATATGAAAAGAATTAAATATGGAAAAGTATTTTCAATTGTTATAAAGAGCTAAAAAGACTTACATTTTTTAAGCCATTGTGATTTGAGAATTATAAAACCGATGGAGTACAGAACTAGTAAGAATTAATAAGTTATTTACTTATTCATGTTTTCAAAGTATGAAGAATATTTCTCTAGTCCCCAATACATCAGATCACACAGAACAATCTGTAAAGACTTTGCAGGAAACGGCTGGCCACTATTGTATCATCAAACCAAAATTCCATTTTGTTGGCACCAAGTGATACCAATGTTGGGGCTGGCCAATGGGTAGAATTCCCATTGGTATTTGTGATTTTAATGTCCCTCCAAATGTTGAAATCAGGTGTTGGTCAATTTTATTTACATCAGTGATTTCCTACGAGTCACCTGATTCTTAATGCAGCTTTTTATGATTTTATGTTGCCTCGGGATCCATTTTACATCTGGACTTAACTCATTCATAGCAAAAGCAGGATTGAGTTACTATTTACATAATTTGCAGTTCTCTGTTTCTGCCTTTGGTTAGCCCAGACACTTGCCTGGTGACTACCTCCCTATGGGACATGGGGATACCACACCACTTTAAAAAGTGTTATTTACTTATTAGAAAGAATTAAAGAGAGAGAGAGAAATCATCTGTCTGCTGCTTCCATTTGCTGGTTCACTTGTCTAATGAGTAGGTCAGACTGGAAATTCCACCTGGTCAGCAGGGTCCCACGCATTTGGACTATACTCGGCTGTTTTCCCAGGTGCACTAGTAGGGAGCTGGACCAGCAGTGGAGAATCCAGGACACAAATCAACACCCATAGGGGATTCTGGCATCACAGATGGCAGCTTACCCAGCTGTGTCATGACACTGGCCTCAAAACAACCCACTTGACTCACCACTCAACCTCCAGCTCCAAACACTTGTGGACTGTACAGTCAAGTACAGTGCCAACCTGGCAAACCCTGCATAGGCCCAGTTATTAGAATGCCCAATGAGAAACCTTGAGGAAGGCGTTGACTATTTATGAAGACCTCAGTATCCAGGTTCTACCCTAACCCCACCAGCTCTCTTTCTTTTTCTTTTCTGTCTGTGTGTCTGTATGTCTGTCTGTCTCCCTTTTTCACTGCCTCTCTCTCTCTTTCTCTCTCTGAATCTGTCTCTCTCTTCTTAGCTCTCCTCCTGTTGGCAGGATGCACTGCCACTGGGGCTTTCTCACCGGCCCTTCTGTGTCCTCCTCTTCTCTTGGATCCACCAGTCAGAAGTGACCTCTTCTATTTTGTGTAATTGTGTTGCCTTGCCTACTCGGTGACGCTTCTCACCAACACACGGGGCTTCCTCTGCCTGGAGTCAGGCTCCCCTGGACAGGGCGTGTCTTGGCATCTTGGCAAGCATGAGCAGAGCGGACACAGATCAGACAGGAGCTACAGGGGCCCTACCAGAACAGACGAGCCTTCCTGGGAGAGCAACACCTGTGCACAGACTGGACACTGAGGCACCGTGCTGTGTGCCTACAGAAGGCAGCACACAGAGCCCCCACAACACTGTCAGGGCAGGGCCGGAGTGCACAGAACTCCACAGAGGGGTCAAAAAAGACGCAATGCTGCTCATACAATCTGTTTCATTCCCTAAATTCCTACATGTATCTTTCTTCAGGGGAAAAAAATAGTGTAACACATTATATTGAAACATTTTCTAAAAACTCTTCTACAGATTATGTTTCCTTATTAAGTGATATTGTAGCTAGATGAGATTATAGCAAGAGGGGGGAAAAAGCAGCATCTAATGGCCAAGAAAACAGGCTTTAGTAAAACAACAGCCCTTTCAATATGAAATGGCTAAATTTGTTCTCGTGTGTGTGCGTGTGCGTGTGTGTGTGTGTGTGTGCATGTGGTGGTGGTAGGTGTGTGTGTGTGTCTGTGTGTGTGTGTGTGCATGTGGTGGTGGTAGGTGTGTGTGTGTGTGTGTGTGTGTGTGTGTGTGTTTGCTTTCTCTTGTTCAGAATCCTAGGTTTTACTCCATGGTGGATCAAGGCTGTAAAACCTATTTTCACAAGCAGTCACCTGTCCTCCGCTGCTTGTTGGCTTTTTGACTGTACGTTTTATTTTATATCCCAGCCCCTTTTATCCCTGGTTATCCTCAGAGCACTTCAACCTCTTCCAGTTCACCATTCTTTTTATTCCTCACACATCTTTGTATCTGCTAGGTTTATAGATTTCATGCCTATTTGTGCAAGGTTAAGTTGGGTAGCTTCAGATTTTATGGAAACAGCCAACAGAGGCTCCACGCAAGCCATCAGATGGGCTTAGCAGAACAAAGTGTAGTGTGACGAATGAATTAAAACAGCCACTCCATATCCCAGTCTTTGCCACCCCACAGATGAGGCTATGTTAAGATATAGAAAACGGAAACACATATTAAAGAAAGGGACTTTGATTCTTTAACCATATGATTTGAATCTTAAATAATTTTCACAACTCATCATCCAAAAATCAAGATCTATAGTGATTTGGTATTCAAACAGATAGCCACCACCAGTCTACAGGGCTATCACAGAAGAACTTGCAATTTCAGTGTTAATAAATTCACGCTGAAATTTCCCAAAGTTGGGCAATATTTAAATATTCATCATTGCCTTAATATAAACTGTCTCATCAATATCCTACATTGTATTGCAACAGATGCATTAAGCAATACTCTTTATAGTATCATTGCACTGCATGGAATTACCCATGCAACTATCATTATTCTAAAGGCCATAAAATGTGGAATATTGGGCTGGCCTTGTGGCATAGCATGTTAAGCTTCCACCTGTGATGGCATGTGGGCACCAGTTCATGTCCTTGCTGCTGCAGTTCCAATCCAGCTTCCTGCTTTGGCTTAGGAAGGCAGCAGAGAATGCCCCAAATATTTGGGGACCTGTCTTCCATATGGGAGGCCCAGATGAAACTCCCAGCAACTGACTTTAGTGTGGCCCTGTCCTGGCCATTGTAGCTACGTGGGAAAAGAACCAGTGGATGGAAGATTTCTTTTTCTTTCTCTCTCTTTGTCTAAATCTGCCTCTCAAATACAAAGAAATGAATCTCTTAAAAAAGAAAATTCAAAGATAAATCAAAAAATCAAATTGTAGTCCATGGTTGTGACGGAGAAAGCAAGTTCTTGGCTAAACCCTTGATGGGAAGGACTCTCCCCAGAGGAGTGACTGTGTGCTGTGGCATGGTGTCCCAATCAGCTGCCTGTCACCACTTCCGGTAGGAATACTGAGTATCACCTGTAGACCTGGACCCTTCACCCCCTCACACATGATGCACTTCCTTTCTCCGTACTAGTGCCTCAGCACAAACGTGTGGAGTCCCCACACATCATAGAGATCACGTCTCACCAGTTTGTGGACATAAATATTGAGACTCCCCCGAACCAACTGGATATGAAGTACATCCTGTTGTGTTAAAGCACAGAAAGTCTGCAGGCATGTGTGTGTCTTATAGTTACTAGCACTCTCATAATAATTCAATAGGTGCAGGTAAAATACAAACACTCACATATTTCATTTAGTCCCTCACACGGTTCCAATGCTTCTCATCCATATCACACCACCACAAAGCTGGCCACCTAACTCTCCAACTCTTTCATAGTTTAAATGTCCTTTGTTAATATCTGACCTTTCTGTCCTTACTTTTAAATTGAACTGCATTTTGTGTTTGTGCTTATAGTACTTATATTTTAGAACTTGCTAGTAATCACTTGGTAATTTATGTTTTATCTTCATGTCATATTGCCTAAAATGGATTGTGGTGACAAAGTCTCCTATATATCTGTTTTTAGCCATCTACATTTTTTGAGACATAAGTCATATTTGATTTGCCTAGTAATTAGCATATTGGAATATGTCGATGCTCTTTTACATCTTGTTTCATCTTTTGTTACAAAAAGCTGGTACAATTTTAAAGACACTAATGTGAATATGAATTGTATATAGCCAAGAATTTTTAATATCTATTAAACATTTTGTACCAAATATCTTTTTTTTTTTTCAAATCAAAACAACTGTGTGTTTCAAGAAGGGAAAAATAGACCTTTTATTGTTCCATTGTGTATCCTTGGTGCTCAAATAATACTATGGGATAGAGGGGAAAATGTAGGAGAGACATTTCCTTTAAATATCATCTAAAATGTGTAGTTGATTTAGTTATGCGCATTTGCCTCTATGTCTGCACACACATTTTCTTTTTTTTTTTTTTTTTACTAAAGGAGAACACAGTTTTTGTAGCTACAAAGCCCATGTTCTTCTGACTTGTAATAATGGCTTGGTCACAAGCAAAACAAGCAAAGCGGGACAAGGAACTCAGACACACGGAACCACATCTGTGGCAACACTCACCCAATTGGATGAATTGGGGCTCGCTCTTCACCCCAGGCCCAGCTCCGGTGCTGGCGGCCACTTCCACGCTGTATCGGATCCCAGGTACCAGAGAGGGAATGACCACAGAAAAAGTGGAACCATCTACTGTCTTGTTTATATGATACCGAGTTTCATTGCCGAGGCACCAAACCTGTAAGCATGAATGCCAATCTGGTGACTGATGCAAATTGATACAAAGATCAACAGAGATCACACTTTCCAATCTACCCAGAGGTAAGACGAATCAGGAATGCAATATTTTCAAAAGTCACGCTCCCCAAGATTTAGTTCTGGAAAGATTCTTCCAGTCAAACTTGTTAGTAGTAGCTTCAACACCCCTTTATTCTTTCCTACCCGCTTTCAGTGGAATCTAACAGGTGTGCCTAGAAACTTTTAAAGATACTAACTCCTATCAGATTACATCATTATGTCCTATATCAGCCCGCATCTCAAGGCTTTTGTTCTTTTCCTTTGCAAGAAATTCATTGCAAGAAAAAAGTAAACAAATCAACAACAGAACAAGACATTGTGAGCTTTCTAGGCATGAGGCCATATGACAAAGTAACAAAAAATGAAAGAGGAAACTGAGTGAGATATTTGGTTGCTCTCGGGGCTAAAACTTCCTAGCACCCTCATTGCCACAGTCACATCAAACCCAAGAGCAACTCCCGTGAAAAGGAGGAAGAACTTCTGAATAAACCAAAGTAAAATGTGATGATCAAAAAAAAGCACTCAGTGTTGGCATCAACGTTCCTTGTGGGTGCTGGTTTGAATCCTGGCTGCTCCACTTTCCAGCCAGCTCTCAGCTAATGTCCTTGGAAAAACAGCAGAAGAAAACTCAAGTGATTGGCACCCTCCCCCCATCTGGGAGACGCAGGTGGATTTGCAGGCTCCTGCCTTCCATCCGGCCACACCAGCACATCTGTGTGGACATCTGGGGAAACGAGCCAGCAGTGGTGGGTTCTTTGTCTTCCTATCTCTTAAACTTTCCCCTGTAAGTAACTAAACATATCTTTAAACAGTAAGGACCTCATGCCATTCCAAGTAGCCTGCGGAACAAAGAGCAATTAACAATGACAGATATTGGCACTGTGTTCTTACAGAAGGGCACTTCAAATAAGTCATAGAAAATGAAATTAAAGGAATGTTTATTTTGATGCAAAAGAGTTGAAATTCACACACAGATCAGAAACTTTCATCAAATTCAAAGAAAGTTCATATTTTGAAAAACCTATGCATGGAGTTAAAAAGTTGGCATTAAGATAAATCTTTTAATTGCATTTTCCACAAGTATCCATAGTTTTAAACAGTTTTCCTCAAGATAGATGAGATCATAAAGAAACACAATACATATTTGATTTGAAAAACAAAATAGACCATTTCTGTGATTAGAAACAAGTTACTGCAGATCTCATTTGTGATAGAAAAATTGGGGAAATTAAAGCTTTTGAATAACACTGTAATCCTTATTTTAACTTTCACTAAAAGGCTAGTAATAGAGTGATTTTCTGCAATTATCAGAACAAAGCCTGGATCAATTCCCACAGGGTAAGGTGCTAAGCCAGACAGCAGTAAAACACTTGTGGCCTTCATATTTCCCTAAAGCCTTATGAAGGATTCGCTTCAAGCAGTCCTCTGTCCTAACTCTAATTGGTGAGGCTATTTACAATAAATCTTAGCATCCCTGGACCTTGTATCAATTGGACAAAAACCTTTTTTTTTTGCTTTGGATGTTTATGCTATTTTAGTATAGTTTAAATGCATACCAGCAGTGAATGGTCAAATGCTATACCAGGATCTGACCATTTGGAAATAAAGACTCCTTTGTGAATTTTTTCCCCAATTACATTATACAGCTGAACCAAAGCCACAAACTGATTTTGTACCAGTCAATCAGGTTCTGAAAGGCATTTTATTATTTTAAATTGACCATGAAGTTAAGTGAAATCTACCCCCTCGCATTTCTTCAGGAGAGAAATGAGTTTTGACTGTTAGGGGAAAATGCCTGCATTACACAATTTTGCTTGAGAGCTGAGCCATCACTTCATTGAAAACCCTTAAGAATCTTCTAGAATAGTCTATTTTCCTGGAATGGGACACAGCATCTTGACACTTTCCAGGACAGATAAAACCTTGAAGCTTGTGAGAAAGCACTTAAAATGTGTGGATTCTTTCACCTATAATGATTCCGTTATACTATAAAACCCTGGCCAGAACACTTTACAACAGCCAAAGTGTATTTATGGCAGTATTTGAAATACTTTTACAAAGATGTAGCCTAGTTAACACATACAAGTTTCATGATGAGGTTTTCAATATTTTACTGAATCATTTCAGAATCGAATGCCATAGCTAAATTAAGTTCAATCTATCTAGTTCTTTTACAAACTAATCTGCTACTTTAAAAAAAAAAGCCTATCCTCTCTAACCAAGGATGCATATTAGAACCACCTGACAGATTTCACAGTTTGTCATGGGAAGGCTGCCACTGGATTAGCTCATCAATATCTGGCTAGATGATGGAGATTTGGACAATAACGCCACACACAGTTTTGAAGCCTGAAACCCAGAGTGGCAGACCTTCTTTGGAAAGGAGGAAAATGTCACCTTTTCAAACAACAGTTTCATATCAAAGGTACATTTTAAAATATTCACACATGAGAGTATTTCATAAAGTTTATGAAAGATGCATAATTGTTTCGTCACATGCGGTTTTCTAGAATCTTCCTAGCTATGCTGTAAGGGATCATCTAATCAGAATGTAATTTCGCTAGTACCTGGAAAACGGACAGGCGTCATAGAAATGTGAATCAGTGTGTCAAGAAGGTCACGGTTTGCAGTCGAAATTCTAGTATATAGTGTGTTTGTGTAAGTGCTAAAATACACACAAGGTCTATTTTTCTAAAGTTCTCCTGATTAATATATCATAATTTATTTGGATGATCTTATAACGTAGATTGATTACAAACATAAGGTAAACACAATCCTCTAGGTACACAGAACATCTCTAATTTAGTTTTTCATCTACCTTGGGAAGCCTGAGAAGAGTCTGATTAAAATGTCTGTGGGTCTGTTTTAATAAAAGAGTCCATAATGTTGTCTAATTTTGGTGAATACTCTGCGTTCAACTGAGGGTAAAATACATTTTACTGTTTGGTGGAGTGTCATATAAATGTCAATTAATTTTATTAAATACATTATTCACATCACTGATAAACATCATTGTTCAGAATCATTGTGCCTAAATCAGCTGACATGACATCACATGTATGTAACACTCATACAAACCTACAGATATTTTAAATACATTTTTTGGAGATACATTGTGTCTAGAGACCAAAACCAAGATTGACAGAAAAAGTTTGCCAACGTCTCCCTAAGGTTATAAAGTTATAAATATGGGAAAAAATTACAGGATGTGGCCAATAGTCAAACTCATCTGGTAATCTACTCCTATGTAACTTTTCAAGTTACTTTCCAGGAACAAACACTTTTATTAGCACTGCAATTAGTTGTTTACATTTTGTGAGGAATTAGGTTCAACTTTTTAAATTCTTTTTCCCAAAAGACTTTTCTAGCCCTCCGCTACCACAAAAATTTACTGCACCTTTACCGAATGAACAAGAAAGATTTTGAAAATATAATTTTACAAGAGACTGTTTTTACCAGCAGATGGCGCCAAATACACATAAACAATGTAACCAGCTTTGTTTTCCTTGAAGCGTAAGGGGTGTCTGTGAATAGAATAACTTTGGCAGGTTACCTTGTATTCTTGGACCATTCCGTTCTGTGTGTCTTCTGGAGGGGGCTGCCAACTAACAAGAATTGCAGTTCCGTTCCCATCGTTCTTTGATATGGTTACGCTTTGTGGCGGGGCACTGGGTGCTGGTAAAGTATTTAAAAACATTGCAGTGTTTTAGAGAATGTGGAACGCACAAAGTACTGAATTTCTAATAAGAACCAATACTAATACACACATTTGCCTTAAAGATATATCATATGCAAGTTTGCGAAATCCCAAATTACTAACATATTCTGTCAATAGAGTTAGCCTGTGTTTCTCATGAATTTTCCATAGCTGAAGTCACATGGTTTATGTCCAGAAAACACCCCAGTACAACTCCTGTCTCTCCTACCCAGTAACTCTAAACTCATGTTTCCCCTAAAAATGTTCAAAAGGGTGAAAATAAAAACATATCATTTACAATACTGTCATTTGTATGAGATATGTTTAGTCTGTTTTTTTCTGACCAGAACCACTTGGGTATTCATAAAATTATTATATATTATTCAAAATGATCAGCTTAAAAAGCAGCCTGCTATAGAGTTGTTGAATTTTAAGTTCTCCCAATGGTTGCCCTGGCAGGACCAGAGCAAATAATTTCATAGACCTTACATGGTCCATGAGCCAGATATTCCCACCCCTGTTTTCTGTAGTTAGTAACAAAGACACAATAGGGAAAAATTGGATTGTTCCTTACAGGTGAATGTAAATACTACTTCTAATTTTCAGTTACATAAGGTGGCTCACCATTCTGGTTTGCCTACAATTCTGGGCTTCCCAAAACATGAGTTCTACAAAGAAAATGCTCAGGCAGTGAAAAGTGATCAAATCAAGACCCTACTCACTTTAGCTGCAGATTATTAATCAAACTAACCTTGGCTAAACAAATGGCAAGACAATCCAGTTAGTAAGAATACCATTTTAAAAATGTGAATTGCCATTACACATAATTAAGTATACCCTGTCATCTTCTATTAAGTAGTACAAAGTTCAGATTTACACATTTTTATGTAGTCTGACGCAGAAGCCAGCTAGACATCATAGAAGTTTGGTTTTGATAGTTGTTCTAATGAAACCATGTTCAATACCAGTATAGAAAGTAATGCCACGATTCACATTTCAACACTGTCAAGCAAGTTAGCCAACACCTAACAAATACACCACCCTACACAGAAATCACACAGTGCACCAAACTTACCTTCTTCCAGGGTTTTGGCAAACTTGATTTCACTATCTGCCCCCTGAAATTCATTAAAAAAGGGGCGCACTTTAATTTCGTAGTTGACACCCTTTTTGAGGTCAGGGATAATGACACTGTTTTTGGCTGGCGTCCTCACTTCAAACACTGACCACTCAGTGTCTCCGTGGCCGGCTGCTGAAGGCCGGTAGAGGACGTTATAGCCCTGGATGTACTGCGACTGCTGGTCCACCTATTAAAATCACAGATGGAAATAGAGTCAGAGCTTTTTTGTTGGCTCACGGAAACACTAGGAGAACTAAATCTGACAAAATGCAAACTGGAAATTGTGTCTTGACTTGCTTTTCAAGATTATAAAGCAGAATACGAAAAATGCCCTCTATTACGTGTGAGTTGATTCGTTTCTGTACGTCACATAAAAATTTGTAGCTTCCTGGCAACTCTAGGACATTCTGTCATCATGTTCACCAGGATCAAGGGAGTGAGGAAACAAAATGTGTTTTACTATTTTCTGATTTGAGAAGCCTACTTAATGTTACTTGGAGATAGTTCTAATTAAAAGAGGTCATGTAACAATGGCAGCATCATCAAGTATTCACACATGATGCTGTGCGTTTCCCTCTGCAGCTCGGAACATTCGCCGTGGTAGCGTAAGACAAAACGAAGGTCAGGCACAAAGATCAAACATTTAGTTAAAGCCAGACAGGAGCTACTATCATCAACACTGTTACACTACGTTACTGGCCCCGTTGTTAAAGTAGGTAACAGTTTAATGTTACGCACAATTATCTCACAGAGGTCAACTGTTGATTCATAACAAGAACGTACGTTGTAGCAACAACTCACCGTCCAGTGCACTTCGATGGAGGATGAAGAAAGGATGGTAGGGTTGTGGAGGTGCAGGACAACATTCCCCAGTTCTCTCTGCACTTGCTTGTGGTCCACCCCCTGACTTGTCGGAGGAACATCTGCAACAATCCAAGAAGACTGCGTCAGGCCCTAGGGAGTGTTACAGAACGGGACGAGAGCCTGGGGATTCTGCCTTCCACTGAAGGCAACTCCCAGGGAACAATCACAGAGGCCAGCAAGTCGGCCTGTCAGTTCAGAATAAATCAGAACCTGCTTCAACTTTGCATTAGGATCCAGGGAATAGGAGGACACAGAAGTAGGGGGATTGGAGGGAGAAAGCAGCCCAGGGCCTGAGGAAAGCCCAAAAGGGCAGGTGGCAACACTAACGATGCCAACCAGCAGCTTCAGTGGATCTTGCTGGCAGGTGATGATCATTGCTTGCTGAGAATGGAGCAGTGACCACAATCCGCTCTACATCAGCCATAACCTTTTGTAACAATCCCAACTATGCAAGACAGAAACAGTCAGAAATCATATGGGTAAGGAAAGCACAGGAACTGATGAGTGAAAAGCAACCACACAAAGAAGTTGGGAGGCATGCATTGAACTTCCTCAGTGAACTATAGGTTCAGTCAGTGGCTACCATGGAAGCCAAAGCAGTTCCCAGTAAAGTACAATGCAGCAAGTCAGACACGATCTGTGAGCAAAGACCATTTCCCATCTGTTAACTGGTGAAGGCTCAGGTTACTGTCCTGAGGGGGAGAAGGTTTACTATGGAGAACACCAAAATTTGACCAAGACCAAAAATGTAGTAAGTATTAAACTATCACAAGTTTTGAATTTCTATTATATAATGTCTTTCCTAATATGCAAAATTAGTCTCTCAGGAAATTGTAGCTATTGCTGCATTCAACTGCCACTCAGAGTCTGAACTCCCTATTCATACGATTCAGGTGTCACTCGTTATTAACATTAAATGATGTGCTCTTATGTATACCATATATTCTGTTATCTTCTGTGTATACACAGGGTTTAAACAGCAGGGGAAGATGACTTGATCCAAATGTCGGGTAAAACTGCATTTGTTCTTTTGAAACTGCATTACGCTGGATGGTTCAAATGAGCGTTTTCATCAATCTGAAACTGAACCCTCCCACCCAAACCCTGCCACACACTCACACATACTTGCTTTAAGTCTGATGTACTTATCCTATCTATTTATAAGTAACTATTAAAATCTAAATTCAAGCACCAAACTTTTGACTTTGTTCCATTACTTTTAATTGTGAGAGCTGGTTCATCACTGTAATATCTCCAGATACATTTAATTATAACTGCCACATTTGCCAACTCTCTCAGTTTTGTGATATGTGCAAATTTTAAGAACTTTATTTTTAATCCAGACACTATGCAAAATATCAAGGTTTAATAGTGAGCCTTTTGATATAAAATTGAAAAAAGCATTGCAATCTTTTGTGTTTATATGTTCATTACTTAATTAATTGATGAACAATCCTGAGGAAAGTGTGTATCTAGTCTCCTTTGGTAAGTCCTGAAACTGAGGCCACTAAGTTATTCAAGGTCACATGCAGGGAGATCGAGAGCTGAGATAAAATATCCTTTGATTTCAAAACTGCTCATTTCCCTACATTTCTGTGTCCCGGTTGACATGGATTCATGCCATTCTTCATCTACAAAGGAAAGCTGACTACAGTCTTATAAAGCTGCAAATTCATCTTTATTTACAATGTGAGGGTGCATAAGAGAACCTCTTAAAAAGTTCATGGAATGGGAGGATTGATATTATTTGCTTCAGTGCAAACATTTTTTGACAATTCAGAAATTTTTTTCATAGTATTTATATTTCCATACACTTTTTAAAGATCACTGATAGATTTCAAAATCATTCATGTGAGTTTATGACAGAATACCACTCTCAGAGTCCACTGGATAGAGTCCCCTGTCCTGGGAACAGAAGGTTAAATTCAGTTTACAGCTGTCACTCTGTCTGCATTCTAAACCACTGCATAGCTAATGCTGAGAGCCTCGAGCTGCCCTAAGGCAGGCTCCTGGTCTATGAAAACCGATGCTGAGGTGACTCATCACAGCAAATACAGGCATCTGGGTGTGCTGAATTCACACGGCAAGAGACAAATATGGGCATGTTCTACAAGTCATTTGCTTTCTCTGTGAATTCTGAAACAAAGAATTCTTCAGAAAACATTGTTCATCTGCGCACAAGAAAGACAAAAAAACATGTAACCCAACTGGCAAGTTCACTTCCAGACCAGAAGAAAACTAGTCGAAGACTTCCTATGTGTGTTCCACTTGTTTCTATCTTTATAATAATTTACTGCATTGCCTTTGAGGATATCCGCTCAAGTGACAGAGAGTCCCTCTCTATGTAAGCAAAATGTTTTAAATGTTAGTCTCTAGACTGTGGAATTAACTTTCCTTACAGATGTAAGAAGGGGCACACTTTAATACAATGGCATTAAGTTTAAAAATAAGCTACAAGTTCATGGAAAAGTTCAATAAAAAGATAAGCACATTTAGTACTAAATATGCTTTGAAATCAAGGAATACTTATTCATAATATGCATTTTTCAAGATTTTGGGAAGAACCCTCGTATGTATGAATGTCTAACTTCGGCAAAACAAAATTATCTTAATTTCATCCTCTATGAGCTTTCTGGAGTGCCTGAGCATTTAAATTTTACTCAAATCAGACCATTAAATAGTAAGATGAGTGAGAAAGTGCATAGGGGTTAATATTCTTCCTGGTAAAAAAGTAAAATAATTTCTACACGCAAAATATTTTTTTACAACTGTATAAGCAATGTGGTTCAATAGAACATTCCCAATTCCAAATGTCTCAGAAGTGACATTAAACATGCCTGCTTTTCCCTTTATTTACTTATTTAACCCAGTTTCCACAAAAATAAAAGTATTTTTCATTTAAAAAATATTCATATCTCATGTTCACGTAACTGACAATGAAAGACCAGGTAAACAGCATAACGACTTCTCATTTTTTTAGAGGAGATTGACAGCTCAGAGACATCAAGACTAAGTTTTCAAATAGCTCTTATATTTGTGAGATTCTAAAGATATGATCTGTAATTCTGAAAATTCACGCAAAAGGATATCAGTACTTAATTTTCAACATAAGATGATGATTCTTTACACACATGGAATTATATTTAAAAATCAATGCATTGAATAGAATATAAAATTTTCACAGAACATCTTTTGTTTCAGTAGAATTCTTGACTTTAAGAGAAGCAGTTTTCTGATATCATATGCTTAGTCTAGAATACAGTGAAGCTGACATTGTGTTTTAAAAACTAATGGAGCTGGGCCCGGCGGCGTGGCCTAGCGGCTAAAGTCCTCGCCTTGAACGCCCCGGGATCCCATATGGGCGCCGGTTCTAATCCCAGCAGCTCCACTTCGCGTCCAGCTCCCTGCTTGTGGCCTGGGAAAAGCAGTCGAGGATGGCCCGATGCATTGGGACACTGCACCCACGTGGGAGACCCGGAAGAGGTTCCAGGTTCCCGGCTTCGGATCGGCCGCATTGGCCCGTTGCGGCTCACTTGGGGAGTGAATCATCGGATGGAAGATCTTCCTCTCTGTCTCTCCTCTGTGTATATCTGGCTGTAATAAAATGAATAAATCTTTAAAAAAAATAAAAAAATAAAAACTAATGGAGCTAACTGACAACAAAATATAAATAACAGTCCTCGTAAGCAGTATTCCTGATGTGTCTGTAGAGTTACAGCATAGAAGGACAAGCAGATGCCGACAGTTAGAGAAACCCACATTTACCTTGTGTTTTCACTGGATCCGATATTTGGCTTGGGTCACTAATTCCATATGCATTAGCTGCCCTCACAAGGAAAAGGTAAATTGCGTTAGGCTTGAGTCCTTTAATGGCAAATGTTTCTGTCTTCACGTTCTCTGCCACAGTCTGCCAGCTGCTACCAGATGCATGGCTAGGGACAGATACACGAGTTAGAAGGTGTATATCCAACAGTAAATCCAAAAGCGAATAACTAGAATATCTTGTCTTCAATCTACCTGAAGGCTTCTATAATATAAGATGTAGGAGTTGCTCCTGAATTCAAATTTGGTTGCCACAATAATGTTACTGTATTTCTGCTGACATCCGTGACTTCAGGCTTTGATGGGGCACTAGGGATTAAATTGGGGTCAGTGGGTCTTGGAGGTTGAACTGGAACTCCAAATTCTAACAGAAAAAAAGACAAAAGAAAGATGTTTACCTATCTAGAGATAAACATTTAAGTGTAGATAACATAACCATACATCTACTAATGGACGAAGAAATCCAATTCATCCACTTGCCAGAAAGTAAACAGCTGTATCTCAAGCTTTATTTTAAGACAAAGATGCTGATTTACCTTGGACTTCAATGTAAGCACTCCATGTCGCTTCACCACTGGGGGTTGATGCGGTGCAGGTGTAGCGACCAGTGTCACCCAGCTGAGAAGGCAGACAGAAAATAAATATTTGGAACAATCAAGAGCTCATTGGACTGGAAAAGCAATTACAGGTTTGTATATGTTCTATGAATATGGATAGATGCATTAAAATTCACAAGCAGAAATGTCCTCTTAATTGAATATAATGCCACTGAGTGTCAAGGAAAACAGCATATGAAGAAAGGAAAAAAAGAGACTTCATAAAGTTATTCCAGTTGTATAATGAAATTATAATATGTAACTGCACTAACATTATTTTCAGCATCAGGGAGAACATATAATTAGTAAGTTATCTAAATATAAAGAATTTATCTTTATTGCTAAATTATTATATATATTATATTATTATTATTATTATATTTTCACATTCACCAAGACAAAAGCAAGGCTGCTAAAGCTTAGCCAGTGAATTTTCTTGCTGTGTAATATTTTATAAGCAGTACAAAACGGATATATGAAATAAGCAGATATTTATACAAAAACAAGATGGGGGAAAAGAAATTTTACCTTGCTGTATTTATTCTCTCCCTTTGATTTTTGGAAGCCCGCAACTTAAGGCAATTCACGAAGTATAAAGCCAAACGAAAGCTGGAAAGAATTCTCTTCCTTTTAACTCCCAGAAAACAAACAGAGAACCCATCGACCTGTGCCTAACCTAATAACTCTAGCTTCCGGCGGCAATTGACAAAGAATGCTGTCATCTCACACTGACAATTACAACGTCACAACACGGATCCCAAAAAAAGGAACACAAACTAACTTTGGTGGAACACAACGTGAACTGTGATGCTCTTCACAAACTCCAAAAAAGCTCCTCACAATTGGAAATTCAGCAATCAAAATTTATGTTTGTTGCTGTCAAGACTATTCTTTCAGAGGTCTGAAGAGCTTGTCTGATCTTGACCCGAGGAAGAAAAAGAAAAATCAAAACAAAACATATACAGTTCTGAAAGAACCGGTATGGGACATAATATATCCAGGGAAGTAAATCCTTAAGTTGTCCCTACACACCTATGGACTTTTCACCATTTAACATTCTGACTTGCAATGTACAGCCAGTGTGTACTTTGCTTTGTAGCTTTTGCTTGAATGTGCAGTATTCTGTAATTGCAAATGCCTGGATAAATAGAATAGTCAATTACATGACACAAAAAATAAGTATTGGAATGTATCTTGTAAATGCCTTATACAATGACTGTATCAGTTACATGGTGGATATTTTTTTTTGCCCTCCAACAAATCCCCATTTGCTTTCCTCTACATCTGAGATGTCTTTTTTCCCCTCCTGCATATAGCCTTCTACTGCTTGGTAGAGGCAAAATTATGTATGTCTCAAACATATACAGTAGAATATCCGAAAAAAATAAATCATCAAATTAAAAACACACTAATACTTTCATTTAGCATTTCATCAATGATAAGTGTGAAGGTTTTGACAGTATTCCCTGGAAGCAAATTAGAAAAAAGAGGTGTCATTTCAAGTTACCTTTGCATATCGGATCTGTAGCACGCCGGTCTCCAGCTGCTTGATTCGAGAATCTTGGGTGGAAACAAGGACTCCATCCTTCCTCCACAGAATTGTTGGGACTGGACTGCCTGTGGCCACACAGCTGAGCACTAAGGTCCCATCCACGGCCACCGTCTGATTCACAGGACCTTGGCGAATGACTGGGGGAGGCCGGTCTGCAATCACTGCCAGGAGAAATAACAGGAAATGGATTTCTGCAACTGGAAGCAATTTTCTCATCATCCAAGCAGCAGCATTCGCTCTAGGCTTTAAAACAAACTAAAGATAATTAAACAAGTAATTAAAGTAGGAGACATGCATTATTCAGGATGCATTTATATGATGCACTGCTTTAGAATATTGAAATGAGATATAATGAATGCTTTTCAAATGACCAATCACTGAGCTTACTGCATTGTCAAATAATCTGTTTCACTTACAAGTTCAGAAACTAAGTAAGGATTGTACAGAAACAGATGTATAGTAGTGACAATGAAATGCTATACTTTCTCAGCTTTAAAATATGGGGGGAAATCCTGGAAAAAAAAAGCCCACATTTATTTTAAAGAAACACAAGACAAACCATAATAAATGAACTAAACTCAAACTGACACTCTTAACTTTTGTTTCCAACACAAACTAAGGAATTGATGTTACCGTATAGGACATTGAACTAATTTAGATTTAGATTTTCATTTATGCATCAATATAATGGTATTCTTTGTGTCTCTTTATCCTTAAATTCTTGTTATTTCAATATAACTGGATGAAGACTATCAAACTATGACAAAGTCAAAGAAACTGGACACTGCACAAATATGCTGTGGTCAGACTGAGGTAAGCAGAGAAATCAACATGTTGCCTAATTAAGTAATTACATATTAGAACCAACAGGAGTGCAAAAGCACTTCTGCTGCTTCTGATACCACAAATAATACTTCTAATGTATCATGAAAATAATGATGAAAAGGTTTTACTATACAAAAGTAAAATCTTGATTTTATTGTAAAAGCTATAGAATCTAAAAACTTTAGCTGCAGTAAAATCATCAGTTTATGGGAAAACATGTAGAATGACTGTAGTAGTAGAACAAAACTAAGTTAAAGAGATGCTCCCACCTTAGGAAATCTTATAAAATTACATAGAATTTCAAAACATTCTAGCTATTAATTTTACAATTTTGAAAGCTACTTAAGTTTTTTTTAAAAAATACATAAATGCAAAAAAAAAAAAAGATTCTAAAAAGTTGTCTAACGAAGGGAAACTGTTTGCCAGAAGTGACTAAATTTTGGATGCAATAATTTCCAAAGTCTGATTATCATGTTTGAAGTTTCACACGTCAAAGATTTTCACAACCTGAAGTCATTTTGTTGAATTTGCCCTTCACTGATTATGTGGTAACTATTAGTTTTAGGAGTTGAAATTAAAAACACAAATAGAAAATTGCGTGAAATCAATAACTGCGAATTTTCCCTCTACTCTTCCTTGTGTGTTCCATGGAGACTACTGGGAAATTGACTGATTCCAATGGCCATTGTTAGAAGGCAGGAGTTGGAATCCTGTAGAGAATGTAGGTCATTATTTCCTTTGCTTAGAAGTTCAAAAATTTTTTTCTACATTATCTGTTGACTACAGTAAAACATAACTAGAGATCCCTAAAAGAATGATAAAGAGAATGAAAGTATTTTATTGCACTGTGGTTTTTACAAGAGTGCTTATATTTCCTTGATTAAAGGCCTAAGGAATTGGTGTTTTTGAGAAGAATCAGATTAGAAACAGCACGCTTTTCCGTAACTGAAGTTAATCAGGTCCAGAAAAGGTGTGGCCTAAATTTGATTGTCTTGTTAGACTGGAAATAATCCAATATCTGTACACATATCCTTTAGACTGGAAATAATCCAGTATCTGTAAACATATCCTGTATTTTTGTCGTTGTAGAATACATCACTTATTTAACATCACCCACACCTTCCCAAATCATCCCAGCCCTGTGCAGTGATGCCATTTCTCTATCATGTATTTCTCCAAGATTTACACTGAGTGATTAAAAAAAGTAAAAGCAAAGCAAACAGCTATCGACTGCATGTCTTGGGGAAACTTTCTCAGCCTCTCTAAGCCTTCCATTTTATATGTAAAATGAGCATACTTATACTTATTCTAACAAGCAGATGGATGGCTATAAAAGGATAAGAAAGTGTTTGGCTCAATGCAGGTTAAACCCATCTGTACGTACCGATATTAGCCTCTTGTCCTTTTGTGTACAAAAAAAAATGTGTGGAGCAAAACTAAGATATTTAAAAGTGCATTAAAGCAGTTTCATGGCTTTAGGCACAAAAAAAGCAATCTTTTGTTGTCATCATGGATTAGAGAAAAAGACTAATGAAATATTCAATTACACATACTGTGGAATGTAATGAATTTATGAGCCAAATCTACATTTCTAATTTATAAAGCAAACCTTAAATTACAGCCTAATATCTTACACTAGAACTTTAGGAATGAATTATCTGGCACTAAAATACAAAAATGCAAGAAAATGAGTTACTTAAAAAAATCAGTGCCTGGTGATGGAGGACAAAGTGTCACCCAGTAAGGTTGTCCTTTGTTGCATCCAGAGCAGCCTCTGGTCGCCACACACATGGCCACGGACCACTACAGTGTGGCTTCTAGCTTGCAGCTTAGTTCTGCTTCCAAACAATGGTATGATTTGGGGTATTTCCTGCTACAATTTCACCATTCTTTGCTAACGCCATTGGTAAAATGAAGTTTCTAATTTAAAATTATCCTACAAAGTTCTTAGCATAGTCCCTGGAAATAAGAAAAGATGATTAAGTTGCCTGTCAATAAAAGGCATAACAGGGACTAACACTGTGGCACAGTAGGGTAAGCCTCACTTGTGACTCTAGCATCTCACAGGGGTATTGGTTCTTGTTCAGCTGTTTCACCTGCTATTTCCTTCCCTGCTTATTGCCTGGAAAAGCAGTGGAGGATGGCTCAATTCCTAGGACCTTGCACCCACATGGTAAACCCAGAAGAAGCTATAGGCTCCTGGCTTCAGACTGTCTCAGCTCCGGACACTGTGACTTCTAATAAAGTTGTTTTCAAAGAACTAAGTATAAGAACAGAAGTCAGCATTGTGGCACAGCAAGTCAAACCATCTACTGCGAAGCCAGCATTCTATATGGGCGCCAGCTTGTGTCCTAGATGTTTCACTTTATAAAATGTTCTGCAACATCATATCTTGAGAATCTAAGAGTCAGGCTGTAAAACTTTATTTTCCCATATCAGGAATAATCGGATCTAAAGTTTGACAAATTCAAATGATTTGTTCAAATTAAGTGGAAACAGGTAAATCTTTCCTAAGTAAGAAATAATACTCTTTGCATTCTATAGTTGTTGCTTTTGAGAGATAGATATGAGAGAGTTTCAATTTCATATATCATTTAACAATCACTAACTTTATTCTTAAATTCCTGTAAAAGAGAAAATGATAACAATTAAACACCTAACATGAACTGGCAGGCTCCTGAGTCCAATGCTGCTTGGATAAGCCACATCATTTCAAAGAGAGTGTGTACTCTGTGCCACATATTTGATTATGCCACTGCCTCTGTTCTATTTGCAAATAATAAAGGTCACAATGCTAGAGTCCAGTACCCTGCAGAATGATGTACTCAGCTTACCGGTCATCCTCCTGACATTGTCAGCAACCACAATAATTGCAGCTTTACCTATAAAAGCTGACTCCATAGTAGTTACCTATTTGTTTACCATCAGTGGGCTACAAAGGGGAAGAAAATGGTGCCAATCTAGCAAGGCAAAACCCACCTTAGTTCCCCACAGAGATGATCAGGGAAGACATGTACTGTGGTAAGTGGTACGGCTTTGCTACTTTGGGCAAATTGCAAATGCATTTAGCTTTGCTTCTTTTAGTTTAGTAAAAGTTTTATTGAATGACATAGACTCACATACATACATAAAAGCAGTTCATGACAATTTCAAACCAGTTGGCACATGCAAAGAACAATGTCAATAAGACATGCATGAGCACCCGTGTTAACAAAGTCTCAACTACCAATGTATGCACTGCTATAGTTTTCACTTTTTCTTCATATTAGTTACATTAATCATGGCTAAATTGACTACATGTTTTTACATCCATGATTTAATGACTTTAATGTACATAAGATGTATAGGAATATTTTAGGTGACTCAAAATATTGGAGCCAGTGCATTTATAATACATGTTACAGGGTAAAGAGTTTTTGTTTTGAATTTATTTTTATTAATATAAAGAGGACACATTTAGAGTTTTATTGAACATTTTTGAAGTAACAATGTAGAGTAAGTAAAAGAAATAAAATTATGAATATTGAAAAGAAAAGGAAAAGCTCATTGTAGACGGTTTACACAGTTTATACCTAAAAATCTTAAAAATCTATCCACAAACTAATAAAACAAGCAACTTTAGTCAAGTTGCTATACACTAACTTAATACACAAAAATCAATTGGATTATTTGGCACTTGCTCCAAACAATTCAATAATAAAGGTATAATATATAAACAATCACATGAAAAATCACAAAGTAATTCATATACAAATCTACCAATGTATGACCAAGACCTCTACCATGACAACTACAAAAATATTGTTGCGAAAAACTAAAGAATGTCAAACAGTCAAAGACCCACACTGTTGGTGTTAATTCTCCAATTATTCAATAACCCGAGCAAAATAAAAATTACAGCAGATTTTATTTCTTATGCTTTTATACATGTGGAGTTTATGAAGTTATTCTTAAGAGGAAATACAATAGCAAATATAAAAGAAGAAAATCAAAGATTTCTCATGAGCATATCACACATTTTATAGAAATGATCATATATTAAACCTCAAAAAATTCCCACAAATTTAGAAACACAAAAAGCCTACCATGTATCTTTGCTGACCACAAAGGAATAAAAGTGAAATTGAACAAAAAGAGCAATAATATATACACAAACACATGGAAATTAGCAAACATATTACTGAATAATCAATGGGTCACTGAAAAAAAATTTTAAAATATAAAAAACTTAAATAAGTAAAAATGAAAACAGAACATGTCAAAACCGAAGAGCGAAAGCAGAATTAGGAAACAAGTATATAACATTAAGTGCTTTTACTGGGAAGAGAAGATATTTTGCAATATACATCTCTAGTCCAAAGAACTGTTAAATACGCCATGACAACAGGATTTTAGATTTTCTACCATTATAATGCCATGATAGCAGACTGCTGTACTTATGACCATTGCTGAAGGAGTATATTATTGTAATAGCATGGAAGGAAATAGTGTGTGTGTATATGTGTGTGTGTGTGAGGGGGGGGAGAATGGGAAAGAATGAAGGGGAGGTGGAAGGCGAAAAACTTACATCTATAAAACCATATCATAGGAAATAGTAATAATAAATGACATTAAGTACTTATAAAGAGAAAGGAGAAAAATGTTTCAAATAAACAATTTAATAATGACTCTCCAAGACAAGAAACAAGAAAACAAGCAAGAAACCAAACCTAAAAGTAGCAGAAAACAAGAAATAAAAAATGATTTGGTCAGAAATAAATGAAACTTAAACAGACAAAACTACACAAGACCAACAAAACAGGGGCAGGTTTTTATTGAAAACGCAGATTTACAGAGGAGAGACAGATTTGTCATTCGCTGGTTCACTTGCTAAATGTCCACAACACCAATGCTGAGCCAATCTGAAGCCAATAGCCAGGAACTTCTTCTGAGACTCACGCATGGGTGCAAGGTCCCAGGTTCCCAGGCTGTCCTTGACTGCTATCCCAGACCACAGGCAGAGAGCTGTCAGAGAAGTGGAGCAGCTGGGACATGAACTGAGACCTATATGTGATCTTGGTGCTTGCAAGGGGAGGATCAGCCAATCGTGCCAAATGTGCCAACCCCAGCAAAAGCACTTTTTAAAAGGTAAGAAAATAGTCAAACATTTAACCAGACTAACAAAGAAAAAAAAATAGAGGGAAAAAAAAGTTCAAGTAATAAAAAATAGAGATGAAAAAGGAGACATTATAACCACTGAAATACAAAGGATAAGAAACTGCAATGGAAAATTACACTGGAAAAACCTGAAGTGATGGATAAACTGGATACATATAACCTACCAAGGTTAAATCAGCAACATGCAGAAAATTGAAACAGATGAATAATAAGCAGTGAGATTGAACCAGTAATTAAAAGTATTCAATAAGCTATTACCTGATAGCTAGACTGCTAAATTCTACAGAACATTCCCTGAAGGATTATCCCCAATATTTTCCAAAATATTACAAAATATTGAACAGCATGAATCTTTGCCCAAGTATTTCATGAGGCCAGCATGATGCTAATGACAAATTCAAAATGAAAACTACAGACTTAACTCCTTAATGAACATAGCTGCAAAAATTCTGAACAAAATCCTAACAAATAGAATGCAAAATCACACAAAAATATTAGACATTATGATCAAGTAGAATTTACCCCAGGGATGTAAGGATAGCTGAGCACTCAAAAATCAATATATGTTACAAATCACATAATTGGGGCTCACACTGTGGTACAGTGGGTTCCGGAATAACCTGAAACACTGGCATTCTACATGGGCTCTGGTTCCACTCCTGGCTGCTCCACTTCCAACCCAGCTAATGTGATTTGGAAAGCAGCAGAGAATGGCCCAAGTGCTTAGTCCCCTGTCAACCACATGGGAGGCCTGGATGAGCCTCCTAAGTTGTGACTTTGGACTGGCCTATCCCTGGCTGCTGCAGTCATTTGGGGAGTGAGCAAGTGAATGCAAGATCTCTCCTTTTTCAATAACCCCATAATTCAAGTAACTAAATCTCTCATAAATACACAAATAAAGAGAATGTAGAACAAAAAGAATATGGTGAGCTCAACAGATACGCACACTTCACTTAACAAGATTCAACATCCTTCCTTACCAAAAAAAAAAAAAAAAAAATACCTCACAAACTGGGTAAAGAAGGAACACACACCTCAACATTCCTAAGATTATATATATAAAAAACCAAAAGCCAATATAATGCCAAATGTGCAAAATCTTGAAAGTGTTTCTGCTCAGATCTGTAGTAATACAAAGATGAAAACTTTTATCACTTTTATTCAATATAATATTAGAAGTGTTAACAAAGGTGGTTAGAACATAGAAAGCAATAAAGGGTATCAAATTGGAAAGGATGAAGTAAAAATATCCAGGTTTGCAGATGACAAGATGTCACACATGGAACAAACCTAATTACTTCACCAAAAATTGATAGAGCTGAAAAACTGATTCAGTAAAATTGCAAGTTACAAAACAGACACAAAAACTGGTAGCTTTTCTATATGCTAAAATGAAATTTTAAAAAATTTCATTTATGAGAGCTCCACCAAAATAAATCTAACTAAAGAAGCGAAAGATCTCTACAATCAAAATTCTTAAATATTGATGAATTAAATCATCAAGGACACAAAAAATGGAAATTCATGCAAATGGATTGAAAGAATTAAAATTATCAAAATGTTTGCAGATTCAATGTAATTGCTATCAAAATGAGCTATTTTATATATATATACATATATACATATTAATGAATAGGCAGAGTTAGAGAGAGAGAATAAAAAAGGGAAGGACAGGTAGAGATCTTCTGGCTGTTGGTTCACTCCCCAAATGGCCTACAGCGGGCCAAACCAGTTCAGTCTGAAGCCAGGATCCAGCATCTTCAACATGATGTCCCTCATGGTTACAGGCACCTGACAACCTGGGCCATCTTTTACTATCTTTCTAAATGCATTAGCAAGGAGCTGAATCAGAAGTGGACTAGCCAGGATTTCAACCAGCAACCATTTGGGGGCCGATGCCTCAGGTGGAGGTTTAAAATGCTATGCCATAATGCTGGCTCTAAATGACAGCTTTTACAGAATTGGAAAAAACAGTCTTAAAATTTATGTGGAAGTCCTGGTGCAATGGCCTAGTATCTTAAGTCCTCGCTTTGAATGCACCAGGATCCCAAATAGCCGCTGGTTCTAATCTTGGCGGCCTCACTTCCCATCCAGCTCCCTGCGTGTGGCCTGATAAAGCAGTCGAGCACGGCCCAAAGCCTTGGGATCCTGCACCCGTGTGGGAGACCCAGAAGAAGCTCCTGGCTCCTGGCTTCAGACTGGCTCAGTTCCAGCCTTTCCGGCTGCTTGGGGAGTAAACCACTGGATGGAAGATCTTCCCTCTCTGTCTCTCCTCCTCTATGTATAACTGCCTTTCCAATAAAAATAAATAAATTTTAAAAATCATGTGAAATTACAAAAGACCCAGACTAGGGAAAGTTATCCTGAGCGGGGGAGGAGGTGGTGAGGGGTGGGAGGACCAAGCTGGAGGCATATACATTACAAAGCTATAGTAATTAAAATAGCACAAAACTGACACATGGATCAATGTAACACAACAGAGAACACAGAAATCAATCCTCATTCAGTCAACTTATTTTTGACAAAAGTGTCCAAATCAGACGGTGGAGAAGAGATAATCTATTCAATAGGTGATTTGGGCAAAATTGGATGTATAGGTGTAGACGATTCTTATCATCCACCATATGCAAAAGTCAACTCAAGATGGGCCAGTGATCCAAATTATGACGTGAGACCATGAAATTGCTAGAAGAAAATAAAGGGAAAACATTTCAAGTTGCAAGTGTTTCAGCACAACAAAGGAAAATATCAGCAGAATGAAGAAACACCCAACTGAATAGAAAACTATTTACAGCTACCTACACGAACAAAGATTAATATCAACAACATGTCAGCAACTCAAACAACTCTACAGCATAAAAAGAAATATGACCAACAAATGTAGCCATTAGGGAAATGCTGATCAAAACAACAGTGAGTTATCACCTCATCCCTATCAGAGTGATGATTATTTAAAACACTGAAATAAGAAATACTGGTGAAGATGTGGAGAAAGGATGAATTCTCATACACTGATGACTATAATTTAACTTAGTGCAGCCACTGCAGAAAATAATCTGGAGGTTTCTTTAACATCTAGAAGAAATGAGATCTCCGAGTTGGCTGCATAGAAGGGAGACACACTAATTGTTCACAGTGAAAGATTCCAGTGAAACAAAGGAAGGGTCATGTTCCCGAGAGATAGTTGGAATGAAATTTTCAGTTGTGATCATACAAACTAGAATAGAATATAGACTCTACAGAGCAGTGCAGACAGCGTTGGTTAATGCAGCAGCTGGTGGCCAGCAGGGCACGGCTGCCATCTTCCAGCAGCAGGATAAAAGGACGCATAGCAACCTGTACATGGCAGGTGATTTTGTCTGAGGGAGATCTCTGCTTGCTCATTGACTTTGTAGCTGACAGGGGCAGGGTATTGATTTCTCTCTATGACAGGAGGCCATATTGCCTCCATCTCTTCCATCCTCCAAAGCACAGGACTCAGTTTGCTGAGACATATCTTCAGTTGGATTCAATTAAAGGACTGTGGGAATACCTGCTGTAAGCTGTGAGCATTTCTCCAAGCTACAGAGGCACATTTCTTGTTTTACTTACTTATTTATTTATTGTGTATTTATTTATTGGAAAGTCAGATATACAGAAAGAAGGAGAGAGAGAGAGATCTTCCATCCGATCATTCTCTCCCCAAGTGGCCGCAACAGCTATAGCTGCGCCATTCCAAAGCTAGGAGTCAGGAACCAGGAGTTTCTTCTGGGTCTCCTACATGGAGGTAGGCTCCCAAGGCTTTCGAGTGTCCTATACTGCTTTCCCAGGCAGGAAGGGCTAAGTAACTCCCCCAAAGAAACACAATATACACTAATACAGGACTGTGGGGACTGGGAGATGGACAAAATGATTGAAAAGGAATTCATGTTTCCCTTACATGAAGTAAGGAAATCATGATATAGATGAAATTCTGCAAGAAGATAGTACACTGAATAAAAATCAAACCTAAATATTAGAAACTAAGAATTACACATATTTCAAATGAAAACACAGTAGAAAGTCTTAACAGATTAAGTTTGGCAGAAGAGCACTGAGTTAGAAGACCATGTTTTTCAAAATCTTTCTGTCAAATGAAAAGGAAAAGAAAAATAGAAAACTTCAGGTGTTCAAGATCCAGGTGAATACCATTAAGTGACCAAATGTTATGTCTTAGGAGTTCCTGAATCTACGGAAAAACAATGGCTCAGAAAACTCCCCTAGCTTGCAAGATATGGAAATGAGAATACAAGAAGTGCACCTTTAAAGGGTCCTCTGTTTGGCTGATGGCAGATTACTCAATACAAACACTGTGAAGACTAGGTGGGAAGGCAGAGATACAGCACAAGGTACTTCCAATCTGGAAAACTTAACCCAGTGAAGTTCTCGTTAATAAACGAAGGCAAAGAGAGTCGTTCAAAGATAAGCAAAAATTAAAAGATGATGCCACCACCTGGCCAACCTAACAGATGATACTGAAATATGCACTACATTCAAAAATGGAGAGAGATAATAAGCATAATGACAGAAGGTAAAGGCAGAAAACTTTTGTCAAAAATAGGATCCCAAATAAGTAACATTTATAGAAAAATAGCAGAACAGAGTCATTATTTATGAGTAACAACCTTAAATGTAAAGAGACTAAATTATTCAAATAAAAGATATACAGAAGTTTAACACAATGAAAACATGAGCAGGTATGAGGGTCACACAAAATACACTTAGGCAATAAAATTTCCCAAATGCTCTGGAAATATATGAAAAAAAAAAAGATATTCCATGAATATGGAAATCAAAAGCAAGCAAAGAAAGCTTTTTTAAAAACTTTATCACAAAGTTTTTAAAAGAAACATAAGGTAATTGTGTCAAATTAAGGGATCAATTTAAGAACAAGATGTGGCTATAGTAAATGCATAGGCACCCAATGCTAGGGCATCCAGTCATTTAAAGCAAAAGCACTACCAAAAAAATACAAAAAAAATCAACAAACAACAGAGCTGATAAATACTATCAATCCAATGGATCTAACAAACATATACAAATCCAGATGCAGAATACGCATAGTCTCTTTATCAGTGCATAGGACACTCTGTAGGCCTTCAGATAGTCCCAAGAAATTGAAAATAATTAACCTCATGTCATGTATCTCTTCTTATCACAATGGAATGAAGCTGAAAATCAACAACATAAAGCATTCTAGAAAATACATAAATACACACCGATTGAACAACATGGCCCTGAATCACAGCCATACAATAAATTCAACACAACAGAGATAAATAAAATCATTGAAATGAATAAAAATGACAACAAAGCATATCAGAACTTGTGGGATATGTCTAAAAAAAGTTGTGTTAAGAGGAAAGTTTCAGGAATTACTGTCTATCTCAAGAAATAGAAAATATATCAAATTAACTAAAGATGAATCAAGAATCTAGAAAAATAAAACTCACTAAATACAAAATTAGTATGAGAAAAGAAATAATACAAATTAGAAAAGAAATACCCAAAAGTAAAACAAAATATAAAAGAGCAGGTGAAATTAAGCATTGATTTTTGGAAAAAAAAAAAAAAAAAAACACAACTTGACACACCATTGGCACAGCTAACCAAAAAAGGAAAGAAAACTCAAATAATAAAATCAGAGATTAACCAGGAGACACAACTGAAACTACAGAAGCTAAAAGAAAGATCAGAATTAAAAAAAAAAATAGCTATATTTTAAATAGTTGGGAGATTTAGAACACATGGATTTCTGGGTACGTACCATTTACATAACTGAGGCAAGAAAATATGGACAACCTGAACAGACCCAAAATTAAGGGTGATATTGAATCAGTAATAATAATAGTTATAAAAACTATCAACAAAAAAAATCCCACAACTGGATGACTTCAATGCTGAATTCTACCAAACCTTTAAAGAATTACTAATCCTAATTCATCTTAAACTATTCAAAATAACTAAAAGTGAGGGAATTCTCTGAAACTGTATTGCCTGGTATTACCTCAATTCCAAAATTAAGAAAAAATATAACAGAAAAAGGCGGATATCGACCAATAT
The DNA here is from genome assembly GCF_030435755.1 of Ochotona princeps. Lineage (NCBI taxonomy): Eukaryota > Metazoa > Chordata > Mammalia > Lagomorpha > Ochotonidae > Ochotona > Ochotona princeps. The sequence goes on from NC_080834.1 coordinate 53,571,014, forward strand.
CCTTGATGAACACAGATTCAAAAATCCTCAATACCACACTAACTAGTGTGATATAATAAGTCAAATAGATCATCAACTTTAAGCCAAGTGGGATTTATCCCAGGGATGGAAGGATATTTCAACGTTTATAAATCAATAAATATGATACTTATTGAATTAACACAACAAAATATAAAATATATGAGCATTTCAATAGGTGTAGAAAAGTATTTGACAACATACAATATCCTTCATGATGAAAGTCTTAAGGAAATTGTGTACAGAGAGAACATATCTCAAACTATCAAAGCAGTAAGTGAAAACACCACAGCCAGCATCATACTTAATGACAAAACACCAGAAGCATTTCCACTAAGACCCCGAAACAGACAAGGATGGCCACTTCATCATTTGTATTCAATATAGTTCTTGAAATTTTAGGGCTTCACTCAGAGACTATCGCAATTCATAGAATTAGGAAAAATTGTGGGGTATAAAAACAATACACAAATATGAATATCATTTGTATTTAGACACAATGCTATGGCTGAGAAAGAACCAGTACACTTTTTTCATTTCAAAATAACCATAAAATTTTAAATACTTTGCCAGAAATGTAACAAAAGACCTCTAAAGAATTGGAGTACTTTAGGGAGATACATAGAACATGCACAGGAAAAAAATGGCAGAATAGTAGAATTAAAATGCCCATACTTTCCAAAACGATTTGTAGGTTCAATATAATATGAATTAAATTACCAGGGACATTCATTTCAGATCAGGAACAAATAATCCTAAATTTCATATGGAAATCCAAGAGACCCTGATTATGTAAGACAATCTTAAACCATTAAAAGCAAAGCTAGAGACATCACAAGAAAAACTAACAATCTAATATGCACTTGTAGCTTTGAAAATAGTGGCTTAAACTCTTTTACCACAATGATGGCTCCTATAATTTAATTATACATATAATATTTGTGAAAGTACTTTAAACAGTAGGTTGTTAGCACACAGAACACTTCATTGTTGTTTGCAGGGAAGGGACACAGGTCACTGATGGAAAGTGTCCGAAGCTGGGTTGATGCGGAGAAAACACCTTCCCCTGGTAGTTTGGAAGGACTTCCTCCTGGCTTGCAGGAGGGATTCCCTGCCTTTGGCACACAGCCACCAGGGCACACAAACTGTGGCATACAAAATCTGAATTGGGTTTTATGTCTCCTTCTTCCTCTCTGTCTGCCTTCAGCATAGACCTACCTTCCTTGCATCCAGAGACCTGCTGGGACCTGACCCACCAATATTTGTTACCAGTATGACAGGCAATCTGGACTTCAAGGAGACCCCACTGAGCTGGTCTCCCTCAAAAGTGCAATGGTTCCTTTTCTAGATTGTCGATCTTTGATCAGGCATTATGCCATTTTCATTTCATTTTCTGAAAGTCAGGGTCGGCTTGTGACAAGTTGTTAAACAACATGCTAAATGTGAAGTGTCAACCCTCACTCTAAAGTTCCCCTTTTTAGAGCATCGGATGAGGACTTCATTGGGTTTTACAGTGGCTTTCAGATGTTGGTAGTCTATTGAGGAGGGAGTTGAAGGTAGTTGTGTACTGTTCACGACTGTGCCTGTGTCCTGCCTGAAATACCATGATTGCTTAGGAAAATAAACCTTAGCTGGATAGAGTTTGGCTTAGAAAACAAACAAAAAAAAGGAAGTAGTGGCTTAAACTCTTTTGCCACAATGATGGCTCCTATAATTTATTAATTATACATATAATATTTGCGAAAGTACTTTAAAAAGTAAGTTGAAAACTGAAACAAAATATAAATCCATTATGGTATGAAAAAGCTTTTAAATGTTATAGAAGGATCCATCAGAAAGTTCATGAAAATTATAAAAATACAGGAGTTATGAAAAATTGCATATGGATTTAGATTTTGCACAATTATTAAATTTATTTTTATTTTATTCCCATGAACTTTTTCAAGTCCTCTTCTATATGTTTGTGTCTCTTATGAATGTACACATGTATGTATAGGTATGTATATATAATGCATATGTATACATACTAAAATACAAACAAGCATGACATACATAGTTACATATATGGTACATATTTCATATATGTCTATTTAATAACTTTATATGTATTTTTTCTTCTCCTGTTCCATATTCTTCCTTGTGCTTTGGAGATTTTCTTCAGTGTCATGTTTATTTAACTTATTTGGCATTAATTGATCATATTTAAGGGGAATGATAAACAGAGTAGTATCACATTACTAAGGAAAGCTTGCTAACTATCAAGAATGATCACGAGTTTGGAGTTGCATTATGCTGGCTTTCCAGACACCTAATCTCGTAATTCAGAGCACATTGGGAAATGGTAATTCAAAGAGAGATTGCAAAATTACTGCTTCCTGAAATCCAGCAACATGCCCATGTACAGCTACTCAATATTTACTTGTGTGACTGGATGTCAAGGATTTTTATACAATAGAGTCAAGCTGAACTGCAAATAATTTTAGATCTATTCTATCAATAACCTCTTTGGTTTTATACTGAAATGGCCATAAGGAGGAATGTAGAGTTGGAGATAAACATATACCAGCATTCTTTTTAGAAGATAAAACAAATTTGGACATTTCAAAATAAAATGCTTTACTTTACCATCAGTAACTTCCAAATATGCTTTTGTGATGATACTTCCGGCAACATTTAAAGTCTGGCAGATGTAATATCCAACATCAGATCGCTGAACATTCGTAATAGTAAGGTCACCAGTCTGGGAGACTGAGAACCGGCTGGAGGACTGTGGAGGTTGGTATGAGAAAAGCAGATTCTAGAATCCAGAATTTGGGAAGGAAAGAACAAAAATAGGTTAATTGCCAAATTCATTCCATTATTTTGGCACTGGTAATATATACATTTATAAATACATGTATAAATGTATACACACAAGAGATATGCAAGAACTAGTTAGATATTCTTTCACCATATGCCCATATATATGGATAAGAACTTATAAAAATATACATAACCATGCATTACACAGAGATGGCAGCACATTTTAAGAATTATGCCATAAGCTGTGAATATCACAGTGTAATTAACAAAAAATATGTTGCATTATGACATCCTCAGGTGATATACTCCAATGTATATATATATATATATATATATATATATATATATATATATATATATGTGTGTGTGTGTGTGTGTGTTATACACATAAAGATTTAGGAAAAATTGAATTACATCATTAAACCAAACCAAACCCAAAATATTTAAAAAAATTTGAACTATATTACGGATGACTCAAATGGGTCACTTAAATAAAGTATATTAACTACTTGCAGTGAATTAACTATCACAATACAGTTTTTTATATAAGATACTGCTAATTTCTTTCTATTAAAGTATTTTGTTCTACCTATTTTTAATTTACTGTCATCAAATTAAATTCTTTGGGGTCAAATGTATTATTATAGAATTCATGAAGATATCAGAACTGAAATACACATTCACCAAATCAGTATTTGCCTATAAAAATGAAATTGATGGCACTGCCTAGAAAAAAGGTTGAGTTTGGTAACCAAACTTCCAAATTGCTATTCATAAGAGCACATTAGGAGTGAAAACCTGAAACAAAACACTCAAGAATAAGTGAAGCAAGTATAAGAGAGGTCAGAAATAAAAGATAGGGGCTGATGTTACGGCATAGTGGATCATATAAAGATTTGGATTGAGTCCCAACATTTCCAATTCCCATCCAGCTCCCTGTTGATCCACATGGAAAAGCACCCAGAAGGAGCTCCAGGCTCCCGCATCTGCCCAGATGCAGCTCTGTCCACTGCAGTCATTTGAGGCGTGAGCTAGTGGATTTAAGACTTCCTGAAATCTTTTCTTCAAAAGGTTTTTCAAGCCTTTTCATTTTAATAAATAGAAAAAGGTAAAGGGAAATGTTTTACCTTATTGAAGGATGGAAGTCATTAAGAGGTGAGATAAACATGTATTTTTACATTTCTTACTTGTTAAACCAGAGCCAGGTAATGAATTTAGGGTTTAAAAAAGAATAAACTCCATATTCTAGTTTCAGTATCTACAGAAAACTTGTGTCCATAAAACATCCAAATTATAGGATTTATTGGTTATCAAGAATCACATGTTAGTTTTCAAACACAATATGCTGAACATGATATGGTAGCCATGTGAAGGAGAATTTCATATAGTTAATGATTCAAAATACACTCATATTTCTGATGTTTTCAGCAAAATTCCACTGAATAATTATCACCTATCTTTTAAACTGCATAAAACCTCTCCTCTATGTAATCCCAGATTTCTAAATAGCAGAAATTGTAAATGAAGTATGTTTAAGTAAAAACATTTTTTTAATCTGAATTGGAAATATAAAACTACATGATAACGATTTCTATAAACTACCCCGGGTTCCAGACCCCATGTTTATACAGTGAGTGATTTCTCAGTTCTTTTAATATGACAGCTGTGTGAAGCAGTAAAATGTTGGCATTTCTTTTCATATACTGGCCACTTCTTATTGACTGAAACATGAGTAAAAGGTCATACCTGACTCCCCTCTCGCCTCCAAAAAATGGCTGGTTGAGGGTTTCCGGTTGCTTCACACTGGAAAGTCACAGTTCGTCCCAATGCAACAACTTGGTCTCGAGGTTTCACCACAAAATGTGGAGGCTCTAAAAGAGATGGAGCATTAGCCAGTTTAAATATGACAATATGAAACTCGATATTCTACCTTTGTCTATACCTATAATTCCAGGATGTACTTAAATAGCTGAATGTGTAACTCGTAACTGTTACTAAAGGACTGTACTACTGTGGCAGGAGAAAAGAGGAGGGAGGAAGGAGGGGGGAACGGGGAATCTGTATACATATAGAACTGTAACATGGTAAATAATAAAACTAATTTTTAAAAAAGATGAAGCAAATTTCAGTAAACTAGTAGCAACTAGTTACTGTCCTAATTGACATGATTTCTTGTTGTATCAAGTGTGGCCTTTATTCTGTCCAAGGTGCTATACACAATAGCAACACTATACAAATTCACACACTTAAATAGAAAGGAAATGCTTAAGAAC